>NW_027507785.1:147207094-147807094 GCF_037356315.1 Lithobates pipiens | reverse complement strand
GATCAAGCTGTGGAAGAGCAGGAGCAGGAAGATGAGGAAGTCGCAATGCTGGATGAATTCCCAGGGGGGGCTACTCTATCTGAGACAAGTGAACAACAGGAGTCTGAAGAGGAGTCAGAGGAGGATGGTGCCGGGGCAGATGAGGAGGAGCAAGAAGAGCATGCTTTAAACCTTTCTGGGATCCCTGTTGTTGTGCATGGATGGGGAGAGGAGAATGAAGAGGATGACATTATCCTGGATGATGAGCAGGAGCCAGGCCACCACATCGCTTCCAGTTTAGTGCAAATGGGGGCCTTCATGCTCCAGTGTTTTAATAGGGACCCCCGTATAAAAAGCATAAGGGTCAAGGACCAGTACTGGGTGGCAACGTACTTAGACCCCCGGTACAAACACAAAATGGCGGAAATGTTACCGCCGTCACAGAGGGCTGTCAGAATGGAGCACTTCCAGGCCTTGCTTCGAGAAATGCTGCATTCTGCATTTGCGTGCGCTGGCAGAGGAGCAATTCCCACTCCCAGAGAAGGAGTTGCGGATACCAATCCAACAGCGCCTGCAAGAAGAGGCCGGTTTGAAGATGTGTTGGTGACTTCTGATATGAGGTCATTCTTTCAGCCGACCCATCGACAGGTGTCATCCGGATCCAGCATCAGGGAACGCCTAGACCGTCGGGTGTCCGACTACATCGGGTTAACGGCCGATGTGGACGCTCTGAGGAGTGATGAATCCCTGGACTACTGGGTGGGCAGGCTTGACCTCTGGCCAGAGCTTGCCCAATTTGCAATCGAACTGTTGGCTTGCCCCTCGTCCAGTGTCCTGTCCGAAAGGACGTTCAGCGCAGCAGGGGAGATCGTGACCGATTAAGCGCACTCGCCTAGCTCACGACAGTGTTAACTACCTCACATTTCTAAAAATGAATGAGGCATGGATTTCGGAGGAATTCAACACATGTGACCAGTAGACTATGTATATGTCTGTAAACGATTTTTTTAATCGAGCACACAGACATTCTTTCTTTATTTGGCTCACTTCCTTGTCCAAAAAAGCACACCGTACTATATGCCCGTACCCTCCTGTTTGAAGAGGTTGAGCGGTGTCATACTTTTGGGGCCCAGCAGCAAGTTGCTGGTATCAGTGCTGCTGTTAGTGCTCTCTATCTCGGTGCTGGTGTGAGTGCACTCTATCACGGTGCTGGTGATGATCATCATCTCCTGCACCCTCTTCTTTGCCTACCCTGACCTTCCCTCTCCTCCATTGCCTTCATGCGCTCCACAGTCCTGAATTGTCACAATTTCACATATAAAAAAAGAATGCTTGTAGTTGTCGATCCCAGATTCACCTCATACATGTGTTATGTCATTGGCCATGTGGTGGGACTATGTTTGCACATCTAGTAATTATTTTGTGGCTGCAAATTTGACCTGTAGGTTTGCAAAGTTCGCCTCCAATTGAAGTCAATGGGGCCCGCCGCGAACGTTGCGGTTCGCGAACTATCGGCTGCCTTCGCGGTCCGCGTAACGTCCCGTCGGAAGTTCGTCCATCACTATTGGGGATATAATGATTATGAGTTTGACGGTCGAGCAAGGGAGCCATTTAGGGACCCCAATGGGAGGTCTAATGTCGGGGACCAGGTACAACAAAATTGGGGTTTTCCCAAGGTTGCTCAAGGAGTAAAAAGACCGGTAGAAAGCAAAGAGGAATTAGAGGGGGGAGGAGAGCACAGTCAAAAAAGACTAAGGAAGTAAAGGGAGAGGGGATTTTTAATCTTAGTTCCCAAACCCTTACTAAATCAGAAACAGCTTTACTCAAAGGTTTGAAATTTGCACCACAGAAGAAACTTGATAAGTTTCAGACCTATATGGATATTCATAAATTTGTCCATAAGGTCAATATTAAAAAGGTATTTTGCAACCTTGCCGACTAAACAGTGCGAGGTTGTACCCCAGGAGACATTGCACTCAGGACTATCGAATGCCTCAACATTTAATCCCCCTGGAATGATAGCACCCTCATTGAAAGTATTTAAGGACGTTGTATTAAGGGATTTAGAGCAGATTAAGATCGCCAATCATAAAATGGGTAGAAATATGGAGGAAGGCCTAGATTCACTTTGCAATAATAAAGACCTGGTTATTCGCCCTGCGGATAAGGGTGGTGGCATAGTGATCTTGGACCGACAGGATTATGTTAAGGAGATGCACAATATAGTGGATGATAGGGATACGTATGTTATATTGCCGGGTAATCCGATCATTCAGTATAAAAAGACCTTACAGTCCCTGGTAGATAGGGGTTTTCAATCTAAGATATTGAATGAAAAAGAGAAAATATTTCTTGTCTCAAAGGCACCACGGACTCCAGTGCTTTATTATCTGCCAAAAATTCATAAGAACCTTACTTCCCCCCCGGGACGTCCTATAGTAAGTGGCATAGATTCCGTTACGTCCCGGGTGGGGAAGTATATCAATTTTTTCCTTCAGCCACTAGTCCAATAAATGCCCTCTTATTTGAAAGATATGAGGCATGTGATCAATTTGTTGTCAGGGATGAAATCGAGTGAACAGACCTTACTAGTGACAGCTGATGTTACTTCGCTGTATACGATCATTCCACATGAATTGGGAGTCGCGGCCGCGATGCATTACTTGAACACTATGTCCACCTTGCCAGTACAGCAACAACAGTTTGTTATAGACCTACTTGAGTTTGCTGCAAGCCATAATTATTTTTGGTTCGAACAAAAGTATTATAAAAAAATTCGTGGAGTGGCAATGGGGGCTAAGTACGCCCCCAGCTTAGCGAATCTTTTTATGGCAAAGTGGGAGGAGGACGTCATCTATAAGGACCGAAGCCCTTTTCTGACATTCTGGGCAAGGTATATAGATGACGTTCTCCTCTTGTGGGAGGGGACTAAGTCCCAACTTGATGAATTTTTTAACATCAATGCCAATGATAGGGGCATAAGATTTTCAGTGGAGGCTAGTTTAGATAGTATCCACTTTTTGTATCTGACAATCAGTAAATCTGGAGGTAGTTTTAAGACTATTTCCTATTTTAAGAAAACTAATAGGAACTCTTTCATACCTATAGGGAGTTGTCACCACAATTCATGGTTAAAATCAATCCCTGAGGCCGCGTACACACGCGCGGACTGTTTGCCCAACCTTGTTCGTCAAACAGTTTCGGCAAACAGTCCGCTCAAAATTTGCATGAGCGGACTTGCCCACACACGAGCGGACTGTTTGACGAACAAGGTTGGGCAAACAGTTCGCTCAACTTTTGAAATGAACGGACTCGCCCACGTAAGGAGGAGGCAAATCCGCCCATTTCGAGCGCGTGTACAGGTAGGCGGGGCCCGCGAAGGAGACGTCGCGGGCTCCGCCGCCTGGAATGGGCTTAAAGGGGAACCCCAACGCCGAAAAAAATCGGCGTGGGGGTTCCCCCAAAGTCCACACCAGACCCTTGTCCGAGCACGCTACCCGGCCGGCCAGGAAAGGGGGGCGAGCGAGCGCGCCCCCCCTCCTGAGCCGTACCAGGCCGCGTGCCCTCAACATGGGGGGTGCCTTGGGGAAGGGGGGGCCGCGCGGCCCCCCCACCCCAAAGCACCTTGTCCCCATGTTGATGAGGACAAGGGCCTCTTCCCGACAACCCTGGCCGTTGGTTGTCGGGGTCTGCGGGCGGGGGGCTTATCGGAATCCGGGAGCCCCCTTTAAGAAGGGGGCCCCCGGATACCGGCCCCCCACCCTATGTGAATGAGTATGGGGTACAATGTACCCCTACCCATTCACCTGTGAAATAAAGTACAAAAAAAAACACAACACAGGGGAAAAAATATTTTATTGCACAGCTCCGGGGGTCTTCCGTCTTCGGGGGTCTTCTCGCCGGACTCCTCCGCTATGTGTGTGTAGCTCTTTTACTAGCGGAGGAGTCTGGCTTTCTTCCTCCCCGCCGCCGGCCTCTTCTCCCGACTTCGGGGGTCTTGTCCCCCTCTTCGGTTCTTCTGCCGGGCCACCGCGCCTTCTTGTAGCTCTTTTACAGGCGGTGGCCCGGTCTTCTGTCGCCGCTGTCGTCGTCGCCGCCGCCTTCCGTTCTTGTTCTTCTTCTTGTTCTTCTTCTTGTTCTTCTTCTTCTTCTCCTGGAGATGTTGACTCGACGATCTCTCCGGCCGGAATGCCAGGGACACGCTCCGCTGCCACTTATATAGTGACAATGGGGCGGTGTCACATGGTATATGTCACATGGGTTGGTCACATGGGTTGATGTCACATGGGGACTATGACATCGTAAGGGGGCGGGTTCACCATGTGACCAACCCATGTGACATATACCATGTGACACCGCCCCATTGTCACTATATAAGTGACCGCACAGCGCGGCTCTGGCATTCCGGCCGGAGAGATCGTCGAGTCAACATCTCCAGGAGAAGAAGAAGAAGAACAAGAAGAAGAACAAGAACGGAAGGCGGCGGCGGCGGCGGCGACGACGACAGCGGCGACAGAAGACCGGGCCACCGCCTGTAAAAGAGCTACAAGAAGGCGCGGTGGCCCGGCAGAAGAACCGAAGAGGGGGACAAGACCCCCGAAGTCGGGAGAAGAGGCCGGCGGCGGGGAGGAAGAAAGCCAGACTCCTCCGCTAGTAAAAGAGCTACACACACATAGCGGAGGAGTCCGGCGAGAAGACCCCCGAAGACGGAAGACCCCCGGAGCTGTGCAATAAAATATTTTTTCCCCTGTGTTGTGTTTTTTTTTGTACTTTATTTCACAGGTGAATGGGTAGGGGTACATTGTACCCCATACTCATTCACATAGGGTGGGGGGCCGGTATCCGGGGGCCCCCTTCTTAAAGGGGGCTCCCGGATTCCGATAAGCCCCCCGCCCGCAGACCCCGACAACCAACGGCCAGGGTTGTCGGGAAGAGGCCCTTGTCCTCATCAACATGGGGACAAGGTGCTTTGGGGTGGGGGGGCCGCGCGGCCCCCCCTTCCCCAAGGCACCCCCCATGTTGAGGGCACGCGGCCTGGTACGGCTCAGGAGGGGGGGCGCGCTCGCTCGCCCCCCTTTCCTGGCCGGCCGGGTAGCGTGCTCGGACAAGGGTCTGGTGTGGACTTTGGGGGAACCCCCACGCCGATTTTTTTCGGCGTTGGGGTTCCCCTTTAAGCCCATTCCAGGCGGCGGAGCCCGCGACGTCTCCCTCGCGGGCCCCGCCTACCTGTACACGCGCTCGAAATGGGCGGACTTTCCGAGCGGGAACAGTCCGCTCATTTCGAAAGTACAGCGGACAAGCCCACACACGGGCGGACTGTTCGCTCAAACACAGTTTCAGCGGACAGTTTTTCGGAATTTCCGAAAGACTTTGTCCGTCCAACTGTCCGCTGAAACTGTCCGCTGAAAGCCCACACACGAGCGGACTGTCCGCCCAAACACTGTTCAGCGGACAAGGTTGGGCGAACAGTCCGCCCGTGTGTACGCGGCCTAAGAGTCAGTTTGTAAGAATGAGGAGGAACTGCTCTGATGTCAATGACTAGGTTGCAGGCAAACATCCTAAAGGGGAGATTGGAAGAAAAGGGGTATGATGTTGAGTCCATGGATTTAACCATAGAACAGATTGCTGATGTTGATAGAGCCTCTTTGTTGAAGGCTGGTTTAGGTAAAAAGAGGAAGAAGCCTATCATCCCTTTTGTTACAACTTTTTCTACTAAACATTATTTAGTTAAAAAGATGTTGCGTAAGCATTGACATTTATTATCTAATGATAGAATAATTCGTACCTTCCTCCCAGTTAACCCAGAGATCATTTTTAGGGGGGTTCCCTCTTTGAGGAATAAGATAGCCCCTAATGTAATAGATCCCCCCCGTTAAGAATGTTTCCTTTTTTCAACAAATAACAGGGTACCATCAATGCCGACGGTGTCAGATTTGCACATTAAATAAGAGTAAACAGAAAAAAACTGAGTCGTTTGTTTCTACTAGCACTAGAAGGGAGCACAAAATTGAACCTTTCATAACATGTAGCTCTAAGGGTGTAGTATACCTTTTACAATGTCCATGCGGGCTTCAGTATATAGGGAGAACCAATCGAGCCATGCAGGTTCGCTTGGGAGAACACATCACGAACATTAAGAATGGATATAAATTACATTCTGTATCCAAACATTATGATTTACATCATGGTCATAATCCAGCAAACACCTTATTTTTAGGTATTGACAAGTTCAATGCGCATTGGAGGGGTAGTTCCCTGGTGCGGGACTTGTCTAGACTATAAATGATGTGGATACATAAAACACTGTGTTATACACCTTATGGTCTTAATGTGGATGTTGATGTGAATGCCTTTATAGATAACGGTTAGATCTTCATATTGTGAACCATTTCCGAGTTCCTGTTTGGATCCAATGACTTTGATCTGTTTGTATACTTTTGACAATTTTTAGGTGTTGTTAATGTGAACAACCTAAATGTCCTTTGATAATATATCTTTCTAACCGACATCATCTTCCTTGAATAGTGAAATGTGATGAGTATATTTTGCTAGATATTGAGGAGTATGTGCACTGAGTATGATTCATGTGTGCACATTCTTCTGGTTATGCAGGGGTAGATATTTTATTAATAGATGCCCAATGTGGAGCGTTTGCTCCAACTAATGAGATGATGGTATTTTGGCACTGGTTGGGCTTGGCCGAGGGTTTCGGCCATTTATGACACCATTTGATGTTGCCCAATGAGGGTGTTTACCCTTTGGGTGGGAGATGAGGTGCGTCTGAATGCCCTTCTACTATGCAACATACATTGATCTGAATGGACCCTGTGGATGTTGTAAAGGTTAATCATAAATCTTGGGTATGTCCTGCGACTTTGATAGGTCCTTATAATGGATCCTGAGGGTGGTGTAAGAGCCAGTTATAGTTTTTGGGTACGCCTTGTGACTTTGGTATGAGGGGTTAATCCATATATTTTTTAATTTAATAAATTTTTTATTTAATTTAAATTAGTCTGTTGGTGGCCCGTGGTTTATTATGGAATATTAATCCTCTTTTGTGATTGGGGTGAATAAATTTCCCCTTGGGGATTTTGGATTTCTGCATTATGTGGATTTATTTAACATGCATCCCATGATACAGGAATATATTTTTACTAATAACCTTTTATTTATAAGGGTAGTTAGAATAATGTCCTGAAAATAAGAACGTTTTTTTTATATACTTTTTATAAGTTTTTTAGATTTCCATAAAACGTTCTGACCACCTTTTTGGACATGTATCCCTTATCTTTGAAGGAGAGCATGATTGGTGGAACGTTTATGGGTCCCTTCATGTTTTATTGCATATATTTAAATTGTGCGATCGAACATGGAGGTACGCCCCTACCCGAGTATATGCTCCTAATGGAGCAATTAAGGTTTATAACGGGGTTTGTAAATGTGAACCTATTATTATTATTAATTTAAGAAATGGTTCCCTCTCCTTTTTAAATGGGTTTATTATTTAGGAGTAATGGTAAGGGCGAGTGATCAATATTGCCCTGTTCCAAAGTGGATTAAGAGCTGTAACCAGGAGCTCGGAAGTGGGCGGTTACAATCTTTGCCAGTGAATACTCATGGCGGTGGATCAGCGCACCGCCTGTACCCCAGGAAGAAGTCATTTTTGACGAAACGTCGTAGGGTGAGCGGCGTGCTGACGTCACCGCCATTCCCCGTTGGCTAGGAAGGGTGGGCAGTGTAAGCAAGAGAGAGCCGGCTGGCTCGTTACTATACACACGCTTGTGTTACCTTTATTTTGTTACCTTTATTTTATTGTGTTCGAATTAAAGTTTTATATGGAGTTACGCTATGGGAGCCTTTCTGTTTTATCTTATTAAATGATTATGGTGAAACGGGAGACGCTCTGAGAAGGGGATACAGGAGTTGGAGACATCAGCAGAGCCTATTAAAGGGACCAGGAGTGATAGTTTTGTTTGCAAGCTCATATGATCTCCCTAAAAAGAGATCTTGTCAGCTGGTAAGCCTCACTGAATCTGGTGGTGGAGGAACCTCTTTTTCTGGGTGCACCTGCTATATACCTGAAGGGTGTTTTACGGAGTCACTTAAATGGACTGAAATCTCATCTCCTTGTCTCTCTCCCTTTTCTTTGGACTATTTATGTTTTTTGATTAATTTTTTCTGCACCATTTGCGGTTATATTTTTTTAGGTACCTCCAACTCTCCCACGCCTTTAGTCACCAATTCCCCAACCCCCCCCATCCAGATCATTCAATCCACCCTGGAGGACCTCCTCAGGTCCGGATGCACACATAAGACTACCTCACGACTCTATTCCCACTTAGTATTGACCTCCCTTCCCACTTTGGACAAACTTAGGAATAAATGGTTACACGACATCCCGGACTTCGACAATGACGATTGGGATGACGTGTGGGACTTTCCTTTTAGATCCCTGGTCTCCCTGAGAGATCGACTAGTACAATTCAAGATGGTCCACCGTGCATATTTCACCCCACATAGGCTACACAAAATGAACCCCGCCTCCCCCCAGCTGCTGGCGTTGTGGGGAGATACCGGGTGACTTCACCCACATTTTCTGGACCTGCCCACCCATTGCCGAATACTGGAAAGAGATACTAAAGGTCATTACACAGGTCACCACCATCTCGATCCAACAGTCCATAGCAATTTGCATACTGGGCCTGATGGAGGAACTGATTCCCACTGTGGCTAACCGCACTCTGGTCGGGCTGCTTCTCTTTTACGCCCGCAAAGCCATAGCCCTTAGCTGGCGTAAGCCCACTCCTCCTCCTCTCTCTCTGTGGAAATGACTAGTCAACAACAGCCTGCCCCTATACAAAGACTGTTATGCTAATAGGGGTTGCCCCCAAAAATATGGTAAGGTCTGGTCCAAATGGCTGGCAGATCCCTCCACGGCTTCTGACTTGCCCCCTTCTTAAATCTTAAACCTGACACCCTCACCCTATGAATAAGAATTTGTGATGGTAAATGTGCTCTCTGGTGATAGACGTTCTAGCCCCATGGCGCCATATTACCCTTGCATGCCACAGGCTGGGACCATCGTGAGATCCCAAGCTCACTGATATATTACAAGTAATTGATTGCCTCATCTTATGTCTTTGCAGGCACCAAAGCCCATTATTGTCATGACCAATGTGTGCTGCCCTTTTTCTTTTTTTTTTTTTCTTTCTTTCTTTCTTTCTCTCTCTTCTTGTTAGTTTTGGTTTTGTTAGTTGTCTTTGTTTTTTGCTGTTAAATGTTACAAAACTCAATAAACAGATAAAAAAAAAATAAAAAAAAATTAAACAATAAAAGTGTAATATTCCTTTAAATTTCTTACCTGGGGGGTGTCTATAGTATGCCTGTGAAGGGGCGCATGTTTCCCGTGCTTAGAACTGTCCCTGCACAAAGTGTCATTTCTGCAGGAAAAAAAGTCTTTTAAAATCACTCCTATAATGAATTGTCAGCTCCGTAATACAGAGAACACTCAATGAGTGTTCTCTGTATTACGGGAGCCGACAATTCATTCATTGATAAAAAAAATAAAATAAAAAAAAGCGTGGGGTTCCCCTAAATTCAATTACCAGGCCCTTCAGGTCTGGTATGGATATTAAGGGGAACCCCGCGTCAAATTAAAAAAAAAAAAAATTGACGTGGGGGTCCCCCTAAAAAATCCATACCAGACCCTTTATCCGAGCATGCCACCTGGCAGGCCACAGGAAAAGAGGGGGGGGGATGAGAGAGCGCCCCCCCTCCTGAACATTACCAGGCCACATGCCCTCAACATTGGGAGGATGCTTTGGGGGTCTCTGACCCCTCAAAGCACCATGTCCCCATGTTGATGGGGACAAGGGCCTCATCCCCACAACCCTGGCCGGCGGTCACCCATACGTCATTGGGGAACCCCTGGCTTCCCTCACTAGCATCAGAGGGGGCGGGGTCAGGTGACGGGGGGCCCCGCCCTCCTAATATAACAAACTTCAGGCGATGGGCTCCCCGCAGTGTCTCCTCAATGGAGACAGAAGATGGATGCATGGATTGACTGCGCTGGACTGAAAATCACCCGTCGCTGGATCAGATCAGCCATCGCTGGACCCTGGAGTGGATTACCACCGCTGGAATCTTTTTTTTATTTTTAATAAAGGAATTTTTCAAAAGTGTGTTTGTCTTATTTAACCATTTTTTACACTTTCTTTGTGAAATGCTAGGGGTACTTTTGTACCCCCTTACCATTTCAAATAATGGGGGGGCTGGGATCTGGGGGTCCCCTTGTTAAAGGGGGCTTCCAGATTCTGATAAGCCCCCCGCCCGCAGACCCCCACAACCACCGGCCACGGTTGTGGGGATGAGGCCCTTGTCCCCATCAACATGGGGACATGGTGCTTTGAGGGGTCACAGACCCCCAAAGCATCCTCACAATTTTGAGGGCATGTGGCCTGGTACGGTTCAGGAGAGAGGGCGTTCTCTCGTCCCTCCTCTTTTCCTGCTGCCTGCCAGGTTGCATGCTCGGATAAAGGGTCTGGTATGGATTTTTAGGGGGACCCCTGCGTCAATGGTTTTTTAAATTTGACGTGGGGTCCCCCTTCATATCCATACCAGACCTGATATTTTTTTAAATCAATGAATGAATTGTCGGCTCTCGTAATACAGAGAACACTCATTGAGTATTTACTGTATTACGTAGCCGACAATTCATTATAGGAGTGATTTTAAAAGACTTTTTTTCCTGCAGAAATTACACTTTGTGCAGGGACAGTTCTAAGCATGGGAAACATGCGCCCCTTCAAAGGCATATTATAGACACCCCCCAGGTACGAAATTTAAAGGAATATTACACTTTTATTGTTTCACTTTAATCATTATTAAAATCACTGCTCCTGAAAAAAATGGCAGTTTTTAAAACTTTTTTTGCATTGATCCATGTCCCCTGGGGCAGGACCCAGGTCCCCATACACTTTTTAGGACAGTAACTTGCATATTAGCTTTTAAAATTTGCATTTTAGATTTTGAACGTTCGAGTCCCATAGACTTTAATAGGGTTCTAAAGTTCACACGAAGTTTAGGTCTGTTCGCAGGTTCTGGTGCGAACCGAAAAGGGGGGTGTTCAGCTCATCCTTAGACAGAACAGTGACTTGGCTCGGGTGCCCCATAGCAAGTTGCTTGCTGTGGGGGGCACTCTGCAGAAGGGATGGGCCAGGAAAGCCTGCAAGGGACCTGAGAAGGGGAGTATCTGGGCTGTTCTGTGCAAAACCACTGCCCAGAGCAGGTAAGTATAACATGTTTCCTTGCATGTCCCCCTTGGATTTACAGCGACTGCACTTCCAAGTGCACCTGCAATGCACTTGTAGTGCAAAGTGGATTTGCCTTTAGTAAGGCCCCCCATTATTTCAGTTTTTTATTTTTGCTTCCCAACCCTAAAAGATTTCAGTTTATTTTTCAATTGAGTTGTACAGTTTATAGTTCTCATTAAAGTTGGGAAAAGTTCTGAAATGATTTATCTGTCTCATTTTTGTACATCACACAAACCTGACATTTTAACAGGGGTGTGTAGATTTTTTATATCAACTGTGTGTATATGTGTGTGTGTGTATATATATATATATATATATATATATATATATATATATATACATACACAGAAAAGGACCACTTATATGCGTCTAAGGTGAACCAGTAGAAAAATAAGAAGGAAAGAAGGAATGGTGGGCCATATGTCATCTGGAAATGGTTTGGTATGTGATGCCGTTAAATCATACAGGAAGATTTAATTAGGTAGTCCTATTATAAAGGAAAATGAGAAGAACACTGGTTGGCTAGATACAAACAACTAGGTAGGTATATTACAACACAAATCGGCCAAAAAATACTAGATATTTAATCACAAGAGCATGAGGTCCAAGGCCTAGACTAAGCTATAGCTGCAAGTATCACAGTATTCAGTTCCATGCAGGACAGTATGACCTATAATATCCAATGAATACGCATTACAATTGTATATGGTATTCCTTTGCTCATAAGAAAAAATAATAATAAAATCCAGAGACATTAGTCTAAACCTAAATGATGTTTTGCATAATAACCAACGTATATAAAAAAAAATATATATATAAATCTATGTTTATAGACCTATTAATCCATACCAAATACTACATTAAGAAACCCATTAACAAAAAAACAGGATATAGCACTTGTATCAAAGGCTACATAGTGACAATCTTAGTATCAGAAATAGGTCTCCTTCTTTGGTAAGTGTAGCACCGGCTCCTGAAGAGCACGTGCTATGTTTTTTAAATTTAAAGTTAGACTTGAACTGCAGTTTGGTTTTGGTATAATTATTTCAAATTTTGACCTCCGCATCAGTCTGACTGGACTATAGGCTGTCTCTTCTGGCAGGCATGGAACCACAGTCTGGTTGTGTGCTTTAAGGTTCCATTCTCTCGGAGCCCGCACAGTGGGACAAAGTTGTAATTTGCCGACCGGATAAAGATAGTGCCGTTTATTTTGTTACCACTGTGGATGCACAGGGGAAAGACTTAACTTTACCAGACCCACGTTTTTATTGGTAGGGAAAAGGCTACTGTTTTTCTGAACTGAAAAAAAAGTTTTACTTTTTTCCCTAATTTACTAAAGAGGAAAAAAAAATCCATCCAGGAACTGTGCAGTAGTTAGACAGGGTCAGCTCAACAGAACGCAGTGTCAAGGTTACTTTATGGGTCACAGTACCTGATTTAAGGAAAGACTGCACTTCAGTGACTCTTACCACTAGGTGGCAGGAGTCGGCACAAATAGTATTGTTTTACCTGTTAAAAAAAAAGGAAAGTTTTAAAGTTTAGGAGGGCTCCATGGAGACTGGGATGGAACCCTGCCTTTTAATAAGATGTATGTAATTTGTTGTCTGTGCGTTTTCTTTTGGGATTCACCAAGGAACGTCTATCAAGCCACCGGAGAGTGGGTGGTTTAGGTAGATAGGATTGTATGTGTATGATTATTCTGTGTTGCTAAATAATGTTTTAATAATGTTTAGAATTTTATTGTTCTTCCCTTTTTCCCCTTTCCTACCCCAAAGTTCAGGTACTATTTTTTTTTTCTAGGTTTAGGAACTATATTTTTTCACCTAGACGATGGGGAAACCTTTTTAAATCACCAGGGGGAGTGTGTAGCGCCGGCTCCTGAAGAGCATGCGCTATGTTTTTGAAATTTAAGGATACACCTGAACTGCAGTTTGGTTTGGGTATAATTATTCCAAATTTTGACTTCAGCATCAGTCTGACTGGACTATAGGGTGTTCAGCCTGGCCACCGGGGGCACTGTCTCTTCTGGCAGGCATGGAACCACAGTCTGGTTGGGTGCTTTAAGGTTACCTTTTTTCGGAGCCTGTCCAGTGGGAGGGTCACTCTTGCTGTGCTTTGTGGGAGAGGGTACTTAAGATGCGGATGTCACGTGGTTCGGGGTTCCGGTCCAGAAATATCTTCTGACTCCATGGTCCTGGTCCTCCTGATCAGCCCCCAGGAAGGCTATGGTCTGGGGTGTGGATCCACCCGACTTTGTCTCAGGGCTGGCTAGCCCGAGGCAAGGAAACTAGAGAAAGGATTCTGAGGTGGTCTGGTGCCATCTCCGGTTGTGGAGAGGCCCAGCAAACTCATAGCTATCCAGGGGAGGACTCTTCAGAAGAAGGCCACGTACGGGTTGGCTTCTTAGCAAGAGCCTGGTGAGGCTGGGGGGGACCTAAGTGAATCCAATTTCGTGGGTATTGCCAAATCGGCTGAAAGATCCAGGTATCATACGAGTGTTCTACACGTTCTAGTTTCCTACATGTTCTACAACAACGTCTGTGGCAGAGACTTATTTCTACTGTTCTACAACAACGTCTGTGGCAGAGGCTTGTTCCTGATTTAAGCACCTTGTTGATTGCTAGGCCTTGTGAGAGAGGGACTATCCAACTTGAGTGAACATACAGCTGTGAATGGCTATTCTCTGGATTTAGTAAAAGTAAGAGAGTTCTTTATTATTGACTTTGACACTAATGCCACGTACACACGATCAAACAATCGGGTGGAAAAGTCCGGCAAACTCAAGTCCGCTGGACAATCCCCCCGTGTGTAGCCTCCGGCGGACTTTTTTTACCCGAAAGTACGGCGGACTTAGAAAGTATTTTTGCACTCCAATCTTCCGGCCGGATTAGCATTTCGGCGGACAATCCAGCCGTTGGTATGCCAGTCCGCCGTACTTTTGAAATGAGCGGACTTTTCCCGCGCCGAGAAAAGTCTGCTCATTTTGAGCGCGTCTCCAGGTAGACGGGGCCAGCGAAGGAGGCGTTGCTGGCCCTGTCACCTGGTATGGACTTAAAGGGGAACCCCAATGTCCAAAAAAACAGCGTGGGGGTCCCCCCCCAGGTCCACATCAGACCCTTGTCCGAGCACGCTACCCGGCCGGCCAGGAAAGGGGGGACGAGCAAGCGGCCGAGCCGTACCAAGCCGCGTGCCCTCAACATGGGGTGGTGCCTTGGGGAAGGGGGGCCGTGTGGCCCCCCCACACCAAAGCACCTTGTCCCCATGTTGATGAGGACAAGGGCCTTTTCCTGACAACCCTGGCCGTTGGTTGTCAGGGTCTGCAGGCGGGGGCTTATCGGAATCCGGGAGCCCCCTTTAATAAGGGGGCCCCCGGATACCGGCCCCCCACCCTATGTGAATGAGTATGGGGTACAATGTACCCCTACTCATTCATCTGTAAAAAAAAAAAAGTACAAGGGTTAAAATAGTTTATTGTACAGCTCCGGGGGTCTTCCGTCTTCGGGGGTCTTCTAGCCGGACTCCCCCGCTATCTTCTTCTAGCTCTTTTGCTAGCGGAGGAGCCCGGCTTTCTTCATCGCCACCACCCTCTTCTTCCGACTTCAGGGGTCTTGTCCCCCTCTTCGGTTCTTCTTGCCGGGCCACTGCGCCTTCTTCTAGCTCTTTTACAGGCGGTGGCCCGGTCTTCTGTCGCCACCTTCTGTTCTTCTCTTCTTCTCTTCAGATGTTGCCTCGTCGCATCCTCCGCTCACAATGGCACAGACGCGACGTGCGGCGACTTGTATAGGGACATCACTGGATGATGTCCCCGCCCATTATGGTGTCACAGTCCCAGAGGATGCTGGGACTGTGACATCATAATAGGGGGGGGACATCATCCATGCCATTGTGAGCTGAGGATGCGAGGAGGCAACATCTAAAGAGAAGAAGAGAAGAACAGAAGGTGGCGACAGCGGCAACAGAAGACTGGGCCCCCGCCCTTTAAAAGAGCTAGAAGAAGGCGCGGTGGCCCGGCAAGAAGAACCGAAGAGGGGGACAAGACCCCCGAAGTCGGAAGAAGAGGGTGGCGGCGAAGAAGAAAGCCGGGCTCCTCCGCTAGCAAAAGAGCTAGAAGAAGATAGCGGAGGAGTCCGGCGAGAAGACCCCCGAAGACGGAAGACCCCCGGAGCTGTGTAATAAACTATTTTAAACCTTGTGTGTTGTGTTTTATTTTTACTTTTTTCCACAGGTGAATGGGTAGGGGTACATTGTACCCCATACTCATTCACATAGGGTGGGGGGCCGGTATCCGGGGGCCCCCTTATTAAAGGGGGCTCCCGGATTCCGATAAGCCCCCCCGCCTGCAGACCCCGACAACCAACGGCCAGGGTTGTCCAGAAGAGGCCCTTGTCCTCATCAACATGGGGACAAGGTGCTTTGGGGTGGGGGGGCCCCCATGTTGAGGGCACATGGCCTGGTACGACTCAGGAGGGGGGGTTTAAGTCCATACCAGGTGGCGGGCCAGCGACGCCTCTTTTGCGGGCCCCGCCTACCTGGAGACGCACTCAAAATGAGCGGACTTTCCTCCGCGTGTGTGGGCGAGTCTGTTCATTTCAAAAGTACGGCGGATAGTCCGGCGGACTTAGTACACCGTATTAATCCGCTGAAAAAGTGCCGTGTGTGGGCAAGTAGCCCGTTCGGAAAGTCCGGCGGACAGTCTGGTGGGAAGTCCGCCGGGAAGTCTGCCGGATTAAGTCCGCCGGATAATCGGCTACGTGTGTACGTGGCATAAGAGTACCTGAACCTTTCCTCCTAACCCTCTGATCCTATACTAAGAGACTGTTCGATGACTACGTTTTTTGCAAATAAAAGTCCCCTTAAGCGGATCTGTCGTCAGTCTCTAAAGTTTCTGGGCCATCTACCATGGGAACCCCTAGATGCAAATCGAGGTGAAGAAGGTAACGGTAAGCCCAAATCAAGCCAGCCGCTCCTCCGGGGGTTAGTGCTACATGTGGGGGCTCGTAGTCCGGGATTTACCGTTACCCCTCGAAAGAAAGAACTGTACACATGGTGAATACAGGACAGAGGGTTGTGCGTGTTTTTTTTTTGACTACGCCATTTTGTGAAATGATGGGCATCCACTGTTGTTGCGTAAGCGTGGGAGGAGCCTGGAAAAAGCCTGCGAGTTGCGCAGCTGAAGGAACCAGTGGGAGCAGTCTAGCCTGTTTCATTTCCCTGCACGAGGCATCATGTGAGTGTGTTGCGGGAGAGGGAGAAGCAGTTTGTTTTGTCCCGGAGAGAGACTTTTAACGCAAAAATGTTTTGAGCTCCAGGAATACCACCCAGCATGGGACCTCGTATGCCGTTAGGAGAAGGTCTTATGGGTGTTTGACTCCCGGGAGCTACTTTGACCATCACAGGGATTCGCCTGGCCCCTCAAGGGCAGTTTGTCCTGTACACATGGGGAGATGTTGAGGCCCTGGGGATGCTGTGTGGAAGCTGTGAGAGACTGTTTGTGAACCCCTGGCCATTTGTCCGCTGTCCTGCCTGTGGGTAATATTTCTTTAAAGTGGAACAGTCAATCACGCTACCGAGGGCCTACCGCGTGGACTGGGCCACAGGTGCAATAAATGAGGAGTCGGCCATCTTTGCTGCTTCAGTGAGGCCTTCGACAGCGGTGATGCCTGTTGCTGCTGACACCCCTGAGGGAGATGCCACTACTTCTACGACTGCCACTGCCGGAGAGACCACTCTGGAGCAGATGGACACTGCTTCAACCATCATTACCGAAGTCACCATGCCTGCTTTTGAGAAAGTGGGGCATAGAAAATCTTCCCGGAATCGTAACGGAAGACCGCTACTGAGTCCGGCTGGACCCAATCGGTGGAAGAAGGTTGCTTTGGGGAAAGCTACACATACTGTGAGTAAAACTCTAGTGAACTATTTACCAGCAGAAGAGTACCGAGACTCAGAGTTAGTCTTTGTCAGATACGGGGGACGATTACATTTTTGAGACACTGTCCCAGGAGTTGTTATGGGCTGGAGGGGATGATGTAGCCATCACTTGTACAGATGTTTCAGGCTGGTTATCCCTTACTTCAGGGGGTGGAACGCCGAGTGCGGAAAACCCCATCACTGTGAATGTGACTTTGTCAAAACCCGTGAATTTGCCCACACTTCAGAAGGACTCTGCCGCGCTGGTGCAAAGGTCCCCAAACTCCTGTATACCTCCCGGGGAGGGAAGTGCCCGTGCACTGCCAAGGCTTGAGAGGTCACAGCGGCTCCTTAACAAAAGAGTAGCCAATGAATATGGACTGGAATTCCCATATGTCCCAAGGGAAATTATGGATGTTATTGAGGAAAACCATGAGGCATTGTACAAGGACGATGTTTGGAACTACTTAAAACTACCAAAGCCGCTTCGCAAGAAGGCCTTTTCACCGGAGCTGTATGAATGTTTTGTTGGATGTCTGCAGCATTGGAGTTACGGTTGGCACATTTATGGGGACAAAGTTGTAATTTGCCGACCGGATAAAGATAGTGCCGTTTATTTTGTTACCACTGTGGATGCACAGGGGAAAGACTTAACTTTACCAGACCCACGTTTTTATTGGTAGGGAAAAGGCTACTGTTTTTCTGAACTGAAAAAAAAGTTTTACTTTTTTCCCTAATTTACTAAAGAGGAAAAAAAAATCCATCCAGGAACTGTGCAGTAGTTAGACAGGGTCAGCTCAACAGAACGCAGTGTCAAGGTTACTTTATGGGTCACAGTACCTGATTTAAGGAAAGACTGCACTTCAGTGACTCTTACCACTAGGTGGCAGGAGTCGGCACAAATAGTATTGTTTTACCTGTTAAAAAAAAAAGGAAAGTTTTAAAGTTTAGGAGGGCTCCATGGAGACTGGGATGGAACCCTGCCTTTTAATAAGATGTATGTAATTTGTTGTCTGTGCGTTTTCTTTTGGGATTCACCAAGGAACGTCTATCAAGCCACCGGAGAGTGGGTGGTTTAGGTAGATAGGATTGTATGTGTATGATTATTCTGTGTTGCTAAATAATGTTTTAATAATGTTTAGAATTTTATTGTTCTTCCCTTTTTCCCCTTTCCTACCCCAAAGTTCAGGTACTATTTTTTTTTTCTAGGTTTAGGAACTATATTTTTTCACCTAGACGATGGGGAAACCTTTTTAAATCACCAGGGGGAGTGTGTAGCGCCGGCTCCTGAAGAGCATGCGCTATGTTTTTGAAATTTAAGGATACACCTGAACTGCAGTTTGGTTTGGGTATAATTATTCCAAATTTTGACTTCAGCATCAGTCTGACTGGACTATAGGGTGTTCAGCCTGGCCACCGGGGGCACTGTCTCTTCTGGCAGGCATGGAACCACAGTCTGGTTGGGTGCTTTAAGGTTACCTTTTTTCTGAGCCTGTCCAGTGGGAGGGTCACTCTTGCTGTGCTTTCTGGGAGAGGGTACTTAAGATGCGGATGTCACATGATTCGGGGCTCCGGTCCAGAAGTATGTCCTGAATCCATGGTCCTGGTCCTCCTGACCAGCCCCCAGGAAGGCTATGGCCTGGGGTGCGGATCCACTTGACTTTGTCTCAGGGCTGGCTAGCCCAAAGCAAAGAAAACTAAAGAAAGGATTGCGAGGTGGTCTGGTGCCGTCTCCGGTTGTGGAGAGGCCCAGCAAATTTGTAGCTATCCAGGGGAGGACTCTTCCAAAGAAGGCCAGGTACGGGTTGGCTTCTTAGCAAGAGCCTGGTGAGGCTGAGGGACCTAAGTGAATCCAATTTCATGGGTATCGCCAAACTGGCTGAAAGATCCAGTTATCACACGAGTGTTCTACAAGTTCTAGTTTCCTACATGTTCTACAACAACGTCAGTGGCAGAGACTTATTTCTACATGTTCTACAACAACGTCTGTGGCAGAGGCTTGTTTCTGATTTAAGCATCTTGTTGGTTGCTAGGCCTTGTGAGAGAGGGACTATCCAACTTGAGTGAACATCCAGCTGTGAATGGCTATTCTCTGGATTTAGTCAAAGTAAGAGAGTTCTTTATTATTGACTTTGACACTAATGCGCGTACACACGATCAGACTATCCTGGATCCATGTGTGGGCTCTGGCGGACTTTTTCTTTCCAAAAGTCCGGTGAACTTAGAAAGAAGTTTTGACTCAAAATTGTCCGCCGAACAATCCGGCCGTGTGTGTGCTAGTCCGCCGGACTTTTGAAATGAACGGACTTGCCCACACACGGAGAAAAGTCAGTTAATTTTGAACGTGGCTCCAGGTAGACAAGACTAGCGAAGGAGGTCAATGTCGCCGCCTCCATCGGCAAGATTGACATGTCACTGGCCACATCACCTGGTACAGACTTAAAGGGGAAGCCCTACGTGGAAAAAACGGCGTGGGGGTCCCCCCCAAAGTCCATATCAGACCCTTATCCGAGCACGCAGCCCGGCCGATCAGGAAAGGGGGTGGGGACGAGCAAGCCCCCCCCCCCCCGAGCCGTACCAGGCCACGTGCCTTCAACATGGGGGGGTGCTTTACATCCTCCGGGACTGTGACATCATAAGGGGGTGGGACCACCATGTGACATCACCCAGTGACCCCGCCCCTTGTCCCTATATAAGTCGCCGCTCGACGTGTCCCTGTCATTGCGACCAGAGAGAGCATCGAGTTAACATCTTAAGGAAGAAGAAGAGAAGGCAGCGGCGACAGAAGACCAGGCCACCGCTAGTAAAAGAGCTGGAAGAAGAAAGCGGAGGCCCGGCAAGAAGAACTGAAGAGGGGGACAAGACCTCTGAAGTCGGAAGAAGAGGCAGCGGTGACAGAAGCCCGGGCCACCACTAGTAAAAGAGCTATAAGAAGATATCGGAGGCCTGGCAAGAAGAACCCAAGAGGGTGACAAGACCCCTGAAGTTGGAAGAAGACCGCCGAACAACGGTGGTGGCAGCGACGATGAAGAAGAAAGCCGGACTCCTCCGTGAGTAAAAGAGCTAGAAGATAGCGAAGGAGTCCAGCAAAAAGACCCCCCCAAGACGGAAGACCACTGGAGCTGTCCAATAAATTATTTTAAAAACGTGTTGTATTTTTTTCTTTACACTTTTTTCACCAGGTGAATGGGTAGGGGTACTTGGTAGGGTGGGGGCCAGTATCTGGGGGCCCCCTTATTAAAGGGGGCTCCCTTATCCCGATAAGCCCCCCGCCTGCAGACCCCGACAACCAACGGCCAGGGTTGTCGGGACGAGGCCTTTGTCCTCATCAACATGGGGACAAGGTGCTTTGGGGTGGGGGGGCCTCAGGGCCCCCTTCCCTAAAGCACCCCCCATGTTGAGGGCATGCAGCCTGGTACGGCTCAGGACGAGGGGCGCTCGCTCGTCCCCACCCCCTTTCCTGACTGCGTGCTCAGATAAGGGTCTGATATGGACTTTGGGGGGGACCCCCATGCCATTTTTTCGGGCTTCCCCTTTAAGTCCATACCAGGTGACGGGGCCAGCGACGTGTCAATCTCGCCGATGGAGGCGGCGACATTGACCTCCTGCGCTAGTCCCGTCTACCTGGAGCTGCGTTCGAAATAAACAGACTTTTCTCCGTGTGTGGGCAAGTCAGTTCAAAAGTCCGGCGGACTCCCGCCATAGTCCGGCGCTTTGTCCGCCGGAAAAGTCTGATCGTGTGTGAGCAGGTCCGCTCGTTCGGAAAGTCCGGCGGACCTCCGCTACAAAGTCAGAGTACCTGAAACTTTCCTCCTAAGCCTCTGATCCTATACTAAGAGACTGTTCGTTGACTACTTTTTTTGCAAATAAAAATACCTTTAAGCGGATCTGTCGTCAGTCTCTAAAGTTTCTGGGCCATCTACCACGGGAACCCCTAGATGCAAATCGAGGTGAAGAAGGTAACGGTAAGCCCAAATCAAACCAGCAGCTCCTTCGGGGGTTAGTGCTACATAAGCTTTCCTTTAACTAGCCAGACATCTGAAAACAATATACAGTGCCTTGAAAAAGTATTCACACCCCTTGAAATTTTCCACATTTTGTCATGTTACAACCAAAAATTTAAATGTATTTTATGTGATAGACCAACACAAAGTAGCACATAATTGTGAAGTGGAAGGTAAACTATAAATGGTTCTTCAAATTTTTTACAAATAAGTAAAGAGTGGCGTGCATTTGTATTCAGCCCTCCTGAGTCAATATGTTGTAGAACCACCTTTCACTGCAATTACAGCTGCAAGTCTTTTTGGGTATGTCTGTACTAGCTTTCCACATCTAGAGTGACTTTTTTACCTATTCTTTGCAAAATAGCTCACGCTCTGTCAGATTGGATGGAGAGCATCTGTGAACAGCAATTTTCAAGTCTTGCTACAGATTCTCTATTAGATTTAGGGCTGGACTTTGACTGGGCCATTCTAAAACATGAATATGCTTTGTTCTAAACCATTCCATTGTAGCTCTGGCTGTATGTTTAGGGTCGTTGTCCTACTGGAAGGTTAGCCTCCGTCCCAGTCTCAAGTCTTTTGCAAACTCTGAAGCCCCGTTACACACTATCAGTTTTTCTGCTGAGTTTTTCCTTCAGATAACTAAAACCATATAATTTGAGGTCAAACCTTAGGAGTTTCAATTTGTATGCAATCAGGCACGCCCTTGCACTACATGGTTTTGGTAAACTCAAAGGAAAAAATAAGCAGAAAATCTGATAGTGTGTATGGGGCATAACAGATTTTCTTCTAAGATTGCCCTGTATTTGGCTCCATCCATCTTCCCATCAACTCTGACAAGCTTCCCTTTCCCTGCTGAAGACAAGCATATCCACAACATGATGCTGCCACCACCATGTTGCATGGTGGGGATGGTGTGTTCAGGGTGATGTGCAGTGTTAGTTTTCCGCCACACATAACGTTTTACTTTTAGGCCAAAATGTTCAATTTTGGTCTCATCTGACCAGAGCACCTTCTTCCACACATTTGCTGTATCCCCCCACATGGATTCTCGCAAACGGCAAACAGGACTTCTTATGGCTTTCTCCATTCCATTCTCTTCCATAAAGGCCATATTTGTGGAGTGCACGACTAATAGCTGTCCTGTGGACAGATTCTCCCACCTGAGTTGTGGATCTCTGCAGCTCCTCCAGAGTTACTATGGGCCTCTTGGCTGCTTTTCTGGTTAATGCTCTCCTTGCCTGGTCTGTCAGTTTAGGTGGATGGCAATGTCTTGGTAGTTTGCAGCTGTGCCATACTTTCCATTTGTGGATGATGGATTGAACAGTGCTCCCTGAGATAACCCTGCTTTAAACTTCCTCACAACTTTATCCCTGACCTGTCTGGTGTGTTCCTTTGGCTTTCATTGATGCGGGTTGTTCACTAAGGTTCTCTAACAAACCTCTGAGGGCTTCACAGAACATCTGTATTTATACTGAGATTAAATTACACACAGGTGGACTTTATTTACTAATTAGGTGACTTCTGAAGGCAGTTGGTTCCACTAGATTTACGTTAGGGGTATAAGAGTAAAGGGGGCTGAATACAAATGCACGGCACACTTTTCACATATTTATTTGTAAAAAAAAAAAATTTAAAACCATTTTTCATTTTCCTTCCACTTTGTGGAATCCCAATAAAATACATTTATGTTTTTGGTTGTAACATAACAAAATGTGGAAAATTTCAAGGGGTATGAATACTTTTTCAAGGCACTGAGTGCATTCAGTGTAGACTATATATACAGTGCAGGCAGTCTAGAGCTGTCAAAGGGAGCTGTCAAAGGGAAAAGACAGCAGTCGCCGGGAGGCCTCCTATCGAGGTGTAGCTTTCTTTTTCCGGGTCCGTTGGATGTCGTGATTGAAGATGGATGGACGTCGTGGAACACTTATTTAAATTACTTAAATAATTCTTTATTTTTTTAATAAAGGAATTGTCAATTGTGGCTTTTTTTCTTTTTGTGTTCCTTGGCCTTATTAATGCTGATTGTTCACAAAAGTTCTCTAACAAACCCCCAAGGGCTTCACAGAACAGCTTTATGTATACTGAGATTAAATTACACACAGGTGGACTCTATTGACTAATTAGGGGATTTCTGAAGGCAATTGGTTTCACTAGATTTTAGTTAGGGGTATCAGAGTAAAGATGACTGAATACAAATGCATGCCACACTTTTCAGATATTTAGACCCCTTTCACACTGGGGCATTTTGCTGGAGCTATAACTAAAAAAATAGCGCCTGCAAAGCGCCCTGAAAGAGCCGCTGCTGTCCCTCATATGTAAAAGCCCCGAGGGCTTTCAAATTGGAGCGGTGCGCTGGCAGGACACTAAAAAAAGTCCTACTAGCAGCATCTTTGGAGCGGTGTATACACCGATCCTGCGCAGCTATACCGCCGGCATAGTGCTGCTGCAGCAGCACTTTGCGGTGGTTTTAACCCTTTCTTGGCCGCTAGCAGGGGGTAAAAACGCCCCACTAGCGGCCGAATAGAGCCGCAAAATTGATGGTAAAGCGTCACTAAAAATAGTGCCGTTTTACCGCCGGCGCACCCACCGCCCCAGTGTGAAAGGGGCCTTATTTTTTCAAAGTTTTGGAAAGCATTTATCATTTTCCTTCCACTTCACAATTATGTGCTACTTTGTGTTGGTCTATCACAGAAAATCCCAATAAAATACATTTAAATTTTGGGTTGTAACATTCCAAAATGTGGAAAATTTCAAGGAGTATAAATACTTTGTCAAGGAACTTTACCAGTAGAACTATTGTATAGCAGCAAATAACAATATCCATATAATCCTTTAACCTGGCTGCATCCCAATAAAACGTACCTACAGAAATTCCAGCATGTGTATAGCACCATTCATCAATAATTATGACCTGAATCCAAAACAATTTAAAGCCCTTTTTCTGTTCTAATAACACACGATGCTTGCAGTTATGTGGAAAAGGGGGCGTAAACCTCCCTATCATGGAGTACATCCTCCATCCCATCCACGGCCAATGACAGGCTGGGGTCAGCTGGCCTATCTCCGTAGCAGGTCCTGTGCTTTGCGGACCATCAAAACCTTAACAAACAACAACATCGAAAGTGTGCACATGCATGGTAAATGCCCTTTCTTGCATCTATCGCTGCAGACAAAAGTGGCCCAGCTTGCATATTAAGGAGCTAGAGCGGCGGGGCACAGCCCATACAGCTGGATTCACTCATCTTGCCTGAAGGAACAGCCTCCCCACTCAATATTGTGTTGGATGCATACATCATGGGTGCCATAAAGCAAATAGTGAGTCAACAACAATATTTACAATAGTAACAAGCAGAGGCACAGCACCTATAGTTGATAATCCCCATATTTTCTACCACTTCAACACCACCACCTTGGCCGAGCAGGAGGCTAATAATTAGCCTTCCTGCCCTCAGATCTTAACCATATATGGGGCCTCGCTATTATTCAAATATAAGCATCAATTAAAACCATATCCAGAGACAAGTGGCACACCATTGTATCACAGAATGAACTAAAAGAACGCTATATGGTCCATAAGAGAATGACAGGAGCATAATAATTACGCCAATATTACATAATAATTCGCTACATTGATATTGTTTCATAATTTTCAAACAATGGTTACATATATTGGCTCCTTAATCTGACATAACAGACTATCTCCCCTACCGAAAGAGGAGCAATGGAAAGTGGGAGGATAAAAGAAAAAGAAAAAAAAACAGGACAAAAATATATATATAAAGATACATTTTTTGTGGGAGAATGGGTAAAGAAATAGAATGACTAGCCCACCTAGGGCTTATAACTTAAAGCCTGGCAGACACATTGTGTTTAATTTAAAGATCCACCTTGTCTCACATTGTAGCAACTTTTTGTCAAGATTACCTGGGGTCTTCCAGAACCTTCTCTAGGACTGTGAACTGAACCATAGAACCATGTTTGTGTTGAAGGGCTACATGCTTTCCAATGGGAGTATATAGAACATTTTACCTAATATAGTAGATATGATCGTATATTGTTTTCCAAAAATTTCTAAATGTCTTACTGACATAGAATACCTGCAGAACATAATGTATACGACACCCTTGGTTTGGCAGTCAACATGGTGTCCAATATTGTACTTCCATCCGGCAAGACAAATGATGCTACTTCCAAAATCCATTTACAATACTCTCAAGTACCACATTTGTACATACCTTTTCTAGGTTTAGTTGTCATAGAAAATGCCTGGAAGTGACTGTGTATCAATTGATTCTTTATTATGATCTACATTTTTTTATATGTGAGTTGAGCATAATGCTTTATATATTTTTTCAAGGTCGGATTGCCATTTAGGTGCCAGTGTTTACCTATGGTTTCCTCTACTGAGTGATGGTTACTAGAATAGATAGTGACAATCCTAACAGTATCCAGTTGTTTGTTGGCTCTGTTACCTAACAGAAATTCATACCTGTCTTTTTGACATGCCTTGTTATATGCTTTTTTAAGCCCTTGTACACACGGTCGGACATTCCGGCAACAAAATCCGTTGGGTAAATTCCAACGGATTTAGTCCGGAAGTGATGTTGCATACACACAGTCGGACAAAGTTGTCGGAATTTCCGGTTGCCAAGAACGCAGTGACGTAAACCGCGTACGACAAGACTAGAAAAGAGAAGTTCAGCACCACATCCAGCACCCTCCTTCTGCTGATCTCCTGTTTATCGCGTGTTAGTAGAAGTTTGATAAGAGATGATTCGCGATTTTCAGATTTGTGCTTCAGATCGTTACTGCTCTACAGTTTGTACTTGTCGGTGCGTATCTGCTTATCAGTGCATGTAATCAATTCACATTTGATGGTCATTGTGGACTATATCTTGGTATAGTACACTTTGATTTTCAGTGCTTATTGTGCGCTCGTTTCTGGTTTTCAGTTCGTTCTTTCAGGCCTTGCTGTTTATCGGTGCCTTCTGTTGTCCATTCTGACCAGCCGAACGTTTTAAGCCATGTTTTGTGTACGTACTCGTCGTAGAGTTCATGCTATGCAGGGGCTTGGTGTTGGGCTTTTAGCTTTGACACAAGCCCGGTCCATGAACAGGGCGAGGAGGAGTTTGTGGACCAAGAATTGGTTGCTCCAGCATGACCAGTTCTCGCACATGCCTTTGCTTCGTGAGATCCAGGAGAATAATCCTGATGATTTCAGGAATTATCTCCGGATGACGGACCCCGTTTTTCACCGTCTGCTGGCTTTGCTATCCCCTTATATCAGCAGGCAGGATACCTGCATGCAACAAGCCATCACTCCGGAGCAGAGGCTCATCACCACGTTACGCTACTTGGCGACAGGGAGAAGTCTTCAGGACCTAAAGTTCTCGAAAGGCATCTCCCCCCAGGCTCTGGGAATCATTATTCCAGAGACCTGTTCTGCCATCATACAGGTCCTGCAGAAGGACTATATTAAGTTACGTTTTCTCCTTTAACATCACATTCTATTTAATGTTTGCTAATGTATTGGATTTCTTTCCTCATTCCCTAATTACCATGATTGCAATATGCTGTAATTGATATACTGTGCCCCTTTGTCCTCATGCATGCTGGAAGCTTTTCAAGTTCCTTTTTTGTCCTTCATGCATATTTGCCTTCACTAACTTCCCCAGCATGCTCTTCTGGGCCCATAAACCTATAGCCTAGTCACTTAGCAATGTATTTTGTCAGCTCCATACTATTGCTTTCCCCTAAACACCCCCTAAAATGAGTACAAATGTTATGTGTGTGCTTAAATTCATGCAGAGTGCCAGTTTATTTTTTATTTTTGGTGGGCCAAACTCATTATAAACCCCCCTCCCCCAACTGCTCGGTCAGAGGATTGCTATCGGCTATCTGCTGACTTTGGTAAACCCAATACACACTATACCTACTGTTGGATTCAATATGAACTCATGTAGGGTCTTCTGGGATCCATGCAATGATGCCCATTCCCAATTGTGCAGTGTCCTGGAGAACAGGATGCCCTCCCCCGGTTGGAATGTAACCAGTTAAACCTCTGTTGTGACTTTAGATTAGAGGCTCCCATCTATCTATGAGAGCTACTCTGCATGACAATGCTGACTCAGATCTGTCTGTGAGGATCAAAGACGATACTAACGGACAGGTGGGGCACCGGAGATAGAAACCCAAGATTTGACCCCAGTTGGAGTAGTTGCAATTCATGGACAGACACTGCTCCCCAGAGGCCAATTATGGCAGGAAGGTCAGAGATATTTAGCCTGGGGGAGGAGACGCCCCAGAGACACTGACTCGTCCACAAGCAAAGGGGGTCAGGCAATGGGATGCAGTGTGGGTGAGGTGTGTTTGTCAAAAGGGAATGTTTGAAACAGAGCTCTCTCTCACTCCATCACGAGGCTCAGCTACGAGGACCTGCTAAGTATATTACTTGTATTGTGTTCTGATTGTATGCTATGTAATTTTGTAACTCCTTTTAATACTATAATAATATGTTAGCTTTCTTATTTCCTTGGGAAATAAAGGAGATTTGATTAATCTTAAATCTTTGGTTTCATAGCTAACTTTGCATTATTGTAGTATTAACAGAAGCATGTGCTCAGAGTTTTAATAGACTAACTAATCTATAGGGACTAGACAAATTAATATATAGATGATATAAATAATAATAGTTATTATTTATCGGTTACTTCACCTACCTTTTTTTTGGTCCGATTTATGGATGAATTCGCCAAAGCATGTAGTGCAAGGGCCTGCCTCAATACTTTCAAATGCTACTGTTTAAAGTTTTTTTCCTCCTATTATTTTCTTGATAGGTAATAGCAGAATGTCAAAATGTGCTTCCATTTGTTCCCTTTTTTTTGTATTATGACACTTCTTACCTGTCCAGTGGGCTGCCAATAGTGTAAGTAAGGAGGGGCTGGCCAAAGTATCACACATTATTTCTGCATTCAGCTCTCAATGAAGTGGAGAGGGTTACCTGTCCAAAACATCCCCCCCTCATTTTTTGCAATGGGCCATCAGATGGGGGGAATCTGATAAGGGGACCTTATACTTTAGGCTTTAAATACACATTTCCAAAAATGTTATACTGATCTTGGCCAAAAATGTTTGTGTCTACTTGCAATGTTAATGTGCAAAATTTCTTGTTTGACTCCACAGGAATGGCAGACTGTGGCCTCCCACTTTGCCAGCCGTTGGGACTTTCCCAATTGTGGAGGTGCAATTGATGGGAAACATGTCTGCATCATCCCACCCCCCAACTCGGGGTCCTATGGGTCTGATGCAGACTTGGCGGAAAATGTCAACCTCACGGCCCTTGAAGCTGCTCGTCCTGGCTTGCCCCCCCCCCCCCCCCCCAAAGTGCCCGTGAGGTCAGATCCAGATATGTGCAGTACTTTGTGGTTAGGGGGCCATTGATATGCCAGACAATGTCTGAGAGGCATTTGTTAATTACATTTTTCTTTGAAACTCCAATAATCTTTGTTTTCATTTACTGCTTGGCTTTGTTTTAGGTGTCTCCTAGGTTTGATTTGGGGTTTTTATGGGCCTTTTTCTACAACAGTGCAAACCCAATTTCAGAGCGAGATGAGGTCTCTTCTTCAGATAATCTTATTATGTTGTGGGCCTGCTAGACACACACCTTGTTTTTGTTGATAATGTATGTAGTGCATTTGTAGAAATATGAGCTCCTGCGCTACTATGCAAAACTAAATAAGACACGTCTAAATAGGTGCTGCACACACCGTATGAGTCAAACAAGTCTCACAAATAGGTAAACAATAATATTAAACAGTGGTGTTGCGCTCCCAGCGTAAAAATGTAAATAGTTCATATAAAGTGATAAATAAATAACTAAAAGGCCAATAATTCATGTGGTAAATAAATAGATGAAGCAAATCTCAAATATAAAGTGAATGGTGCTATCCGTAGAAATGCTACGATGCTAATAATAGCCCCAATAAACCCAATAAAGTGCTAGTGTGCTATAATCTTCACAGTGATCCACAAGTAATAATCACACTTAAAAATGTCAATGTAAAAACAAACGATAAATACACGTGAAGAAAAATTTATAAAAAAGCTGTGATATATAAAATTGCATATATCCCGATCCAAAATAGCAAGTGTCACTCAAGTGAAAGTCTATATATATATATATATATATATATATATATATATATATATATATATATATATATATATATATACACATATATAGTGAATTAACCACTTCAATACAGGGCACTTACACACCTTCCTGCCCAGACCAATTTTCAGCTTTCAGACACTTTCAGGCACTTTGACAAATAGAGCTTTCTTTTGGTGGTATTTGATCACCTCTACGGTTTTTATTTTTTGCTAAACAAATAAAAAAATACCGAAAATTTTGAATTTTTTTTTGTTTCAGTTTCAAAACTTTGTAAATAAGTATGTTTTCTCCTTCACTGATGGGCACTGATGGGGCTACACTGATGGGCACTGATTAGGCCGGCACTGATGGGCACTGATGAGGTGGCACCAATGAAGTGGCACTGATGAGGTGGCCTTGATGGGCACTGATAGGCGGCACTGATGGGCGACAGGGATGGGCACTGATAGGTAGCACAAATTGGCACTGATAGCTGGCACAGATTGGCATGAATAGGCGGTATGGATGGGCATGGATAGGCGGTACAGATGGGCATGGATAGGTGGCACAGATGGGCATGGATAGGCAGCACGCACAGATGGGCACGGATGGGCACTGCTGGTGGCACAGATGGGCACTGATAGGCAGCATGAATGGGCACTGATAGGCGGCATTGTATTGTTTTATACTGTACTAATGGATGCCAATCAGTGCCAAACAATAATGCATGCCAATCAGTGATGCCCATTGTGGGCACTGATTGGCATCCATTGTGGGCACTGACTGGCATCCCTGGTGGCATACCTTGTGCTGGGTATCCCTGGTGTTCTGGTGGCGTCCCTGGTGGTCCAGTGTGGGCATCCTCGGGGGGGCTGTGCTGATAATTGATCAGCACAGACCCCCCATCAGAGGAGCAGCTAATTGGCTCTCCTCTACTCGCGTCTGACAGACGCGAGTGAGGAAAAGCCGATCACCGGCTCTTCTTATTTACACTGTGATCAGCCGTGATTGGACACGGCTGATCACGTGGTAAAGAGTCTCCGTCGGAGACTCTTTACCGAGATCGTAGTTGCGGGGTGTCAGACTGACACACCGCAACAACGATCGCCGCAACGTGCGCCCCTAAGGGCACGCAGCGGCTCAAAATCCTGATCATGCTTTTGTTATAGGGTGGGCGGCAAGTGGTTAAATCCTCTAAACGACAGTGAGAGAAGCATCACACATATGTGGCAAATGGTGTCCAGCAATACTAGTGATTCTCAAGTGTTCACCAAGCCTGTGAGTGTACCAGGTAATTACCTTACAGCACAAACGTAAAATCTTGAAAAAGGGGGGGCTTCAGTATCTCACTTCTCCTCCTGTCCAGACCACTTCTTATTTCCAAATAAATTCTGAGGGTAACTTTTAAAAGAGATGCTCAAAAAACAAAAGTGGAGCCTGCCATAGTGTAGTAGTTTGTATATTAAAACATTTTATTAAAAGTACAGAGTACTCACATTGTTTCCAAAAACACTGCACAGTACACAAATACAAGCGGCCCGCTCGTGTGTAAACGTCACTTCCGGTGTCCGTCGGCTTTCCTACGCGTTACGTCACTGTCACGTGACTTCGACTGGGATAAGCTATGGGCGTCAGAAGTGTCCTTATATAGGCCTGAGCTGGCAACTCGCCGCATATTAAGCAAGAAGATCATTTGCTTATCATAACTGTTGCGATTATCAGCGTATTTGGTGCAAAAGGGTAGATAAAAACGATGCAAAATGTTATTAAAAACGGGGCAATTATCAAAAAAGAATCTCACACAAACAATATATAAAACAGCAACATAGGGGGCAAGCCCTATGTAAATACCGATCGCAGCCATTTTCTTGGAGACCAATATCGGTCTTTGAAGACTGCTCATGGTAAATCCCTCTGAGCAATTCTCCTGTAAATGTGGAATTTCAAACAGGTATATTATATATACTAATAAAGGCCCAGTGAAAAGGGTCCTTAACTAGTAAAACCAATATATAAATGGACCCTTATCACCTAAATGTAATATTATACATACCACAGCCCGACCAAAATGGTGCTAAAAAATGGTCTAAATCTGGTGTCAGCAAAGGATGTAGCACACACATGGACATAAAACCAAGGCCACAAAAAATGAGAAAGTCTTGCCCCAAACAATCTTATTATAATTTATATAAAATTGTTATCATCCAAAAAATATTAAAATTACCTTATAAATCAGGTAGACACAAATGGTCCTAAAAGTATAAAACGAATACTACTACGGACTCCGGAAATGAGATTCACATAACATACATATATACATATATATATATATATATATATATATATATATATATATATATATATATATATATATATATATATATATATACAGTGGTGTGAAAAAGTGTTTGCCCCCTTCCTCATTTCCTGTTCCTTTGCATGTTTGTCACACTTAAGTGTTTCGGAACATCAAACCAATTTAAACAATAGTCAAGGACAACACAAGTAAACACAAAATGCAATTTGTAAATGAAGGTGTTTATTATTAAAGGTGAAAAAAAATCCAAACCATCATGGCCCTGTGTGAAAAAACCTAATAACTGGTTGGGCCACCCTTAGCAGCAACAACTGCAGCCAAGTGTTTGCGATAACGTGCAATGAGGCTTTTACAGCGTCCTGGAGGAATTTTGGCCCACTCATCTTTGCAGAATTGTCCTAATTCAGTTACATTAGAGGGTTTTCGAGCATGAACGGCCTTTTTAAGGTCATACCACAACATCTCAATAGGATTCAGGTCAGGACTTTGGCTAGCCCACTCCAAAGTCTTCATTTTGTTTTTCTTCAGCCATTCGGTGGTGGACTTGCTGGTGTGTTTAGGATCATTGTCCTGCTGCAGAACCCAAGTTCGTTTCAGCTTGAGTACACAAACAGATGGTCGGACATTCTCCTTCAGGATCTCTTGGTAGACAGCAGAATTCATAGTTCCTTTTATCACGGCAAGTCTTCCAGGTCCTGAAGCAGCAAAACAGCCCCAGACCATCACACTACCACCACCATATTTTACTGTTGGTATAATGTTCTTTTTATGAAATGCAGTGTTCCTTCTACGCCAGATATACTTGGACACACACCTTCCAAAGAGTTCCACTTTTGTCTCATCGGTCCACAGAATGTTGTCCCAAAAGTCTTGGGGATCATCAAGATGTGTTGTGGAGAAATTGAGACGAGCTTTGATGTTCTTTTTGCTCAGCAGTGGTTTTCTCCTTGGAACTCTGCCATACAGGCCATTTTTGCCCAGTCTTTTCCTGATGGTGGAGGCATGAACGCTGACCTTAACTGAGGCAAGTGAGGCCTGCAGTTCCTTGGACGTTGTTGTGGGGTCTTTTGTGACCTCTTGGATGAGTCGTCGCTGCGCTCTTGGGGTAATTTTGGGAGGCCGGCCACTCCTGGGAAGGTTCACCACTGTTCCATGTCTTCGCCATTTGTGGATAATGGCTCTCACTGTGGTTCGCTGGATTCCCAAAGCTTTGGAAATGGCTTTATAACCCTTTCCAGACTGATAGATCTCAATTACTTTCTTTCTCAATTGTTCCTGAATTTCTTTGGGTCTCGGCATGATGTGTAGCTTTTAAGGATCTTCTGGTGGACCTTACTGTGTCAAGCAGCTCCTATTTAAGTGATGCCTTGATTGTGAACAGGTGTGGCAATAATCAGGCCTGGGTGTGGCTATAGAAATTGAACTCAGGTGTGGACAACCACAGTTATAGTATGTTTTAACAAGGGGGGCAATCACTTTTTCACACAGGGCCATGATAGTTTGGATTTTTTTTCACCTTTAATAATAAACACCTTCATTTACAAATTGCATTTTGTGTTTACTTGTGTTGTCCTTGACTATTGTTTAAATTGGTTTGATGTTCCGAAACACTTAAGTGTGACAAACATGCAAAGGAACAGGAAATAAGGAAGGGGGCAAACACTTTTTCACACCACTGTATATATATATATAAATATAAAACAGAGAGAGGGACATACCTAAAAATCACTAATAAAACTGTTTAAATCGAACTCGACATTTAAACCCCTAGGGACAAAAGTGTTGAGCATAAAGATCCATTTCGATTCGATTTGGCTGAGGGTCCTAACTTTATGTCCCCCTCTCCAATGTTTTGTGTAGGGTACGATACCCCAAAACTTCAAATGTGTGGGGTCTTTTTTGTGGTGTATAGCGAAGTGCTTGGAAACACTATGTTTATCGTACCCTTTCAAGATATTTTGTACGTGTTCCTTAATTCTCTTTTGGTGCGGCCAACATATTGCAGGCTGCAACTGCAGTCTAATACATAGACAGCACCCTGTGAGTTACAACAAACTAAATCTCTAATTTCATGTGCGTTTCCTGTACTTGTGAATGTAAAGTTAAAAACTTTATTTGGTTTACTTGTCCTAGTACATGCGAAGCACCTTCTACATGGAAAAAAATCCCTTCCCTGTAAAGAACGTATATGCGTTAATCGGCGGATCTGGGATGCTTTTAACTATCTTATCTCTGAGTGTTGGGGCACGTTTATACACAAATTTTGGTGTAGGTGGTAAAATAGTTTGTAGATGCTTGTCATTCAACAAAATATGCCTATGTTTTCTGATTATCTCCTCCACACTTATATTGTGCGTTATAGTCTAGAATGATAGCTCCATTTCTCACTCCTGTATTGGTTTGATTATCAGGCCTTATCCTATCCCTAATCAGTTCATGGTGATCCATCTTCTGTACCTCCAGTATCTTTTCTTCATTTAGTTTACTATCATAGCCTTTTTCAAGAAATCTATGGCCTATTTTCCTGGCTTGATTCAGAAACTCTTCCTGTTTACTACAGTTTCTGCGTAGTCTCATAAGTTGCCCTTTTGGAATATTAAATAACCAATTCTGATGCTGGCAACTTGTCATGGGTAAGTAACTATTTTTATCAACACTTTTAAAGTGTGTCTTTGTATTTAGATTACCACCCTCTTGTGTCATTTCCAAATCCAAAAAAGTCACTTGATGTTCACTCATATCCCATGTAAGTACTATATTTTTGTCATTTTTATTGAGTTTTCCTTGAAAATCTGCCAGGCTATTCTTGTCCCCTTTCCAGAGCAGTAAGATGCCAGCGATAGATCGTTTATACACTACTAACTCCACGGGGGTGTTCAAAAAGATAGCCTCCTCTTTCCATTTTGCCATAAATAGTCCGGCTACACTGGGTGCAAATTTTGCACCCATTGCTATGCCGGTTTTCTGGTGATAGTAATTTCTGTTAAACCAGAAGTAACTGTTCTTTGAACAGAAGTCTAGACATTTGATCAAATATTTCCTTTGCAAGCACAATAACTCAGAGTGTTTCCTAAGACCCCATTTCACAGCCTCACAGGCTTGGTAATGGGGAATTATAGTATATAATGAAGAAACATCTGCCGTCGCTAAGATCCACGGTCCTTCTTCACTCGGGAGTTCTTCTAAAATCTGTAAAATATGCTTCGTGTCCCGAAGGTATGCTTTCGTATTCTTTACAGCGGGTTGTAGGAAATTATCAATATATGCTCCCATCCTTGCTGTAAGCGGATCTATCCCATTTACAATGGGCCTTGGAGGGGGATTCTCTATCTTTATGTAGCTTAGGTAAATAATAAATCGGAGTTCGACAGGATTCCGGAATTAAAAATTTAGCTTCTTTTTTATTTAAAATAGTCTTCTTTAAACCCAAAATGTACTACTAATTCCAGATCTTTTCTACATCTAAAGACAGGATTCTTAGTTAATTTAATATACAGTAGGTATTTGAAAAAGGCTATGATAGTAAACTAATTGAAGAAAAGATACTGGAGGTACAGAAGATGGATCACCATGAACTGATTAAGGATAGGATAAGGCCTGATAATCAAACCAATACAGGAGTGAGAAATGGAGCTATCATTCTAGACTTGAAAGCACAATATAAAAGTGTGGAGAAGATAATCAGAAAACATAGGCATATTTTGTTGAATGACAAGCATCTACAAACTATTTTACCACCTACACCAAAATTTGTGTATAAAATTGCCCCGACACTCAGAGATAAGATAGTTAAAAGCATCCCAGATCCACTGATTAATGGATATACGTTCTTTACAGGGAAGGGATTTTTTCCATGTAAAAGGTGCTTCGCATGTACTAGGACAAGTAAACCAAATAAAGTTTTTAACTTTACATCCACAAGTACAGGAAACACACATGAAATTTGAGATTTCGTTAGTTGTAACTCACAGGGTGCCGTCTATGTATTAGAATGCAGTTGGGGCCTGAAATATGTAGGCCGCACCAAAAGACCCCTGAGGGTGAGAATTAAGGAACACGTACAAAATATCTTGAGAGGGTACGATAAACATAGTGTTTCTAAGCACTTCGCTATACACCACAAAAAAGACCCCACACATTTAAAGTTTTGGGATATCGTACCCTACACGAAACATTGGAGAGGGGGACATAAATTTAGGACCCTCAGCCAAATCAAATCGAAGTGGATCTTTATGCTCGACACTTTTGTCCCTAGGGGTTTAAATGTCAAGTTCGATTTAAATTGTTCTATTAGTGACTTTTTAAGTATGCTTCCTTTCTGTTAATATATTTTTTTTTTATCTTCTCTTTCGCAGGTATATGTATGTAACATATATATATATATGTTATGTGAATCTCATTTCCAGAGTCCGTGGTATACATATATTTTTTATATTATCTTTTTTATAGTATTGGTTTTATACTTTTAGGACCATTTGTGTCTACCTGATTTATAAGGTAATTTTAATATTTTTTGGATGATAATTTTATCTAAATTATAATAAGATTGTTTGGGGCGAGACTTTCTAATTTTTTGTAGCTTTGGTTTTATGTCCGTGTGTGCGCTAAATCCTTTGTTGACACCGGATTTAGATAGCACCATTTTGGTCGGTCTTCAATAAAATGGCCACGGCTGTGGTATGTATAATATTACATTTTAGGTGATAAGGGTCCATTTATATATTGGTTTATGTAAAAAGGAAAGAACACAATAAGGGAGTCCTCAAAGCTGCATAACCCATAAGTATACAAAAAACACAGGAAATTTCCCCAGGGTTTTTTTTAGCAGCAGAGAGTTGGTATAGGCTTATTGTTACTTGGTCATTAATGGATTCATATTATAGAAGAATTAAGTTAGTTATACATAACATGGTGTAGTTTATTTGTTAGTTATATTGATTATAAGAGGAATTAGCTGACAGTAAAAGGAAGGGATGGGGTGTGGTGATGTGATAGGTGACGTGAAAGTGCATGTGTGTGGAGGGCCTAAATTCGTGGGGGGGGGGGGGGGAAGAATGTGTGCGTGTATGTGTGTGTAAAGAGGAAAAGGGGGGATAATTAAATAAGATAGTGAAAGTGAGATGGATTAAGGTGCCAAACACAAGTGATATGACACTGAATGCTATATGCATAAAGTGAGGGGGTGGGATTATGGTTATATTAAAAAATATATATATTGTATAGGTTGAATAGCAATGTTAGTAAATGAATGTGTGTCACATAAGTACAAGGATTACCCAGTCAAAATCATTCCAAAAGCTGCACTTACCAAGCACTCCATCAGTCTTGTATTAGTGTATAACAGCATTACCAGGGAACACCTCAGGATCTCCTGGGAGCTGTGGGATTTTAAAGTGTCTGCATGATTTGTCCATTGTCTGCAGGTGTCAGGCCCCACCCAATCCATCCTCCCACAGGTCTACAACACCAAAAGGGCGTCGCCCGCATGGTCCCCTCGGCGTTCCAAAAGGCATGAGCCCTGGCCTAAGCCACCGCCTCAGATGCAAAAGGGGACTCAACTGTAGGAAAACAAGCATTGGGGGGAATCGCAGATAACATCTGTGTCTCCCCACCGTGCCAGGAAGCGGGACGGAAAAGAGGCACCCACCCAGTGATGCAGGGCTGAAAACAGTGGTTCGCACCAGGGGGATGGACAAAGTAGAACACTGCAATGCATGCAAAGTAATACAAATAAAATGATTTACAAACAATCATATGTTAAAATAGGTATATTGTTGGTTGAAGGAGCCAAAGGCATATGCAGTGCCATCAATTACATAAGAAAGATGGGGGGGGGGGAGAAAAAGAAGGTAACTTTTTGCCCCCCAAGAAAGAGGATATACTCCTATGCTAAAACAGTGATTCCACCTGTCTGAGCTCAAATGCAGGTGTCTTGCATTATGTTAGGCTATTACGCTTTGTGTGCGCCCCTTTGTCACCTCAAGGATGACTGGAGGAAAATACCTGCATTTTGATTTCTCAAAAAATTGGCAGTATGCCTTGGCTCATATTGGGGCTCACATGTGTTGGGGGGGGGGGGGAGAGCGGGTGTTTAGCCACCCAATTAAAATATGTAAAAAGGAAAAAACACAATAAGGGAGCCCCCAAAGCTGCATAAACCATAAGTATACAAAATAACACAGGAAATTTCCCCAGGGTTTTTTTTTGCAGCAGAGTTGGTATGAGAGTAATTAATGTAAAGAAAAATAATTTATTTAACAGACAATAGTAATTCCAAATGAACAATAGTACATCATCCATATAGTTAGTGCGACAAAAAACAAACATGGAACATCACTCACAGCAAAAAACACTATGTACAGGCATGGTTTGCCAATTGTATTTCTAACATATGTATCCACATGAAAAACCCTGATGCATTTCGACCCTTGCAATTTCTGGTCTCTTCAGGAGAATTTATATTCTAGGAAAATGTAAAAATATCTAATTAAAGACTTTGGACGATATATAAAAAAAAAAAAAAAAATATATATATATATATATATATATATATATATATATATATATATATATATATATATATATATATATATATATATATATGTATAGCATTTCAAATAGAGCAAAATTATATCTCCATGCATATAGAGGTATAGCTACCAATGGGTGGATGAGGACATGAAGATGTGTCGCACAAACTGCCATTGCAGGATTATAGCTGTTTAGTGATCCCATCGCTGCCACATGATCCCCCCGTGCCCTCTGGGCGGGTGCATAGTCCACTGAGCTTGCAGGGGGCCACGTTTTGGGACCCAGAGAGGAGGATAGGGGGTTAAAACATCTGCAGATGGACATGCAAAAACTTTTTGTAAGTCATTAAATAATGTTGGAGGGAGTATATAGAAGTGCTTGGCAGCTGTAGGCTTATTGTTACTTGGTCATTAATGGATTCATATTATAGAAGAATTAAGTTAGTTATACATAACATGGTGTAGTTTATTCCTTAGTTATATTGATTATAAGAGGAATTAGCTGACAGTGAAAGGAAGGGATGGGGTGTGGTGATATGGTAGATGAAGTGAAAGTGCATGATGTGGGGTAGACTAATGATGGGGCAAAAGAGGTGTGAAAGTGAAAACCAGAAAGCGGCTGAAAAAGAAAACTGAAACTAAAAAAACGAAATATTAAAAGTGTAAAAGTGACAAGTGTGGGCAACTAGATGAGTGTGGAGGGCCTAAATTAGTGGGAGGGAGGGGGGAACAAAGAATGTGTGCATGTATATGTGTGTAAAGAGGAAAAGGGGGATCATTAAATAAGATAGTGAAAGTGAGATGATTTACGGTGCCAAACACACATGATATGACACTGAATGCTATATGCATAAAGTGAGGGGGTGGGATTATGGTTATATTACAAAAAAATTATATTGTATAGGTTGAGTAGCAATGTTAGTAAATGAATGGGTGTCACATAAGTACAAGGATTACCCAGTCAAAATCATTCCAAAAGTTGCACTTATCAAGCACTCCATCAGTCTTGTATTAGTGTATAACAGCATTACCAGAGAACACCTCAGGATCTCCTAGGAGCTGTGGGATTTTAAAGTGTCTGCATGATTTGTCCATTGTCTGCAGGTGTCAGGCCCCACCCAATCCACCCTCCCACAGGTCTACAACACCAAAAGGGCGTCGTCCGCATGGTCCCCTCTGCGTTTCGGAAAGGCATGAGCCCTGGCCTTAGCCATCGCATCCGACGCAAAAGCGCGACGTCACTGACAGTCCGGTGGCGATCATGGGATGCCGCCGGCACAGAAAGTCTTTAATTAGATATTTTGACATTTTCATAGAATATAAATCCCCCTGAAGAGACCGGAAATCGCAAGGGTCGAAATGCATCAGGGTTTTTCATGTGGATACATATGTTACAAATACAATTGGCAAACCATGCCTGTACATAGTGTTTTTTGCTATGAGTGATGTTCCATGTTTGTTTTTTGTCGCACTTCCTATATGGATGATGTACTATTGTTCATTTGGAATTACTATTGTCTGTTAAATAAATGATTTTTCTTTACATCAATTACTCTCATACCAACTCTCTGCTGCTAAAAAAAACCCTGGGGAAATTTCCTGTGTTATTTATATATTGGTTTTACTAGTTAAGGACCCTTTTCCCTGGGCCTTTATTAGTATATATATTATACCTGTTTGAAGTTCCCCATTTACTGGAGAATTGCTCAGAGGGATTTATCGTGAGCAGTCTTCAGAGACCGATATTGGTCTCCAAGAAAATGGCCTTGATCGGTATTTACATAGGGCTTGCCCCCTATGTCGCTGTTTTAAATATTGTTCGTCTGAGATTCTTTTTTGATAATTGCCCCGTTTTTAATAAAATTTTGCATCGTTTTCATCTACCCTTTTGCACCAAATAATCGCAACAGTTATGATAAGCAAATGATCTTCTTGCGTAATATGCGGCGAGTTGCCAGCTCAGGCCTATATAAGGACACTTCCGACGCCCATAGCTTATCCCAGTCGAGGTCACGTGACAGTGACGTAACGCGTAGGAAAGCAGGCAGACACCGGAAGTGACGTTCACACACACACACTGTACTGTGCAGTGTTTTTGGAAACAATGTGAGTAGTCTGTACTTTTAATAAAATGTTTTAATATACAAACTACTACACTATGGCAGGCTCCACTTTTGTTTTCTGAGCATCTCTTTTAAGTTACCCTCGGTATTTATTTGGAAATAAGAAGTGGTCTGGACAGGTGGAGAAGTGAGATACCGAAGCACCCCCCCCTTTTTTTTCAGGATTTTACGTTTGTGCTGTTCACCTTACAGCTGTAAGGTAATTACCTGGTACACTCACGGGCTTGGTGAATACTTGAGAATCACTAGTATTGCTGGACACCATTTGCCACATATGTGTGATGCTTATCTCACTGTTGTTTGGAGGATTTAATTCACTATATATATATATATATATATATATATATATATATATAGACTTTCACTTGAATGACACTTGCTATTTTGGATCGGGATATATGCAATTTTATATATTACAGCTTTTTTATAAATTTTTCTTCATGTGTATTTATTGTTTGTTTTTACATTGACATTTTTAAGTGTGATTATTACTTGTGGATCACTGTGAAGATTATAGCACACTAGCACTTTAAGTTTATTGGGGCTATTATTAGCATAGTAGCATTTCTACGGATAGCACCATTCACTTTATATTTGAGATTTGCTTCATCTATTTATTTACCACATGAATTATTGGCCTTTTAGTTATTTATTTATCACTTTATATGAACTATTTACATTTTTACGCTGGGAGCGCAACACCACTGTTTAATATTATTATGTAGTGCATTACTGACAAAAATATTGATAATTTTCAGCACCATGGTAGAAATATGTGGGGTCATAAAAATGACGTGATTGGGAAAATTTAAACATCACTGTGGGTGTTATTTACTAAAGGCAAATCCACTATGCACTACAAGTGCACTGCAAACGTACACCTGAAACTGCACTTGGAGTGCCTTTAGTAAATAACACCCATTGCCACAGAAAACAACAATTTTACTACAAATACTGCTTTTGCGCATTGAAAAATGAAGTCACACATTGTTGATAATTTAACTTTTTACTCAAAGCACATTCACATGTGCGTTTAGAAAAGGGTTTTTACAACAAACCAACATATTTGGTGTATATAAAACATTATTTTGGGTAACATTTTTATAACTTGCCGTTTTTGTGTAAACAGGCATGTATCAAAGCATAACATACAGAACACAGGAACTTACAAAGTTCAACTTTGAAAAGTGAAGACAATATCAGATATGAGTATGTACAAACTGTGCTGATATTGCCTTCATCATATGGGGTGACACCCCTGGAAAAGTCAAATTTGGAAGATGCACACAAATTGAGAATCCAAAAGTGGCCAGTTTCCTCCTGTTTCCATGCCTAATTGTCAACATGTGCTATCTCCCATCATGGGGTATCAATGTACGTGTTTTGGGGGTGCAACCCCTTCATCTCAGCCACTTTAGTAGCAAGGAAGGGGTTGCACCCACAAAACGCGTACATTAATCCCCCATGATGGGAGATAGCACATGTTAACACACTGTGTGCATCTTCCAAATTTGGCTTTTCTAAAAATATAAAAGTGTTTTTGAAAATTTAAAATGGATGCTAGCTAGTTTGGGGTGTTTCAGACTCTCCGTAAAACATCAATGATGTTGAACAACATTGATGTTTTTCTGGATATTCTCTAAATCGCGATTGCACCCCACTATCTCCCCAATGAGGATCTGGGCACTTTCACTAGTAAAATGCGATTCTTTTTCCACAACATCCACATCACCTAAAAAGAAACCAAAAAAAAAACACACCATGTATGATAAATATGCAGGCATACATCGATTAGCTTACCTGAAGCTGTGGTCTCCGACACTCACCTGTTGTGGTGACAATTTCGCCAATCTCTACAATCTGTCCTTCCTCCTCCTCCTCTGCTTGTGCTTTTGGTATTTCCCCTTTTGGTATTTCCCCTTCTTTGGGAGGTGTGGGGTCCCTGGTGTCCTCAGACATCTCGAGTCTTCCCTCCCCTATGAGAATGTAAAAAAGGAATACTTAGCACACAGATATTTGAGGGCAGAAATAGGAATATGAAACATTCCTTGGAAGTGTCGTACATATCTGTTTTTAGGCAGAGTTCAATGGTGAAAACATTTCTTTTTGACACTTTCTAAAGCTGAAATACTTACCTGTTGTGTGAACAAATGTAGTCAAGTGCAAGTTGGCAAAACATCGTTTTTGGAGTGGGTTAACGAACGATGTTTATTACGAACGATTGAACACATGAACATGAAAGTGGCCATTTTAAACCTTACAACATTAAATCAAAGCACATGGAGCAGTATGCAAGCAATAATAATAATATGAACACACGACAACTACTTACTTTTTTGAAGAACTCGCTTGATCCTTCTGTACTGATCGTGCTCCCTCAGTTTCAGGTCTGACCAGCGCTTTCTCAGTTGATCCTTGGATCGTCGTACCCCAAAATTCTTCTGAAGACTCTTCACAACTTTAGTCATGATCTTGGCCTTTCTGATATTTGGGTTTGGGTAAGGTCCATACTTCCCATCATAGTCATTCCTCTTCAATATGTACACCATCTCCAACATCTCTACAAAAGACATATTTGATGCCTTAAATCTTCTCCTCCGGGATTGGGACGTTTCAGGCTCCGAGCTTTCCTCATCCTTCTCCTCGTTAGTGGAATTAGCATGCCCCTGCTGTGTCTCCACCATGTGCTCTCCCCACTGCGCCGAAAGAGAAGGGGCGGGGAATAGTCTAGAAAGAACGTCAGGGGCGGGTGGAGTTTCACGCATGCGCACTGTATATAAAACGCAACACACGTGTGTCGTATGTACGATCTGTGAGCAGAGGGAGAAGCTGACGCGCCGATCTTGCAAACGAAGGTACAATTTTAACTTGGTACATCACTAGCCTATACTGCTTCTAGATTGAGACCTGTATTGGGACAAGTTTAGGAGAGTTTAGCCTGACATTAGGGTTTGTCTTGTGTTGTGTCTTGCAGACAAGATGGATGGGTTTAACGACCATAGCTTTTTCCCCCTGTTCATCGACAAGTACAGGGAGCTGCCCTGTCTGTGGCAAGCTACACATCCCCACTACAGTAACAAATTAAAGAGGAAGGCAGCGATGGAGGAACTGGTTGAGTTTGTGAGGCCGGTGGTCCCCAGGGCAGACATCAACTATTTAAGAACACAAATTGGTGGCCTGAGGAGTACATATCTGAGGGAGCGCAGGAAGGTGCTGGAGTCCATACAAACTGGAGCAGCAACAGATGAAGTTTATGTCCCCAGGCAGTGGTATTATGAGAGGATGCATTTTCTGTCAGACCAGGCTGAGGTCAGTGAATCCCTCTCTACCCTTCCTTCCACGCATCCTTCTACGCTTCATTCCACCCCTGCTGAGTCTTCCGACAGTATTGTTCTACATATTTTTGGAGTAAAAATGAATGATGTTAACTTGATTGTTGCTCACTAATTGCTGATTTTAGAAAGTTGTTTCACATATCAATAGACAGTAGTGGCCAAAACATTTGGGCTAAGAATGAAAAATGCTGGGCTCAGAATGATAGTCTTTTCTATTTGTTAACAATTTGCAACAGTCAAGAGCTGAAAATTGTGTGTGTTTGATGAACCTAAAATTAAAACTAGGTCCCTTTTTCATACACAGGAAGACCTCAGCCAGGAGGAGGGCGTGGAATGCAGCAGCCAGGAGGTGGCTGTGGAACGTGGCTGCCAGGAGGAGGCAGGGGTAAGGGGCAGCCAAGAGGTGGGCAGGCGTAGGCTCCTGACTGAATCACAAGTCCCTCCCCTCCGCCTTCCACCCAAAAGGGCGGGAATGTGGAGGAGTCGGTTCTGAAGCTCATTGGGGAGGCTTCAGTGGCCCTCAAAGCCACCTCCACATATCAAGAGGCCTTTGCCGCTTTGGCTGCCTGCAACTCCAGCAAATGGAGGAGGGGCAACACCTCTTGTGTGAGAAGCTCATTATCCACACACTGAACAAGGGGTTGTTGGGCCAAATCACACAAACAACACACTTGTGTGATTTGGACCATGCTCCTCCTCCTCCTTCTGCCACACCTCCAGCACCACAGCCACAGCCTGGAAGGAAGCGTAGAAGGAAGACCAGAGAATGATGGCCTGGGTTCAGTCTGGTCTGACAGAAGATGCATGCTCTTGTAGGACCACAGCCTGGGCACATAGATGTCATCTGCTGCTGTTTCAGATTTCTTGGACTTCAGCTCCAGACTGTTCTCCCTCAGATATGTACTCCTCTGCCCACCAATGTTTGCATTTAAATAGTTGATGTGTGCCCTGGGGGCAAAAGGCTTTGCTAATCTCCCCAGTTTCTCCAGCGCTGCCTCCCTCTTTATTTGTTGCTGACACCTAAATAAAGGTTTTTTTTGGTTAAAGAAATACTTGCCTATGTGTTTTACTTCAAAAAGGACAGTTTATTTGTGAGTAGGCAGGTACATTTCAAAAATACAAAGTCAAATTAATAACAAGGGGCACTAACACCAAACAACCTCCTCTAGATTAAAAAAGAAAACAATAAAATAAAAAGATAATAATGGTGTTGTGGTAAGTTGACACACAAAACACACCAAAAAAATTCAGAAGATGAGCAAACTGTCAAAAAAGGAGATCTTGATAAAAAAAACCAACCACAAAATTTAAAACAAAAAAAAAATGATTGGGGAGATGTGACAAATTTAAATATTGTATTCATGAAAATGAGGAAAAAGAATAAAGAAATTAGACATGGGCGCCGTCAATAAATTCGTTTCGTTCCGTTCCGATTCGTGTTAGAATTAATTCGTACTTCGTATTTCATGTCCGAAATAGGTTCGTTAACTTGTACGAACGTTCTTTACGATGAATTTAAAGGAAAAAATATATACCTCAATATGACAATATGTCCAAATTTCATTACTACGGAAACAACATGTGACTTGGTTGACCAATCAGAGGTTTTCTTCTGCTGCTGAGGCCTACAGGGCAGGCCCCATCATGTGACTTCCCTTTGTGGGTTAGTTAGTGTAGTGGAGCAGATCACACCATTATTTGTCTGTGCATCTGAGCGAATATCTTTGTAATCCTTAGTTTTTCATTGTTCATTTTAGTTTATATCTGTTGTAGTTTGCAAGTGTATCATCTCTTAGGCCGCGTACACACGCGGGGACTGTTCGCCCAACTTTGTCCGTCAAACAGTTTCGGCAAACAGTCCGCTCAAAATTAGCATGGACGGACATGGCCACACACGACGAACGAACAGTTTGCTGAAACCGTGCGCGATGACGTGAACGGCACGTACGACGGGACGAAAAATACGACGTCCTATACACTGCATTATAACTTTCGGCATGTAAATCCTTTCTGAGCATGCGCGGAACTTAGTTTGACGAACAAGCCTACACACGAGGGGACTGTTCGCTGAAACTTTGTTTCAGCGGACAGTTTTTCGGAATTTCCGAAAAACCTTGTTCAGCGGACTGTTCGCTGAAACTGTCCGCTGAAAGCCCACACACGAGCGGACTGTTTGCCGAAACACTGTTCAGCGGACAAAGTTGGGCGAACAGTCCCCGCGTGTGTACGCGGCCTTAGTGTTTAGTTTCTGGTTTTATTTGTTTTTTGGTTGGTTTTGAGAGATCTTTTTTTTTTTCATTTCTTGTTTCATTTAGTTAATATTTTGTTATTTTCTGTTTGTATAATATTTTTTTTTTGTACATTTAGTGATTTTGGTGTTAGTTGGTGTTAGTTTGCTGCAATCAAAATCATATTATTTTTTTGTCTACATTTTTCTAATTTTTAAAGGAAAAATGAGCAGCAAACAAGGCCAAAAAAGCAGTAAGAGTGCTGCTGGGAGAGGGAGAGCTATGAGCTGTGTACATGAGCAGCAGGTGGGGTGTTCTGTCTCTGCGCCCTCTGAGCTCAGCTCACCTCCCATAAAGCTGAGGCGACTGGGAGTGAAGACTGCTGGTGGTAAAGAGCCTGGCAAACAGCAGACATTTGCATGTCGCCAGCTTTTCCAGGATTTACCTCCTAGAACCAGCAGCACAATTCATAGCAAAAGTGGCGCTACCACCTCTGCCACTGCTGCTGGTAACATGCTGCCCATTGGTACCTTTTGTGGAAGAGGGCAGGCCAAAGGGGTTCCCAGTGCACATACATTTGTGCAGCCAAAGCTGGAGATCCTGGCCATGCAGCAGGAAACATGTCAGGGGGCCGAGGCTCACGATGATGTCACCACCACCATTGCTGCCAGTGCCATCACCATCAGCACTACAGGGAGCTTTGCAGTGGTCAGCAAGGAGACAGAGTTTACTGCTTCTAATGATCACTGTTCCCTTGGCAATGTGAAAGAGGTGGAAGCAGGCTTTCCTGACATTTTTGTAGACAAATTTAATTTCCAGCCCTCTACCCATGTTGGCACCACCGACAGCCCAGAAAGTATCTCCCCTCAGTCCCCACTACTTTTTTCTCCTGAAAAGACCCCTGCCCAAGTGCTTTCTAAGCCTCCAGCATCAGAATGGGCCAATGCAACCATTAGACCTCAATCCATCACAGAACCCAAAATACCTGGGATGTTCAGGTCTCTTCCTCCCGCTCCTTTCGAACCTCAGAAAGAGAGTGTGACCACTGCAGTGGAAGGTATTCCATCAGGCAGTGTCCGAGGTGGTGGCTGCCGTTCCAGCATTTGGCAGCATTTTAAAAGAATTGGTGTCGGTCAGAAGGCCAAATGCAATCACTGTGGCAGGGAGGTCAGCCGGGGCCGAGACATAGGGCATCTCAGTAATAGTGGCATGAACCAGCACATGCGTGTGCACCACCATGCAGTGCTGTTAGGGGAGAAAAGTATTATGGCCACTCCTCCAAACACCAAAAGGGGAACCAATAGTGGCACCGCCACAGCCACCATGAGTGCCAGCACCACCAGCCAGTATAAGGCAGAAAAGAATGCTGTTACCATCCCGCATCCAATCCATACCAGCCAGGCAACCCTGGAAGATTTTGGTGGCTTTCAGAGTGAGGGTATGTCTCGGGCGCAGGTGCATAAAATAACATGCCTGATTGGCCAGCTCATTGCAGTTGGAGGAGCACCTTTCAACATGGTGGAAGGTGAGCCCTTCAAGCAATTGATGCAGGCTGTTGCACCACAGTACCGTGTGCCATCACGTAAGACCTTCAGCCAAACTGTGGTGCCAGCCTTATACAGGTCTTGTGTCGGGGTGCTCAAGGAGGAGATTGGAAGGGCAGGTGGACAGGCAGTGCACCTGACCACTGACCTGTGGAGTGAGTGTAGTGCCCAGCATGCCTTCCTGTCCCTGACGGCACATTGGTGGCAGGCCAAGGTGTCCCATGATGTAGTTCAAACATCTGGATCCTCGTCAGCAGTTGACAAACATGGGTACCGTTCCTTCCTCCTGCACGCTGAGGTGCTTGATGAAAAGCACACAGCGCGAAACATCCTGCAAGCCCTGCAGAAAATGTTGTTGCAGTGGTTTGGACAGGCAGACAGCAACTACTGGATTGGCTATGTTGTCACTGATGGAGGCAGCAACATGGTCAAGGCTGTAAGGGATGGCAGCTTTGTGGGTGTGCGCTGCTCAGCCCACCTTCTCCACCAGGTGGTAACTGACAGTTTTCGGTTGGTGGAGACCATTTCTGGCGGCGATGGAAGGCTGTCCAAAGCGGTGGACTCTTGTCGGAAGATGGCTGGCCACTTCCATCGGAGTATGAGGGACAGCCACCTCCTCAGGGTGGAACAGAGGAAGGCAGGCCTTCCAGAACACTTCCTAAAACAGGATGTGGGGACTAGGTGGAATTCAACCCTAGCAATGCTGGAACGCATCCTTGAGCAGCAGAAGGCTCTCCATGCCATGGCCTGTGATCATAACATTGGCATAGAGAGACCTTTAGGCAGGGAGGACTGGGCCATAATCGGGCAGATTGTGGCAGTCCTCAAACCTTTCCTCTCTGTCACAGAACACCTAAGCCACGAGGATGCCAGCATTGGTCATGTGCTCCCACTCTTCAACCACCTTCAGAGCAAATTGGAGCGGTTCAAGTCGGCTGAGGAACCTTTGCCTGGTGGTGGCCCTCAACCTGATGTGTTGCCTCTGCTAAACACATTTCTGATGGAGTTGGGCAGGCGCACGCAAGAGTTGACCGCCCCCTGCCCAAAACTGATGCTGGCTGCCATGTGTGACCCTCGCATCAAGGGCAAAATGACTGTGCAGTGTAGTGCTCTGACAACATGGCGGGACAGACTAATCGACAGGGTGCGTCAGAGGGAAAGACAGATGGTAAGTCTGGGAGAAGAGGAAGAGGAGGAAGAAGATATTGAAGACCCCCTCTCCCATGCATCATCTACATCTAGTGAAGTGAGCAGAGCTCCTGCCAGCGGAGCATCTTCTGTCTTGGCTGAGGCACTTGACACCCTAATGGGAACCTCCAGCATAATGCACCCCAAGAAACCCATATCAGCAAAGGAGGTTGTCATGTCCTATTTGTCAGCAACACCAGTGCACCCCACCACAGATCCAATGTTTTTTTGGCAGGGGAAGAGCGAGGAGTGGCCTGCCCTCGCAGATATTGCCAAGGAGCTACTGTCCTGCCCTCCGACAAGTGTCCAGAGCGAGCGGGTGTTTTCTGTGACGGGAAACATCCTGTCACCCCAAAGATCCCAGTTGTCCCCCCAGCTAATGGAGCAGTTAGCATTTTTGAAAATCAATTTGCCAAAGCTGGGGTACCCCTCCCTCACTCTGAACATTCCTTGAACTGACTGCCTGCAGCAGAGATGGCCATTTGCTCTTAGTAATTGGTTCCTTGTCCCTCCACACAATCCCTCCCCTCGCTTCTCATCTACCCCTATTTGCTTGTGACATCATCTGGGATGGACGAGAAGAGAGGAGGTGCCACCAGGGAGGAGCGGAGAGAGAACTTATTACACACGCTTCCTGCGCTACTCTGCATGCTGGCTGGTAAACGCTGTGCCCTGATGTTCCCCAATGTGCCCTGATGTTCCCCAATGTGTCCCAATGTGCTCCAATATGCCCTGATATCCCCCGATGTGCCCTGATGTGCCCTGATGTACTCCAATATGCCCTGATGTGCCCCAATGTGTCCTGATGCTCCCCAATGTGTCCCAATGTGCTCTGATATGCCCGATGTGCCCTGATGTGCCCCAATGTGCTCCAATATGCCCTGATGTGCCCTAATGTGTCCCAATGTGCTCCAATATGCCCTGATGTGCCCTGATGTGCTCCAATGTGCCCTGATGTGCTCCAATGTGCCCTGATGTGCCCCCACCATTTTCTCATTTACACATATGACTGCTAGAACAGATAAAAAGACATTTAGGGAAATTTATCAAAATTGGAGCGAACAGAATCTGGAGCAGTTGCCCATGGCAACCAATCAGCTTCTCTTCAGTTTATTCCATTAAGATTTGAAAATAAAAGAGAGAAGCGGATTGTCTGCCATGCATCGCTGGTCCAGTTTTCGCCTGATCACCCCACACTGTTTGGAGTCACCGGGGATGTGCGGAGAGCACATGCTTGGTAACACCAAACAATTTCCAGTGACCCCGCACATCCCCGGTGACCCCGTACAGTGCGGGGGATCAAAACTGGAGCAGCTGTGCATGGCAGCCATGTGCTCATTATGAGGGGCTCCCACCATCCCTGTGCTGTGCTGACTTCCTCCTGGGGCTGTACCGCTGCTGTGCTCAGTATGTCAGCACAGGAATGGTGGAAACCCCTCATAATGAGCACAGCAGAGGTACAGCCCCAGGAGGAAGTCAGCATAGCACAAGGATGGTGGGAGCCCCTCATAATAAGCAAAATGACTGAGTCGTCGATGCGACGACAACTGATCCGAAATTCGTAAACAAAAGTTCGTATTGCATACAAAATTCGGACGCATGGCAATTTGTATTTCGGATCCTCCCGAACGTACGAATTTAGGGAAATTCATACGAATTTGTGATTCATAGGAAACTAATCGCACATGTCTAAAAGAAATACGTTTGGGAGAAGTGTGTGTGAATATGAGCAGCAAAACAACTTCATTCTTGTAGCATTTTAAAGAAAAAGAGAATGAGCTGCATTAAAGAATTTTTAACATTGCAGCGTGACGAATGTGCTATATCGATTACGAGCGGTAGTTTTACCTGACCGAGCGCTTCCGTCTCAGAATTTATTCTGAGCATGCGTGTCCATTGGACTAGGCTACACATGATCGGCACTGACGCGCATCGGATCATGTTGTCGGAAAATGTTATAGCCAGCTCTCAAACTTTGTCCAGCGGATATTCCGACGGATCCGATGGAGCCCACACACTGTCGGTTTATCCAACAACACGGTCCAATCAGACATTTTCCATCGTATTTTCTGACCGTGTGTACAAGGGCTAAGGGTAGGTTTTAGTATAGCCTATTTGAAGGAGCCTGGATCTTAATAGTTTGGATTCTTTTTCGAAATCCTCATTGTTAGAACAATTTTTCTTAATGCGCAAAAATTGTGAGTACGATATACTTTTAATCATTCATAATAACAAAACAGATGCAGCGCTAATAACAAACTCATAAGTACATGCGAAAATAGGTGATCAAATACAAAGAAAAAAATGTGATAAAAAAAAGAAAAAGAAAAACGAATGCAGAGTCCCATTAAAAAAAAATGGTGAAAAAACAGTGTCCACACAAATAGAAGTAATAATAACATCCGTGACGTGTCTTCAAGAGCATGCAGAGTGCGTCCTCGTCACCACAAACTGTATAGAAATTGCCTGCTTACCAAAAAGCGATGACTGCAAAAACAGTCTCACCCAGCCTCGGGAAGTAAGGTCTCCCTCAACCCTATAGATATTCCGGAGCCTCTGTATGAAGTACAAGAAGCTGACTCTTCTCACCCGATAACTGTCTGCTTTGCTTTCCAGCGGGGTTGGGATTGATTACATGCCACAAATTGACTCTTTAAGCCAGAAAAGCCAATCAATTAATTAATAAATGTGCTACCCATTGCTTGAAGGGAAAATGAAACTTCCCAAGGCTGGGTGAGACTGTTTTTGCAGTCATCGCCTTTTGGTAAGCAGGCAATTTATATACAGTTTGTGGTGACGAGGATGCACTCTGCATGCTCTTGAAGAAACGTTACAGATGTTATTATTATTACTTCATTCGTGTGGACACATTTTTTTTCACCATTCTTTTTAATGGGACTCTGCATTAGTTTTTCTTTTTTTTATCAAATTTTTTTCTTTTTGTATTTGATCACCTATTTTCACATGTACTTATGAGTTTTCTGGGATATGAACAAACCAGTCCTTGTTGGAAAGAATATCCAAGCACATCTTCCGGTATCCTTGAATATCCATAACCAGTAAATTATCACCTTTACCTGCCATTTTAATTATTAAATTTTATATATATATATATATATATATATATATATATATATATATATATATATATATATATATATATATATATATATATATAGTGGACATGACAATGGAGGCTGATATACATATTATGTTCATGTCTGATGAGGTATAATTAATAGTTATGCTGATATTGCAGCATAACGGCAGATAGATAACAAATTTCACTATTGTGAAAGTGGGCTAAAAGTGTGATTTGCGCCCTGCAGAATGTGTTGAATCCTGTAACTTCAATACATTTTCTGTGAATGTTGAATGTTCAGTCCAAGATGAGATCATTAAAGTCTTGTACACATGAATGGATTTTCCAACGGGAATTGTGTGATGACAGGCTGTTGGTGGAAAATCTGACCATTTGTACGATCCATCAGATAATTTTCCGCAAACAAATGATGGATGGCAGGCTTTAATGTTTTCCGTGGACAGCGGTCTGTTGTCGGATTTCCCGAGTGTGTGTACACTAGTCCATCGGACAAAAGTCCACAGTACAAAAACGCATGCACCGAAGCAAGGATGGGTCTAGTAGAAATTTGAGTGTTGATTCAAGCTTTGCATTTCACAGTTATTTAAAAAAAAATACAATGTAAAATTAACAAGGGACACCAACATAGTTGTATCTGTGATCTTAAAAAACTACGGGATAATAGTGTTATGGTAACTTGCCCCAAAAAAACAAGCATAATAATATTATTCTTGATATCACTAGTAAATAAAAGCTTTTTAAAATGCATTTGGCAGAACTCCATCAGTATCACCAGCAAAGCAGCCTCATTATTATACCATTAAAGAAGAAGAGAATGTTCGCTGCATTTCAACATTTCATAATTTTCCGAGTCACGAATGTTAATTCTCCATAGCGCCTGTAAAGAGCCTTTCCTCTCACTCCAATGTGAAAGCCCGAGTGCTTTCACACTGGAGCAGTCTGCTGGCAGGACGCCCAAAAAAGTCCTGCAAGCCGCATATTTGAGGCGCTGTAGGAGCGGTATATACACCGCTCCTGCCCACTGAAATCAAGGGGCAGCTCCGCCAAAGTTGCGGCAAAGGGTCACTGCAGCTGCACTTTGCAGGTGCATTTAACCCTTTTTTCGGCAGTTAGCGGGGCTGCTAGCACCCGAAATCTGCCGCAAAAACGACAGTAAAGCACTGCTTAGTGCTTTACCGCCGACTCCACCAATGCCCCAGTGTGAAAGTAGCCTTAGGGACATTTTACACTTGCTAGGAGCTTGTTTTTTTTAGCCAGAAGAGACATGCAAACTCTTTTGCTAAGAAAAAGCAATTCTTTATTTTTGTAAAGATGCAGAGAATGGAGCAAGGTGTCAGGAACAATGTAACTCATGCACGATTGTCTATTGCGAGCTAGAAAGCCTGGAGCAAAATAAATAAAATAATAAGCGCAGGGCAGGCATGACAGGGTTAACAGAGTGAGCACATACTAGAGTGAGGAGAAAAATAGGTTATGAATTGGTTTAGAGGCTGAGGAGAGGAGGAGCAGAGTTACTGTGCAGAGGGGGTGGTCCCTCCCCAGCTCAGTCAGCACGCAAGCTTAGCAAGCTGTGAGGGAGAATGGCTGCCGTGGAGGAACTGTTTGTGAAGCTGAAGGCAGAGGTGGCCTGCGGTGGCTGTGGGGCAGAGAAAGAGGCCTGGATATGTACAAGAGACCCCTGCTCCAGGCCTTGAGTTGGCAGAGGCGGGGCTTAGGCAGGAGGTGTCCCTGAAAATGGCTACTGAGCTTCCCTCACATGCAGCCTTTCAGGGATGGGTGATGGCAGCCGACGGGAGGAGGGATGCAGTGGACAGAGGACAGATGAAGGCAGCTGGCAGTGGCCTGGGGCAGCACTGTGAGATGGGGCGAGCAGGTCATGGCAAGGCGCAGAAGAAGTCAGCAGGCAGATCTGGCGTTTTGCCTAAGAACAGGGAGGACCGCGGATCCCCGGCATCCAGTGACGCATGCACTGGAGGGCAATCGGCTAGCGAGGCAGAGTTGGCAGAAATGCGATCTGAGGGAGAGCTGTCGCAGTTGGAGGACGATGGGCAGCAAGGACGTCCGGCAGCGGTGGAATCTGGACCTTCGGCTGGTGGGACCCCATCCAGGCACCGCAGTAAGTCTGCAAATGTTGTTTCTGCTATAGCATGTACTGTTGGGGGGAATGCGGGGGTGGGGCAGGCCATAACAGGGCGGTCTGTTGCGACTGTGCCTCCCCCTCCGGCCACGTTGGTCTTGGACCGAGCAACGCCGACGGGAGGAGGGATGCAGTGGACAGAGGACAGATGGAGGCAGCTGGCAGTGGCCTGGGGCGGCACTGTGAGATGGGGCGAGCAGGTCATGGCAAGGCGCAGAAGAAGTCAGCAGGCAGATCTGGCGTTTTGCCTAAGAACAGGGAGGACCGCGGATCCCCGGCATCCAGTGACGCATGCACTGGAGGGCAATCGGCTAGCGAGGCAGAGTTGGCAGAAATGCGATCTGAGGGAGAGCTGTCGCAGTTGGAGGACGATGGGCAGCAAGGACGTCCGGCAGCGGTGGAATCTGGACCTTCGGCTGGTGGGACCCCATCCAGGCACCGCAGTAAGTCTGCAAATGTTGTTTCTGCTATAGCATGTACTGTTGGGGGGGATGCGGGGGTGGGGCAGGCTATAACGGGGCGGTCTGTTGCGACTGTGCCTCCCCCTCCGGCCACGTTGGTCTTGGACCGCGCAACAGCGGAAATGGGGCTTCAAGGGTTCTTAGCGGGATTGAAGGAGCTGGTCCAGTGGTTTGAACCGGGGGGGGGTGCAGGCCCCAGCGTCTGCATGGGTGGCCCCAGGGAACTTGGGTTGGGGGTAACACTGGGGCACAGGGTGGGTCAGGGGGTCCGGCGGTAGTGGCTATGGAGCTATCGGCGTCCGCGACTGAGGTTACTGTGGTGGCTGACAAGGAGGCGGGGCAAAAGCCCACGGGGGGGCTGCCACTGAGACCACTAAAAAACAGGAATTGATGCAGTTGGCGGATGCGGTGAAATGTGAGGTTTATGTGTGCTTCAAGGGGTCCCTCGGGGCTCACCTGAAGCCGGAGGTTAGGGCGAAGATCTGGAAAGGAGACTACGTTGAGATTTTTGCTCTTCTACCGCTGGAAAAGTTTAACTTGGATTGGTGAGGCCGGAAGACCACAAGAAGGAGGATGAAGAAAAAATTTGTTATAGGTTCATTCCTAGGACTTTCACAAATTGGATGCAGGCGTTTGCGATATTGGCAAGCGTGATAGGTGAGAAGAATCCGGAACACTGCTCGGCATTGTTCTGCTATTTGGACGCCGTGGGAGAGGCATACCGAGTTTACGGGGGAACATCATGTCAGCTGAGGGCTATTTGGCCGTCTTTGAGGTGGGATCATAAGGACATCAGTTTGTGGATGCGCCTTATGACCTCGGCTAGGCCGACCAGTCAGTTTTTTCAAGGGGGGGCTGGGTCCACCAACCCCGGACAATCGGCCACAAGAAAAAAGGGGGTGTGTTGGCAATTTAATGAGGGCTCCTGCAAGTTTGGGGGGTCATGCAAGTACAAGCACGAATGCTGTGGCGGGGGACACCCCATTTCCCGCTGCTTTAAGCATGGCAAAGGCAGGACAGGCGATGCTGTTGGAAAAGGGGACAACGCCGGTGAAGGTGGGAAGGATGCAGCCTTGCCGCGATAGATATCGGGGTAGGGAAGTGGCTCAGTTGCTGGCCCGTGGGTTTTCAGAGGGATTCCGGCGCAGCTGGTCAACACTCCCCCGGTGGCACGCAATCTGCGATCAGCGTTACAACACGCTGGGGTGGTGTCGGATAAGCTTAAAAAGGAAGTGGCATTGGGTCGCATGGGGGGCCCCTTCCCTGTTGTGCCCATACCGGCTTTGGGGGTGTCACCTTTGGGGGTGGTGCCCAAAAAGGAGCCTAATAAATTTAGGCTCATCCATCATTTGTCATATCCGAAAAGGGGTTCGGTAAATGACGCCATTGACCTGGAGATTTGTGCGGTGTCTTACACATCTTTGATGCAGCAGTCTTTAGGGTCAGGAAGTACGGGAAGGGAGCACTGATGGCTAAGATGGACATAGAATCGGCCTTCTGTTTGCTCCCGGTACATCCTGAGAGCTTTCGGCTGCTAGGTTGTCACTGATAGGAGGAGTTCTACGTCGATAGGTGCTTGCCCATGGGCTGCTCCATATCCTGTGCGTTGTTTGGACGGTTCAGTTCATTCATTAAGTGGGTGGTGTGGGACGTCGCGGGACTGAATTCAATAATACACTATTTGGACGACTTCCTCTGCGTGGGCCCGCCGGCTTCGGAAGTTTGCGCGGTCTTGTTGGCTACGTTGGAGCACATCGCGGCGAAGTTTGGAGTTCCTTTGGCCCCGGACAAGACAGAAGGTCCGATGACGGTGTTGAGTTTCTTAGGCCGCGTACACACGGGCAGATTGTCTGCCCAACTTAGTCCGCTGAACAGTGTTTCAGCGGACAATCCGCTCGTGTGTGGGCTTCAGCAGACTTTTTCAGCGGATTGTCTGACGAACAAAGTCTTACGGAATTTCCGTAAGACAGTCCGTCCAAACTTGGTTTCAGCGGACAGTCCGCTCGTGAGTAGGCTAGTTCGACAGACTAAGTTTGGCGCATGCTCAGAAAGGATTTACACGGCGAAGGTTGCATTGCAGTGTATTGGACGTCGAATTTTTCGTCCCGTCGTACGTGCCGTACACGTCATCGCGCAAGCTTTCAGCGGAATGTCTGCTCATCGTGTGTGGTCAAGTCCGTTCATGCAAATTTTGAACGGACTGTCTGTCGGATTGTCTGACGAACTTAGTTGGCCAGACAATTCGCCCGTGTGTACGCAGCCTTAGGCATTGTGTTGGACTCTGAGAGGATGGAATGTAGGCTGCTGGAGGAGAAGCTGATGGCGCTGCAGTCGGAGATCCGGGGGATAACGGGATTATGCAAAGTGCAACTTAAGCCATTACAATTGCTGTTGGGTAAGTTGAACTTTGTGTGACGCATCTTGCCGATGGAGAGGATGTTTTGTCGAAGGCTGTCGGCAAGTACCGCGGGGGTCACATCCCCAAAGCACTATGTGGGAGGATCTGATGACATGGCACACGTTCCTGGCTAACTTCAATGGCAAGGCGTTGTGGATGTCGGGCCCTGTTAGCAACTTTGACCTGGAACTGTACACTAATGCAGCAGGGACAGCGGGCTTCGGTGCCCTTTTCCAGGAAAAATGGAGCACAGGGCCATGGCCGGACTCATGGAAGGAGGCAGGCCTCCTGAAGAACATGTCACTGCTGGAACTGTTTCCGGTGGTCCTGGCGGTGGAATTGTGGGGTGAGGCCTTTCGGAATTTGAAAGTTCAGTTCTTGGGGGTGGTACAGGTGATCAAAAAGGTATCGTCGGCTTTGCCGCTGGTGGTTAGGTTGCTCAGGCACCTTGTACTACGCTGTATGCAGTTGAACGTGTTCATCTATGCTGTGCACCTCCTAGGGGTGGAGAATGTCATCGCTGATGCATTATCTCGCTTTCAGTGGGACAGGTTTCGGGAGCTGGCACCGGGAGCGGAACAGCAAGGGGTCCCTTGTCCAGAGTGGCTGTGGAGGATTGTCTTGGACGAGTAGCAGGATGGATCAGACGGTCGGTGAGTGAAGCAACGTGGTCAGCATACAATAAGGTGTGGGTGGAATGTGTGGCCCTCGTGCAGCAGGTCACAGAGGAACAGTAGGAACGGGACCTCCGTCTATTAGTTATGTATTTTGTTTCCAGGAATTTGGAGGCAGGGGTGTCAGTGTCGGGTCTTGATAAGAAATTGGCTGGGTTGGCATTTTGGTTTAAGTTCAAGGGTTTGCCGGACATGACAAAAGATTTTTGGGTGCGACAGGCTATGAAGGGTTACAGGTGTTCTCAACCAAACAGGGACTCGAAGGCGCCCGGTTTCGTTTGAACTCTTGGGTAGGTTATTGGGTCAATTATCGGTCAGATGTTCGTCAGCGTATAAGGTGGCCTTATTAATGGCGGCGTTTTCATTGGCATTTTTTGGGGCGTTTCGGGTTAGCGAACTGGTGAGTCCCTCGAAAAAACAACATGGGGGTTTAGGAGTGGCTGATGTGGTGTGCATGGGGGACGGGTTGTCCATTCTGGTGTGTAGATCAAAAACGGATCAGCGGGGCAAAGGTAAGACGGTGCAGGTGTTTACACTGCCCGGATCGCCTTTGTGCCCTATTATGTTGGTGCAGGGTTTCTTATCCATACGCCCGGAGGTAGGAGGGTCTTTATTGGTGCACCAGGATGGGTTGTCCCTCTCTCGATTTCAATTTGCAGCGGTCTTTAAGAAGTGTTTGGAGGCGTTGGGTTTGGGGGATCAAAAATTTTCCTCCCACTCATTTCGCATAGGGGCGGTTACAGAAGCCGTCAGGTGGGGGTTGGATGAGGCTGCAGTAAAACGAATTGGGAGGTGGGAGTCTAAGAGGTTTCAATCGTATGTTTGTCCTCACCCGTTGGTTGTATGAGTTGGCAGGGGGGAAGGGCAGCAAGGGACGTTATACTTTATGCTTGAGGTAAATATTGATGATGTTGGGGGTTGTGTTTTCTTCTCATCCTTTCTTGCAGGTAGAACTGGTCAGGGACTGGTCTGGATAGTAGGCTACTCTTATGTTTGTTGTGGGGCTAGGAGAGGTGATGCTCGTCTGGACGGAAGGCAACTTGGGTTTTCCAGACAGGATGCATGTATCAGATGGTTGGGAGTGCCAGGCGTGCTGTGGGGCAGGGCAGTGTCGGAGGTACATAGATTTGCACGTCTGGACAGGCCTCTGGATGTGTTGGTACTACATGTGGGGGTCAATGACCTAGACAGTAAGACCATGCTGGACTTGGTGAGAGACATTAAATTAGATTTTTGGCAGCTCCGCCTTGCCTTTCCACACATGATAATTGTGTGATCAGACATGGTGGCCAGGACCTCGTGGAGATTGACGAGATCGGTAGAAAATATCAATAGGGCCAGGAAGAAAGTGAATAAGGAGGTCAGTGGTTTTGTGGTCAGGAATGGGGGGTTGGCTATACGGCACTTGGAATTGGAAGTGGACACCTGGAGTTACTTGATGAGAGATGGTGGTTACCTGAACGATGTGGGGATTGATTTATGGTCCTTGGGTCTACAGGATGGGATACAGCGAGCATTGAGGGTATGGCAGGGCGTACAAGGGTAAGGTTTTACCCTTGAGTGCTGTGGCATGTTGTTGGTCTTTGTGGATGAAGGATTAACCCCAGTGATGGAAGAGTTCGGGACCTATTGGTGGTTTGGTACCCGTGGGTGGTGGTCCAGCTAACAGTAGTTTAGCTGAAGTTGGTTATCAGGTGTACTGCGGTCAGTGTTTGGCCTCTGAGCTAGCATGTCAGCTTGAGGCCTATTCTGGTTTGGGTACCGCAGTGCCATAATGGATATGATGGTATGATGGTATGATGGTATGATTGGTGGGTTTCTCCTGCACAGACCAACGGGAGGAGTTTAATGGAGGAAGTGAATTACTACTTTATTCAGTTATGTTAATTGATTGATGTTATGTTCAGTTATGTTAATTGATGTTAATTATGAATATTTTATAATAAAGATAATTGGCTGCTATGGCCATGTTTTACTCCAGATTGGTGTGGTCTCAAATTCTGGGGTTAAGTTAAGGGGGGGGGGGGGCATAGCAATTGGAGGTATGTTTGTGGTGGTCACAAGTAAGGCCGCGTACACACGCGCGGACTGTTCGCCCAACTTTGTCCGTCCAACAGTTTCGGCAAACAGTCCGCTCAAACTTAGCATGGACGGACATGGCCACACACGACGGACGAACAGTTTGCTGAAACCGTGCGCGATGACGTGAACGGCACGTACGACGGGACGAAAAATACGACGTCCTATACACTGCATTATAGCTTTCGGCGTGAAAATCCTTTCTGAGCATGCGCGAGACTTAGTTGGCCGAACAAGCTTACACACGAGCGAACAGTCCGCTGAAACCTTGTTTCAGCGGACAGTTTTTCGGAATTTCCGTAAGACCTTGTTCGTCCAACTGTCCGCTGAAACTGTCCGCTGAAGCCCCACACACGAGCGGACTGTCCGCCCAAACACTGTTCAGCGGACAAGGTTGGGCGAACAGTCCGCCCGTGTGTACGCGGCCTAAGACACATCTGTTATACAATGGTCATGCACTGTCACTGCTGAAAGAGGGCACTGTAGCAAGTATTGTTAGTAACCTTGTCACTTTCAACATAAGACTGCCATGCCACAAAAATTGGACGTTCTGTCATCTGAAAATCAAAGCATGGTCATATTTTCCAACGGAAAATGTGCAATCGGATCATGTTGTCGGAAAATCTGATCATGTGTGGGCTCCATCAGACTTTTTGTGTCTGATTTTCTGACGCACAAAGTCTGAGGGCAGGATCTAAAATTTTTCCAACAACAAGATCCGATCGCATAAATTCCGATCGTATGTAGACAATTTAGACGGACAAAATGCCACCCATGCTCAGAATAAACTAAGAGACTAAAGTTATTGGCTACTGGCCCATTTATAGTCCTGATGTATGTGTTTGACGTCACCTCGTTCAGAACGATCGGATTTTCCAACAACTTTGTGAGACCGTGTGTATGCAACACAAGTTTCGGCCAAAATCCGCCGGAAAAAATCTGACAGATTTTGTGGTCGGAATGTCAGACCATGTGTACAGAGCATTAGCCTTGTACACACGGTTCTATTGTCATACGAACGAGCAGGGGCGTACTAAGTGGGGGGGCGGGGGTGCGTGCCGCCCTGGGTGCCACACACTGGGGGGGTGTCAGGCCAGCGCCCCCCCGCCCCGCAACTGAAGTGTCAGACAGCGCCGTGCCTCGGGTTCACAGCCCACACAGAGAGAGCCCGAGGCACTGGCAGTGGGCGGAATTGCAGGGGGGGTGCGAGCAGCACCCGAGTGGAGTGACATCAGCTGGCTCAGTGACCCGGCACAATAATCCCCTTCTCTCTGTGGTCACGTCGCGCGGCCGTTCTGATCAGTCTCGGGCAGTGGCTGTCACTCACAGCCGAGCAGAGTGAAGCCGCCTCCCCCTCCTCTATGCACAGCACTGTGTAGACAAGGAGGGGGAGGCGGCTTCACTCTGCTCGGCTGTGAGTGACAGCCGCTGCCCAAGACTGATCAGAACAGCGCGACGTGAGTCACGCGACCACAGAGAGAAGGGGATTATTGCGCCGGGTCCCGGATCACTGAGCCGACAGGTGACACTTCACTCGGGTGCTGCCCACACCTCCCCCCTGCAATGCCGCTGCCTTGGGCTCAAGGTACACTATGGGTCCTTAGGGGAGGCTGTGCACTGTAAGGGGGGTTCTTTACTGTGGTGGGTCCTGCACTGTAGGGGGGTCTGCACTGTAGGGGGGGTCCTGCACTGTAGGGGGGTCCTGCACTGTAGAAGGGGTCCTACACTGTAGGGGGGTTCTGCACTGTAGGGGGTCTGCACTGTAGGGGGTCTGCACTGTAGGGGGTCTGCACTGTAGGGGGGTCCTGCACTGTAGGGGTCCTGCACTGTAGGGGGGGTCCTGCACTGTAGGGGGGGTCCTGCACTGTAGGGGGGTCCTGCACTGTAGGGGGGTCCTGCACTGTAGGGAGGTCCTGCACTGTAGAAGGGGTCCTGCACTGTAGGGGGGTTCTGCACTGTAGGGGGGTTCTGCACTGTAGGGGGGTCCTGCACTGTAGAGGGTCCTGCACTGTAGGGGTCCTGCACTGTAGGGGGGTCCTGCACTGTAGAGGGTCCTGCACTGTAGGGGTCCTGCACTGTAGAAGGGGTCCTGCACTGTAGGGGGGGTCCTGCACTGTAGGGGGGTCCTGCACTGTAGGGGGGTCCTGCACTTTAGGGGGGGTCCTGCACTGTAGGGGGGTCCTGCACTGTAGAAGGGGTCCTGCACTGTAGGGGGGTTCAGCACTGTAGAAGGGATCCTGCACTGTAGGGGGGTCCTGCACTGTAGGGGGTCTGCACTGTAGAAGGGGTCCTGCACTGTAGAAGGGGTCCTGCACTGTAGGGGGGGGTCTGTACTGTAGGGGAAGATTCGGCACTGTAGGGGGGTCTGTAGGGGAGTCTGTACTGTAGGGGGGTCTGCGCTGTAGGGGGAGGGGTCTGTACTGTAGGAGGGTCTGCACTGTAGGGGAGGATTCTGTACTGTAGGGGGGTCTACACTGTAGATGGGGGTCTGCACTGTAGGGGATCTGTGTAACATGCAGAGGGTCCAGAGCTGTGAGGGGCTGTGTAATGTAAAGGGGTGCAGGGTGCCATGTAATGTAAAGGGGTCCAGAGGTACAAGGGCTGTGTAATGTAAAGGGGTCCAGAGGTTCAGGGTGCTGTGTAATGTAAAGAGATCCATAGGTACAAGGGCTGTGTAATGTAAAGGGGTCAGGAGGTTCAGGGTGCTATGTTATGTAAAGGGGTCCAGAGGTACAAGAGCTGTGTAATGTAAAGGGGTCCAGAGGTGCAGGCTGCTGTGTAATGTAAAGAGGTCCTTAGGTGCAAGGTCCTGTGTAATGTAAAGGGGTCCAGAGGTACAGGGTGCTGTGTAATGTAAAGGGGTCAGGAGGTTCAGGGTGCTATGTTATGTAAAGGGGTCCAGAGGTACACGAGCTGTGTAATGTAAAGGGCTCCAGAGGTGCAGGCTGCTGTGTAATGTAAAGGGGTCCAGAGGTGCAGGCTGCTGTGTAATGTAAAGGGGTCCAGAGGTGCAGGCTGCTGTGTAATGTAAAGGGGTCCAGAGGTGTAGGCTGCTGTGTAATGTAAAGGGGTCCAGAGGTGTAGGCTGCTGTGTAATGTAAAGAGGTCCTTAGGTGCAAGGTCCTGTGTAATGTAAAGGGGTCCAGAGGTGCAGGGTGCTGTGTAATTTAAAGGGGTCCAGAGGTGCAGTTGTGGAGAGGGGGGGTACACAGTAGTGACAAAAAGATATTGAAGGATGCAGAGGTATGCAGGGGACAAGGTGGGTGTTTTTACATTTTATGGTGGGGGGGTGCCAGATATAGGATCCGCCCCGGGTGCCAAATGCTCTAGGTACGCCCCTGCGAACGAGCGTCTGATTTTTGGCAAAATCGCCTGTGCAGGACTTTGTCTAGCATACTAACTATCCTTAAATTCTCATTTGACAAACATGAAGATAGCAACGTACTATGAGAGTATATAGAGGAAGTTAATTTCTCGAGCGCCACCCTTTGGGCCCCTTCTGCTAATTTCATGTTAGTAGAAGTTTGGTGAGCGTTGAGTCGTGATTTTTAGATCGTTCCTGATCTTCAAAAGACAGTTTGGGAGTAGGCAGTTACATTAAAAACAACACAATGGAAAATTAACAAGGGACCCCAACATAGTTGTATCTTTGACCTTAAAAACTCAAGCATAACAATATTGTGGTAATGTCCCCAAAAATTCAAACAACCATAATAGTATTATTATTATTTATATCACTACAAATTTTTATTTTATTTTAACCACTTGCCTACTAGGCACTTAAACACCCCTCCTGCCCAGACCAATTTTCAGCTTTCGGTGCTCTCACAATTTGAATGACAATTACTCAGTCATGCAACACTGTACCCAAATGATTTTTTTGTCCTTTTTTTCCCACAAATAGAGCTTTATTTTGGTTGTATTTGATCACCTCTGGGGTTTTTATTTTTTGCGCTATTAATGAAAAAAGACCGAAAATTTTGAAAAAAAACACATATTTCTTGGTTTCTGTGACAAAATTATGCAAATTATTATTTTTTCTTCATAAATTTTGGCCACACTTTATACTGCTACATATCTTTGATAAAAATAACCCAAATTATTGGATATTATTTGGTCTTTGTGAAAGTTAGAGAGTCTACAAGCTGTGGTGCGAATCATACAAAATTGATCACATCTGATGTACTGGTGGCCTATCTCACTTCTTGCGACCCGAACAAGTCAGGAAAGTACAAATACCCCCCAAATGACCCCTTTTTGGAAAGTAGACATTCCAAGGTATTTAGTAACAGACATAGTGAGCTTTCTGATGTTGTCATTTTTTCCCACAATTCTTTGCAAAATTAAGATTTAAATTTCTTTTTATTTTTTTCCACAAAATTGTCATTGTAATAGGTTATTTCTCTCACATGGCATGTGTATACCACAAATGACACCCCCAAAAAAATTCTGCTACTCCTCCTGAGTATTACAATACCACGTGTGGGGCATTTTCACAGCCTGGCCACATAGAGAGGCCCAACATGCAGGGAGCAACATCACGTGTTCTAGGAGCATAAATTACACATCTAACTTGTTGACTACCTATTACACTTTTGAAGGTCCTGGAGCACCAGGACAATGACACATGACACTGATGACAGATGGCACTAATACGTGGCACTGATGACAGATGGCGCTAATACGTGGCACTGATGACAGATGGCACTAATACGTGGCACTGATGACAGATGGCACTAATACGTGGCACTAATACATGGCACCGATGACAGATGGCACTAATACGTGGCACCGATGACGCGCGACACTGATGACAGAGGGCACTGATAAGTGGCACTGATGACACGTGACACTGACAACAGATGGCACGTGACACTGACAGGTGGCACTGATACGTGGCACTGATGACAGATGGCACTAATATGTAGCACTGATGACAGATAGCACTATGTGGCACTGATGAGACGTGGCACTGATGACAGATGGCACTTATACGTGGCACTGATGACAGATGGCTCTGACAACAGGTGGCACTGGGGACAGATAGCACTAACAGGTGGCACTGGGGGCAGATAGCACTAACAGGTGGCACTTGGGGCAGGTAGCACTAACAGGTGGCACTGGGGGCAGGTGGCACTGGGGGCAGGTGGCACTGGGGGAGGATGGCACTGGGGGAGGATGGCACTGGGGGAGGATGGCACTGGGGGAGGATTGCACTGGGGGAGGATTGCACTGGGGGAGGATTGCACTGGGGGCGGATGGCACTTTTTTTCACTTTTTTTTTAACTTACGGCCGCAGCAGCCGTTCATCTCTCCCTTCTCACACACTGTCTGTGTGAGGAGGGAGAGCGGCACTGAGAGATGATCTCATATGTTTACATATGAGATCATCTCTCATTGGACATGCCGATCACGCTGTAAACTGCCACTGTGATTGGCCGTTTACAGCGATCTGTGACTGGCTGTGTCCGAGGGACACGGCTGGCACAGAACTTCCCCAAGCACGCATTGCGGAACTAAACAGGAGGACATCCAGGGATGGCCTCCCGGCATTTAGCGTCCACTCTGTAGCCGTCTTTCGGCTATAGGGCGGGTGCGAAGCGGTTAAAATGCGTTTGGCATAACTACATCAGCATCACCAGCAAAGCAGCTTCATTATTATCCCATTAACTGCTTCCCGACCAACCGCCGCAGTTATACTGCGGGAGGTTGGCTCCCCTGCGCGAGCCGTCGTAGCTATACGTCAGACTGCGGGGTTGGGATAGCGGATCTGCCTATGGGTCTAAATGTAGAGTTTGACTTAAAGTATTTATTTCGGATCATTAATTGATTTTTAGGTCGTATAAATATCTATATTTATTAATTATTATATGAATATATTTTCTATGGGAATTTTTGTATATGAATTTTTATATGGGAATTTTTATATGGTCATTTTTTGTCTGACCATAGAAACAAAGTTGTTTGTGTGGTTCTTTAAAAATCTTTTAGAATATTAAATATAAATATGTATTGTAAAGTGGAGGTTGGTTGCTCTGACGCTTTTTTGTTTTTTTAGTTTTAATGTGTTTTACTTTCCTATAGATGCAAATGGTGAGTTTTATATTATTTGTAACGATTTGAGCACTATTGAAAGATGCTTTCGATCATAATTGTGCTGTTACGAGTTTTCTCCTTTCATGTGTGTTTGCCAGGGACAGAGCTTGCTTGGCTGGCAGGTTCGTTTTTTGCCCTTGCCATTTTTGACAGGGCTTTGACTTGCTTGCTGTTCTGAGCTCAGCCACTATGTTCGTACAGCAATTAGCACCGTTAGGATCACTACTTTGCATGTCCGGCAATCAGGTGGCTGATAATAGGGCTGTTGTACGTGCCTCCGAACACCGCTGATGAAGTCCCTGCCACTGGGATGATATACATGTGGGAGGATCTGAACACGTCAGCAGCAGCCACCCTCCACTCAGACTCTGTGAGACATGCTTGCAGTTTGCAACAATTGTTTTTATTCTTAGCACTGGGACTACAGTGCTTCACTTGTGAGTAGTTTACTTTTGGATTTAAATACTATGTATTGAGTACATACAGAGAGCACTATGAATGTCTTATTCTGATCTTACATGGTACAATGAGGTTTGTCTGTAACAACATTGAATGGGAGATCTGCTGAGCGATTGCTGCTGAGCTGCCGAGCGATTTGGAGCAGTAAAGCAGTGGATGTAATATTAACTTTTTTTTAATAGTATAAACTATACATATATTTTTCTATTAAATAACATTTCTAATCATATGAAGTTAATAACAAGAGTTCTCCTTTAAATCAGAGTCCTCAGAGTTCCCCTTTTACATTTGAACTCGCAAGGGGGGACTCTGCAGACTCTGATGTAAGGGAGAACTCTGGGGCCTCTAACAAAAGGGATGCTCTTGGAACCATGAATTAAGGGGGAAAAAATAATAAAAATAGCCCTCGCACTACTACTTAAAAGTGAAATCTACGTGTATGGTAAATAAATATCAGTGAATCTCATATAAACACTAAAAAATGCAAAAAAGTGCTATTATAAAGTGCTATAAGAAAATATCATCATGAATAGGATGCACACTAACAACAATAAAAAGAAAAAATAATAAAATAATAATTATATATATATACACGTGCAAATTACAAACGAGGTGTTAAAAAATGCAGCTAGATCTAGTAGTATTCACATAATACCAAAAATCTAATAAAGTCCATAATGATCCTGCGCAAACTAGCAAGTGTATAAAATAATAAATAATCTATAAGGACAAGTGTTTATGAAAAACAAAATAAATATATACAAAAATCGGAAAGCAAGCACCGGCGATAAGTCCATATAAGCAAGTCTCTTAATGGCTTAAACGACATCAAAGGCACTAAAATGTATTCCCATCAGAGAAACAAAGATGAAAAGAGTGCATGTGAAAATATGGGCTCTCACAAGTCTCACCTCCACTCCTTGATTGAACAACACATCAAGTAAAATACAGGAATCCTCTGCCCGTTCTATCATCTACCACCAGGGGGTCTTCTACTGTTAGCAGCTTAGAAAATGTGGGCACCCACACTAGACCACCAGGGGGCCGTCCATCCCTGAGGTTCTGAGAATACTTGCTTAATACTGTTGATTGGACCATAAGGGATGCCACTTCCTTCAAAGAGCTGCAGCCAGAGGTTGTTTTTTCTGAGAACCGTTTGGTTAGAATGTCAAGAAGACATTTCTGGTACTGGACTCTAAGTCTTGAATCTTGGATCACTAATAAGTTCAGGTAAATTCAAGATCTTGCAAACAGTAGAGAACTGTTGATCATTGCCTACTCCAATTACAACATAACCATCCTTTGCTTTAAATGACATGTGCTGTCCTCCATGATGAACCTGAGCTCCTCAACTCAGGAGCACCGTCTGGTCAGTACAGAAATCGTCACACAAAAGTGGAAAGTACAAACACTCATGATCGGAAACAAGGAATGACTGGGAAGAGTTTGGTCTTGAGAACTACTGTTCTTAATCTAGAATTAACATTTGTGACGTGGCAATTGATGAAATGTCAAAATGCTGAAAAATGGCCTGGGGCAGGAAGTGCCCGGTATTGAAGTCGTTAACGGGATAATAATGAAGCATCTTTGCTGGTGGTACTGGTGGTAGTTATGCCAAACATATTTTAATATGAATAGGAATTTGTTTTGTAGTGACATAAATAATATTAATATTAAGGCTCTTTGTTTTTTTTGGGAAGCTACCACAACATCATTATCCCCGAGTTATTAAGATCAACTACAGTATGTTGGTGTCCCTTGTTAATTTTTCATTGTGTTGTTTTTAATATGCTCCCCTATTCCCAAACTGTCATTTGAAGAAAAACTCATAGCCAAGTATTATTCTAAATAATTTTTTTTTTATTGTGCAGAACCCCCCCCCCCCCCCAGAAATCAAATAAAAATAGCGCCACAGCGTTTTCTCTTTTCACTGATGGAACGACTCGGTGCTTACGCGAAGGCAGGCACATAGGGTTATTACTCCCTATGCCCCCCCATGTGTAATTTATATCTCCCATCTCTCCAACCGAGTTTTTTTTTTTTTGGGGTAAGGAGATATTTCTAGCTAAGGTGGTCTAATTGTTCAACAGATCATACACCTAGTAACATGTATACTTAATCTTTAATATTATTTCTCAATGTTTGGGATATTTGTTTGTTACCTATCTGAATGTAACTCTGGTATATTCTGAAATGCAATGTACATTTTCCATTTTCTTTTCGGAAAAACAATAAAAACTTTTATGGAAAAAAAAAAAAAAAAATAGCCTAACAAAAAAGTGTGAATCAATGCACGCCAAACTTCTACTAACATGAAATTAGCACAAGGGGGCCAAAGAGTGGCGCTTGAGAAATAAACTTCCTCTTTATACTCTCATAGTATGTCACTACATTCGTGTTTGTCGAACGACAATTTACAGATAGTTAGTATGCAAGACAAAATCCTGCACACATGTGTAGTACCCTCTACCTTAGGTAGGTAGGTAGGTGCTACGTCTATGCTGTGAGCTAAGCCTGTTTGTTTTGATCCGCACGCCAATTTATGTCAGCAGAATGACATTGGTAGGCAAAGGGGCGTACAGGTAAGAAGCGGCATTGTGGGTGCGCACTGCGTGCTCCGTGACTGCGTGTCCCATGGACTCGATGTCTGCCTGGTGCCCGCGGTTGTGTCAGAATGGTAGAATTGGGAGATGCTTTTCTAAACACTGTTCTCTGTCATCGAAAACAGTGATCACTGTCCTATGTGTTGAAAACCAGCCCCCTCACAGTTAGAATCACTCCCTAGGACACACTTAACCCCTTTGCCGCACCCTAGTGGTTAAACCCTTCACTGCCAGTGTCATTTACACAGTAATCAATGCATTTTTATAGCACTGATCGCTGTATAAATGACAATAGTCCCAAAATAGTATCAAAAGTGTCCAATCTGTCCGCCATAATTTCGCAGTCCTGATAAAAATCACAGATCGCCTCATTACTAATAAAAAACAAATTAACAATAAAAATGCCATATAACTATCCCCTATTTTGTAGACGATATAAATTTTGCACAAACCAATCAATATACGCTTTATTGCGTTTTTTTTTTTTTTTTACCAAAAACATGTAGAAGAAGACATATTGGCCTAAAGGAAAAAAAAATGTTTTTAATATTTTTGGGGGATATTTATTATAGCAAAAAGTAAAAAATATATATTTTTTTTTTTTCAAAATAGTTGCACTTTTTTGTTTATAGCGCTACACATGCTTTTTACAAAAATCAGACGCCCATTTGACTTTAGGCTCTGAACACCTTTTGTATAATGAAACTGGAAATTAGATTTTTTTCTTCATACTTACCTGTAAAATCAATTTCTTTGCGTACATCACGGGAAACAGAGCAGCCATATACATTACTACCTGGGTTATGCGCTACCTATAGGTGACACTGGTAGAATAACCAAAAACAGGAAGTGATCCCCTATATAACCCCTCACATACAGGAAGTTCTCCAGTTTTGTAGCAAGCAATGAACTCCCAAAAAAAAGAGGGGGGGGGGACCTCTGTGTTCCGTGATGTACTCAAAGAAATGGATTTTACAGGTAAGTATGAAGAAAAAAATAATAAATCTTGTGACTGTATGTACCGAAGATCAAGTAGCGGCCTTGCAAATCTGTGCCACTGATGCCTAATGGCGAAAAGCACAGGAGTTTCCAACACTCCTGGGAGAATGAGCTCTAACCCCAAAGGGAGGAGCTTTACCATTCAGACCATAGGCCTGAGTGATTAACTGGGGAATCCAAAGTGAAATGGACACCTTAGAAGCTGCTTGACCCCTCTTGGGGCCTTCTGGCAAAACAAAAACGCATCAGAACATCTGATGCTTGCAGACCTTTCCAGGTAGATTCTGACTGCCCGCACCACATCCAAAAGGTGTAATTGCTTCTCGTTTGGCGAGCCAGGAAATTCAGAAACTACCTTAGGCAAAAAGGACAGAACAGGACGTAGCGCCACTTTATCATGGTGTAAAATCAAATACGGCTCCTTACAGGAAAGGGCCGACAATTTGGAGACCCTTCTAGCCTAAGTAATTGCAAAAACAAAAGCCAACTTCCGTGTCAAAATAACTTTGGAACTTCGTTGATTGGTTCAAAAGGCTACTCCAAAACCAAATTCAAATCCCAAGGGCAAAGAGGTGATTTAACGGGAGGCAATAAGTGAGTCACTCCCTGCAAAAAAGCTGAAATCTGCTCTTTAATTGTTGTCAAGGCAATCTTTTATCTTCGCCTGAGTGAAGAAAAGAGAGAATTCTCTCTACCTAATATCTGCAAGGATGCCAACTTCTGGCCTCACACCACACAATGTACGACTTCCAAACCCTGTGATAAACCTTCCTGGTGACCGCCTTTCTGGCATTCACCAATGTAGTTACCACTGGTCCTGAGATACCATGATCTCCTAGCATCCTGACTTCAATAGCTACGCCGTCAAATTCAGCGAGTGTAAATTTGGGAGGAATATAGGCCCCTTTGACAGTAGATCTAGCCAGAGCGGAAGCGTCCAAGGCTTGCCTACTGCTAATCTCACTACCTCCGGATACCAGGTCCTCCTGGTCCAGGCCGGAGCTACCAGAATGATTGATGTCATCTCCTCTCGGATCCTGTGCAAAATATGTGGCAGAAGAGGAATGGGGGGGAATGCATAAATCAAAGAGAACTGAGTCCAGGGAACTTCCAGAGCATCTATACCGATCGCAAGTTGATCTGTTGCTCTGGATACAAACTGCTGAATCTTGCAGTTGAACCTGGATGCCAGCAGGTCTACATCCGGTGTACCCCACCTCTGGAAAATCTGCATACACACATGAGGTGATTCAATTAGTACAACAAGCTGCTAGATTTCCAGCTATGGAGTCTGCTGACAAGAGGTATTGGTGGGAGCTGTAAAGGGAAAAGTAAAAGAGACCCTTAAGTCTTACATCGCAAACACGGAAACAATCGGCTGAAACAGCAAAAGGTCCTCAGTTTGCTACACAGTGGCAGATACTGTGAAGGCACAATACCCCTGTGTGGGGTGAATGGTTCTGATGAGTGCATTACCTATAGGGCACCTATAAGAAGCACAGAGTACAGTTTATGAAGAGCAGCTGTCACTTTTTATTTTTATCTTTCATTTTATTATCACGGCATGTGGACTATTTGTGCATTAGTTTTTCATACTTTTCTATATTTTTTCATGTTTTCACAAATGTTTTAAATATAGGCACTGTGGTTCACATATTTATTGGCATTTTTTGCATGTTGATCTCACGAATCACACAGAGATTTATCAAGCAACGACACACCAGATTGTTGCATCAGGATATAGGTTATTTGCATTCTGGGGTCGCTTTTATATGTGTTTGCCTTTGTTTGCATATGTATTGCTCTGAGGCCATTTAAACAGTGGCATATCAGATTGTTGCACAAGAAAGTAGGTTATATGGATTGGGTTTACACTTTTTATTTTTTATGTTCTCATTAGAGATGTAGTTTATATACCAATTTAGGGGTGTAAGACCCCTAGAACAGCAGCACTTTTACCCTTCCTTCTTTCTGTGGGTGCGGAGACCATTCTCCCGGATGTATCTGTTGGCGGCTGAGAGAGTCCGCTTTACAGTTCTCTACCCTCTGAATGTGGATGTCAGACAGCACTGGCACATGCCTTTCTGCCCAGGATAACACATGACTGACCTCTATGTGGGTCAGACGACTCTTGGTGCCACCCTTATGGTTGACATAGGCCAGAGCATTGGTTGCACCCTTACCGGGTGACCCTGTAACTTTGACGTCCAATGATTCAGCGCAAGGCGTATTAAAAATATATAGAAGGGGGATTGCGCTATGGATAGAGACAGTATATTGATGGTGTGAGCTGCTTTTGCCTAATATCACCACCACGTGGATGGGAATATATTGGATGTGCAAAGAAAAACAGATCTGGCGCTATACCTTTAAAAATTAAAAACTAAATGAAGAGAAGAAAAAATAAAAAGGAAAAAGTATATATACTTTTATTGATTCACCTCTAATATACTTCTATTGGTGAAGAAATGTAATTAAATAAATTAATATTTGTGGGGTGTGAATAAATACGTCTATCAAAGACACATGCTGATTAGTAAAATATCAATAAAAATAAAGAAATAAAAATTGTGTCCGTGCAAAATTATACCAATCCTTAAAAAACACACAAAAAAAAAAGGAAAAGTGTGTGTATCTATGTGTATACAAACCCAGTATACAATCCTTACACTAAGGTGCTTATAAAATATTAATTTGTGACAATACAATCAGATATATCAAAAAAGTGCAAAATGTGAAAGCATCTCATAGGCAATCATTAGATCCTCAGATATACAGGTGCAAGGAAGCACTGAAAGTTTCCACAAAGTCCCAAAAGTTTATACAGATGATTTGTGCAGGAGATGTGAGGTTAAATAGTGAGCATCTTTCCAGTGTGCATGACAAAAAAATTGGTAATGCCCTCACCAGATACCCTGCCCCTGCAGGGGTGGTATAGCCTCCACAGTGTGAACCCCTGTGCCGTTATGTGGATCTCTGGGGGGGTTCGTTTGTCATCCGCTGGGGGTACTCCGTTTTGGTTCTCAACAGAAAAGAGGAGTCTCCATAGTGTAAATCGTTTCAATATACAGTACTTTATTAAATAACAGGGTTGTACTCACATTTAGTACGAAATAAAACACCAGTAACATAAACCACGTCCTGTTGGTGTTATAGCTGAAAGTAAATGGTGCACGTCCCGTGGCCACACACACTTTTCCCTTTTTTTTTTGTGTGTGTGTGTTTTTTAAGGATTGGTATAATTTGCACAGACACAATTTTTATTTCTTTATTTTTATTGATATTTTACTAATCAGCATGTGTCTTTGATAGACATATTTATTCACACCCCACAAATATTCATTTATTTAATTACATTTCTTTACCAATAGAAGTATATTAGAGGTGAATCAATAGAAGTATATATACTTTTTCCTTTTTATTTTTTCTTCTCTTAATTTCGTTTTTAATTTTTAAAGGTATAGCGCCAGATCTGTTTTTCTTTGCACAGCACAAGGCGTATTGCTCGCAGCTCTAGCACATTGATGGGCAATCCCTGCTCATTCAGTGTCCATTTCCCCTGGACTGTGGAACTTTCCATGACTGCACCCCAGCCGGAAATACTGGCATCTGTGGTCACTACCTTCCACGACATCTGTGGTCACTACCTTCCATGACAGTGGAAGAAAAGACCTTCCCTGTACCAGATTCTGGTCTACTAATCACCAATTGAGACTTCCTTGAGCCTTGGGGGGTTATGATCATGCAAGAATCCAAAGCCTGCATCTTCCTGCTCCATGGAGACAGAATGTTCTGCTGCAATGCCCTGGAATGGAACTGGGCATTTGGAATTGCCATCCATTAGGGCCTCAACCCTTCTTGGGGGCAAGAACACTCTTGCCTGGACTGTGTCCATGATAAGGCCTAAGTATTCCAGACTTTGAACCGGTTTTAGCGGTGATTTCTCAGAATTTATGATCCATTCGAGATGTTCCAGGAATTGGACCGTAACGGTCACGTTCCTTATCAAAACCTGTATCAATTCATCCCTGAGTAGGAGATCATCTACGTAGCCTGCAATCAAGATCCCTCGAGATCTTAGAAGACCCAGTACGGGTGCAAGGACCTTTGTGAAGACCACAGGTGCAGTTGCAAGCCCAAAAGGCAGAGCCACAAACTGAAAATGTTGTTCCTCTATGACAAAACACACAAGCCTTTGAGGTTGAAAAATTGGCAAGTGCGGGTATGCATCCCTGATATCTATGGATGCCAGACAATCTCCTTCTTGGAGAGAGGTCACAACAGAGTGGACTCATTCCATTCGAAAGGGCCACACTGAGAGATACTGGTTCAGTGCTCTAAGATCCAGAATTGGTCTTATTTCGCCATTTGGCTTTTGAACCGTGAACAGATTTGAATAAAACCGTGTTCCCCTTTCGGCAACTGGGATCTCAATGCTCACCCCCTCCCACCTTAAACGGTCTAGTGCTTGGAGTAATAAGCCCTTTCTTGAATGGTCCATGGGAACACTGGACCTCACAAATCTTTGAGGAGGGTAACAGTGTAATTCCAGCCTGTACCCCTAAGACACTGTGGAGATGACCCACCTTTCCTAAATTACTGTTCCCCACAATCCCGCAAACTGCAGCAACCTTCTACCCACCCACAGGAGTGGGGGCGTCCCCTTGCAAGGAAGGTATGGTGGCAGTATTAGCAGACTTTTGGACCCACAGCTTCTTTTGGTCCTGGCCCTGCTGTTTACCTTTGGCAGATCTGTTTACCGTCGTAACTGCCTAGGACCTGAAAAACCTGAGGAATTAGTGCATAGCACCTTAAAAAAGGGCAGTGTAGCTACCTTTTTTAGCAGGAAGGAGGAAACTTTCCTCCAGATATCTTTTGGATGTACTTATCAAGATCATCCCCAAACAAACATTCTCCATGAAAAGGCAAACCAGCTAGCATCCTCTTTAAAGGGAGCTCTGCTGACCAGCTTTTTAGCCATAAAATTCTGCGTATGTGCACAGACAAAAGAGCCATGCGGGAGATCTGTTGCAAGGAGTCTTTAAGGGCATCTATAGCAAAGCAAAGAGCCTGAGGCAGATATGCTCCATCCTGACTAGAATGCTCTGGTCTTTTGAGCCATCTAGCCTGATCCTTCAAGGCTTGACAGACCCCAATTGCTGCTACTGTGGGCTGAATAGCCAAACCTGCCAGGGGCGAAGGATGCGTTTATCAAGGATACCAGCTTCTTATCTGCAGGATCCTTAAAGACCTGTGTATTATCCACTGGACAAGTTAAGGTCTTGCTCAGGGAGGAAACCTGCTGCATCCACACTGGTATGCTCCACTTCTTACTAAAGCTTTCCTCCATAGGATATAACAGCGAAAATCTCCTTGGAGACACAAATATCCTGTCTGGGTGCTCCCAGTCCTAATATTCCACCTGCTTCAAGAGTGGGTGAAAAGGAAATACCTGTGTACCCTGCTGTGGTTCCCAGGGAGGAACAAGGTGTTTCAGGGACCTCTACTGGAGGTAGCTTAAAAGCTGTATGGACCATCTGTACAGAGAATAGATGAGAAGCTTTTGTGATTGTGAGGCTGATATAATCTGAACCTGTTTTGGTGAGGCTGCATTGATGGCACTGAAGAGGCTGCAGATGGGCACGGTGTGGCTGCATTGATGGCACTGAAGAGGCTGCAGATTGGCACAGTGTGGTTGCATTGATGGCACAGTGAGGCTGCAGATGGGCATTGATGAGGCTGCAGATGGGCACTGATGAGGCTGCAGATAGGCACAGTGAGGCTGCACTGATGGCACTGACAAGTCTGCAGATGGGCACAGTGAGGCTACAGATGGGCACAGTGAGGCTGCATTGATGGGCACCGATCAGGGTGCAGATGGGCACAGTGAGACTGCATTGATCTTGTTTATCATGTCTGAAGTCTCTGACCTTCTCCTGTACAATGTCTGACCATCTCTTGTATCATCACAGTATTTCTTTTGGATAATCAAACTTAGAACTGGCTGGAGAAAGATAGATATCACTTGAAGACAAACTTGCACTTTGTTTCAAGGCTGGGTCTGGAGAGAGGCCAGGGTGGGGCTGAAGGAGGGACCAGGGGTGGGGATGAAGGGGGTCCCATCAGGTGGGCTCTACGCAGCCCGTGATTTCTATCAGCGGCCCTGCTGTCATCACACATAGGACTCAGGTGTCACCCAGGACAGACTGCTCTGTCAACCCCCCCCCGCCGGCCAGCAACATTGTTGCAGGGGAAAATAGATAATGATTGGACCCTGGTTTTTCACACGGCCGCTTACCACCTCTAGTGGGCAAAAAAAAGCATTGCAAGCAAAACAATAATTTTTTTTTAAAAGCTTCCCACACAGCTTGTGCAACTCTGGGAAGAGAAACACAGAGCTGCAAACCCATGCCCTCTTGTGGGCAATACAAGCATAGCAAGGAAAACATTTTTTTTTGTCTTTTAAACATATCAGCCTAAACATACATTGTTGCAGGGAAATATATAATTGGACCCTGGTTTTTCACAGGGGCACTTACCACTCCCGCCATAGGACAATAGCCTAAGCCAGAGGTCCAGCCTTCACTCAGTGTGGTGGGTTCTGTCACCATGGACCTTCAAGGACTGGGTACCCTTTTAGCATGAGGGTCCACTCCCTTGGACCTGTACAGCACCCTGCAGGAATGCCTTAGCTCTGTGGTGTCCAGGATTCCACTATGCAGGGTCCAGTACCCGAAGGCTACATTACAGGCAAAACCTTGCTGTTGATAATTTAATCTTCTTTATGAGGCTTGGGTAGGATTGCCACATCATTCCTTTAATCCAGGACACACATTAATTACACAAATTATGTGGCTGATTAAGGTGGTAATTACACTCACTTGGTGCCTTATCTGTATTAAACGAGCCTCAGAACCTGTGTAATTAATAGTGTCCTGGCTTAAAGGGATGATGTGGCAACCCTAAGCTCGGGTACCATTTATCTTAGCATAGTAGCTTTTTGAAATGGATCTGATCTAGAAACGCTGTCCCTTAAAGGGGTTGTAAAGGTAAATGTTTTTTCACCTTAATGCATTCTATGCATTAAGGTGAAAAAAATCTGACAGTGCCGGACCCCCAGCCCCCCCGTTTTACTTACCTGACCCCTCAAAAGTCCCACGCTTGCCCCTGACGTCTTCTTCGCCACTCAGCCTGGCCACTGATTGGCTGGAGTGGATGGATTGAAAGCAGTGCAGCCATTGGCTCGCGCTGCTGTCAATCACATCCAATGACGTGGGAGCGTGCCCGCAGGTGCTTCTCACCATGCGAGGGAGCTCGCATGAACGTGAGAAGTACCTGCGGGAGAAGGCAGAGACAGCCGTCAAGGGACCCCAGAAGAGCAGGTTCGGGGCCACTCTGTGCAAAACGAGCTGCACAGTGGAGGTAAGTATAACAGGTTTGTTATTTAAAAAAAAATAAAAAATACCTTTACAATCCCTTTAAGAACCTGTGCGGGATTACAGCATGGAAGCTCACAGAGAGCTCAAAAGTGACCATCCACCATTTTAGACACTGGCGAAAAAACTGAAGTACTTCCTGTATGAGGGGTTTTATAAGGGATCACTTCCTGTTTTTGGTTGTTCTACCAGTGTCCATTCACCTATAGGTGGCGCATATCCCAGGTAGTAATGTATATGGCTACTCTAAGTCCCGTGATGTACGAGAAAGAAATGTATTTGGATGATGTAACCCTTTGCCAAGATCACTTGGCAATCAAAGAGCAAAATAGGTGATAATAATAGTGCAATTGTATGACCACTTGCTAATAATGCATTTATTAATGATTTGGATGTTACCTTAAATGCATTTGCTTTGATTGCTTTGCTTTTGATAATGTTATTATTGGCATTGAAAGATGTTAGTTTTGTTGGCAAGACTGGAATCCTGGTCAGTTTGTTTTCAGCAAGGGAAAGCTGCTCAAGTAAGACAAGCTTTTCAAAAGCTTTTTCTTCTATCTCTTCTATAACATTTCCAGTCAGATCAATTCTCCGTAAAGTAGCTGGAAAGAACAAACAAAACAATTATTTATTTTCTTTCAGTTCAGAGTTCATAGGTGCCAACATTTCCAAAAATTCAAAGCCAAATTTCAGCTAATACTTTATAAGCAGTTACAGTAACATTTTTTTTTCCTTTTAAGATAAAGATTTTGCATAAATAAAAAAAAAGCTGATTATTGTACCCCATGTCAGTGGTAAATGGTTTGTCTCATCTCTCATTCAGCTTTTGCTTTTGAAAAACAGACTTACTGGCTGGATCAGAAAATGCATACAGAAGAAAGTATAAAAAAATAAAATGAATGCAGCGATCACATCTAATGCTGCGTACACACGATTGGAATTCCGGACAGAAAAAGACAGATGAGAGCTTTTCATCTGAAAATGCGACCCTGTGTATGCTCCATCAGAATTTAGCTGTCCGAATTTCCGCTAGCCAAAAATTGACAGCATGTTCTCAATTTTCCCAACTGAAAAACTTTCTATCGGTAATACCAATCGTGTGTATGCAATTCCGACACGCCAAAAATCACGCATGCTCAGATTCAACTACGAGACAGAAGCTATTGGCTACTGGCTATTGAACTTCCTTTTTCTAGTCACGTCGTATGTGTTGTAGGTCACCGCGTTATAAATGATCGGAATTTCATGTGACCATGTGTAGGCAAGACAGCTTGAGCAGAATTCCGTTGGGAAAACCATCAGAGCTTTTTCCGATGAGAATTCCGTTCGTGTGTACGCGGCATAAGAAATGGTAAGCAGCAATATAATAAATGCTTGTTTATGGTTTGTTACCAGTTTAACACTTTCTTATGTCCAAATATAGTTACATAGTAGGTAAATTTGAATAATGACAATAGTCCATCCAGTTCAACCTGTGTAGATGTACGTGTGTCAGTGTCGATAATCATTTTCCATATCCCTGTGTCGCTTTAAATGACAATTCCACAGACATGTGATGTTGTACCCTTACAAAATGTGTGTCCTTTTTTCCCCACAAATAGAGCTTTCTTTTGGTGGTGTTTGATCCCCTCTGGTGTTTTTATTTGTTGAGCTATAAACAAAGGAACAGCGACAATTTTGAAAAAAAAAACCACAATATTTTTTACTTTTTGCTAAAATAAATATCTCAAATTTCAAAATAAAAAATAATTCTTCATCGGTTTAGGTCAATATGTATTCTTCTACATATTTTTGGTAAAAAAAAAAAAAAAAAAAAAATGCAATAAGCGTATATTCATTGGTTTGCGCAAAAGTTATAGTGTCTACAAACTAGGGGATAGATTTATGGCATTTTTATTATTTTTTTTTTTTTTTTACTAGTAATGGTGGCAATCAGCGATTTTTATCAGGACTGTGACATTGGGGCGGACAGATCAGACAATTTTGACACTTTTTTTGGGACCATTGACATTTATACAGCGATCAGAGCTATAAATAGCCACTGATTATTGTATAAATGTCACTGGCAGGGAAGGGGTTAACACTAGGAGGCGATCAAGGGGTTAAGTGCGTTCCCTAGGTGTATTTCTAACTGTGAGGTGATGTGACTGACTAGAGGAGGAGCCAGATCATTATTCCTACTTATTAGGAACAGGCAATCTGTTTTTCCTCCCCTGTTAGAACAGGGATTACACACACAAAGCCTTGTTCTGGCTCTTTTGCCCGTAATTGCGGGTGGCTGGCGGCGATTGCATTTGCCTGTCAGCTGCATTGGGACCCCCACCGTGTAGCGCGCCTGCTATGGCTCTTAAAGGAGCCGCCTTATATACACAGTGATTTGCGTTGCAGACCTCAGCTTGTAGATTAAGCATTTATGGGAGACTGTATCAAATGCCTTTGCAAAATACAAGTAGACTAAATCCACAGGCCTTCCCCTGTCTAGACGACAGCTCACTTCTTCGTAGAATGTTAACAGATTGGTAATAGTGGGTTACCCTCGCGCTACAATGGTCAATTAAAGAGAACTGGTATGGTTGCAGCAAAACACCGGCAGAGGTGCAAACCCTCCCCTCAAGTGATAGTAGGTGAACAAAGAATGGTGTTGCGCTCCACACAAAATTAATTAAATCTAATACCAAAATTAATAAATAATCGCATATAAAATAAAAAAAAACGCACCTATGCAATTAAATTACTTTAAAATTATATCTACAACCTATGTGCTAGAATTTATACCAAGTGATTAATAAGGTGTTCAGAGTATATACTTATTCCTAGTGTTATTCATAAAAGAGAAATATAAATGATCTATACAATCATAATAAAGTGCAAGTGAGATAAAACCGCAGATTCTGATAATATCAATTCAGAGAATCGTGAAATCAAACAAATGTGTCTCAGAGAATCGTGAAATCAAACAAATGTGTCTCAGTCCATAAAGTGCATCCAAGTGCCAACGTGTATACAAAAAAAAGTATAAGGGAAAAAAAACAACAGAAAAATACACAATAAAGGAATATAAAAAAATATGTGAAAAATGTATCAAAAGGTAAGAAAACAGCAATCCAAGAACGGGGTTCCTTAAAGTGTCTCTTAATTAGCATAGAAAACTAGTAATTCATATCAGTTCATGCAAAAGTAAAGTGAATCCACGCTGTGCTATGTGAAGGGTTAATCCTGTGAACAACCACGGGATAATTCCACCGGTGATCTTACAGCTCCTCAAACGTGGGTGCTCACACACTGAGTGCAGTGGGTACCTTACCTCACTGCTGTCAGTTAGACAGCAATATGCTCCAATATATGGGGTATATCCTCGATTGGGATGTATGTCCTCAGTTGGTGTAGGTATACTCCAATAATTTGCGGTGTGTATCCTAAGTGTAGTGTAAGCGCCCCAGATCTTTTCCTCCAGGTACGCCGCAAAGGATCCCAAATCAGACCCGAAAAAGAGAGAAAGGGGCTCCAATGGTGAAGTAAGTCACACAAATTCTTTATTATAAAAAGGACCAAGTCCTGGGTACTCACATTTAGATAATAAAATTCAAACGTTTACAGCTAAAACAACGAACGGCTTCCTCGTTCGTACCCCGGACGTCACTTCCGGTGTCCTCCTAGGCCAATCCTACGCGTATCGTCATAGATCACAAGACTTCATCAGGGACTGATTGGTCTGGCAAGAACGACCTTTCGTAAACCCATGCTGATGACTACTTAAAGGGGTTGTAAAGCTTTGTTTTTTATTTTCTAAATAGGTTCCTTTAAGCTAGTGCATTGTTGGTTCATTTACTTTTTCCTTCGATTTCCCTTCTAAATGTTTTTTTTCTTTGTCTGAATTTTTCACTTCCTGTTTCTCTTCAGTAAACTTCACTCCATCATCCGAGCCATGTTTAGTCAGCCAGAACAGCTTACTGAGGAGGAACAGGAAGTGAGAAATTCAGACAAAGAAAAAAAAAACATTTAGAAGGGAAATCGAAGGAAAAGGTAATGCACTAGCTTAAAGGAACCTATTTCGAAAATAAAAAACTAACCTTTACAACCCCTTTAACCATTTGCTTACTGGGCACTTAACCACTTGGCGCCTACACTACGTCTATTGACGTCATGGGCTTTCAGTGGTTATATCTAAATGATGCCTAAGGCCACAGACATCATTCAGATAATGCCGTTTTCAGCCGGCGATTCCCTGCACCATAAGAACAATCATAGCGGCTGTTCCGCCGCTTGATCGTTCTTATGGGCGGTGGGAGGGGACGCCCCCCCTCCCGCCGCCCTCCTGTGCTTCTACCGACTCACCGTTTCCATCGACCCCAGCAAGTTACCATAGAGATTTCTGGCGGACTAGATCGTCCCCGGAGTCTCTATGATCGTTCGGAGGCCGGGCGCGATGTTATGACGTCACGCCCGGCCTCTGTATTCAAATTAATGCCGCCGATCTGGCTAGGAAGCCAGAATCATTTTTTTTTTAATTCTTCCCAGCCTAGAGGCTTATTGACCCCATATCTCACTGTAAATATGTGCGATCGTGCCATATTCCTATTACAAGGGATGTTTACATTCCTTGTAATAGGAATAAAAGTCATCAATTTTTTTTTTTAACCACTTAAGGACCGCAGTATTGCCATTGTACGTCATGGCAATGGCACCGGCAGGCACAAGCACGTACATGTACGTGCTTGCCTTCCAGCGGGTGGGGGGTCCGATCGGACCCCCTCCCGCTGGATACGGCGGTCCGTTTCGCTTCAGGAGCGATCCGAGATGAGGGGATGGCCGTTGGTTTCTAGCCATCCCCTCTCGATCGCTCCTGGCGAATGAGAAGCTTCCTCCCTCTGTGTATAGTAAACACAGGCAGGGAGGAAGTAATGTCATTCTCCTCGGGGCGGTCTTTTTGACCGGACTACGAGGAGAAGACAGAAAGTAAGTGTGCACCAACACTACACTGACATGTAGGCACACACAGGCACACAAACCCCCCCCCCCCAGTCACAGTGTCACTGCATTTAGTGTCAGTTGTAAAAGTAAAAACTGTCAGGGCAGTTAGTGTTAGGTCCAGGGTAGCCCCCTACCACCCCCCAATAAAGGTTTAACCCCCTGATTGCCCCTAGAGTTAACCCTTTCACCCCCTTTTGCCAGTGTCACTAAGCGATCATTTTTCTGATCGCTGCATTAGTGTCGCTAGGTAGCTAGTTATTTTTTTAGGTTCACCGCCAGGTTTTTATAGCGCTAGGTACCCCGATATACTACCCAATAATGGTTTTAACCCCCTGATTGCCCCTAGTTAACCCTTTCACCCCCTTTTGCCAGTGTCACTAAGCGATCATTTTTCTGATCGCTGCATTAGTGTCGCTAGGTAGCTAGTTATTTTTTTAGGTTCACTGCCAGGTTTTTATAGCGCTAGGTACCCTGATATACTACCCAATAATGGTTTTAACCCCCTGATTGCCCCTAGTTAACCCTTTCACCCCCTTTTGCCAGTGTCACTAAGCGATCATTTTTCTGATCGCTGCATTAGTGTCACTAGTGTCGCTAGGTAGCTAGTTTTTTTTTTAGGTTCACCGCCAGGTTTTTATAGCGCTAGGTACCCCGATATACTACCAAATAATGGTTTTAACCCCCTTATTGCCCCTAGTTAACCCTTTCACCCCCTTTGCCAGTGTCACTAAGCGATCATTTTTCTGATCGCTGCATTAGTGTCGCTAGTGTCGCTAGGTAGCTAGTTATTTTTTTAGGTTCACCGCCAGGTTTTTATAGCGCTAGGTACCCCGATATACTACCCAATAATGGTTTTAACCCCCTGATTGCCCCTAGTTAACCCTTTCACCCCCTTTTGCCAGTGTCACTAAGCGATCATTTTTCTGATCGCTGAATTAGTGTCGCTAGGTAGCTAATTATTTTTTTAGGTTCACTGCCAGGTTTTTATAGCGCTAGGTACCCTGATATACTACCCAATAATGGTTTTAACCCCCTGATTGCCCCTAGTTAACCCTTTCACCCCCTTTTGCCAGTGTCACTAAGCGATCATTTTTCTGATCGCTGCATTAGTGTCGCTAGGTAGCTAGTTATTTTTTTAGGTTCACCGCCAGGTTTTTATAGCACTAGGTACCCCGATATACTACCAAATAATGGTTTTAACCCCCTTATTGCCCCTAGTTAACCCTTTCACCCCCTTTTGCCAGTGTCACTAAGCGATCATTTTTCTGATCGCTGCATTAGTGTCGCTAGTGTCGCTAGGTAGCTAGTTATTTTTTTAGGTTCACCGCCAGGTTTTTATAGCGCTAGGTACCCCGATATACTACCCAATAATGGTTTTAACCCCCTGATTGCCCCTAGTTAACCCTTTCACCCCCTTTTGCCAGTGTCACTAAGCGATCATTTTTCTGATCGCTGCATTAGTGTCGCTAGGTAGCTAGTTATTTTTTTAGGTTCACTGCCAGGTTTTTATAGCGCTAGGTACCCTGATATACTACCCAATAATGGTTTTAACCCCCTGATTGCCCCTAGTTAACCCTTTCACCCCCTTTTGCCAGTGTCACTAAGCGATAATTTTTCTGATCGCTGCATTAGTGTCACTAGTGTCGCTAGGTAGCTAGTTATTTTTTTAGGTTCACCGCCAGGTTTTTATAGCGCTAGGTACCCCGATATACTACCAAATAATGGTTTTAACCCCCTTATTGCCCCTAGTTAACCCTTTCACCCCCTTTTGCCAGTGTCACTAAGCGATAATTTTTCTGATCGCTGCATTAGTGTCACTAGTGTCGCTAGGTAGCTAGTTATTTTTTTAGGTTCACCGCCAGGTTTTTATAGCGCTAGGTACCCCGATATACTACCCAATAATGGTTTTAACCCCCTGATTGCCCCTAGTTAACCCTTTCACCCCCTTTTGCCAGTGTCACTAAGCGATCATTTTTCTCATCGCTGCATTAGTGTCGCTAGGTAGCTAGTTATTTTTTTAGGTTCACCGCCAGGTTTTTATAGCGCTAGGTAACCCGATATACTACCCAATAATGGTTTTAACCCCCTGATTGCCCCTAGTTAACCCTTTCACCCCCTTTTGCCAGTGTCACTAAGCGATAATTTTTCTGATCGCTGCATTAGTGTCGCTAGGTAGCTAGTTATTTTTTTAGGTTCACCGCCAGGTTTTTATAGCGCTAGGTACCCCGATATACTACCCAATAATGGTTTTAACCCCCTGATTGCCCCTAGTTAACCCTTTCACCCCCTTTTGCCAGTGTCACTAAGCAATCATTTTTCTGATCGCTGCATTAGTGTCACTAGTGTCGCTAGGTAGCTAGTTATTTTTTTAGGTTCACCGCCAGGTTTTTATAGCGCTAGGTACCCCGATATACTACCAAATAATGGTTTTAACCCCCTTATTGCCCCTAGTTAACCCTTTCACCCCCTTTTGCCAGTGTCACTAAGCGATCATTTTTCTGATCGCTGCATTAGTGTCGCTAGTGTCGCTAGGTAGCTAGTTATTTTTTTAGGTTCACCGCCAGGTTTTTATAGCGCTAGGTACCCCGATATACTACCCAATAATGGTTTTAACCCCCTGATTGCCCCTAGTTAACCCTTTCACCCCCTTTTACCAGTGTCACTAAGTGATCATTTTTCTGATCGCTGCATTAATGTCACTAGTGTCGCTAGGTAGCTAGTTATTTTTTTAGGTTCACCGCCAGGTTTTTATAGCGCTAGGTACCCTGATATACTACCCAATAATGGTTTTAACCCCCTGATTGCCCCTAGTTAACCCTTTCACCCCCTTTTGCCAGTGTCACTAAGCGATCATTTTTCTGATCGCTGCATTAGTGTCACTAGTGTCGCTAGGTAGCTAGTTATTTTTTTAGGTTCACCGGCAGGTTTTTATAGCGCTAGGTACCCCGATATACTACCCAATAATGGTTTTAACCCCCTGATTGCCCCTAGTTAACCCTTTCACCCCCTTTTGCCAGTGTCACTAAGCGATAATTTTTCTGATCGCTGCATTAGTGTCGCTAGTGTCGCTAGTTATTTTTTTAGGTTCACCGCCAGGTTTTTATAGCGCTAGGTACCCCGATATACTACCCAATAATGGTTTTAACCCCCTGATTGCCCCTAGTTAACCCTTTCACCCCCTTTTGCCAGTGTCACTAAGCAATCATTTTTCTGATCGCTGCATTAGTGTCACTAGTGTCGCTAGGTAGCTAGTTATTTTTTTAGGTTCACCGCCAGGTTTTTATAGCGCTAGGTACCCCGATATACTACCAAATAATGGTTTTAACCCCCTTATTGCCCCTAGTTAACCCTTTCACCCCCTTTTGCCAGTGTCACTAAGCGATCATTTTTCTGATCGCTGCATTAGTGTCGCTAGTGTCGCTAGGTAGCTAGTTATTTTTTTAGGTTCACCGCCAGGTTTTTATAGCGCTAGGTACCCCGATATACTACCCAATAATGGTTTTAACCCCCTGATTGCCCCTAGTTAACCCTTTCACCCCCTTTTACCAGTGTCACTAAGCGATCATTTTTCTGATCGCTGCATTAATGTCACTACTGTCGCTAGGTAGCTAGTTATTTTTTTAGGTTCACCGCCAGGTTTTTATAGCGCTAGGTACCCCGATATAATACCCAATAATGGTTTTAACCCCCTGATTGCCCCTAGTTAACCCTTTCACCCCCTTTTGCCAGTGTCACTAAGCGATCATTTTTCTGATCGCTGCATTAGTGTCGCTAGGTAGCTAGTTATTTTTTTAGGTTCACCGCCAGGTTTTTATAGCGCTAGGTACCCCGATATACTACCCAATAATGGTTTTAACCCCCTGATTGCCCCTAGTTAACCCTTTCACCCCCTTTTGCCAGTGTCACTAAGCGATCATTTTTCTGATCGCTGCATTAGTGTCGCTAGGTAGCTAGTTATTTTTTTAGGTTCACTGCCAGGTTTTTATAGTGCTAGGTACCCTGATATACTACCCAATAATGGTTTTAACCCCCTGATTGCCCCTAGTTAACCCTTTCACCCCCTTTTGCCAGTGTCACTAAGCGATCATTTTTCTGATCGCTGCATTAGTGTCACTAGTGTCGCTAGGTAGCTAGTTATTTTTTTAGGTTCACCGCCAGGTTTTTATAGCGCTAGGTACCCCGATATACTACCAAATAATGGTTTTAACCCCCTTATTGCCCCTAGTTAACCCTTTCACCCCCTTTTGCCAGTGTCACTAAGCAATCATTTTTCTGATCGCTGCATTAGTGTCACTAGTGTCGCTAGGTAGCTAGTTATTTTTTTAGGTTCACCGCCAGGTTTTTATAGCGCTATGTACCCCGATATACTACCCAATAATGGTTTTAACCCCCTTATTGCCCCTAGTTAACCCTTTCACCCCCTTTTGCCAGTGTCACTAAGCGATCATTTTTCTGATCGCTGCATTAGTGTCGCTAGGTAGCTAGTTATTTTTTTAGGTTCACCGCCAGGTTTTTATAGCGCTAGGTACCCCGATATACTACCCAATAATGGTTTTAACCCCCTGATTGCCCCTATTAACCCTTTCACCCCCTTTTACCAGTGTCACTAAGCGATCATTTTTCTGATCGCTGCATTAATGTCACTAGTGTCGCTAGGTAGCTAGTTATTTTTTTAGGTTCACCGCCAGGTTTTTATAGCGCTAGGTACCCCGATATAATACCCAATAATGGTTTTAACCCCCTGATTGCCCCTAGTTAACCCTTTCACCCCCTTTTGCCAGTGTCACTAAGCGATAATTTTTCTGATCGCTGCATTAGTGTCGCTAGGTAGCTAGTTATTTTTTTAGGTTCACCGCCAGGTTTTTATAGCGCTAGGTACCCCGATATACTACCCAATAATGGTTTTAACCCCCTGATTGCCCCTAGTTAACCCTTTCACCCCCTTTTGCCAGTGTCACTAAGCGATCATTTTTCTGATCGCTGCATTAGTGTCGCTAGGTAGCTAGTTATTTTTTTAGGTTCACCGCCAGGTTTTTATAGCGCTAGGTACCCCGATATACTACCCAATAATGGTTTTAACCCCCTGATTGCCCCTAGTTAACCCTTTCACCCCCTTTTGCCAGTGTCACTAAGCAATCATTTTTCTGATCGCTGCATTAGTGTCGCTAGTGTCGCTAGGTAGCTAGTTATTTTTTTAGGTTCACCGCCAGGTTTTTATAGCGCTAGGTACCCCGATATACTACCCAATAATGGTTTTAACCCCCTGATTGCCCCTAGTTAACCCTTTCACCCCCTTTTACCAGTGTCACTAAGCGATCATTTTTCTGATCGCTGCATTAATGTCACTACTGTCGCTAGGTAGCTAGTTATTTTTTTAGGTTCACCGCCAGGTTTTTATAGCGCTAGGTACCCCGATATAATACCCAATAATGGTTTTAACCCCCTGATTGCCCCTAGTTAACCCTTTCACCCCCTTTTGCCAGTGTCACTAAGCGATCATTTTTCTGATCGCTGCATTAGTGTCGCTAGGTAGCTAGTTATTTTTTTAGGTTCACCGCCAGGTTTTTATAGCGCTAGGTACCCCGATATACTACCCAATAATGGTTTTAACCCCCTGATTGCCCCTAGTTAACCCTTTCACCCCCTTTTGCCAGTGTCACTAAGCGATCATTTTTCTGATCGCTGCATTAGTGTCGCTAGGTAGCTAGTTATTTTTTTAGGTTCACCGCCAGGTTTTTATAGTGCTAGGTACCCCGATATACTACCCAATAATGGTTTTAACCCCCTGATTGCCCCTAGTTAACCCTTTCACCCCCTTTTGCCAGTGTCACTAAGCGATCATTTTTCTGATCGCTGCATTAGTGTCGCTAGTGTCGCTAGGTAGCTAGTTATTTTTTTAGGTTCACCGCCAGGTTTTTATAGCGCTAGGTACCCAGATATACTACCCAATAATGGTTTTAACCCCCTGATTGCCCCTAGTTAACCCTTTCACCCCCTTTTGCCAGTGTCACTAAGCGATCATTTTTCTGATCGCTGCATTAGTGTCGCTAGGTAGCTAGTTATTTTTTTAGGTTCACCGCCAGGTTTTTATAGCGCTAGGTACCCCGATATACTACCCAATAATGGTTTTAACCCCCTGATTGCCCCTAGTTAACCCTTTCACCCCCTTTTGCCAGTGTCACTAAGCGATCATTTTTCTGATCGCTGCATTAGTGTCGCTAGGTAGCTAGTTATTTTTTTAGGTTCACCGCCAGGTTTTTATAGCGCTAGGTACCCCGATATACTACCCAATAATGGTTTTAACCCCCTGATTGCCCCTAGTTAACCCTTTCACCCCCTTTTGCCAGTGTCACTAAGCGATCATTTTTCTGATCGCTGCATTAGTGTCGCTAGGTAGCTAGTTATTTTTTTAGGTTCACCGCCAGGTTTTTATAGTGCTAGGTACCCCGATATACTACCCAATAATGGTTTTACCCCCCTGATTGCCCCTAGTTAACCCTTTCACCCCCTTTTGCCAGTGTCACTAAGCGATCATTTTTCTGATCGCTGCATTAGTGTCGCTAGTGTCGCTAGGTAGCTAGTTATTTTTTTAGGTTCACCGCCAGGTTTTTATAGCGCTAGGTACCCCGATATACTACCCAATAATGGTTTTAACCCCTGATTGCCCCTAGTTAACCCTTTCACCCCCTTTTGCCAGTGTCACTAAGCGATCATTTTTCTGATCGCTGCATTAGTGTCGCTAGGTAGCTAGTTATTTTTTTAGGTTCACCGCCAGGTTTTTATAGCGCTAGGTACCCCGATATACTACCCAATAATGGTTTTAACCCCCTGATTGCCCCTAGTTAACCCTTTCACCCCCTTTTGCCAGTGTCACTAAGCGATCATTTTTCTGATCGCTGCATTAGTGTCGCTAGGTAGCTAGTTATTTTTTTACGTTCACCGGCAGGTTTTTATAGCGCTAGGTACCCCGATATACTACCCAATAATGGTTTTAACCCACTGATTGCCCCTAGTTAACCCTTTCACCCCCTTTTGCCAGTGTCACTAAGCGATCATTTTTCTGATCGCTGCATTAGTGTCGCTAGGTAGCTAGTTATTTTTTTAGGTTCACCGCCAGGTTTTTATAGCGCTAGGTACCCCGATATACTACCCAATAATGGTTTTAACCCCCTGATTGCCCCTAGTTAACCCTTTCACCCCCTTTTGCCAGTGTCACTAAGCGATCATTTTTCTGATCGCTGCATTAGTGTCGCTAGGTAGCTAGTTATTTTTTTAGGTTCACTGCCAGGTTTTTATAGTGCTAGGTACCCTGATATACTACCCAATAATGGTTTTAACCCCCTGATTGCCCCTAGTTAACCCTTTCACCCCCTTTTACCAGTGTCACTAAGCGATCATTTTTCTGATCGCTGCATTAGTGTCACTAGTGTCGCTAGGTAGCTAGTTATTTTTTTAGGTTCACCGCCAGGTTTTTATAGCGCTATGTACCCCGATATACTACCCAATAATGGTTTTAACCCCCTGATTGCCCCTAGTTAACCCTTTCACCCCCTTTTGCCAGTGTCACTAAGCGATCATTTTTCTGATCGCTGCATTAGTGTCGCTAGGTAGCTAGTTATTTTTTTAGGTTCACCGCCAGGTTTTTATAGCGCTAGGTACCCCGATATACTACCCAATAATGGTTTTAACCCCCTGATTGCCCCTAGTTAACCCTTTCACCCCCTTTTGCCAGTGTCACTAAGCGATAATTTTTCTGATCGCTGCATTAGTGTCGCTAGGTAGCTAGTTATTTTTTTAGGTTCACCGCCAGGTTTTTATAGCGCTAGGTACCCCGATATACTACCCAATAATGTTTTTAACCCCCTGATTGCCCCTAGTTAACCCTTTCACCCCCTTTTGCCAGTGTCACTAAGCAATCATTTTTCTGATCGCTGCATTAGTGTCACTAGTGTCGCTAGGTAGCTAGTTATTTTTTTAGGTTCACCGCCAGGTTTTTATAGCGCTAGGTACCCCGATATACTACCAAATAATGGTTTTAACCCCCTTATTGCCCCTAGTTAACCCTTTCACCCCCTTTTGCCAGTGTCACTAAGCGATCATTTTTCTGATCGCTGCATTAGTGTCGCTAGGTAGCTAGTTATTTTTTTAGGTTCACCGCCAGGTTTTTATAGCGCTAGGTACCCCGATATACTACCCAATAATGGTTTTAACCCCCTGATTGCCCCTATTAACCCTTTCACCCCCTTTTACCAGTGTCACTAAGCGATCATTTTTCTGATCGCTGCATTAATGTCACTAGTGTCGCTAGGTAGCTAGTTATTTTTTTAGGTTCACCGCCAGGTTTTTATAGCGCTAGGTACCCCGATATAATACCCAATAATGGTTTTAACCCCCTGATTGCCCCTAGTTAACCCTTTCACCCCCTTTTGCCAGTGTCACTAAGCGATAATTTTTCTGATCGCTGCATTAGTGTCGCTAGGTAGCTAGTTATTTTTTTAGGTTCACCGCCAGGTTTTTATAGCGCTAGGTACCCCGATATACTACCCAATAATGGTTTTAACCACCTGATTGCCCCTAGTTAACCCTTTCACCCCCTTTTGCCAGTGTCACTAAGCGATCATTTTTCTGATCGCTGCATTAGTGTCGCTAGGTAGCTAGTTATTTTTTTAGGTTCACCGCCAGGTTTTTATAGCGCTAGGTACCCCGATATACTACCCAATAATGGTTTTAACCCCCTGATTGCCCCTAGTTAACCCTTTCACCCCCTTTTGCCAGTGTCACTAAGCAATCATTTTTCTGATCGCTGCATTAGTGTCGCTAGTGTCGCTAGGTAGCTAGTTATTTTTTTAGGTTCACCGCCAGGTTTTTATAGCGCTAGGTACCCCGATATACTACCCAATAATGGTTTTAACCCCCTGATTGCCCCTAGTTAACCCTTTCACCCCCTTTTACCAGTGTCACTAAGCGATCATTTTTCTGATCGCTGCATTAATGTCACTACTGTCGCTAGGTAGCTAGTTATTTTTTTAGGTTCACCGCCAGGTTTTTATAGCGCTAGGTACCCCGATATAATACCCAATAATGGTTTTAACCCCCTGATTGCCCCTAGTTAACCCTTTCACCCCCTTTTGCCAGTGTCACTAAGCGATCATTTTTCTGATCGCTGCATTAGTGTCGCTAGGTAGCTAGTTATTTTTTTAGGTTCACCGCCAGGTTTTTATAGCGCTAGGTACCCCGATATACTACCCAATAATGGTTTTAACCCCCTGATTGCCCCTAGTTAACCCTTTCACCCCCTTTTGCCAGTGTCACTAAGCGATCATTTTTCTGATCGCTGCATTAGTGTCGCTAGGTAGCTAGTTATTTTTTTAGGTTCACCGCCAGGTTTTTATAGTGCTAGGTACCCCGATATACTACCCAATAATGGTTTTAACCCCCTGATTGCCCCTAGTTAACCCTTTCACCCCCTTTTGCCAGTGTCACTAAGCGATCATTTTTCTGATCGCTGCATTAGTGTCGCTAGTGTCGCTAGGTAGCTAGTTATTTTTTTAGGTTCACCGCCAGGTTTTTATAGCGCTAGGTACCCCGATATACTACCCAATAATGGTTTTAACCCCCTGATTGCCCCTAGTTAACCCTTTCACCCCCTTTTGCCAGTGTCACTAAGCGATCATTTTTCTGATCGCTGCATTAGTGTCGCTAGGTAGCTAGTTATTTTTTTAGGTTCACCGCCAGGTTTTTATAGCGCTAGGTACCCCGATATACTACCCAATAATGGTTTTAACCCCCTGATTGCCCCTAGTTAACCCTTTCACCCCCTTTTGCCAGTGTCACTAAGCGATCATTTTTCTGATCGCTGCATTAGTGTCGCTAGGTAGCTAGTTATTTTTTTAGGTTCACCGCCAGGTTTTTATAGCGCTAGGTACCCCGATATACTACCCAATAATGGTTTTAACCCCCTGATTGCCCCTAGTTAACCCTTTCACCCCCTTTTGCCAGTGTCACTAAGCGATCATTTTTCTGATCGCTGCATTAGTGTCGCTAGGTAGCTAGTTATTTTTTTAGGTTCACCGCCAGGTTTTTATAGTGCTAGGTACCCCGATATACTACCCAATAATGGTTTTACCCCCCTGATTGCCCCTAGTTAACCCTTTCACCCCCTTTTGCCAGTGTCACTAAGCGATCATTTTTCTGATCGCTGCATTAGTGTCGCTAGTGTCGCTAGGTAGCTAGTTATTTTTTTAGGTTCACCGCCAGGTTTTTATAGCGCTAGGTACCCCGATATACTACCCAATAATGGTTTTAACCCCCTGATTGCCCCTAGTTAACCCTTTCACCCCCTTTTGCCAGTGTCACTAAGCGATCATTTTTCTGATCGCTGCATTAGTGTCGCTAGGTAGCTAGTTATTTTTTTAGGTTCACCGCCAGGTTTTTATAGCGCTAGGTACCCCGATATACTACCCAATAATGGTTTTAACCCCCTGATTGCCCCTAGTTAACCCTTTCACCCCCTTTTGCCAGTGTCACTAAGCGATCATTTTTCTGATCGCTGCATTAGTGTCGCTAGGTAGCTAGTTATTTTTTTAGGTTCACCGCCAGGTTTTTATAGCGCTAGGTACCCCGATATACTACCCAATAATGGTTTTAACCCCCTGATTGCCCCTAGTTAACCCTTTCACCCCCTTTTGCCAGTGTCACTAAGCGATCATTTTTCTGATCGCTGCATTAGTGTCGCTAGGTAGCTAGTTATTTTTTTACGTTCACCGGCAGGTTTTTATAGCGCTAGGTACCCCGATATACTACCCAATAATGGTTTTAACCCACTGATTGCCCCTAGTTAACCCTTTCACCCCCTTTTGCCAGTGTCACTAAGCGATCATTTTTCTGATTGCTGCATTAGTGTCGCTAGGTAGCTAGCTATTTTTTTAGGTTCACCGCCAGGTTTTTATAGCGCTAGGTACCCCGATATACTACCCAATAATGGTTTTAACCCCCTGATTGCCCCTAGTTAACCCTTTCACCCCCTTTTGCCAGTGTCACTAAGCGATCATTTTTCTGATCGCTGCATTAGTGTCGCTAGGTAGCTAGTTATTTTTTTTAGGTTCACCGCCAGGTTTTTATAGCGCTAGATTCCCCCGATATACTACCCAATAATGGTTTTAACCCCCTGATTGCCCCTAGTTAACCCTTTCACCCCCTTTTGCCAGTGTCACTAAGCGATCATTTTTCTGATCGCTGCATTAGTGTCGCTAGTGTCACTAGGTAACTAGTTATTTTTTTAGGTTCACCGCCAGGTTTTTATAGCGCTAGGTACCCCGATATACTACCCAATAATGGTTTTAACCCCCTGATTGCCCCTAGTTAACCCTTTCACCCCCTTTTGCCAGTGTCACTAAGCGATCATTTTTCTGATCGCTGCATTAGTGTCGCTAGTGTCGCTAGGTAGCTAGTTATTTTTTTAGGTTCACCGCCAGGTTTTTTTTTTCCATAAAGATTTTATTAGTTTTCAGAAAAAAGTACAGCAAAATGTAACAAAATAACAATATGACCAAATGAGTGATAGGTTTCAAGACAAATTATTCCAGGCAAAAGATTACACCAGCATGGTATCATAACTGTCAAATGAGTTTGTTTATTATTATTTTGGCAACTATTCCGGGGCCATCTGTTGGGGCATTGGTGTGTTGGGTTGGATTCACCCACTTGTCCACTTCTGTATTCATGGACATGGGGCACGGCTTCAGGTAGTAGTACCCTGACCAAGCACCCTGTCCGTCAGTTGTAGGGTTCAGATTGTGGCAAGTAGAAGAAAAGAGAAGATAGAGAAGGGTAACGGGGGGGGGGTATAGGGTGGGGGGAACAGGATGGGGAAGAGGGGTGGGGTCCCGCTCACTTCCCCTCTGTCTACCGTCCACCTGTTGCAGTCACTAGGTCTGTCGGCTCCCCAGAAAGATCCCACTATAGGGAAGTTGTTCAATGGCAATCAGTTATATAGTCTGTTATAATAAATCCTGATAGGATTGAGAGCTCTTAAAAGTTCTCCAAGACTCCCAGACACCTGAGAAGTTAGTGATTTTGTCATGTGCAGTGAGGATAAGTTCCTCCATTGCCGCTATGCGGTCAACTCTAAAGGTCCATTCCTTCAGCGACGGTGGTTGTGGGGACCTCCAATGTACCGGAATACACAGCCTAGCGGCATTGATTAAGTGTATAGCTACTGACTTGAGATACTTCTTCTGCGGGATTTTGGAAAAGTGTAACAGGTATTGTCCTGGCGTGAATTCCAACGGGAGCGAGGAAATTGCTGTAGTCACTTCATGTATTTTCTGCCAATATGGCTGGATCTGGGGGCAGGACCACCAGATATGGAGAAGGGAACCCTCTTCTGTTCCACAGCGCCAGCAGTGGTCTGGCACTGTCGGGAAAATCTTATGCAACACTTGTGGGGTCTTGTACCATCTTGTTTTTAATTTGTAGCCATTTTCCTGCGTGTGGACATTCAGAGAGCCTTTGTGTATGTATAAGTGGATACGATCCCAGTCGGCATCACCTATCTCCCTGTCTAAGGCTGACTCCCAGAATACATGGTCTGAGCGTAGGGAGGAGTACGGATCTATGAACATGGAGGCATACAAGGCAGAGATCACATGGCTCTGGGGCGATGAGCTTGAGCATAAAGCTTTGAATACCGAGGGGGGGTTCGTGAATTTTGGGATTTTTGTCGGCACATCCAGGAAGTGTTTAAGTTGCATATAGGACCAAGAGGGAAAAGATTTGGTGTTAGACAATGTTGCAAGATCACGTATGCTGAGGAACCTGCCTCTGCGAAAGAAGTGTTTGGCCTGCATCCGTGGGTAAGGCCATTCTTTGATAAGATAGGACTTTGATAGTCCCGGGGGGAAGTCTGGGTTGCCCCTAATAGGGGTGATCGGGCATTCTTTAGAAGACATTGCATGAGTCTTGCATGCCCTCTCGCAGGCTTGGAGCGTTGCCCCAATAAGAGGATGTGAGCGCAACGTAGATGGTGTCGACGCCTTGGAGACCCAAGGCATCGCACCCAGTTCCACGTCCGTGATAAGTTTTTCGAGATTAACCCAGCTTTTGCATCGATCGTGGACATTCCAGTCCACTACTCTAGCCATGTGAACAGCCCAATGATAGCGCTGTATGTCTGGGAGGCCGATTCCCCCTTTCACTTTAGGCAGTATTAGCTTAGCCCAACTGATACGAGCCGATTTGGTGCCCCATAAAAAAGACCTACACATCCTCTTATATGTTGTGAAGAAGCTGGGAGGTAGATGTCACCGCCAGGTTTTTATAGCGCTAGGTACCCCGATATAATCCCCAATAATGGTTTTAACCCCCCGATTGCCCCAGTTAACCCTTTCACCCCCTTTTGCCAGTGTCACTAAGCGATCATTTTTCTGATCGCTGCATTAGTGTCGCTAGTGTCGCTAGGTAGCTAGTTATTTTTTTAGGTTCACTGCCAGGTTTTTATAGCGCTAGGTACCCCGATATACTACCCAATAATGGTTTTAACCCCCTGATTGCCCCTAGTTAACCCTTTCACCCCCTTTTGCCAGTGTCACTAAGCGATCATTTTTCTGATTGCTGCATTAGTGTCGCTAGGTAGCTAGCTATTTTTTTAGGTTCACCGCCAGGTTTTTATAGCGCTAGGTACCCCGATATACTACCCAATAATGGTTTTAACCCCCTGATTGCCCCTAGTTAACCCTTTCACCCCCTTTTGCCAGTGTCACTAAGCGATCATTTTTCTGATCGCTGCATTAGTGTCGCTAGGTAGCTAGTTATTTTTTTTAGGTTCACCGCCAGGTTTTTATAGCGCTAGATTCCCCCGATATACTACCCAATAATGGTTTTAACCCCCTGATTGCCCCTAGTTAACCCTTTCACCCCCTTTTGCCAGTGTCACTAAGCGATCATTTTTCTGATCGCTGCATTAGTGTCGCTAGTGTCACTAGGTAACTAGTTATTTTTTTAGGTTCACCGCCAGGTTTTTATAGCGCTAGGTACCCCGATATACTACCCAATAATGGTTTTAACCCCCTGATTGCCCCTAGTTAACCCTTTCACCCCCTTTTGCCAGTGTCACTAAGCGATCATTTTTCTGATCGCTGCATTAGTGTCGCTAGTGTCGCTAGGTAGCTAGTTATTTTTTTAGGTTCACCGCCAGGTTTTTTTTTTCCATAAAGATTTTATTAGTTTTCAGAAAAAAGTACAGCAAAATGTAACAAAATAACAATATGACCAAATGAGTGATAGGTTTCAAGACAAATTATTCCAGGCAAAAGATTACACCAGCATGGTATCATAACTGTCAAATGAGTTTGTTTATTATTATTTTGGCAACTATTCCGGGGCCATCTGTTGGGGCATTGGTGTGTTGGGTTGGATTCACCCACTTGTCCACTTCTGTATTCATGGACATGGGGCACGGCTTCAGGTAGTAGTACCCTGACCAAGCACCCTGTCCGTCAGTTGTAGGGTTCAGATTGTGGCAAGTAGAAGAAAAGAGAAGATAGAGAAGGGTAACGGGGGGGGGGTATAGGGTGGGGGGAACAGGATGGGGAAGAGGGGTGGGGTCCCGCTCACTTCCCCTCTGTCTACCGTCCACCTGTTGCAGTCACTAGGTCTGTCGGCTCCCCAGAAAGATCCCACTATAGGGAAGTTGTTCAATGGCAATCAGTTATATAGTCTGTTATAATAAATCCTGATAGGATTGAGAGCTCTTAAAAGTTCTCCAAGACTCCCAGACACCTGAGAAGTTAGTGATTTTGTCATGTGCAGTGAGGATAAGTTCCTCCATTGCCGCTATGCGGTCAACTCTAAAGGTCCATTCCTTCAGCGACGGTGGTTGTGGGGACCTCCAATGTACCGGAATACACAGCCTAGCGGCATTGATTAAGTGTATAGCTACTGAATTGAGATACTTCTTCTGCGGGATTTTGGAAAAGTGTAACAGGTATTGTCCTGGCGTGAATTCCAACGGGAGCGAGGAAATTGCTGTAGTCACTTCATGTATTTTCTGCCAATATGGCTGGATCTGGGGGCAGGACCACCAGATATGGAGAAGGGAACCCTCTTCTGTTCCACAGCGCCAGCAGTGGTCTGGCACTGTCGGGAAAATCTTATGCAACACTTGTGGGGTCTTGTACCATCTTGTTTTTAATTTGTAGCCATTTTCCTGCGTGTGGACATTCAGAGAGCCTTTGTGTATGTATAAGTGGATACGATCCCAGTCGGCATCACCTATCTCCCTGTCTAAGGCTGACTCCCAGAATACATGGTCTGAGCGTAGGGAGGAGTACGGATCTATGAACATGGAGGCATACAAGGCAGAGATCACATGGCTCTGGGGCGATGAGCTTGAGCATAAAGCTTTGAATACCGAGGGGGGGTTCGTGAATTTTGGGATTTTTGTCGGCACATCCAGGAAGTGTTTAAGTTGCATATAGGACCAAGAGGGAAAAGATTTGGTGTTAGACAATGTTGCAAGATCACGTATGCTGAGGAACCTGCCTCTGCGAAAGAAGTGTTTGGCCTGCATCCGTGGGTAAGGCCATTCTTTGATAAGATAGGACTTTGATAGTCCCGGGGGGAAGTCTGGGTTGCCCCTAATAGGGGTGATCGGGCATTCTTTAGAAGACATTGCATGAGTCTTGCATGCCCTCTCGCAGGCTTGGAGCGTTGCCCCAATAAGAGGATGTGAGCGCAACGTAGATGGTGTCGACGCCTTGGAGACCCAAGGCATCGCACCCAGTTCCACGTCCGTGATAAGTTTTTCGAGATTAACCCAGCTTTTGCATCGATCGTGGACATTCCAGTCCACTACTCTAGCCATGTGAACAGCCCAATGATAGCGCTGTATGTCTGGGAGGCCGATTCCCCCTTTCACTTTAGGCAGTATTAGCTTAGCCCAACTGATACGAGCCGATTTGGTGCCCCATAAAAAAGACCTACACATCCTCTTATATGTTGTGAAGAAGCTGGGAGGTAGATGTCACCGCCAGGTTTTTATAGCGCTAGGTACCCCGATATAATCCCCAATAATGGTTTTAACCCCCCGATTGCCCCAGTTAACCCTTTCACCCCCTTTTGCCAGTGTCACTAAGCGATCATTTTTCTGATCGCTGCATTAGTGTCGCTAGTGTCGCTAGGTAGCTAGTTATTTTTTTAGGTTCACTGCCAGGTTTTTATAGCGCTAGGTACCCCGATATACTACCCAATAATGGTTTTAACCCCCTGATTGCCCCTAGTTAACCCTTTCACCCCCTTTTGCCAGTGTCACTAAGCGATCATTTTTCTGATCGCTGCATTAGTGTTGCTAGGTAGCTAGTTATTTTTTTAGGTTCACCGCCAGGTTTTTATAGCGCTAGGTACCCCGATATACTACCCAATCATGGTTTTAACCCCCTGATTGCCCCTAGTTAACCCTTTCACCCCCTTTTGCCAGTGTCACTAAGCGATAATTTTTCTGATCGCTGCATTAGTGTCGCTAGGTAGCTAGTTATTTTTTTAGGTTCACCGCCAGGTTTTTATAGCGCTAGGTACCCCGATATACTACACAATAATGGTTTTAACCCCCTGATTGCCCCCAGTTAACCCTTTCACCCCCTTTTGCCAGTGTCACTAAGCGATCATTTTTCTGATCGCTGCATTAGTGTCGCTAGTGTCGCTAGGTAGCTAGTTATTTTTTTAGGTTCACCGCCAGGTTTTTATAGCGCTAGGTACCCCGATATACTACCCAATAATGGTTTTAACCCCCTGATTGCCCCTAGTTAACCCTTTCACCCCCTTTTGCCAGTGTCACTAAGCGATCATTTTTCTGATCGCTGCATTAGTGTCGCTAGGTAGCTAGTTATTTTTTTAGGTTCACCGCCAGGTTTTTATAGCACTAGGTACCCCGATATACTACCCAATAATGGTTTTAACCCCCTGATTGCCCCTAGTTAACCCTTTCACCCCCTTTTGCCAGTGTCACTAAGCGATCATTTTTCTGATCGCTGCATTAGTGTTGCTAGGTAGCTAGTTATTTTTTTAGGTTCACCGCCAGGTTTTTATAGCGCTAGGTACCCCGATATACTACACAATAATGGTTTTAACCCCCTGATTGCCCCTAGTTAACCCTTTCACCCCCTTTTGCCAGTGTCACTAAGCGATCATTTTTCTGATCGCTGCATTAGTGTCGCTAGGTAGCTAGTTATTTTTTTTAGGTTCACCGCCAGGTTTTTATAGTGCTAGATTCCCCCGATATACTACCCAATAATGGTTTTAACCCCCTGATTGCCCCTAGTTAACCCTTTCACCCCCTTTTGCCAGTGTCACTAAGCGATCATTTTTCTGATCGCTGCATTAGTGTCGCTAGTGTCACTAGGTAACTAGTTATTTTTTTAGGTTCACCGCCAGGTTTTTATAGCGCTAGGTACCCCGATATACTACCCAATAATGGTTTTAACCCCCTGATTGCCCCTAGTTAACCCTTTTACCCCCTTTTGCCAGTGTCACTAAGCGATAATTTTTCTGATCGCTGCATTAGTGTCGCTAGTATCGCTAGGTAGCTAGTTATTTTTTTAGCTTCACCGCCAGGTTTTTATAGCGCTTGGTACCCCGATATACTACCCAATAATGGTTTTAACCCCCCGATTGCCCCTAGTTAACCCTTTCACCCCCTTTTGCCAGTGTCACTAAGCGATCATTTTTCTGATCGCTCCATTAGTGTCGCTAGGTAGCTAGTTATTTTTTTATGTTCACCGCCAGGTTTTTATAGCGCTAGGTACCCCGATATACTACCCAATAATGGTTTTAACCCACTGATTGCCCCTAGTTAACCCTTTCACCCCCTTTTGCCAGTGTCACTAAGCGATCATTTTTCAGATCGCTGCATTAGTGTCACTAGTGTCGCTAGGTAGCTAGTTATTTTTTTAGGTTCACCGCCAGCTTTTTATAGCGCTAGGTACCCCCATATACTACCCAATAATGGTTTTAACCCCCTGATTGCCCCTAGTTAACCCTTTCACCAGCGATCACAGTATAAGTGTCACTGGTGACGCTGGTTAGCCAGTTAGTTATTTAGTTTTCCCGTCAGGGTTTTATTTAGCGCCCGGGACCCCCATATACTACCTAATAAAAATTTTAACCCCCTGTTTGCCCCTAGTTTAACCTTTCACCAGTGATCACCGTATAAGTGTTACGGGTGACTCTGGTTAGTTTGCTTTTTATAGCATCAGGGCACCCACCATTTATTACCCAATAAAGGTTCAACCCCCTGATCACCCGGCGGGTGATATCAATTAGGTTTTAGGGTCAGGGTCTGCGTCGCCCCAGGCAGCGCTAGGTTAGTGGCAGTACCGCTAACACCCACACGCAAAGCATAAACCTCCCGTAGTGGTATAGAATCTGAACAGATCAATATCTGATCTGATCAGATCTATGCTAGCATCCCCAGAAGTTTAGGGTTCCAAAAAAATGCATTGTTAGCGGGATCAGCCCAGATACCTGCTGGCATCTGCGTTTTGCCCCTCTGCCCAGCCCACCCAAGTGCAGTATCGATCAATCACTCTCACTTCCAAAACACTAAACACAACTGCAGCGATCGCAGAGTCAGGCCTGATCCCTGCGATCGCTAACAGTTTTTTTTGGTAGCATTTTATATTTAAATCCGGAAGGCAGTGCTTGGTTTTCGGGGTCCCGTACGTGGCTAGGCTCCCAAAAAGTCCCCCACATGTGGTATCCCTGTACTCGGGAGAAGCAGCAGAATTTATTTTGGGGTGTAATTTGACTTATGCCCATAGCATGTGTGAGCAATATAGCAATATCATTTAGTGACAACTTTGTGCGAAAAAAAAAAATTGTAAAATTCCTGCAACTTGTGGCAAAATATAAAATTTTTCATGGACTCAACATGCCTCTCAGTAAATAGCTTGGAGTGTCTACTTTCCAAAATGGGGTCATTTGGAGGGGTTTTGTGCTATTTTGGCATTTTATGGCCTTCGAAACTGTGATAGGTAGTGAGGAGTGAAATCAAAAATTTGCACCCTTAGAAACCCTGAAGGCAGTGATTGGTTTTCGGGGTGCCGTACGCAGCTAGACTCCCAAAAAGTCCCACATATGTGGTATCCTCGTACTCAGGAGAAGCAGCAGAATATATTTTGGGGTGCAATTCCACATATAACTATGGCATGTGTGAGCAATATATCATTTAGTGACAACTTTTTGTAAACTTTTTTTTTTGTGTCATTATTCAATCACTTGGGACAAAAAAAAATATTCAATGGGCTCAACATGCCTCTCCACAACTTCCTTGGGGTGTCTACTTTCCAAAATGGGGTCATTTGGGGGGGGGATTGTACTGCCCTGCCATTTTAGCACCTCAGGAAATGAGATAGGCAGTCGTAAATTAAAAGCTGTGTAAATTCCAGAAAATTTACTCTAGTTTGTAGACGCTATAAATTTTGCGCAAACCAATAAATATACGCTTATTGACATTTTTTTTACTAAAGACATGTGGCTGAATAAATTTTGCCCTAAATGTATGACTAAAATTGAGTTTATTCGATTTTTCTTATAACAAAAAGTAGAAAATATCATTTTTTTCTCAAAATTTTCGGTCTTTTTCCATTTATATCGCAAAAAATAAAAATCGCAGAGGAAATCAAATACCATCAAAAGAAAGCTCTATTTTGTGGTAAGAAAAGGACGCAAATTTCGTTTGGGTACAACATTGCATGACCGCGCAATTACCAGTTAAAGCAGTGCAGTGCGAAATTGTAAAAAGACCTCTGGTCCTTAGGCTGTTAATTGGTCCGGGGCTGAAGTGGTTAAGTATAAAACTAAAAAAATAAAAATAAAATTAACAAAAAAAAAAAAAAAAATTTAAAGCGCCCCTGTCCCCGTGAGCTCGCACACAGAAGCGAGCGCATACGTAAGTCCCGCCCACATATGAAAACGGTGTTCAAACCACACATGTGAGGTATCGCCGCGAACGTTAGAGCGAGAGCAATAATTCTAGCCCTAGACCTCCTCTGTAACCCAAAATATGTAACCAGTAAAAAAATTTCAAGTGTCGCCTATGGGAATTTTTAAATACCAAAGTTTGGCGCCATTCCACGAGCGCGTGCAATTTTGAAGCGTGACATGTTGGGTATTTACTCAGCGTATCCTCCTCTTTCACATTATGCAAAAAAATTGGGCTAACTTTACTGTTTTTTTGTTTTTTTTAAGCATGAAACAGTTTTTTTTTCTGAAAAAAACGTGTTCGAAAAATTGCTGCGCAAATACCATGCGAGATAAAAAGTTGCAACGAGTGCCATTGTATTCTCTAGGGTCTTTGCTAAAAAAACATATATAATGTTTGGGGGTTCTATGTAATTTTCTAGCAAAAAAATTTGGAATTTTACATGTAGGAGAGAAATGTCAGAATTGGCCTGGATGCTAAGTGGTTAAACACCCTTCCTGCCCAGACCAATTTTCAGCTTTCGGTGCTCTCACACTTTGAACGACAATTAGTCATGCAACACTGTACCCAAATTAATTTTTTGTCCTTTTTTTCCCACAAATAGAGCTTTCTTTTAGTGGTATTTGATCACCTCTGGGGTTTTTATTTTTTGCGCTATAAATGAAAAAAGACCGAAAATTTGGAAAAAAACGCATATTTCTTTGTTTCTGTGACAAAATTATGTAAATTATTAATTTTTCTTCATAAATTTTGGCCACAATTTATACTGCTACATATCTTTGGTAAAAATAACCCAAATTAGTGGATATTATTTGGTCTTTGTGAAAGTTAGAGAGTCTACAAGCTGTGGTGCGAATCATACAAAATTGATCACATCTGATGTACTGGTGGTCTATCTCACTTCTTGCGACCCGAACAAGTCAGGAAAGTAGAAATACCCCCCAAATGACCCCTTTTTGGAAAGTAGACATTTCAAGGTATTTAGTAAGAGGCATGGTGAGCTTTTTGATGTTGTAATTTTTTCCCACAATTCTTTGCAAAATTAAGATTTTTTTTTTTTTGTCCACAAAATTGTCATTGTAATAGGTTATTTCTCTCCCATGGCATGTGTATACCACAAATCTCACCCCCAAAAAATTCTGCTACTCTTCCTGAGTATTACAATACCACATGTGTGGGACTTTTTCACAGCCTGGCCACATAGAGAGGCCCAACATGCAGGGAGCGCCATCATGTGTTCTAGGAGCATAAATTACACATCTAACTTGTTGACTACCTATTACACTTTTGAAGGCCCTGGAGCACCAGGACAATGACACGTGACACTGATGACAGATGGCACTAATATGTGGCACTGATGACAGATGGCACTAATATGTGGCACTGATGACAGATGGCACTATTATGTGGCACTGATGACAGATGGCACTTATATATGGCACTGATGACAGATGGAACTAATACGTGGCACCGATGACAGATGGCACCAATACGTGGCATTGATGACACGTGACACTGACAACAGATGGCACATGACACTGACAGGTGGCACTGATGACAAATGGCATTGATATGTGGCACTGATGACAGATGGCACTAATATGTGGCACTGATGACAGATGGCACTGATACGTGGCACTGATGACAGATGGCACTGGGGACATATGGCACTGACAGCAGGTGGCACTGGGGACAGATAGCACTAACAGGTGGCACTGGGGACAGATAGCACTAACAGGTGGCACTTTTTTAACTTTTTTTTTTTTACTTATGGCCACTGCAGCCATTCATCTCTCCCTTCTCACACGCTGTCTGTGTGAGGAGGGAGAGCGGTGCTGAGAGATGATCTCATATGTTTACATATGAGATCATCTCTCATTGGACACGCCAACCGCGCTGTAAACGGCCGCTGTGATTGGTCGTTTACAGCGATCTGTGACTGGCTGTGTCCGAGGGACACGGCCAGCACAGAACTTCCCCCGATGCGCGCTCCCGGGAGCGCGCATTGCGGAAGTAAATAGGAGGATGTCCAGGGACGGCCTCCCGGCAGTTAGCGTCCGCTCTTTAGCCGTCTTTCGGCTATAGGGCGGGCGCGAATCGGTTAAGAGATTTTTTTCCTCAGTATATTCTTGGATATAGTTCCTTATCATCCCCTCCAATAATTTACCAACAGTTGATGTTAGGCTTACTGGCCTGTAGTTCCTAGGGATTAGGGAGGCCCGGAATAGAAGGCAGAAGGACGTAGATGGGGGGCCGGGCATGACGGATGCTCGGGTGAGGGAACTCAGGGGTTAAGGTATGTAGAGAGAGAGGAGGGGGTGGAGTTGAGAGGAATGAATGGAAGGGGTGGAGCAATATAAAAGGATGGGGAGGAGTCCAGCGGTAAGCGTGGGGCAGAGCATGGGAGAAGTTGGTTGAGAGCAGACGTGAGTGCAGCCAGCGGAGACAGCAGGGATTGCGGGGGGCAGGTGGTGCAGAGCTGCTTGCAACATAGACGGGCGGACGGCATTAGATATCATGGCAGATGTGGAGATATTGTTAGAGTGGCTGAGGGCAGCAGCAGCATCCCAGGGGACAGACTGGTTGTAGAGCCAGGTGGCGGCTATCACGCGGGAGGTGGTGGGGGTCCACCAGCGGGGGAAGCCACACCACGCTCTCGGAGGTCCAGGCCTCCGGAGTGCTTTTCTCCAGGACCCTCCACCAGAGCCCAGCACCCTCCTAGGAGCCCGGTGATGGACCCGCTGCCCCCCCAGCAAAACAGTCAGCTGCTGTAGTGTCAGGGGGGTCCGGGCGGAATCCTCAACATTGGCGGGGCTTGGGGAGCGGGGTTTTGGGACCGGATGGTGGTACCACGGGAGGCAGGGAGCCAGCCCGCCACCTGTGGGACACAGGAGCCTTTGCAAGCGTTGCTGGGGGGTTTGAAGGATTGAAACCAGTGTTTTGCGGACAACACTGCAGGGGTCTACCCGCAGGCTGAGCCGTGGTTCGGGGGCCAGAGGGAGCAGTCCAGGGTGGGCACACAGTTGGCGGGTGCACAGCTAGGTTCTCTACAGGTGGCGGGTTCGTCAGCGAGGGCCCCTACTCAGTTTTTTTCAGGGGGGGGGGCCTCTGGACTTCCGGCTGGAATGGTCTCACGATGGTCAGCCTCAAACTGGGTTACCAGAGGAACTGTTTTATGGGTAACAGGTCCTGAGGATAAGGGTGAACCATCAACCGTCTCCATCTCAATAGGAGCAGATGTATTTCTAGCTTGAATATTGTTGCGGTGGGCAAACTCTATGTCCATAAAGTTTCCTCCAGCCCCAGAGTCCAGCATAGCAGAGCAGAGGATTTCACGGCCCTCAGAAATAAGCTTAATAGGGATGACAAAATGAGACAGTGGAGAATTTACTTTTTTTTTCTTCGAGAGTCAATGGGGAGACTGGGTAATAGAGTTGATTCGTTCAGGCAGGATCACATCAGTCGCCGCAATTGTTCTTCTAACCTTGTTAGGACAGTTAACTGAGTCTCCACAATATAGGCAGAGGTTCTCCAAACGTCTTCTTTCTTTCTCCTGAAAAGAAATGGATCTCTTAATTGCATCAACCTGCATAGGTTCAGCTGTGTCAGAATCTGGAGAAACTCTTGGATCCTTCTGAGCAAATTGACTAGCAGAGAAACGCATGCCACCATTGCTTCCAAACATTCCCAGCCTCTCCTTCCTCCTTTCTGTAAGCCTCTGATCAACTCGGATACATAGTTGGATGAAGGCTTCACAATCATCAGGAGTCTCTACTCTGGCAAGCTCATCTTTTACCTGTTCAGAAAGCCCTTGGCGGAACTGACTTTTTTGCGCTACTGGGTTCCAAGTGGTATCTGCCATCCAACGTCTGAATTCAGTTGTGTACTCAGCAACAGAGCGTTTACCCTGCCATAAACAATGCAACTTTGCTTCAGCCATAGCACAGCGGTTGAGATCATCAAAAACTTGATTAATTGCATCCTTGAAAGTCTGGAAATTATTCAGCATGGCACTGTCTTGTTTGATATAGGGGGAGGCCCAGGCTAGAGCTTTCCCAGTCAGGAGGTTGATAACAAACGTTACCTTCTGTCTTTCAGAAATGAATGCAGTGGGTCACATTTGGAAATAGATGCGACACTGGTTAAGAAAACCTCTGTAATGGTGGCGGTCGCATTAAAATTGGGTGGGTGAGGCATATGTGCATTAGTATCATCTCGGGATCGTAGATCCAGCAATTGTTTTGTCAGAGCATGGATCTCTTTGTGCTGCTCCTTCACCACACCTTCCAGTACGGAGAATTTTTCTTGGTAAGTGACACCGAACTCCTGCAGCTCTGCAATTTGTTGCCTGAACGGAGCCACAGCATTTGCTATAGCGGCTTCCATGTTATTGGCCAGAATATTCTGTCACAATCAGGGGTCAGGCTCGAAGACCAATTGCTATAGCAGTTGCAAGACTACCACTAACCAGCAGGATAGGTACACAGGCAGTCACCCTGGCAGATGACACAGGCTCACCTGAGGTGCAGAGTCTAAGTAGTAACTACTTACTCAAAGACGTAGTTAGAATGTCACTACGTCAGACCTTGAACAATGGGCTCTCCTAGTCAGCTGCTCGCAATAAAATTTGGTATGCTTGGGTGTTGCGGTATTTAAGCCAAGGGTCCCAGATCATAGTAAAGATGGAAGCCCTATCTTGGGTGATGTGTATCAGCTCCTCTATCTCTGCCAAATGATTAATACGTGCTGCCCATTCCTTCATTGAAGGAGGCGACTTAGCTTTCCAATGAACCGGCAGGCACAACCTAGCCGCGTTTATCAGATACATGGCTATCGATTTATGGTATCTTTTCTTGGGTATCTTGGAATAATGAAGAAGGTATTGTGCCGGGGTAAATTCCAGGGGAAGCGAAGAGACCGCAGTCGTCACCTCATGCACCTTCTGCCAGTATGGCTGAATCTTTAGGCATTCCCACCATATATGGAAGAAGGTACCCAGGTCTTGCCCACACCTCCTAATTATCAGATTTTACTACCGCGGGTGAAGTACCAATGGTAGTAAAATACAATCGTTAAGGCTCGTTTCACACTTGTAATACTTGAAAGTCACGTGATTTTGCTGTGATTTTTGCAGTGACTTGAAGAAATGTCTGTGTAATCTTGAGGTCTCCACCTCAAGTCGCATCAAAGATGCACAAAAGTAGTGCAGGGACTACGATGAAGGCGCTGTGACTTGAAGTTGCACAGATATGAACAGTACTCATTGGAAATCATGGGGTACAACTTTTCATGTGACTTTGCAGTGCCAAGTCACAGAACAAGTCGCACAAGTGTGAAAGGCTGTCTGTACCTTATCACTGCTGTTACCTGATCATTGATTTATTGTATTGTTTTACTGGTGGGGATTCATGATTCTTTCAGTGTACTGTGTTTTAAAGAGGAGGGCCGTTTAAAAAAATAAATAAAATTAAAAGTCAGCAGCTGCAAACACTGCAGCTGCTGACTTAATAAGCACACTTACCTATCCAGGGCGCCCGCGATGTCGGCCGCCCGAGGCCGACCCGTCCCTCGGCTCTCGGGTCCCGGCGCCGCCATTCCTTCTAAGGGAAACAGGCAGTGGAGCCTTACGGCTTCACTGCCCGTTTCCTACTGCGCATGCGCGAGTCGTGCAGCGCTTTGTGAATGGGATGCGCTGTGTTCTGGAACACACAGTTCTCAGAACACAGCGTGACCCATTACCCAGAAGACAACGCGACGAGGAGAGAAGAAAGAAGATCTCCGCGGAGGAGGAAGAGGAAGATTAGGATTATGTGCCTAGCAACAGGCATTTCTGGTAAGTAAAAAAAAAAAATTTTCATTTTATTTTTTTAGATTTTTTTTGTAATTTTTTATATTTAATTTTTTTCAGGGTGGCCCTCCACTTTAACCACTTAACAACTGGCCCATAGCCGAATGACGGCTACAGGGCGGTTGTTTAACTCTGGGAGGCCGTCATATGACTTCCTCCCAGAATTCCGCTCTCGCTCGCCCCCTGGGGCGCGCACTCGAGAGTATCCGTGACCGCAGGGTCCACAGGCTCATCGCGGCCATTTACCACGTGATCGCTCCGTCAAATGACGGAGTGATCACTTGTAAACAAACCGGTGTCATGTTATGACGCCGGTTCTTCCCTCCCCCTCTCTGTATCGATTGGAACAGCGGAGGGGGAAGCGATCGGTGTCGTCAGCAGCGATGTGGGCTGCTTCTGCAGTGCCCACATCGCTGCTCACCGAAATTTAACCCCTCAATTCCCTGCCAACACTCTGCAACACTCTGCAACACTCTGCAACACCCGCCAATACCCTGCAACACTCTGCAATGCTCTGCAACACCCGCCAATACTCTGCAACACTCTGCAATTCTCTGCAACACCCGCCAATACCCTGCAACACTCTGCAACACCCGTCAATACCCTGCAACACTCTGCAATGCTCTGCAACACCCGCCAATACCCTGGGACACTCTTCAACACCCGCCAATACCCTGCAATACTCTGCAACACCCGCCGATACCCTGAAACACTCTGCAATGCTCTGCAACACCCGCCAATACCCTGCCATTACTCTGCAACACTCTGCAACAACCGCCAATACCCTGCAACACTCTGCAACACCCGCCAATATCCTGCAACACTCTGCAATTCTCTGCAACACTCTGCAACACCTGCCAATATCCTGCAACACTCTGCAATGCTCTGCAACACCCGCCAATACCCTGCAACACTCTGCAACACCCGCCAATATCCTGCAACACTCTGCAATTCTCTGCAACACTCTGCAACACCCTGCAACACCCGCCAATATCCTGCAACACTCTGCAATGCTCTGCAACACCCGCCAATACCCTGCAACACTCTGCAATGCTCTGCAACACCCGCCAATACTCTGCAACACTCTGCAATTCTCTGCAACACCCGCCAATACCCTGCAACACTCTGCAACACCCGTCAATACCCTGCAACACTCTGCAATGCTCTGCAACACCCGCCAATACCCTGGGACACTCTGCAACACCCGCCAATACCCTGCAACACCCGCCAATACCCTGAAACACTCTGCAATGCTCTGCAACACCCGCCAATACCCTGCCATTACTCTGCAACACTCTGCAACACCCGCCAATACCCTGCAACACCCGCCAATATCCTGCAACACTCTGCAATGCTCTGCAACACCCGCCAATACCCTGCAACACTCTGCAATGCCCTGCAACACCCGCCAATATCCTGCAACACTCTGCAATTCTCTGCAACACCCTGCAACACCCGCCAATATCCTGCAACACTCTGCAATGCTCTGCAACACCTGCCAATACCCTGCAACACTCTGCAATGCTCTGCAACACCCGCCAATACTCTGCAACACTCTGCAATTCTCTGCAACACCCGCCAATACCCTGCAACACTCTGCAACACCCGTCAATACCCTGCAACACTCTGCAACACCCGTCAATACCCTGCAACACTCTGCAATGCTCTGCAACACCCGCCAATACCCTGGGACACTCTGCAACACCCGCCAATACCCTGCAACACTCTGCAACACCCACCAATACCCTGAAACACTCTGCAATGCTCTGCAACACCCGCCAATACCCTGCCATTACTCTGCAACACCCTGCAACACCCGCCAATACCCTGCAACACCCGCCAATATCCTGCAACACTCTGCAATGCTCTGCAACACCCGCCAATACCCTGCAACACTCTGCAATGCTCTGCAACACCCGCCAATACCCTGCAACACTCTTCAATGCTCTGCAACACCCGCCAATACCCTGGAACACTCTGCAACACCCGCCAATACCCTGCAACACTCTGCAACACCCGCCAATACCCTGCAACACTCTGCAACACCCGCCAATACCCTGCAACACTCTGCAACACCCGCCAATACCCTGCAACACTCTGCAACACCCGCCAATACCCTGCAACACTCTGCAATGCTCTGCAACACCCGCCAATACCCTGCAACACTCTGCAACACCCGCCAATACCCTGCAATACTCTGCAATGCCCTGCAACACCCACCAATACCCTGCAACACCCGCCAATACCCTGCAACACTCTGCAATGCTCTGCAACACCCGCCAATATCCTGCAATGCTCTGCAACGCAATACTCTGCAACGCCATACTCTGAGATACCCAGCCATACCCAGCCATAGTCGGTGATACCCTGCAATACCCAGCCATAGACATCCCCCCCTCCTGCCGCCCTCCGGTGCTTCTACCGACTCGCCAATACGATCAAAGCCAGAATCTTTTTTTTTTTTCAGGCTTCCCAGCTTAGAGGTGAGATGTGGGGTCTTATTGACCCCTTGTAATAGGAATATGGAATGACAGGTCCTCTTTACAGTGAGATATGGGATGTTTACATTCCTTGTAATAGGAATAAAAGTGATCAAAAAATTTATTTTTGGGGAAAAAAATGTCAAACTAAAATAAATAAAGTAAAATGAACAATAAATTTTTATTTATTTTTTTAAAGCGCCCCTGTCCCCATGTGCTCGCATGCAGAAGCGAACGCATATGTAAGTCCCGCCCACATATGAAAACGGTGTTCAAACCACACATGTGAGGTATCGCTGCGAACGTTAGAGCGAGAGCAATAATTGTAGCCTTAGACCTCCTCTGTAACTCAAAACATATAACCAGTAAAAAAAAAATTAAATCATCGCCTATGGGGATTTTTAAGTAGCGACGTTTGGCGCCATTCCACGAGCGTGTGCAATTTTGAAGAGTGACATGTTAGGTATCTATTTACTCAGCGTAACTTCATCTTTCACATTATGTAAAAATTGGGCTAACTTTACTGTGTTTTTTTTTTTTTAAGCACAAAACTGTTTTTTTTTCCAACAAAAAGCATTCGAAAAATTGCTGCACAAATACCGTGCGAGATAAAAAGTTGCAACGACCACCATTGTATTCTCCAGAGTGTTTGCTAAAAAAACATATATAATGTTTTGGGATTCTATGTAATTTTCTAGCAAATAAATGATGATTTTTACATGTAGGAGAGAAATGTCAGAATTGTCCTGGGTGCTAAAGAACGCCTGATGGCGCTCCCTGCATGTTAGGCCTCTGTATGTGGCCACACTGTGTAAAAGTCTCACACATGTGGTATCGCCGTACTCGGGAGTAATAGCAGAATGTGTTTTGGGGTGTAATTTGTGGTATGCATATGCTGTGTGTGAGAAATAAACTGATAATATGACAATTTTGTGAAAGAAAAAAAAAGTAAAAAAAATCTTGATTTTGCAAAGAATTGTGGGAAAAAATGACAACTTCAAAAAACTCATCATGCCTCTTACTAAATACCTTGGAATGTCTTCTTTCCAAAAAGGGGTCATTTGGGGGGTATTTGTACTTTTCTGGCATGTTAGGGTCTCAAGAATTGAAATAGGCCGTCAGTACTTCAGGTGTGATCAATTTTCAGATATTGGCACCATAGATTGTGGACTCTATAACTTTCACAAAGACCAAATAATATTCACCAATTTGTACTTATTTTTACCAAAGATATGTAGTAGTATAAATTTTGGCCAAAATTTATGAATAAAAAATTACTAATCTGTTAAATTTTATAACAGAAACAAAGAAAAATTCATTTTTTTTACAGAATTTTCTGTATTTTTTCTTTTTATAGCACAAAAAAAAAAAAAAACGAGCGGTGATTAAATACCACCAAAAGAAAGCTCCATTTGTGTGAAAAAAAGGACAAAAATTGCATATAGGTCCAGTGTTGAATGACTGAGTAATTGTCATTCAAAATGTGAGAGCACCGAAAGCTGAAAATTGGTCTGGTTATTAAGGGTGTTTAAGTGCCCAGTGGTCAAGTGGTTAACAACTCATATGATTCTTTGACTCAGCAACTGTGCTGCCCCAATGGGGCATAGAATTGATATAGACTGTTTTCCTAACCATTTTCTATGGACTTTTATATTTAGTTCACATGCTGCCATCTAGTGACCTTTTATGGTAATGCACTTGTTTTCTCAGGTTTATTTTCCCTGATGTTATGACACACTTCCTTTTATATTTAATGCTCCACCCTTCTTCCTGTTATTGTACTTCCTGTGTCATGGATGCAGCTACAAGCCACATGTAGCAGGGCACATGTATTCTGCATAGTAAGCTACAGACACCATCATCTTTTGACTGCATAAATACCACAACCAATATATCTGTTTGTATCCTGTCATCTGCTGTAACCTGATGTTCAGAATAAAAGCATCTTGTGGATGGAATCGGTATTTGGTATCTGATGAGGATTGTCCTCAGTGATTATATCTTATACAGGCCAGGCATAGAGGTCTCACAAGGGATAGTCGCTTCACAACAATCGGAGTCAGAATAGTCAAAAAATGTATAGAATTCCCACAGTCTGCTGTGTATATGTGTGCGCCTGATCTGCAATCAAGCTCAGTGCTATCTGCCATCTTGTGAAGCACATGGTCGCACAAGTTTACTGCACTTCATGTGAATGTTAAAAAAATGTTTCTCTACATTGAAATGTGTTACCCCACCTGTCTAAGCTGCTCTTCGCCTTCTTAAAGAGACAGTACCATTTCTCGCAAAAACATGAAAATTGTCTAGACTCTGAGCACCCTTTTGTGGCTGAACTAACGCAGATTCATTATGCCCCTGAACCTGCATATCTACAGGGAGCAGATTCTGCAGATATTGTCGAACAGAGTATAAGACCCAAACGTACAATAAAACCTACACAGAAACTCAGAGAAAACTATGGAACCACTAGCAATCTGTCAGACTTATGGGACAGAACTTCACGCTGCATGTCAGTTTTGTCACACTTTAATGTTTAACTAGCTGAACTAAGAGACTCTATAGATCGCTTATCTGCCACGTATGGACGCTACCATTGGCTGTTTGCAAAATACACAGCTTTCTTGCAGGACTGTAATATGGAGGACTCCTCAGGAGAACTGACCAAGGCTGATGCACTAAACCAACAAAGGGATCTCTTAGTGCAAAAAGCCCAGTGTAAGGCAGAACTCCGCATTGCTCAACTGCAGGAGACCAGATCTCACAGATCCACATCAGCCAAGCACACTATACGTTCTTCTAGATCCTCTCGCTCCAGAAGTTCAAAATTAAGCGAAAAGATAATAGAGGCCTGTGCTGATGCGGAATCAAAAAAAGTGCAAAGCTCCTTTACCAAAAAGGAAGCTAAATAGAAACAAAGATGAAAGCTCAACAAGCAGAGGCAGATTCACAATTAAAGTTTCTGCAAATGGAAAGGGTGGAAGCAGCTGCCTTAGCAAAGCTGAGAGTCCTCGAACAAGTGATGGGAGAAAGTGCAAACTCAGACTGGTCCATCCCAGCGGATTTGCAAGACCCAGTCAAACGCACCAGTGAATATGTACTAAAGCATAATGTTTGCAATGAGTTATCTCCTGTACGTCTTACTAACAACACTGTTCTGACTCTCAACACAGAGACCTCTTAGCTCCAAATGCCTGTGCTTCTTCAAGATCCACAAAAAAGTGCATCTATGCAGCAAACCGCATCACCTCTTGCTGACAACGAGGGAATTTCCAGCGACAAGCCACAGCTCAAGACACAGCCAGCCTTAGGGACTACACTATAGTTAAATGCTCTTGCAACATCATTTCATCCTGGTAAACATCACCCTACTTCACCAGAGAACTTTCACACCCAAGGGGTTCCACAAGTTACTTTGGCACCGAAGAGTGAGAGATCAGACTTGAATGACTTTGCCAGATATATGGTACGCTGTGAGCTCATTAACACTACCCTCTCAAGGTTTGATGACTGTCCGGAGAGCTACAGGGTCTGGAGATCAACCTTCAAAGCTGTCATTGCTGATCTCAACCTTGCTACCAAGGAGTGATGTGGAAATATTGAGGCCTTAGTTTTTAATTCCAAGACATTAAATTTGATCAATATGTATGAACTTCTAAACTCTCCACAAGTTCTCTGAATAGGCACCATACATGTGTCTACTCACCATAAAACCCCCATTTCCTGTCTAAGGTAAGGTGACCAGATTTTTAAAATGAAATCCGGGGACATTTCTTTTTTTATTGTCAAATGGTAAACTATTTTATATACATATTTTCCTAAAATTACATAAGCAGTCAGTGGTGCAGCATGGGTTGTCAGCGCCCAGGACAAGGCAAGAAATTTGTGTCCCCTAACCTGCAGACTTTTAGCACTCCCTGAGTCTCTTCAACTAGTACATTAGTACCTGATTCCTACACTGACCTACCCGACCACTGCACTAACCTACCTGATTCCTACACTGACCTACCTGATTGCTACGCTGTCCACTACACTGACCTAACTGATTCCTACACTGTCGATTACACTGATCTACCTGATCTCTATACGGATTCCTGCACTACTCACCACCCCCACACACCAATGTACAGTGTAGATTTGCTTGCTCACCTCTTCATTGCCACCATGATAATCCATAGGAGCAGGGCTCTCCCCAGTACCAGGTACTGTTTCAGCCATCCAGCAGCCCCTTTGATGAGAGCTCCTCCAATAGCTGCTGCCATGCGCTCTATACTGTTCCTCCCCCTCCTCTGTTTTTACACACACCTGAGGGATCATGGGGGACACAGGATTGGCTGGACCATAGGAGTCCCTGGGCATGGGGGGGAAGGGGAGAGGCGGTGCAGAGCAATGGCCGGGACATGCTTCATTGGAGGTTTAGGTGGCCGGAGGAGGCATGCTACATGCACCCCCTCCCCCCATGCCAATGCAATCCGGGGACACATCCAGGGGCAGTCTGTCTCCAGGGACAGTGTCCTCAATTCGGGGACTGTCCCTGGAAATCGGGGATGTCTGGTCACCCTAGTCTAAGGTCTATTTTATGTAAGGGAATAGGCCCTGATGTACTATTTATTCAGACACCTCATAGGGAGGTGTTATAATAGAGTTTCCTGATGTATGTCCAGCTGCTCAACTGGATGTTTGGTTGGCCTAAATGACCTCTAGTACCAGAGTCTTGCAAACCAAGAGTGCCCCCACTGGTTGAAACTGGTAACACTTTAAGATTAAAATCTTTCCCTCCTTTTCTTAAAGGGGGGGGGGGGGGTGGGCAGAAAGGGTGTATATAAGAAAGGACAGTTCAGATCCTTCCTTTCCCTTTGGAGTCCATGCAACCAGGAGAGCAGGACTTCTGTGTAATGTATCTGCATTATTCTTTTGTTTTAATTCTTCTGTACTTTCTGCAATTGTTCTTTTTTTTTTTTTCCACATTTTTTTTTTCACAGCAATTGTTTTAATATACTGAAAACTTTTGTATGTCCATTGTAGCAATATTCTGTTTGTATTACTTATTTGGTATTTTTGAAAACATTTTTCTTTGTAAGGTTTTGCCATCTACCTTATAGTTGGTAATATATGATTAATACAAGTTTATTTACTGTAATTATTACATTTAAATACATTTGATTGTTATCCTTTTCCTTCCTTTTTTAATCCTTATATAGACAAAGGTTTTGTTTTCAATGTTTTTATTCAAGTTTTCAGATAGAGATACAAAGTTTTCATTTGTCATTACAAGTGAGAAAAATAACTGTACACAAGTAAGACATTGAAGGTCAGCTTCATACCCGTTAAACCTCTATACGTTGCAGTCTATATATTGCATCAATTACTTGTTAGGGTCAAAACTAAACCAAACTTGCGACCCTCCATGTGGACTGCTGTGTGGGCTCCACGACCATATATGTTACAAAAGTCTGCACGATGTCCAATTTAATCGAAAAAAGAGAAAAGAAAAGGTAAAAAGAAAGAGAGAGAGAGAGAAAAAAAAAAAGAGGGAAGAAAGAAAAAAAAAAGGGGGGGGGAGGATAGGGAGAGGGATGCACTCCGTCCTCGGAGGGAGATCCTCTAGTCCCAGGTCAACCCGTTATGTGGTTGTGAGATATTTGATCCAGGGGTCCCACATTATATTAAACCGGGTCACCCTGTCATTCAGGATTGCCGACAGGTGTTCATTTACCATTATCCATGATAATTTAGCTTTAAGTAACTGAAAAGGAATCGTAGGAGACCTCCAAGATTTGGCTATAGATATTTTTGCCACAATAAATAAAAAAGTTATGAATCTTTGCATTGATTTAGATGTTCCTTTCACTGGACGCCCCAACAGTGCACTCAGAGGTGACTTAGGGAGGTTCACTTGGGTCAAAGAATATATTAAAGGGATTGTAAAGTGAATTATTTTTTTTTTAAATAACAAACATGTTATACTTACCTCCACTGTGCAGCTCGTTTTGCACAGAGTGGCCCCAAACCTGCTCTTCTGGGGTCCCTCGGCGGCTGTCTCGGCTTCCTCCCGCAGGTGCTTCTCACGTTCATGCGAGCTCCCTTGCATGGTGAGAAGCATCTGCAGGCGCGCTTCCGTGATACAGCCGACGGCTATAGCCGCTCGCTGTATCACACGGCCCCGCCCCCCGGCGCTCCGTGTTAGTGGATGTTATTGACAGCAGCGCGAGCCAATGGCTGCGCTGCTTTCCATCCATCCACTCCAGCCAATCAGCGGCCAGGCTGAACGGTGGAAAGGACGTCGGGGGACAAGCGTGGGACTTTCGAGGGGTGATGTAAGTAAAACGGGGGGGCTGGGGGCGCAGGCACTGTCAGATGTTTTTTCACCTTAATGCATAGAATGCATTAAGGTGAAAAAACATTTACCTTTACAACTCCTTTAAGTTATACGTGCGTATCCAGAACTGTTTCACTTTTGGGCACGTCTACCAAATGTGATACATGTTACCCTCAGTATTACATCCTCTAAAGCACCGCAGGGACACCCCCGGGGCAAAGGTTGCTATCCATACTGGGACCATGTACCACCTCATCAAAACTTTGTAGTTTGCCTCTATCAAAGAGGTATTAATAAGTGATTTGGATGCGTTTTGTATTATTTTGCTCCACTCCTCAACTTCCAAGGTCATGTCCATATTTTGTTCCCATTTATACATATATAACAGTTTTTGAGGAGCTATGGATAAGAGACCATAAATCTGTGATATGTGGCCGGTGTGTTTGTCAAAAGTCCTACAGAGATTCTCCATTAGGGTGAATGTGATGAAATCAGAGGTGCGATTCAATATCGCCAAGAAATGCGCTGAGTGTAGCGAAAGAGTTCCGAATTCGGGAGGCGATATTTTTTCCTGTAGGACTGATTTCGACAAAGCACCTCTGTGATCACAGAGATCCGCTATTAGTAGCAAGCCTTTGTTAATCCACCATGAGCAGTCTTGGGGTTGGAGACCCGGGGTGAATGAGGGATTATTAAACAATGAGGCCAACGGGGTGTGTTGATTTGAATTTGTACGTGTTTACCAGTCAATCCCATAAATTTAGTGAGAAGGATAAGGTCGGGCACAGTGTGGTCGGCCTATCCTTCCCTTTCGTCCACATCAAGTGGCCAATCTCCCTATCTGGGTATTGGGAGGACTCCAACGACATCCAGATCGGTCTGGGCTGTTGTGTGTGGAATCGGATTAGTTGAGATATTTGTGCCGCATGATAATACTTAAGTAAATCGGGCATTCCAAGGCCTCCTTTCAATTTTGGCGCATATAATATATGTCTGTTCACCCTGGGTCTCTTGTGTCCCCATATATAGTCCAGCAGCTTTGCCTGAAACTTCTGGAGATCTCTTCTCACTATTGCTATCGGAAGGGTCCTGAACAAATAATGCACCTTTGGTAAAATGGTCATTTTGACTAAGTACAACCGGCCGAACCACGGTGGGGGGTGTGGGGGGTTATTTGACCATCTTTTGAGATCCTCCAATAATTTTTTAAATAGTGGGGGATAGTTATGTTTGTATAATGTGGTGAGGGTAGGGGTCAGCGAAATACCCAAATATGGTAAGGTTTAATTCTGCCATTTAAAAGGGAAAGAGCTTCGCAAAGCTTGGATTATATGTGTCTGTAAGGAAATATTGAGTGCCTGAGATTGAGTGATTTACTCTCAAGCCCGTGAATGCTATAAAGTGTCGTAGTACCAAATTTAGGTTAGGCAATGAGGTGACTGGTGAAGAGAGGAGCATCAAAATATCATCTGCGAACAACCTGCACTTATGTTCGCAACCTCCGCATTTGATACCCAGTATATCAGGATGTTCGTGGATTTTGATGGCCAGCCAATATGAACAATGAAGGGGACAAGGGACAACCCTGATGGGTCCCTCTGCATATTTTTATGTTTTGTGACTGGTATCCCTTAACTACGAGGTTTGCCGTGGGGGCGCTATATATTATTTTAAGCCTAGTCAGGAAGTTCAAGCCGAACCCGTATCTTTTCAGAATGTAGAAAAGATAGTCACAAGATAGGGAGTTGAATGCTTTATGCAGGTCGAATGAGACCAGCAATGCACCTCTCTGACCTCCCCCATCCCAGCCTGAGTTTAGAGCGGATATAATGTCATTGATGTGTCTGGTCTGGTCCAGGGCTTGTCTATTGGGGACAAACCCTGTCTGGCCTGGGTGGATGTATTTTGATAAGAACGCGTTCATTCGAGTAGCCAAGATCTTTGTCACTAATTTAAGATCAACATTTATAAGCCAAATAGGGCGATAATTCACACAGTCCCCATGTCCTTATTTGGTTTGGGTATGACATGTATAAAGGCCCTGTTTTCATGTGGTGGTAAAGGGGAACCTTTTCTCCAAATGCAAAGCATTCAAGAAGAAGGACTACTAGTCACAGCCAGTCTTGTGTATAATCAGTGGCATTTTGTCCAATCCAAGATGAAAGCAGTGAAGAACAGTAGAAAAAAACTCAAGGTAAGCTGCATGTAGGACACTTCACCAGCGGGATCAGCAAAGCAAATTATTGTGACCGGCTGTGGGTTCAGGGAGAGGGGCAGACGCTCATCCTTGTAGCCAGGCACTTCCGTGTGGGTTAGTCAGCACTCATTCAGTCTCCGCAGGAGGATGTAATGCGGCCGTGCATGCGTGATCACAAAGAGGCTTGGAACGCACCGTGGAGCGCACCGTGGAGCGCACCGTGGAGCGCGGCACAAGGCTGATGTCGTCATGCGATCTGTGACATGTTTTCGAGTATTCGAGCCGTGGATGACACACGGCGGCACTCCTTTGTCAAGCATGGAGGATGCTGGGAAGGGGTCAAGCTTAAATAGTCTGTTTAAAACAAGTGTTTGGGGAGGGGCCGGTATACAATACACACTTTGGGAGTACAAGTGCTGGAGAAGAACATAGTTAGCAATTATAACACAAATACAAACAGAAAATAGAAATTACTAAAAATACACACGAACCAGCCGGTAATCACATACATAATGAATTAAAATATAAATTTTTTGAAAAACAACAGATTCAATAATAATTTAAGTATCAAGCTTTATCAAAAGTAATAATTAATAGAGATGTGTAGTTTAAAAAAATATATATATATAATGGGCCACTGATTTATTGATGGGTAAAAAGACTATAATAGTGGGTTAGAAAACTATAATTAAGGACATAAAGGTAATAATTTCATTATTAATAAAATTGGATAATGATGGTAACAAAGGATGAATTGGATCGGTATAAGAACTACATTTATAAGACATAGATTATAAGAAAAATAATTAATAAAAATGAATTAGTAAAAAATAAAAAATAATGGCAACATGAAGCAGATTACTACTAATTTTACTGTATTATATTCTCATGATATGATGTATTACAAGTTATACGGTAGTGGTATATTTAAAGATATTTATATATTTTCTTTTATACATACTATTACACATGAGGGGGAGGCGGGGCCATCCTATCAGTAAGTATTATCTCATATCCCCTCCCGAAAAATTCCTCTATCCCTATTCCCCCCCCCCCCCTTATTATTATTTTTTTCCCCCTCTTCTCCCCCTCCCCCTCCAAGTAACCATTTTCCCATTTTCTCTCCCCCCCTTCCCTTTTATTCTTTATTTATTATTTTTTATTCTTTATTATTTTCCCTCTATCCCTCTCTTCACTTCCCTCCCCCCTTTCCCTTTTGGTAAGGTCCCCCCCCCCCCCTAAGAAAACCCCACCCCCTCCTCTCTCTCTCTCCTTTTTTCCTCTCCCCCATCCCTTTCTCACCTCTCCCCCCCTCTATTTTTCTTCCCTTCTCCCTCCCCCAACCCCCCCCCATATGAATTTAGTTTATTTATATTGTACAGTCCCCTTCCCCCTTCTTCATTTCCTTCCCTACCACTCCCATATAACTTGTAATACATCATATCATGTCATGAGAATATAATACAGTAAAATTAGTAGTAATCTGCTTCATGTTGCCATTCATTTTTTTTTTTTTATTATTAATTCATTTTTATTAATTATTTTTCTTATAATCGATGTCTTATAAATGTAGTTCTTATACCGATCCAATTCATCCTTTGTCACCATCATTATCCAATTTTATTTATAATTAACTTATTACCTTTATATCCTTAATTATAGTTTTCTAACCCACTATTATAGTCTTTTTACCCATCACTAAATCCGTGGCCCATTATATATATATTTTTTAAAACTACACATCTCTATTAATTATTACTTTTGATAAAGCTTGATACTTAAATTATTATTGAATCTGTTGTTTTTCAAAAAATGTATATTTTAATTCATTATGTATGTGATTACCGGCTGGTTTGTGTGTATTTTTTGTAATTTCTATTTTCTGTTTGTATTTGTGTTATAATTGCTAACCATGTTCTTCTCCAGCACTTGTACTCCCACAGTGTGTATTGTATACCGGCCCCTCCCCCAGCCCTTGTTTTAAACAGACTATTTAAGCTTGACCCTTTCCCAGCATCCCCCATGCTTGACAAAGGAGTGCCGCCGTGTGTCATAAACGGCTCTAATACTCGGAAACGCGTCGCAGATCGCATGACGTCATCAGTCTTGTGCCGCGCTCCACGGTGCGTTCCAAGCCTCTTTGTGATCTCCCATACACGGCTGCATTACAACAATGATGCTAACTAACCCACACGGAAGTGCCTGGCTACAAGGATGAGCGTCTGCCCCTCTCCCTGAACCCACAGCCGGTCACAATAACTCGCTTTTCTGATCCTGCTGGTGAAGTGTCCTACATGCAGCTTACCTTGAGAAGTAAGACAACTTGGACCGAGGAGTGGTCTGACCATGCTATGGGAATTATTTTGGTCTCCGAAACATACGGAAACAAGGGGGACACTGTGAACAGATGGTCGATGCGCGAGTACGTTTTGTGTACATGTGAGTAAAACGTGAAATCTCTAGTGGTGGGATGAGTATCTCTCCAAAGGTCGATTAGATCATAGCTGTGTAGTAAATGTGCTATTTCACTACTCTGTTTTGGGTTACGTTTCAGGATCGACATCCCAGGATCAGACCTATCAAGAATCTGGTCCAGGGATGTATTGTTATCCCCACCGAACACCACATGACCCACCATGACCCATTGTGCGAAAAAAGGGTAATTGGCCCGCATTGGGGGTGTAATAGGAGAGAAAGGTGACCGCGCTATCATTAATTTTCCCGGCTACCATAATGTAGCGGCCTTCTCTATCTTTTACTACATTAGTGGGAGTGAAAGGGACCCTTTTAGCGATGCATATAGCTACTCCCCGTTTTTTATCTGGTCCGTTAGATAAGTAAACTGTTGGGTACTTTGCATTTAAATATTTTGGGGCTGAGGTCTGCGAAAAGTGTGTCTCCTGTAAGAGTAGGATGTCCGTCCTCATTTTGTGGTATTGCTGAAAAGCCTTGGCCCTTTTGGTCGGGGAGTTTATGCCCTGTACATTATGTGTTAGGACAGACTAGGTTGATTGGGATCTACTGGTCATAATGGTTCGGCAGATTGTACTCACTTTTTAGCTGCTTCTGGAAGTCCTTTCGGGTGCCCCTGGAATCTTTTGATCAAACTCTTTTCTGGCATGGGAGTGCATCCAAAGGAAAAAAAACTGGAGAGGAAGAAAAGGAATTTGGGTTAGAGATATAAAGACAGAAATAAAGTTGTGTATTTTTTGTTATCCTGAAGGTTAAGCCTTCGAACAATAACAGCAAACGAAATATGCTCGTACGCTGTGTCTCAGCGTACCTGTTGGGGTACCAGTCCCTCGTTGTTCGTTGTGAAGTTGTCTCTGCACTCATTGCAGAATCAAGTTCACCTCAAGTGGCATGTGGTTTCCCTCCGGTCCCCCTCGACTATCAATAGGAAGGGACGGGTGGGACCCACCGACCAGACCGTGCGGCATTTGAAAAACAACCAAAAAAAAAAAGGGAAAAAATTAACAAATCGAGAGTCCAATCTGCAGTTGGGAGCAGGATCCCTCTCCTGGAGAACAAGAGCATCTTAAGTGCTAACCAGTAACGGTAACTTTAGATCTGGGCTCAACAGGAACAGTCAGGCATCAGTATCCATATTCAAAGGCAGACATAGTCTGTTTGTGGGAAGACCGGTGGCCAGGACCCAAGACAGAATTGACATCTTCGGGGATGTTCAAGTGACCGATAGAGCCTTCCTGGCTCTGGATCTTCCCTGCTGGAACCACAGGGGGGATATCGGTCGTCCCTTAATGACGGGAGCGCTGTAATCTTGCAGTTCTGTTGGAAGTAGGCCTAAGTGTTGAAGCAACGCTTCACCGAAATGAAAGGTGGCAAATGAGTGGGATTTACCCTTGTAGGAAAATGATAGTCGAAATGGAAATGACCATCGATATTTAATCTGGCGGTTGATAAGTTGATTTAGGAGCGGTTTCAGCGCTCTCCTCTTTTGAATCGTTGCTTGAGCTATAGCTGCAAAAATCTGGAACCAATGTCCTGAGATAGAGACGTCGCCTTGACGTCTAGCCTCCAGCATTATTTTTTCCTTGATTCGATAGAAATGTGGCTTAACTATCACATCGCGTGGCAGACCGTCTGGTCTGGGAGCTGTCAGAGCGCGATGCACCCTGTCTAGCTCTAGCTGGTGAGGGGAAATGTCCGGTATCAGTTGCGTCATTAGGGCGTGTATTGATTCTTCCAGGTCTACCTCTGACTCCGGGAGGCTCAGTACTCGAAAATTGTACCTCCTGGACCGATTTTCTAAGTCCTAGATCTTTGCATTCGTTTGGTCAAGTTGATCCTGGAGGGATGTGATCATTTTAGAGTTTTGGTTCACTCGCTTCACCGTGCCATCCATTTTGGACTCAATCATGTCCAGCCTCTCCCCTTTGTTTTGGAAGTCATCCTTTATGCCAGTAGTAATAATGGTGCAAGCTTTGGACAGTTCCTGTTGTAAGAGGGCCGAGAATCTGGCTAGAAGCACTGTCTCCTGAGTATGAGGTGGCAGGGGCAGGTGGCTGAGATAACACAGAGCTGTTCTGGCTCAGGGCCATTTGCCAGTCTGTGGAGGAGGCTGGGGAGTCTGTGAACTGCAAAGCTCTGTCTGAGGAGCCCGACAAGGGAGACAGATGTGGATGCTCACTCTGTGGGGAGGGGGGGCTCTTCCTGGGATTGGGACTAGAAGGGGTCCCTATGGACATCAGCTTGGACTGTGATACCTGGGCAGGGTAGCACGGTCTGGTCTCCTCTGTGTGCTGTGTCCCCTGTCTCAGACACCATCTTGGTCTGGGGAGACCGCTGTTGATTCTGGGGACTGACCTCCTCCATGGCACCTCGACCCGACTGTTGAGCCGCCCATGATGTCTGCTGGTAGGCTTGTGGACTACTGCGGCCTGTGGTTCCCCCTCCCTGCCTCTTCATGGCCTGTGAGGTCTGCTGTTGGATCTGGGAGCTGCCGCACGCTGTCTCCCTTCCTCTGCGTCATCTTAGTCTGGGGAGACTGCTGTGGGGCCTGTGAAGCGCGGGTCATTCGGGTTTGTGGGGAGAACTTGCGTTTGCTGCTATTGTTCCCAGCCATCCTCCACTGCATGATCCGCTCTCGAATCATAGGCTGCCAGTCTGGTGGTGTGCCGATCGTCCTTATTTGCTAATTTTTGCTATTGTAGGCCGGAGGTGTGCGGAGCTCGGTCAGTGCATGACTGATCACGGTGCCGCACGCATGCGCACTGCTATAGACAAAGGTTTTAATCACTTATTTTATGCATCGTTAATCATTTAAGTGAGGTATAAACATTGCTAACACGTATGGTGCCCCAGTGTGAGGAAGCTTGACGTTTGGGTGATTGTGATTTTGTGTGTGGACAATAGGGATGAGCTGGGTGTTCGAGTCGGTGTTAGGCTAAACCATAACTTTATGGGTCATTCGTGCCACATTCGAGAGGGGGGCTCATGGCCCATAATGCACTGCGGCATCGCAGTGCATTGCTGGCTGATGATTGGGCAAGCATGCACTATGACCCGCATGCTTGGCCAATCACAGCAATGTCAGCAAGGAGAGCTATAACGGGCCACAGGCAGGATGCCTGTGGCCAATTAGGGCTCAGGGGGTTTAGTACACGCCCCACACTATATAAGGCCGCCAGCGCAGGGGCCTTGCGTAATCTGTTGTGGCGGCTCATAGAGACAGATAGGCAGAGACAGTGTCTTCATTTCCTTTGAACCTAGTGCAATTACAGTCTGTGTATTGTGCCACCTGCACAGTGTACACCTGAAGCTACCCCAATTGTTGGTGTTGTTCTGGTCCTATACCATAGGCAGCTGCAGTAGTTACAGTTGGTGTATTGTGCCACCTGCAGTGTACACCTGAAGCTACCCCAATTGTTGGTGTTGTTCTGGTCCTATACCACAGGCAGCTGCAGTAGTTACAGTTGGTGTATTGTGCCACCTGCAGTGTACACCTGAAGCTACCCCAATTGCTCGTGTTGTTCTAGTCCTATACCACAGGCAGCTGTAGTAGTTACAGTCGGTGTATTGTGCCACCTGCACAGTGTACACCTGAAGCTACCCCAATTGCTTGTGTTGTTCTAGTCCTGTACCACAGGCAGATGTAGAAGTTACAGTAGGTGTATTGTGCCACCTGCACAGTGTACATCTGAAGCTACCCCAATTGTTTGTGTTGTTCTGGTCCTATATCACAGGCAGCTGTAGCAGTTACAGTGTATTGTGCACCCTGCACAGTGTACACCTGAAGCTACCCCAATTTCTGGTGTTGTTCTAGTCCTATACAACAGGCAGCTGCAGCAGTTACAGTCAGTGTATTGTGGCACCTGCACAGTGTACACCTGAAGCTACCCCAATTGCTTGTGTTCTTCAGATCCTATACAACTGGCAGGCAGCTGCAGTAATTACAGTTGGTATACTGTGTCATCTGCTCAGTGTGCACCTAAAGCTACCCCAATTGCCGGTGTTGTTCTGGTCCTATACAACAGGCAGCTGTAGCAGTTACAGTTGATGTATTGTGCCCCCTACACGGTGTACACCTGAAGCTACCCCAGTTGCTGGTGTTGTTCTGGTCCTATACTACAGGCAGCTGCAGCAGTTACAGTCGGTGTATGGTGCCACCTGCACAGTGTACACCTGAAGCTACCCCAATTGTTGGTGATGTTCTGGTCCTATACCACAGGCAGCTGCAGCAGTTAGAGTTGGTGTACTGTGTCATCTGCTCAGTGTGCACCTAAAGCTACCCCAATTATTATTGTTCTCATCTCCCTGCAGGCCATTAGTATGTCTGGAAGGCCAACAAGGAGAGGCAGTCACGAGCCAATAAAAGTGGGTAAACAGGCTCTGTGTCTAGAGGCAACAGTGCTGGTCATGGACGCGGTGCATCGTCATCAGCACATGGCCATGGGACACGATTGTCTTTATTTTTGGCAGCTGGACATGTTGAGCCGCAACATGCCGAAGACTTGGTAGAGTGGATGACTTAGCATGAGCCCAGAGAGAGGGGATGCCCAAGAAGGACAGCAATCTGGCAGTTATGTTCCACCAGCTGCAGCATACTGCCAGGTTTGCTCCAGTGATGAGGAGGGAGGGGAGGATGAGGTCACTGACTCCACATGGGTGCCTGATAGGAGAGAGGAGGAGGAGGCACATCTCCAATGAGGCAGGATGCCCTCCAGGGGCCAGCTTAAGGGCGGCACACCGACTGAATCACACAGCTTAGCTCCGCCTATGCAGGGCGCTGCCTCTGCGTGTTATTCCAAAAGTTCTTTGTTGTGGGCCTTTTTTGAGACGAGTACATCAGATCTCACCGCTGCTATTTGCAACATATGTCTCAAGCGTATCTCTCATTGGCCAAAACATCAGCCACTTGGGCACCACATGCTTGACCAGACATATGTTGACCTGCCATGCAGTTCATTGGATAGCGTACCTTAAAGACCCACACCAAAGAACAAAGCGGACCTCTCCTCCTTGCTCCTCATCAGCTGGGATCTCCAACCCCACTATACCTTTAGTCCTCTCTGAAACCTGCACTGAGAGGAATTAAGGTGTAGAATTAGGTGTGTCACAGCCAAGTACTTGTGGGCACTCTGCTAGCAGTACACTGATGTCCGATTGTACCAGGCAGATTTCCCTGCCCCAGCTGCTGGACCATTGAAAGAAGTTCACTCCCAGCCATCCACATGGCCAGCGGTTCAGTGCTAGCTTGGCTAAATTGATAGAACTTCAACTGCTGCCTTTTCAGTTAGAGACTTGGCCCCCTTCCGTTAGTTTGTGCAATTCGCAGTTCCTCAGTGGCAGGTTCCCAAACGCCACTTTTTCTCACGGAAGGCAATTCCGGCTCTCTACCGGCATGTGGAAGGCAATGTCCATGCCTCACTGGACCGGGCGGTCAGCGGTAAGGTGCATATTACCGCTGACTCATGGTCCAGCAGGCATGGACAGGGATGTTACCTATCTTTCACGGCGCATTGGGTGACTCTTCTGGCAGCTGGGAAGTATGCAGGACAAGGTGCAGTAGTGTTGGAGGTTGTTCCGCAACCACGCCTCAAAAATGCTACTACTGGTTGTGACACACCTCTCTCCTCCACCCCCTCCTTCTTCCTCCCTGGCCTCTTCCTGTGCTTTGTCCTCGGAACCAGCGGTGCTCTGTAGGCGCTCAAGGGGCTATGCAAGTACGCAGACAAAAAGATGCCATGCCGTGCTTGTGCTGGTGTGCTTGGGGGACAGGTGCCACAATGGGGCAGATATTCTGTCAGCTCTGCAGGGGCAGGCTGAGAGGTGGTTGATGCCACGCCAGCTTAACCCAGGAATGGTGGTTTGTGACAATGGCACCAACCTCCTCTCCGCCCTCCGACAGGGACAACTGACTCATGTGCCCTATGTGGCTCACGTCCTTAACTTGCTGGTGCAGCGGTTCTTGGGCAGGTACCTGGGATTACAGGATGTCCTGAGGCAGGCCAGGAAAGTCTGTGTGCATTTCGGCCGGTCATGTAATGCCAGTGCTTGGCTGGCTGAGCTCCAAAAGGAATTGAACCTCCCAAGAACCGCCTAATCTGTGACATGCCCACCAGGTGGAACTCAACGTTGGCCATGCTGCAGCGGCTGCACATGCAGCAGAGGGCCATCAATGAGTACCTGTGAGACTACGGCACCAGGACAGGGTCAGGGGAGCTTGGTTTTTTTCCCCATGCCAGTGAGCCATGATCAGGGATGCATGCACTGTCCTGCCACCATTTGAGAAGGATGGTGAGCAGTGACAGTGCATGCATCAGTTACACTGTCCCTCTTGTCCGCCTATTGGAGCACACGCTTCATGGAATAATGGACAGGGCACTTGAGGCAAAACAGTGGCAGGAAGAGGAGGACTTCCTTACCTCTCAAGGCCCCCTTTATCCAGACAGTGTTCATGCTGGCCCGCCAATCACACAGGAAGAGGACGAGGAGGAGGAGGCTTGTGTCAGCATGAAGGTGGAGCCTTGCACTCAGCATCAGCAGCAGTCTTTTAGGGATCATTTACAGTCCCAAGAAACCCGTGGACCTGTACGTGGCTGGGAGGAGGTGGCTGTGGATCATGGCGTCCTTAGTGACCCAGAGGACTCCGGACTGAATGCCTCAGCTAACCTATGCTGCATGGCCTCCCTGTTCCTGCAAAGCCTGTGGAAGGATCCTTGTATTCTTCGGATCAAGGAGAGGGATCATTACTGGCTGGCAACTCTCCTTGATCCACGTTACAAGAGTAAGGTTGTGGACCTTATTTTGCCATCGCAGAGGGAGCAGAGGATGAGACATCTCTGGGAGGCCTTTCAGAAAGGTCTGTGCAATGCGTTACCAGAGACTGGGAGGTTACAAATTCCTGGTCCTGGACAACGTGTTGTTGAGGCTTCGGTCAGTCACAGAAGGAGCTGTGGAGAAGGTGGCCATCTGACCCAAGGTATGATTGGTTCCAGCAACCATTGCCAGTGTTTGATTTACATGGTGCAGGAATGCCTAGGAGCAAGGTCAGACTTGGAAACCTTTCCCACCGAAAATCCTCCCGGTTACTGGCTCTTGAGGATGGATCACTGGCCAGAGGTTGCACAGTATGCAATTGAGCTACTGGCCTGTCCTGCATCCAGCATTTCTTTTGGAACGCACATTCAGTGCTGCTGGAGGCTTTGTTACCGATCACAGGGTGCGCTTGTCCACCGACTTGGCTGATCGACTGACCTTCATAAAGATGAATCAGTCTTGGATCACCACCAGCTACCAAGCACCTGAAGCTGATGTAACCAAATAATTTTTTTTGAAATGTCACATCCGTTCAAGACTGCCTATGCTGATACTGAGTGACTATCCTGTTATGCTGACTGACTATCCTCTTCCTCAATGATCCTGCTGATAGCTTGGAAGAAAATTTTTGGTTCTGGGCGCTGCCACCAGTGGCTAAGACCAATTTTTCAGCCCCTGTTTAACAGGGGCATGTAATTACAATTTTTGATGCAATACTTTGCAGCAGGGCTCATTCCTGCACTCAAACTAGAGTATCTGTGAGGGGTTGCAGTGTTGTGGCACCAGTGCCTAAGGCCCAATGTTTCAGCCCCTGTTTAACAGGGGCATGTAATTACAATTTTTGATGCAATATTTTGCAAGGGGGTTCGTTGCTGCGCTCAACTACAATATTTGTGAGTGGTTGCAGTGTTGTGACACCAGCACCAGTGCCTAAGGCCCAATTGTTAAACCCCTGTTTAACTGGGGCGTGTAATTGCAATTTTTGATGCAATACTTTGCAGCAGGGCTCATTCCTGCTCTCCAACTAGAGTTTCTGTGAGGTGTTGCAGTGTTGTGGCACCAGTACCTATGGCCCAATTTTTCAGCCCCTGTTTAACAGGTGCATGTAATTACAATTCTTGATATAATATTTCACAGCAGGGCCCGTTCCAGCGGCCACCAAGAGTAACTGTGAGGACTTATAGTGTTGTGGCACCAGCACCACAACCACAACCACCAAAGGCCCCATTTTTCTACCCCTGTTCAACAATGGCATGTAATTACAATTCTTGATATAATAGTTCACAGCAGGGTCGGGGGCGTGACCGGATGGAGAAGGAGGAAGGTGTGCATGTGTGAGTGAGCGGGCGTCTCGCCTCGCTCTCCCCTCCACGCTGGTAGTGTACCGCAACGAGCGGCGTCTCTCCTCGCTGACCCGCCGACCCTTTCTGCTGCTAACAGGTCGGATGATGGACACGGAGAGCGGCGCCCAGCTGATCGGATGAACAGGCATCCCCCTCTGCTTACCCCCACGTTATGCAGCATGCGTTATGAAGGCGCTCCGTAGGAGTTTCGATGGAGGTAGGCAGGCTCCCTCTCTGACTGCCACTGAAACCTTGGATTGGGCTCTGGAGAACGAGATCAATGAGGGGAGGTGGAGACTACACTTCAGTTACGTGCAGCAGGGGAGTGATACAACGGGAGATACCACTCAGACAAACGCAAGGAACTGGTGAGAGTAAATACTGCCATGCAGGGTGGTGAGTCTGAACTGCTACGCGATCTGTGATTAAGATATTGTATACAGGAGAAGGAAGATGGATCATTTTTATTAACCACTACCGTGTGTAAACCTTCCTGCTTGTTGTTTCCTTACTGCCTTAACCCTGAAAGAACTTTTTGCTGATGAGAATATTGAGAACTGTAAAATCCTTTCTTGGAAGAGACTCTTTACTTGCTTTAAAGTGCCTGTTTATACATTTAAATGTAGCGGTTGGAACAGGAGATACCGAGGTCTCGGCATAGCTCAGAGTTTGCAGTATAGAGTGCAAAACTGTGCAGTATGTGTCTTTCCACCCTGTGGTTCTCCTTTTCTCCCGCCCCCGGACGAGAGAGCCTGCCATCAATCTTTTCCGTTTAAATCTCCCCTGTATGAAGCTGTTTTTATGCCTCAACACTCAAATCTAAGAACGTCCTGCTTATAAGAGTATTGGGAAATGAAAATCCTTTCCTTAAAAGGACTTTAACCTGCTCTGAAGTGGCAGCCTATATAGGTCATTGAGCTGGAGCTGGAACTGTCTTGATCTTTTTGGGAATTTTAGAAGTTATGGTATAATCTGTATAAAGTGCAATTTTGTGCCGTGTGTGCTCTCCTATTCCTAGGACCCATTTCTTTTTTCTCACCCTAGGGTGAGAGAGAAATCAAACATACATATATATTCTGGGGATACTATTTTGGAGTAAAATAAAGTTACCATGCCATCGCACCGAGCGACTAAAGCCAGTCAAGCAGCTGCAGCCGCAAAATTAGAAAAGTATGCCCATAACCCAGGTCAGGGGCCTAGTCAGACTCCCCCAAAGGGTCCGCAACAAGGACAGCAACCCCAAGCTAACAGGTTATCAGGTATCAAAGGCACCAGGAAAAGCCAAGGGCCAAGCCAGTCTCAAATGGCTTTGGAGGAAAAGGAGGGAAGAGCTGACTCTGAGGGTCAAGCCAAGGATGTGAGTTTAGAGGGGGTAACTGGCTCATTGGAGGAGGGTCTGCAGGGAGGACTTGAACCAGAACCGGAGCCAACATTAAGGGAGGTTCTGATGGCAGTCAACCTCTGTAGAGAATCCCTGGGAGGAATGAGCACCCAACTCATCTCTATTCAGGAGGAATTATCGCATACTAGACAGGATATTCAAAGGATCCAGGATAGGACCACAGCCCTTGAGGAGCGGTTGGGCCGGGTTGAAGATGATCTGGCCCCCTGGATAAGGGAATTCAGGTTACAGCAAGAACAGCTAACAAAACAGGATAACAAATTAGACGAAATGGAGAACAGGATGAGGAGGAAGAACATTCGGATAGTAGGCCTGCCAGAAAACTGTGAAGGTTCAGATTCTATAGCCTTCCTGGAGAAATGGCTCAGGGACATGTTTGGTCAGGACACTTTTTCTTCATTGTTCTCTATTGAAAGGGCACACAGAGTCCCCTCAAGACCCCCACAGATGGGTGCCCCTCCAAGACCATTTCTGGCCAAGTTACTGTTTTTTAAGGATAAAGAGACTATCACCCGTAAAGCTAGGGAGAGGGGTAAGATCGTATATAATGGTTCGCGTGTGTCGATCTTCCCGGTAATAAGGTTTAAGTAAAAAATGTGGAGTGATTCACAGGCAAGGTGTGTATGGGAAGGTCACAGAAGAAGGCCCCAGGTGATGCCTAAAGAGGCAATGGGAGAAGTGTGTGAGAAAGGAGAATGGTATGGGTGGAGAGAAAGAAGTTTATGGTGTTTAACGTTTGATTGGCAGGTGGGAGAAGTATGGAAGAGGTTTATCTTTGTGAGTAGAGCACTATATAGAGCACAATTATTTATAATAAAACAAAGGGCAAAAATGTATTACACAAGAGAGAATAACAAAGGAGGGTCACAAGGACATGCACCTATTAGGAAACAATGGTTGAAGGCCTACCATATTAAAGGGAATAACAAAGATGAGTTATACACGCTAGTTTTTAGGTATTGGCACTATAATCAGTAATGAGTGAACGCACTGTATTAGAGGGGAGAGGTCTTACTTTATACTCTTGGAATGTTGGAGGGATGGGGGACCTGAAGAAGAGGATGGCAGTTAAGCTATCAGCTAGGTCTCATGGAGTAATGCTTCTTTTTCTCCAGGAGACACATTTTACAAAAACCACTACTACACAGTTGGGGTGGGGGGAATACCATATTCAATACCATTCATGCCATACCTCCTTTTCTAGGGGGGTTAGTATTTTTATTAAGAGGGGTTTCATTCAACTGCCTCCAGGTGAAGATCGATGAACAAGGAAGGTATATTTTTCTATATGGTATTTTAGAGGGAAAGACTTTGATTTTGGCCAATGTTTACATACCATCACCATCCACTATGGATATTCTATATGACCTGGTTGAATTTAAGTTGGACAAACCGGAAGTCCCACTGATATTAATGGGAGATTTCAATATGGTCATGGACAAAATATTGGATAGATTCCCTAATGGGAGGGCTCAGCAAAGGGGTATAAGTGAGAGCCGCTTGTCGCAGTTCTTGGGAGAAATGGGTTTGAAGGACCTCTGGAGACTCCAGAATCCAAAATCTCGAACCTTCTCGTGTCTTTCCACCACATATTCAACCCTGTCAAGGATAGATATGATTATGGGGAATGACGAGGCGGTAGCACTAATAAAAAAAATAAGCTATATGCCAAGAAGCCTATCGGACCACTCAGCAATAAAGAGCTTCTTGGATATAGGAGAGAGAAGCCAGCAAAAAGGGTGGAGATTCAGCCCTACCTGGTTGGAGCTTATGAGGGAACCAAAGGAAATATTGAGCTCACTTAAAGAATTCATAAATTTGAACACAGGTTCAGCTCCGACAGGGATGGTATGGGATGCATTAAAGGCCTACCTCCGAGGTCTTTTAATACAACAGATGTCTAAAATCAAAAAACAGTTTGGGGGAAAGGGAAGAGAATGCCTCAAGGAGTGTGGTAAATTTAGAAATTCAGTATATTAAAAACCCAACATTAGATAACCAGGGAAAATGGATAAAAGCGCAGCAGGAATATCGTCATATAATGCTGGAGAAGGCCGAAAATAAATTTTTATTTCAGAAACAACTAGTATTTGGGGAAGGGGAAAGGGTAGGTCGGATGCTAGCATACCTGGTGAAAACAAATTCTGCTCCGTCCATGGTACCAAGGATTAGTATGGCAGAAGGTAGGATATCCACTAATAAATCAGATATTTTAGAGAGATTTAGAGCGTATTATGAGGACCTATATCAATCCAACCAGGCCGAGATGAGGGAGGAAATGGATACATTCTTCAGCCCGCTGGCTATTCCCCAGCTTTCGAAAGAAGATGGGGATATGCTAGATGGTCCTATAACGATCGAAGAGATTCGGCGTATAGTACAAGAAATGGCAGGTCAGAAAGCCCCAGGCCCAGATGGCCTTCCGGTGGAGGTCTATCGTCACTTTGGTGAGGTATTAATCCCTGAGCTCCTAAAAGTCCTTAATTGGGCGATAGAAGCAGGAGAACTACCTCCCTCAATGAGAGAATCAAATATAATAGTGTTGCCAAAGGAAAACAAGGACCCTCTTGCCCCCTCATCATATAGACCTATCTCCCTGTTGAATCTGGATGTAAAGATCCTAGCTAAGGTCTTGGCAAATAGATTGAACGGAGTGATAGGGAAAATTATTCATCCTGATCAATCAGGATTTATTCCTGGGAGATCCACAAGTACAAATATAAGACGGGTTTTTTTGAACCTCCAGATACCAGTGGATGGAGATGGCCAGAGAGCTGTTTTATCCCTAGACGCTGCTAAAGCCTTTTATTCACTAGAGTGGAGTTATCTGTGGAGAGTCTTGAGAGAATATAAAGTGGGCCCGGTATTCATAAAATGGGTTAAAATGTTATATAGATGTCCGGAAGCAAGGATTAGAGTCAACAACGAGAGCTCGGCTGGGATCCGACAGAAGAGAGGTACGAGGCAGGGGTGTCCCCTGTCCCCCCTCTTGTTCGCTATGGCGATCGAGCCTTTGGCTATATCCCTGAGATCAAACATGAGGATAAAAGGTTTTAGGAGAGGGGAGGAAGAAGAAAAAGTAGTATTATTCGCAGATGATCTCCTTTTGCTTCTTGGAGATGTTCAACATTCAATAGGGGAAGTGATGTATAGAATTACCAATTTTGGACATCTGGCGGGCCTAAAAATAAACTGGGACAAATCCTGCATACTGCCTATAGATCCATTAGATAGCCCCCTACCATGTGAAGCTGCACATATTCAGATAGTGAGTAAGATGAAATATCTGGGTATCTGCATCTCTAAAGACCCTAAGCAATATGTGATAAATAATTTGGTTCCACTGCTATTCAAATTTAAACAAAAAATTAAGATATGGAAGAAATTACCACTTTCAGTAGCGGGTCGATGCAATCTTATCAAAATGATTCTTTTGCCGCAACTTCTCTATATATTACACAATTCTCCAGTATGGATATATAAGGATTGGTTCCATAAGATAGACTCCATATTTAGAGAACTGATGTGGAAGGGGGGACGAGCAAGCATTGGGTTAAAGACTCTGCAACTTCCAAGTAACGGGGGGGGGGGGGGAGTTGCGCTCCCACACCCGTTTAATTACTTCATAGCAGCTCAGCTACAACACTTGGCAGGAGAAGTGGAGAGAGGGGGGTGGAAAAAGGGATCTCCTCTCGAACAATTCCTCGGAAGGTCACTAGTAGTAGCATTAGAGGCAGGGGCATTCACACGGGATGTCCCTACCCTAGGATTAATGATAAAGGTGTGGGAGACAACCAAAAGAATACTGGGTTATGGGGGATCTACGGAATACTCCCCCTTATGGGCAAATAATAAGTTGGAAGAGGTTTTAAAAATAGGACGAGTAAGGGAATGGGAAAGAAGGGGTATACACTTTGTACATCAGATTTATCGGAACGGCAGAATGAAACAATTCCAAGAGTTAAGGAACCAGTTTCTCATTCCGAAAAAGTCCTTTTTTAGATACTTGCAGATCAGGCATGCTCTGAATAAACAGTTCCAGGGGACAGTAATAGTATGGAGTGAGATACCCATAATAGAGGACATACTGCGAGCGAAATCAGGGAAAGGTTTAATATCTAAAGTGTATGTGGAGTTGTGTAAGAAATCCCAGGAAAAAAACAGGGTCAAAAAAACAGGAAAAAATGGGAGTCCGATGTGGGTGACATCTCGGAAGATCAATGGGAGAGGATCCTTGAGGTGGCACCATGGGTGTCCATTTCTCCATCTCAAAAGTTCTCACATCTACTTTTATTGTATAGAGCGTATTACACCCCTAAGAGGCTGGCTCAATTTGGTAGAAGGAGTGATGCAGCATGTCCTAGATGTGGAAGGACAGAAGGAGACATGATCCACATGTTTTGGAGATGTCCCAAGCTACATCGGTACTGGAGGGAGGTTGTGACGATAGTTAGTAGGGTCTTTGAGAAGGCAGTAGAAATGGAACCGATGGGATGTGTATTGGGATGGATCAAGGGGAGTAGTGACCCTAAGGATAGTAATCTAGCCAAAGTAAGGTGTCTCTTTCAGGCTAGAAAACTCATAGCCCAGAAATGGCAATCTGCCATTTTAGAAGTTATGGTATAATCTGTATAAAGTGCAATTTTGTGCCGTGTGTGCTCTCCTATTCCTAGGACCCATTTCTTTTTTCTCACCCTAGGGTGAGAGAGAAATCAAACATACATATATATTCTGGGGATACTATTTTGGAGTAAAATAAAGTTACCATGCCATCGCACCGAGCGACTAAAGCCAGTCAAGCAGCTGCAGCCGCAAAATTAGAAAAGTATGCCCATAACCCAGGTCAGGGGCCTAGTCAGACTCCCCCAAAGGGTCCGCAACAAGGACAGCAACCCCAAGCTAACAGGTTATCAGGTATCAAAGGCACCAGGAAAAGCCAAGGGCCAAGCCAGTCTCAAATGGCTTTGGAGGAAAAGGAGGGAAGAGCTGACTCTGAGGGTCAAGCCAAGGATGTGAGTTTAGAGGGGGTAACTGGCTCATTGGAGGAGGGTCTGCAGGGAGGACTTGAACCAGAACCGGAGCCAACATTAAGGGAGGTTCTGATGGCAGTCAACCTCTGTAGAGAATCCCTGGGAGGAATGAGCACCCAACTCATCTCTATTCAGGAGGAATTATCGCATACTAGACAGGATATTCAAAGGATCCAGGATAGGACCACAGCCCTTGAGGAGCGGTTGGGCCGGGTTGAAGATGATCTGGCCCCCTGGATAAGGGAATTCAGGTTACAGCAAGAACAGCTAACAAAACAGGATAACAAATTAGACGAAATGGAGAACAGGATGAGGAGGAAGAACATTCGGATAGTAGGCCTGCCAGAAAACTGTGAAGGTTCAGATTCTATAGCCTTCCTGGAGAAATGGCTCAGGGACATGTTTGGTCAGGACACTTTTTCTTCATTGTTCTCTATTGAAAGGGCACACAGAGTCCCCTCAAGACCCCCACAGATGGGTGCCCCTCCAAGACCATTTCTGGCCAAGTTACTGTTTTTTAAGGATAAAGAGACTATCACCCGTAAAGCTAGGGAGAGGGGTAAGATCGTATATAATGGTTCGCGTGTGTCGATCTTCCCGGTAATAAGGTTTAAGTAAAAAATGTGGAGTGATTCACAGGCAAGGTGTGTATGGGAAGGTCACAGAAGAAGGCCCCAGGTGATGCCTAAAGAGGCAATGGGAGAAGTGTGTGAGAAAGGAGAATGGTATGGGTGTAATGCTTCTTTTTCTCCAGGAGACACATTTTACAAAAACCACTACTACACAGTTGGGGTGGGGGGAATACCATATTCAATACCATTCATGCCATACCTCCTTTTCTAGGGGGGTTAGTATTTTTATTAAGAGGGGTTTCATTCAACTGCCTCCAGGTGAAGATCGATGAACAAGGAAGGTATATTTTTCTATATGGTATTTTAGAGGGAAAGACTTTGATTTTGGCCAATGTTTACATACCATCACCATCCACTATGGATATTCTATATGTCCTGGTTGAATTTAAGTTGGACAAACAGGAAGTCCCACTGATATTAATGGGAGATTTCAATATGGTCATGGACAAAATATTGGATAGATTCCCTAATGGGAGGGCTCAGCAAAGGGGTATAAGTGAGAGCCGCTTGTCGCAGTTCTTGGGAGAAATGGGTTTGAAGGACCTCTGGAGACTCCAGAATCCAAAATCTCGAACCTTCTCGTGTCTTTCCACCACATATTCAACCCTGTCAAGGATAGATATGATTATGGGGAATGACGAGGCGGTAGCACTAATAAAAAAAATAAGCTATATGCCAAGAAGCCTATCGGACCACTCAGCAATAAAGAGCTTCTTGGATATAGGAGAGAGAAGCCAGCAAAAAGGGTGGAGATTCAGCCCTACCTGGTTGGAGCTTATGAGGGAACCAAAGGAAATATTGAGCTCACTTAAAGAATTCATAAATTTGAACACAGGTTCAGCTCCGACAGGGATGGTATGGGATGCATTAAAGGCCTACCTCCGAGGTCTTTTAATACAACAGATGTCTAAAATCAAAAAACAGTTTGGGGGAAAGGGAAGAGAATGCCTCAAGGAGTGTGGTAAATTTAGAAATTCAGTATATTAAAAACCCAACATTAGATAACCAGGGAAAATGGATAAAAGCGCAGCAGGAATATCGTCATATAATGCTGGAGAAGGCCGAAAATAAATTTTTATTTCAGAAACAACTAGTATTTGGGGAAGGGGAAAGGGTAGGTCGGATGCTAGCATACCTGGTGAAAACAAATTCTGCTCCGTCCATGGTACCAAGGATTAGTATGGCAGAAGGTAGGATATCCACTAATAAATCAGATATTTTAGAGAGATTTAGAGCGTATTATGAGGACCTATATCAATCCAACCAGGCCGAGATGAGGGAGGAAATGGATACATTCTTCAGCCCGCTGGCTATTCCCCAGCTTTCGAAAGAAGATGGGGATATGCTAGATGGTCCTATAACGATCGAAGAGATTCGGCGTATAGTACAAGAAATGGCAGGTCAGAAAGCCCCAGGCCCAGATGGCCTTCCGGTGGAGGTCTATCGTCACTTTGGTGAGGTATTAATCCCTGAGCTCCTAAAAGTCCTTAATTGGGCGATAGAAGCAGGAGAACTACCTCCCTCAATGAGAGAATCAAATATAATAGTGTTGCCAAAGGAAAACAAGGACCCTCTTGCCCCCTCATCATATAGACCTATCTCCCTGTTGAATCTGGATGTAAAGATCCTAGCTAAGGTCTTGGCAAATAGATTGAACGGAGTGATAGGGAAAATTATTCATCCTGATCAATCAGGATTTATTCCTGGGAGATCCACAAGTACAAATATAAGACGGGTTTTTTTGAACCTCCAGATACCAGTGGATGGAGATGGCCAGAGAGCTGTTTTATCCCTAGACGCTGCTAAAGCCTTTTATTCACTAGAGTGGAGTTATCTGTGGAGAGTCTTGAGAGAATATAAAGTGGGCCCGGTATTCATAAAATGGGTTAAAATGTTATATAGATGTCCGGAAGCAAGGATTAGAGTCAACAACGAGAGCTCGGCTGGGATCCGACAGAAGAGAGGTACGAGGCAGGGGTGTCCCCTGTCCCCCCTCTTGTTCGCTATGGCGATCGAGCCTTTGGCTATATCCCTGAGATCAAACATGAGGATAAAAGGTTTTAGGAGAGGGGAGGAAGAAGAAAAAGTAGTATTATTCGCAGATGATCTCCTTTTGCTTCTTGGAGATGTTCAACATTCAATAGGGGAAGTGATGTATAGAATTACCAATTTTGGACATCTGGCGGGCCTAAAAATAAACTGGGACAAATCCTGCATACTGCCTATAGATCCATTAGATAGCCCCCTACCATGTGAAGCTGCACATATTCAGATAGTGAGTAAGATGAAATATCTGGGTATCTGCATCTCTAAAGACCCTAAGCAATATGTGATAAATAATTTGGTTCCACTGCTATTCAAATTTAAACAAAAAATTAAGATATGGAAGAAATTACCACTTTCAGTAGCGGGTCGATGCAATCTTATCAAAATGATTCTTTTGCCGCAACTTCTCTATATATTACACAATTCTCCAGTATGGATATATAAGGATTGGTTCCATAAGATAGACTCCATATTTAGAGAACTGATGTGGAAGGGGGGACGAGCAAGCATTGGGTTAAAGACTCTGCAACTTCCAAGTAACGGGGGGGGGGGGGGGGGAGTTGCGCTCCCACACCCGTTTAATTACTTCATAGCAGCTCAGCTACAACACTTGGCAGGAGAAGTGGAGAGAGGGGGGTGGAAAAAGGGATCTCCTCTCGAACAATTCCTCGGAAGGTCACTAGTAGTAGCATTAGAGGCAGGGGCATTCACACGGGATGTCCCTACCCTAGGATTAATGATAAAGGTGTGGGAGACAACCAAAAGAATACTGGGTTATGGGGGATCTACGGAATACTCCCCCTTATGGGCAAATAATAAGTTGGAAGAGGTTTTAAAAATAGGACGAGTAAGGGAATGGGAAAGAAGGGGTATACACTTTGTACATCAGATTTATCGGAATGGCAGAATGAAACAATTCCAAGAGTTAAGGAACCAGTTTCTCATTCCGAAAAAGTCCTTTTTTAGATACTTGCAGATCAGGCATGCTCTGAATAAACAGTTCCAGGGGACAGTAATAGTATGGAGTGAGATACCCATAATAGAGGACATACTGCGAGCGAAATCAGGGAAAGGTTTAATATCTAAAGTGTATGTGGAGTTGTGTAAGAAATCCCAGGAAAAAAACAGGGTCAAAAAAACAGGAAAAAATGGGAGTCCGATGTGGGTGACATCTCGGAAGATCAATGGGAGAGGATCCTTGAGGTGGCACCATGGGTGTCCATTTCTCCATCTCAAAAGTTCTCACATCTACTTTTATTGTATAGAGCGTATTACACCCCTAAGAGGCTGGCTCAATTTGGTAGAAGGAGTGATGCAGCATGTCCTAGATGTGGAAGGACAGAAGGAGACATGATCCACATGTTTTGGAGATGTCCCAAGCTACATCGGTACTGGAGGGAGGTTGTGACGATAGTTAGTAGGGTCTTTGAGAAGGCAGTAGAAATGGAACCGATGGGATGTGTATTGGGATGGATCAAGGGGAGTAGTGACCCTAAGGATAGTAATCTAGCCAAAGTAAGGTGTCTCTTTCAGGCTAGAAAACTCATAGCCCAGAAATGGCAATCTGCCACACCCCCTACGAGCGGAGAGTGGGTGCAAAATATGAATAGGGTTATCCTTAAAGAGAGAGTAGCATACACGAGACAAGGGGGTATTAAAAAATTCGATAAGATATGGAGGGAATGGTATGTAAAAATGATGAATGAAGGTACCTCTTAGTAAGAAGGAAGTATGATGAATGGGAGTGTATGAGTGGGGAAGGTGATGAATGTAGGAAGGGAAGGAGGGGTGAGGGATATGTAAACAGGTATTGTGTTATTATTGGTCTTTTATTGGAAGGTTGTATGAGTTGTTTTGAATTGAAAAAGAAATTAATAAAGATATAAAGTTTAAAAAAAAATAGTTCACAGCAGGGCGTTCCAGCGCCCACCAAGAGTCACTTTGAGGGCTTACAGTGTTGTGGCAACACCAACACCTTAGGCCCAAATTTCTGCAGAGCATATAGGGCAGGCCCCTACTTTCAAACATCCAACTTACAAACGTTTCCTACTTGCAAATGGAAGGAGACAACAGGAATTGAGATGAAAAAAGACAGACAGCAAAAAAATGTATACAGGGGTGATAACCCTTTCCTATGTTTCCCAAAAAGCTTAAAAATAGATTTTTTTGACTGGAACTACACTTTAAAAATGTACCAGTTCAAAATTACAAACAGATTCTTCTTAACACAACAAACCTACACAGTCCCTCTCTTGTTTGCACCGCCTGTACACTGCTGTTCTAGTATATAGGACCTGGTGCCCCACACCTTTCCTTTTTCTAATTTGAGTACAGGGTACCCCTTAATATCCATACAAGACCCAAAGGGGCTGGTAATGGGTGGGGGGGCTACCCATGCCGTTTTTATCAATGATTTTCATCCATATTGCCAGAACCAGACATTACATTAAAACCACGCGCAGTTTTAACCACTTAACAACCACCCGAATGACGGCTACAGGGCGGTTTCTTAACTCTGGGAGGCCATCATATGACGTCCTCCCAGAATTCCGCTCTCGCGCGCCCCCTGGGGCGCGCACTCGAGAGCATCCGTGACCGCCGGGTCCATAGGACCCGGCGCATCACGGATCATGGTAAACGGCCGCTCATAGCGGCCGTTTACCACGTGATCGCTCCGTCAAATGACGGAGTGATCACTTGTAAACAAACCGGCGTCATGTTATGACGCCGGTTCCTCCCTCCCCCTCTCTGTACCGATCGGAACAGCAGAGGGGGGAGAGATCGGTGTCAGCGGCGATGTGGGCTGCATCTGCACTGCCCACATCGCTGCTCACCGAAAATTAACCCCTCAATTCCCTGGCAATACTCTGCAATACCCTGCAACGCTCTGCAATACCCTGCAACGCTCTGCAATGCACTGCAACACCCGCCAATACCCTGCAACACTCTGCAATGCTCTGCAACACCCGCCAATATCCTGCAATGCTCTGCAACGCAATACTCTGCAACGCCATACTCTGAGATACTCTGAGATACCCAGCCATACCCAGCCATAGTCGGTGATACCCTGCAATACCCAGCCATAGACACCCCCCCTCCCGCCACCCTCCGGTGCTTCTACCGACTCGCCAATACGATCAAATCCAGAATTTTTTTTTTTTTTTTCAGGCTTCCCAGCTTAGAGGTGAGATGCGGGGTCTTATTGACCCCATATCTCACTGTAAAGAGGACCTGTCATCCCATATTTCTATTGCAAGGGATGTTTACATTCCTTGTAATAGGAATAAAAGTGATCAAAAAATTTATTTTTGGGGAAAAAATGTCAAAATAAAATAAAGTAAAATGAACAATAATTTTTTTTTTAAAGCGCCCCTGTCCCCATGTGCTCGCATGCAGAAGCGAACGCATATGTAAGTCCTGAAATTATAAGAATATTATCGGGTTAATTGGCGCTACCTAGAAAACAGGTCTCCATTACAAAAAGGGTCTTATGGAGAATCAATGAATGGGGAGCCAGGGTACGGTCTTTGCAAAAAGCACAGTATTCCCTCTCACCCTACTTATAATGACACTGTATACTGCCAACCCCAGAATCACATAAAGAGCTAAGGACACCAAGAAAAGCCCCAGCTCCGCCCAAAGAAAGATTTGAATCAAACACTAAATGTAATAAATCTGTAGGCCATCATAGAAAAAAGGGGTCCCAAAACATTAATTACTAATGACGGGAATTACCAATCAGACTCATTAAAATAATACTACAAAACAGTAGAAAATCAGGAACTAATGATGTTAGAACAGGCTAGGATCCTTCCCTAAAGAATATCTATTCAAACACACATTCTCAAGTATGTTAAAAATACAGGCCAAAAGATCATATGTGCCAAACTACATATGCAACCTGATGAAATTAAAAGTCAAATCGCCTGAGATGCGACAAATTACATTCAGTGGCAGGCCTATTAGCAACAATGAAGAACCCTTTATCAGTATAAGTGAAAAAAGATATATATGTATATTTAAAGTACCGTGCGCTAATGAGCAAACTGGGGCCACATAAGTGTACCCACCAGTGTGTAGTGCCGAAAGGTGACAGGCCTATTAGCAAACAGTAATGAAAAACCCTTTAACAGTATAAAGTGAAAAAGATATATATATATATATTTAAAATGCCGTGCACTAATGAACAAACTGGGGCCACATAGGTGTACCCACCAGTGTGTAATGCCGAAAAGAATATATATATGTGTATATAACCTCAAACAGTATTAATATTAAATCTGTGTATAGTGAAAACCAAAAGGAAATTGAATATGTAAACAAATAACTGAAAATGTGAGCTTTTCACACCCCAGAACCCAAATGGTTAAAAAATATATGTGTGTGTATGTGTTAGTGCATACAAAAAATGAAAATGCAATAATGCAAAAATTTTTTTGGCGATAAAGGCTAAAAAACACATGTGCGAAGTGCAATATCACCTAAAATGGAAATAGTGAAATAGATGAAAAAAATGAAAAAATAAAAATAAAAATAAAAATAAAAATAAAAATAAAAATAAAAAATAAAATCTGAGGATGAGTAACAAAAACTATATATAAAACATAAGCAAAATGGCAAATATATATATGTGAAAAATAAGTCCCAAAAAAAAATGAAAGTTCAATGGTATTAGTCCAAGGGATCCTAGAAAAATCCTTATAGTGACTTTTGTGCTTCCTATTCAGTCTTCACTGTGACTTCTGTGCTCCCCCACCAGGAATCCTACTCACCAGAAGTAGATACCCCTACAGGGGTTAAGAGCCTTAAGAATCAATCTCCAGATATCCCGTTCTTGGTTTAGTGATAGATGCCCGAGCCTGTGTCAGCTTGGATTCCTCAAGTCCTCATGGGGAAAAAAATGGAAGCCTCCATAGTGTAATCCGTAAAAAAGGTTTATTGGCACAATAAAAAATATGTATATAAGAGGCAAAAACAGCAAAAAATCAAAAATAAACAACCAAAAAAATATAAAAAATATACAAAATACCCACAATTCTCATAAAGTGGGCTATTGTATAGAACCACAGTTGATCAGGGGATTAAAATGAGAAACTCCCCCAAAAAATTCCAGATTAACCCCAGAAACTACCATGGGCCATATGTAATAGCATTAAGAACACAAGCGGAAAATGGAAACACTTGTTCATATACCAGGACAAACCTCCCTATAGAGGTGGTAGATCACGGCTGTGTTCCCCCTAGGATAGGGCCCTTTCCGTAGTGTTCAAAAGCGCAAACAAATCCTTCCTTCGGGGGCCGTGTGATAGATACGCGGTTTGCGTTCCACCTGCGTACCAGAACAACAACGGCAACCCGGAAGTGACGTAACGGCGTGGTTCCGTCGGACGCGTTTCGTCATAGACGTCTTCAGCGGCGGTACCACGCTACCACGTCGCATACGTTATATAGAAAAAGATTTTTTATTTAGGTGATCTGATTGGCCATTACTCTCAGTGCGAGGTTCATTCATACACCAACGGGGATGACCTAATGTATAAGCGGGCGGGCATCAGCCGACGCAAAAGTTGGTCAGCTACTACGAAAGAACACTTTATACCCTTGGGATCGAACAGGCTCAATACATAGTCCCGCTACGCTCGAGTAGAACGTTCGCTCCTACGTTTTTGGAGGAATATTAGAGACTATTCGGTACACTCCAAAATACATATAAAAAGATAAGGATAAAAATATATATAATAAAATTAAAATATTTTTGACCGACTCATATATGGTAATGAGTAAAAAAATTTTTGTATCAAGATCAAGTCTAATTTCACATATTAGAATCCCACTCAGGACTGTCAGCTCAAAGGGTGATCTATCCCAAGGGAGAATACAGCCCCAATGTAGTAATACCTTGAATTGTGTACTCTAACGACCATAGAGAAAAAATTTTTTTAAAAATAGGTAATATAATTAAGTAAATTACTGACCATTAAAAAATAATAATAACAACAGAAAAAGGGGGATTACAGTTTTCCAAGAATATTTCAGAAGGAAAGCTTATATTCATCCAATTAGAGTTAACTCATTGTGTAATGAAGATGTTTGTGCATCTTACACAAAAATCTACTAGAAAAAATTAATTTTACCTTGCGACTAGGGGGGATTTTCTAAAAAATGTTGATTATTTGAAAAAGTAAACCAAAAGCAACACAAGTGATTAACAGAAAAGAGAAATATATGCGGTACATTATAGATCAGCTCATTAGGCAATAATCCTCACTATCTACGGGTTGGTCAGTATTAACGTCATATTGTAAAAAACACTGCTAAATTCTACACAGTGGACATTTTCTTCACATCGTGCAAAAACTCCATCAAAAACTTGCTATAAGTGTGCAAGAAATTGTTATCTATATGCAGATTGGTATTTCCTCTCCCTCCTGTGGACTTTAAATTGCAGATGAAACAAAATAAAAATAGTGGTAATAATACTAAAAATCTAGCGTTTAATACCCAAAAGATATATAATTTATAAAATACGAAAAACCCGGGGTTTGAAATCCAGAGATATAATCAGCAAAGCTTATCTCTGTAAGGTTATGCATTAGGAAGTGCATGTGAAGATACACATGGGTATACCTATATAGATGTGCATGGGAAAAAAACCTCATATGCAACACACAGGGGACAGAAGAAGAAATGCCCCAGAGATATAGATACCAGAACCTTATTATAGAGGAAACAAAGTAAACAAAATGCGTGTGTTCTAGAACATGATAATCCAAAAAACTCCATACCTACACCCCCAAAAATCATAATGTCAGGGTTTACAGGTTAAAGAATAGTAGTAAAGAATATATAAACTGGTTAAAGGGCGTGACTAGCGCTAATGTGGGAACCCCCTTACAAAAAAGAAACCAGAGCAAATTAAGGGTTGGCTATGAAACAATTGAGGTCTATGTCTAGGTTGAGGCCCCGTGGCACCAAAGAACCCAACCTATATATCCACGCGGTTTCATTCTGCGAAATGAGGGTGGTTTTATTCCCTCCCCTCCAATTGCCTTTCACGCAATCTATGCCATAGAATATTAAACCAGACGGATCTCTTTTATGGAATTCATCAAAGTGACGGGAAAGGTTATGATTTGGAAACCCTTTCTTAATATTATTAATATGTTCCCTAATCCTGATGAAAAGGGGGCGTGTGGTCCTGCCCACATACTGCAAATTACAAGGGCATTCTATAACATATGTTACATGTGTGCTCCGGCAAGTAATTAATTCTTTTATTTTATACTCCTTAAAATCTGTCTTCGCTTTAAAAGTTTCTTTCCTTCTTGGCTGTTTCTTGCTAACTTTACATGGAAGACATCTCTGGCATCTATAAAAACCTTTCAGATCATTCGATATTTTTATTTGTCTTGGTGGGTCAATAGCATTATGTACTAAGAAGGAGCGTAAAGTCGGGGCCCTTTTGTATACAAACAAGGGCTTTTTGGGAAGAACCTTAGATAATACTTTGTCTTCTTGAAGTATAGGCCAGTATTTTTTAATAATTTTTTCTACATCTCGATATTGGGTATTAAACCCAGTAATAAATGCTAGTTCCCTCTTTACCTCTTTCTTTTTTTGTTTCTCTAGTAATGAATTCCTCTCTAGACATCCAATGTTGTTCTTTAGTTGTAATAGAGGTTCCGACTTGTATCCTTTTTCCTGGAATCTTTCTATAATCAAGTCTGCTTGGTGATAGTAATCTTCCTTAGAGTGGCAATTTCTTCTTAATCTCAACAGCTGACCCTTCGGAATATTGTTTTTCCATTTAGGGTGATGACAGCTGGTAACCGGGATATAACTATTTCTATCCGTAGTTTTGAAGAATGTCTTAGTGTAAAAGATTCCGTCCTTCTTTGAAATTTGAAGGTCCAGGTAATCGACACTATGCTCACTATATTTACCAGTAAAAGTCAAGCCATAGATATTGTTGTCAAGATTGTTCATGAATACATCGAGATCTGTTGGGGTGCCATCCCATAATATGATGAGGTCGTCTATATATCTACGGTAGAACCTCAACTGAGGTATATCCCTACCGTAGATATACTCCTCCTCCCACATGTTCATCATGAGGTTCGCCACACTAGGAGCATAACGGGCCCCCATGGCAACCCCCTTTGTTTGAACATAGTATCTTTGATTGTACCAAAAATAATTGCAACTCATTGCCAACTCTAAACCTTCGATGATGTATTCAACCTGTTCTTGTCGCATATCTGTATTTTCATATAAAGCCTTTTCAACGCCCAATAGGCCATCCTGCTGTACGATGTTCGTATACAGCGAATTAACATCAATGGTCACCATCAAGAGCCTTTCAACATCTCCCAAATCTTGGAGTTCTCTTAACAATTGGGTACTGTCCTTCAGATAGGATCTACCTTCTTGGACCAAGGGTTTTAGGAATTTGTCCAGATATTCCCCTAAACGTGAAAAAATGGAATTTATTCCACTAATTATAGGCCTCCCTGGTGGTTTAATAATTCTCTTGTGGATTTTTGGCATGTAATATATTACCGGGGTTTTCGTTGAATTCGAGATTAAATACTCGGCCTCATCATCATTGAGAATTCCCATTTCTTTCCCCTTCTTCACGAACATGGCTAGTTTTTTCTCGTACTCGTGCTTAGGGTTGCCTTTCAACTTCTTATATGTATTTTCGATATTTAACAGCCTTTCCATTTCATCTAAATAATCTGATTTATTCAGGATAACCAGACCCCCCCCTTTATCGGCTGGTCTGATGACCACATTTTTCTTTTTCCCTAATGTTCTGATGGTTTTCCAGATATTCACAGATTTTCTATAGTTAGTCTTATCTAATTTTCTTAGGTCAGCCTCCACCATTTTGCTAAAGGCCCCCATGCATTGATTGCCTGGGGTGTTTGGATTGAATGTAGATTTATTTTTAAGGTTAGTTTGGACGTATATGGATTCTTTCTTGTTGTTCCCTCCTATATTAATGGCAAAATGTTTCTTAATATTCAGTTTCCTCATGAACTTTTTCAGATCAATGAATGCTTCAAACTTGTCTAATGTCTTATCTGGGGCAAATTTTAGTCCTAAATCCAAAATCTTTATCTCTTCATCGTCAAAAGTTGTATCGCTTAGATTATAGATGCCCTTCCCAATTAAGTTCTTCTTCTTTTGTTTCTTCTTTCCTCCTCTACTTCCCCTGGTCCGTTTTCTCCTTCCCTGTGTCTCCACATAGTTGTTCCCGGGTTGACTTCCCATGGTGTCCCTAAGGGATATGTCTCCGGGCGATCTAGAGGTGGTCCTTCTCTGTTCATTGTACCATAAGGGACACCTTGGGGTTCCCTGTACTCTGTTTGTTTTCTCCATCTTGGATTCCTGTACGATGGTTTGGCAGTCCATCTCCCTGGAGGTCTGTCTCGTTGTCCATTCCTGGGAAAATCCCCATAGTCCCTATAATTTCTTGATTGGGGGTAACTATTCCCTCTGTGATTTCCTCGGTTTTGCCTAAATGCGTAATGTGAATCTCCTCTTGAAGGGGTGTACCTGCCTCTATGGTCCTGCGAGTAAGAATAATCTCTCAGGGGGGTGTACCTGTTTCTAGTGGGTACATTATACCTAGGTGTGATTGGACTATCCCCTCTGTATAACTCTTGTTGGTGGCTTCTCTGATCATCTATTTGAACATTCCTACGTCCATATTGTCTATTTTGTGGTCTATCTCTTGATATTCGATTTGTTCTCATAATTGGTTGTGGTGTACTTGTTGGCTGTTCTGGATTCATAATTTCCATTGAACCGTCTGGACTCTCATTATCATGGATTAATTCGATCTCATCTGCGAGCTCTTGAAGGCCTGTCTGCCATTTATAAACTTTAAAATCGTTATAATCAATTACATCTCTCTTGAACTTCTTTAGTTTTTTGGCCTGTATTTCCGAATCATATTTTTTAATCGATTCCTGTAATTCTTTTTCTTTTTCTTCGTAATCTTTATGTTTGCTAAAGGGTATTAGAGATTGTTTTATTTCAGAAATAATCATTTCGATCCCCTTAAGTTTATGTTGTCTTCTTTTTACAATCAGTTGCAATAGATCATTTTCAGTTCTATTGAAAAAAGAATACCATTCGTTCATGAGTTCAGTATCTTCAAGATTATCATTTGGATTGAGATCCCATCTCAGACTTCTGGGTGTCATTTTGGCATTTATATACATCTCAAGACTAGCTATGTCCCACCATACTCTCAGCTGCTTTTCCATTGTATGTCTAAGTTGTTTTATTAACCCGCATAGGTCTTGTGTATTTGTAACACCTTCCTGATTAAAGATACTCTTAATGTCAATATTCCTACTCCCCATATATCCGAAGATATCCATAGCTGCAGTTTAAAAAACTCCACTAAACAATAGTACAGTCTTAAAGTAATAATGAGAAATAAAAATCTATATAAAAAACCGCGCTAATCAGCACCAGGAGAGGCTTAAGCCAAATCAAAATAAAAAGCTCTGTATGAATCTAAAGTACCTGCATGTAAAAACACTACATAGGCTGCTGCCCCCCGGACGAAAGGAAACCCCTTAGAAGGGTTCCTTTTAAAAGTGAAATTATAAGAATATTATCGGGTTAATTGGCGCTACCTAGAAAACAGGTCTCCATTACAAAAAGGGTCTTATGGAGAATCAATGAATGGGGAGCCAGGGTACGGTCTTTGCAAAAAGCACAGTATTCCCTCTCACCCTACTTATAATGACACTGTATACTGCCAACCCCAGAATCACATAAAGAGCTAAGGACACCAAGAAAAGCCCCAGCTCCGCCCAAAGAAAGATTTGAATCAAACACTAAATGTAATAAATCTGTAGGCCATCATAGAAAAAAGGGGTCCCAAAACATTAATTACTAATGACGGGAATTACCAATCAGACTCATTAAAATAATACTACAAAACAGTAGAAAATCAGGAACTAATGATGTTAGAACAGGCTAGGATCCTTCCCTAAAGAATATCTATTCAAACACACATTCTCAAGTATGTTAAAAATACAGGCCAAAAGATCATATGTGCCAAACTACATATGCAACCTGATGAAATTAAAAGTCAAATCGCCTGAGATGCGACAAATTACATTCAGTGGCAGGCCTATTAGCAACAATGAAGAACCCTTTATCAGTATAAGTGAAAAAAGATATATATGTATATTTAAAGTACCGTGCGCTAATGAGCAAACTGGGGCCACATAAGTGTACCCACCAGTGTGTAGTGCCGAAAGGTGACAGGCCTATTAGCAAACAGTAATGAAAAACCCTTTAACAGTATAAAGTGAAAAAGATATATATATATATATTTAAAATGCCGTGCACTAATGAACAAACTGGGGCCACATAGGTGTACCCACCAGTGTGTAATGCCGAAAAGAATATATATATGTGTATATAACCTCAAACAGTATTAATATTAAATCTGTGTATAGTGAAAACCAAAAGGAAATTGAATATGTAAACAAATAACTGAAAATGTGAGCTTTTCACACCCCAGAACCCAAATGGTTAAAAAATATATGTGTGTGTATGTGTTAGTGCATACAAAAAATGAAAATGCAATAATGCAAAAATTTTTTTGGCGATAAAGGCTAAAAAACACATGTGCGAAGTGCAATATCACCTAAAATGGAAATAGTGAAATAGATGAAAAAAATGAAAAAATAAAAATAAAAATAAAAATAAAAATAAAAATAAAAAATAAAATCTGAGGATGAGTAACAAAAACTATATATAAAACATAAGCAAAATGGCAAATATATATATGTGAAAAATAAGTCCCAAAAAAAAAGTGAAAGTTCAATGGTATTAGTCCAAGGGATCCTAGAAAAATCCTTATAGTGACTTTTGTGCTTCCTATTCAGTCTTCACTGTGACTTCTGTGCTCCCCCACCAGGAATCCTACTCACCAGAAGTAGATACCCCTACAGGGGTTAAGAGCCTTAAGAATCAATCTCCAGATATCCCGTTCTTGGTTTAGTGATAGATGCCCGAGCCTGTGTCAGCTTGGATTCCTCAAGTCCTCATGGGGAAAAAAATGGAAGCCTCCATAGTGTAATCCGTAAAAAAGGTTTATTGGCACAATAAAAAATATGTATATAAGAGGCAAAAACAGCAAAAAATCAAAAATAAACAACCAAAAAAATATAAAAAATATACAAAATACCCACAATTCTCATAAAGTGGGCTATTGTATAGAACCACAGTTTATCAGGGTCACGATCAAATCCAGAATTTTTTTTTTTTTTTTTCAGGCTTCCCAGCTTAGAGGTGAGATGCGGGGTCTTATTGACCCCATATCTCACTGTAAAGAGGACCTGTCATCCCATATTTCTATTGCAAGGGATGTTTACATTCCTTGTAATAGGAATAAAAGTGATCAAAAAATTTATTTTTGGGGAAAAAATGTCAAAATAAAATAAAGTAAAATGAACAATAATTTTTTTTTTAAAGCGCCCCTGTCCCCATGTGCTCGCATGCAGAAGCGAACGCATATGTAAGTCCTGCCCACATATGAAAACTGTGTTCAAACCACACATGTGAGGTATCGCTGCGAATGTTAGAGCGAGAGCAATAATTCTAGCCCTAGATCTCCTCTGTAACTCAAAACATATAACCAGTAAAAAAAAAAAAAAATCGTCGCCTATGGGGATTTCTAAGTAGCGACGTTTGGCGCCATTCCACGAGCCTGTGCAATTTTGAAGAGTGACATGTTAGGTATCTATTTACTCGGTGTAACTTCATCTTTCACATTATGCAAAAATTGGGCTAACTTTACTGTGTTTTTTTTTTTTTAAGCACAAAACATTTTTTTTTTTTTTTTGCAAAAAAAAGCATTCGAAAAATTGCTGCGCAAATACCGTGCGAGATAAAAAGTTGCAACGACCACCATTGTATTCTCCAGGGTCTTTGCTAAAAAAACATATATAATGTTTTGGGATTCTATGTAATTTTCTAGCAAATAAATGATGATTTTTACATGTAGGAGAGAAATGTCAGAATTGTCCTGGGTGCTCCAGAACGCCTGATGGCACTCCCTGCATGTTGGGCCTCTGTATGTGGCCACACTGTGTAAAAGTCTCACACATGTGGTATCGCCGTACTCGGGAGTAATAGCAGAATGTGTTTTGGGGTGTAATTTGTGGTATGCATATGCTGTGTGTGAGAAATAAACTGATAATATGACAATTTTGTGAAAAAAAAAAAAAAGTAAAAAAAATCTTGATTTTGCAAAGAATTGTGGGAAAAACTGACAACTCATCATGCCTCTTACTAAATACCTTGGAATGTCTTCTTTCCAAAAAGGGGTCATTTGGGGGGTATTTGTACTTTTCTGGCATGTTAGGGTCTCAAGAATTGAAATAGGCTGTCAGTACTTCAGGTGTGATCAATTTTCAGATATTGGCACCATAGCTTGTGGACTCTATAACTTTCACAAAGACCAAATAATATCCACCAATTTGTACTTATTTTTACCAAAGATATGTAGTAGTATAAATTTTGGCCAAAATTTATGAAGAAAAAATTACTAATCTGCTAAATTTAATAACAGAAACAAAGAGACTTTTCTGTATTTTTTCTTTTATAGCACAAAAAATAAAAAAACGAGCGGTGATTAAATACCACCAAAAGAAAGCTCTATTTGTGTAAAAAAAAGGACAAACATTTCATATAGGTCCAGTATTGCATGACTGAGTAATTGTCATTCAAAATGTGAGAGCACTGAAAGCTGAAAATTGGTCTGGTTATTAAGGGTGTTTAAGTGCCCAGTGGTCAAGTGGTTAAATTACTTTTTTTCCCGTTAGAAATGTCATTTTGTGCAGAGACTGTTCTAAACACGGGGAAACACGTGCCACTTCACAGGCATACTATAGACACCCCCCAGGTACGATATTTAAAGGAAAATTTCACTTTTTTTTTTCTCACTTTAACGTAATTAAAATCAGTGCTCCCGAAAAAACGCGCGTTTTAAAAAAAAAATTTTGCATTGATACATGTCCCCTGGGGCAGGAGCCGGCTCCCCAAACCCTTTTTAGGACAATAACTTGCAAACATTCGCGTCCCATAGACTTTAATGGGGTTCTAAAGTTAAAGTTTGAGCAAATTTTTGGTCCGTTCGCAGGTTCTGGTAGGAACCGAATCGGGGGGGGGGGTGTTCGGCTCATCCCTAGTGGACAAGTCTAACTCCAAAAATGGTAAGCATTTTTATGTCCTTGTTTGTATGTCTGTCTCCCCTGTCTGAACACCCAAACTAGCAAGCATCTTTGAATATTGTTTATATATATATGAACCTTTTGTCTGTACTAATACTTTGATGAGACTGATATGAACAGTATAAGTGAAATAAGATTGTACTGAGAGTGTATGAGAAGACATCTTGCAGGAGGGTGTCGGTGTGAATGATATGGGCTCTGATTGGACGCTTGAAGGCAGTGAAAAGAATTAGGATCTGAGCCTTTCTGCCAACAAGCGTTTCTGGTTGACCCTTGCATGAGTCTAGGTCAAGACGCTTCCCAATCTTTGAGATTGAAATACACCTGTGTACCTAGGTCACATTGAATGATCTTGATGTGTATGAATCTATCTTTCTGTGTAAACTATTAACTGGGGATCCTAAGCTATGTAATTAGATCTGTAAACACTGGCTATATTGTAACTGCTACAAATCATATTACAATTAGGTGTGCATCAGTTAACTGCCTCCTGTACTTCAAGCACACATAGGGTTCTGATTATCCAGGTTTGTGCAAATCATTCGTGAGATAACGGAAGTAATAGCCCTTCGTTAAGCATTTCTTTTAGAATACTTACATTTCTTTTAGTATTACTTATTTGGTATCTTTGGAAACATCTTTGTAAGGTTTTGCCATATACCTTATAATTGGTAATATATGATTAATACAAGTTTCTTTTCTGTACATTATTAAGTTTAAATAAATTTGATTGTTATTCTTTTCGCACAGTTATCATTCGTTTTTAATTCTTATATATACAGAGGTTTCAATCACTTATTTTATGTATTGGTAATCATTTAAGTGAGGTATAAACTTGATTTGCTCATAAAGTGGCTGGGGCCAGAATCTGCAGATTTTGTTCAAAGACTGAGAACAGTGCATGTTGACCACCCAGATGCAGGTCTTGTTGCTTTATGGGCAAGACATGAGCAGCCTATGGTAACTCAGAAGCCATAGAAAGTGCTCTATTCAAGAGTGCAAAACTTCCCAAAAATAGGGAAAAAAGACTATCGCAAGCTCCAAGATCTGAGTGATCTTCTCATGGAGCTGGAGTTGGCAAAGACAGACCCACGTCTACCTCCAGCCAAGCTTCCTGGACACTGCTCATGATGTCAGTCCAGTGGTGTCTAACCTGCCATATGGCCTTCAAGAGAAATGGGCAAAACATGGCTCAAGGTACAAAAGAGACTATAACGCATCTTTTCCTCCATTCGCATATTTTTGCAGGTTCATCAGTAAACAAGCCTGGACGAGAAACAATCCCAGCTTCAGCTTCATTGAACCCAACTTGCCTGCTTCATCATCATCATCATCTTCATCAAGGTATGATTGATAACATAGCAGCTAAACGTAGAGACTTTAATAGAGCAATATCTGTTAAAAGGACAGACATCTCACCAGAGCAATTCGGGTGACAGAGATAAAGACCCTAATCCTCAGTGCCCTATTCACAAGAAGCCTCATCCCCTAAAGAATTGTCGTGGGCTTAGGGCAAAGACGCTACAAGAGCGCAGGGAGATTCTTCAGAAACTTGGAATATGCTACAAGTGCTGTGCTTGTTATGGACATTTTGCTAAAGACTGTAAATTTGTCATCAAGTGCACAGAATGCAGTAGCGACAGACATGTTACAGCTATGCATCCGTGTCCACCCTCAGACAATTCACAGCAGCCTCCTACCTCCAGCCCTGTCTCAAGTTATGGTGGGGAGCAACAAGGTCATGCTCCAGCTACAGCTAAAGCTAACTTTTCTTCTTCATGCACAGAAGTCTGTGGAGAAGGCTTAGATCATAAATTCTGTACCAAGATATGACTGGTCAAAATATACCCAAAGGGTCAACCCGAGAAAGCTATAAGGATGTATGCCATAATTGGCAGAAGGGCCGATGGGTTCATGGTCTCTCATATCAATAAGGGAGAGGGCATACCCCTACCAACATTAGTTGAGTGTGACCAGATACCAGACAAAAGGGAAGAAATTCCTACTCAAGAGGCTGCATATCATCATCCTCACTTAAGGCACCTTGTTAATGAGATTCCTGCAATGGACTTGAATGCTAAAATCTTGGTCTTGCTAGGAAGAGACATTCTCAGAGTACATAAAGTACGCAAGCAGTGCAGTGGACCTGATGATGCCCCTTAGACACAAAAACTTGATCTAGGCTGGGTAATCGTGGACGTCGTATGCGTCGATAAAATGCGTACGTCATCCAAGATCCACTCCTTCAAAATGTTCACGTTAGGAAATGGACGTGCATCCCACTTCAAACAGTACCCTCGCCATTATGAGGTAAAAGAAAAGCCTCTTGACATCATCCAAGTACCTGATGTCACTCCTAACCTTTGTGATGACAACCTAGGTACCACAGTGTTTTGTACTACAAGCTATGACAACAAAATAGCCTTGTCAGTTGAAGGATCTTTGACAATGATCACGCCGAACCAGTCCCACCACTTCAAAGACAAGATGAGTTCTGGTACCTGCCTTTCTTCGGAGTGTATCATCCACGTAAGCCAAAGCAAATCAGACTAGATAGAGTTTGATAATCAGAAAGATACTTTAACATAGGGTGACACTATGGAAGTACCGGTATTGGGGTGCCATTGTCCCGAAAATAGCTTGATTAGAAATTGGCATATTACAAAAAGTGGACTTTATAGGCTAAACAGTGGCAAATCAGGCATGGCAAGGACAGGAGCTTGGGGAAGGGTAGCAATGCCCCATCCACCCAAATTCTCTCCTTCAATCCCCACACATCCGATCGAACTAAAAGTACGGATGTGTGTGGCTGTGTAGTGGCACCATGGCAACCGAATGCCCATAGGAACCTCATAAGGTTTCTGTGGCACCGTGACAACATGGACAATGAGATGATTGAATACCACATGAAGGTACGTGTTTTTTGGAAATAGTCCCTTACCCACTGTTGCAACTTACGGTTTTATGAAGGACTGCCTTTGATGAGGAAAAGGAGTATGGCATGGAAGCTTGACACTTCGTCAAGAGAGACTTAGACGACGGACTTAAATCTTTACCTATAGACAAAGAAGGCATAGACCTGCTTCAAAGGATACAAGGTATGCTTTCCGAGGCTAACCTCAGACTACACAAGATTACCTCAAATAGTTTTGCTGTTATGAAAGCCTTTCAGCCTGGCGATCATGCCACAGGGTTTAAAGACTCGAATCTGGGAATGGACATACCACCCGTACAGAGAAGTCTGGGCCTAGGGTGGGACTTATTAAAAGACACCTTCAGTTTTCAAGTCAGCTCTGCAGACAAGCCATTTACCAAACATGGTGTTCTGTCAGTGATGAACAGCCTATACGATCCATTGGGATTCGTAGCTCCCATCACCATACAAGGTAAATCTTTACTTATACAGTTTTCAGAGATCATTAAAGATTGGGATGCTCCACTACCAATACACCAGCTTTCAAAGTTGGAGCCCTGGAAACAATCTCTACATGCCTTAGATGGAATCCATATACCACACTGATACACTTCTGCCTCCCTTGCTACAAGTCAGAGTAAAGAGCTTCACATCTTCTCAGATACATCTACTGAGGCCATAGCAGCTCTTGATTACCTCAAGGTAAAAGATTCTTCTAATCAAGCCCACATAGGGTTTCTGTTTGGGTGAGCTAAGTTATCACCTAAGCCTGAACACACGATTCCCAAGCTTGAACTTTGTGGGACTATGCTAGCTGTAGAAATAGCAGATTTCATACTGCGTGAGCTAGACATTCAGATAAACTACATCAAATTCTACACAGACAGTGAAGTAGTTCTGGGCTACATATACAATCAGACTAAGTGTTTCTATGTCTATGTCAGCAACCGTGTAGAGAGAGAATCAAGATTAGGGATGAGCCGAACACCCCCCGGTTCGGTTCGCACCAGAACTTTCGAACGGACCCCAAATTCGTGCGAACTTTAGAACCCCATTGAAGTCTATGGGACTCGAACGTTCGAAATTAAAAGTGCCAATTTTAACGGCTAATATGCAAGATGCTGTCCTAAAAAGGGTTTGGGGACCTGGCTCCTGCCCCAGGGGACATGGGTCAATGCCTAAAATGTTTTTAAAAATGGCCGTTTTGGCGGGAGCACTGATTTTAATGACGATTAAAGTGAAAAAAAAAAGTGAAATATTCCTTTAAATATCATGCCTGGGGGCTGTCTGTAGTATGCCTGTGAAGTGCCACGTGTTTCCCGTGTTTAGAACAGTCCCTGCACAAAATGACATTTAACGGAAATAACATCATTTAAAACTGCTTGCGGTTTTAATGTTATATCTGGTTCCTGCAATATGGTTGAAAATCATTGAGAAAAAATGGCATGGGTAGCCCTCCCTGCCCATTACCAGCCCCTTTGGGTCTTGTACGCATATTAAGGGGAACGCCGTACCTAGGGTTGCCACCTGTACAGGTTTCACCCGGGCAGTCCGGTTTTTTAATGATGTGTACGGGTTTTCATCTGCTCCAGACCCATACACATCATTCAGACTGGACTGCCCGTGAGTGATCAGACTGCTCTGTGGATGATGTGTCTCCCCTCCCCCGCTGTCTCACTAATGACATAGTGTCAGTCCACCCCGCACTAATGCTGAGTGCAGGGGGGATCCGAAGCACTTCAGTGAGCCCACACTGCTTGCCGATGATTGCATGTAGGAGGGAGCCGGTGGGCGGGCACAGACAAGGAGCGACAGCTGAAGAATCGAAAAGCAGGGAGGAGGATGTGCCCAAATCTACTGCCAGCTTCCTTTCTATGGCAGCAACACACCCTTTCTCCTGGGCACAGGCTCCTCTAAGGCTGGATCGGGCTTTAACAGAGGTCCTCTACAGGTGGGCGGAGCAAGCGACCCTACACTAACTGCAGCCTGATCACTGCTTCCTCCTGCCCAGCAGACATCAGGCTCACCCTGGGGTAGACTGAAGAGAACAGAGGACTGCATATTCTCCTCCCGTGAGTCCCAACCTGTTTTGCCTTCCAAACTGTGTGATCCTGTGCTGTAATCCTGTTCTGCATCTTGCAGTGCAGCTTTACTGAACGAGAAAGTAAAGATCTTTGCCATGTCAGGAATACATTGGGACTTTTCAGGCTCCACATAGATGTATTCCACACACACACACACTATGTCTTATTTAAAATGATTCTTTTTGATAATGTGGAATACTTCTGTGTAGAACCTGAAAAGTCCCAGTATATTCCTGACATTGTCATGAGCATAAACAGCAAGAGACATACAGAGTACTATACAGCCCATCTCCAGGAAAGGGGGAAATTACCACTTTTACTTCTATGTTTCCATGTTCCAGCTGCACTGCTCTCCTCCTCCTCCCTAAGCCTCAGCATCACTTCACACCATACAGGAACATTAACCCTGTATGGTACAATGAGGATGATTGAGTGTCTGTCAGCCTGTCACAACTTTCACTGAAGCAGCGGGGGATCAATTACAGAGATTGAGGGAACCAGAAAACGTCAATTTGTTCCAATTGACTGTATTTATTATGGCTCAGAGAAAGGAACTGGAAAATCCACCCTCAGTCCCTTTCTCTGTTTCAAAAGTGAGCTATCAGGGGTCTGTTTAGTCTCCTGATATTTCACCAAAGCCCCCCCCCCCCCCCCCAGACTGTTAAAAAAAAGGTAAAAATAACTAAATTTGTTAGAAAAAAAAAAAAAAAAGCTACTGACACCGTCCACAGCTCTACTGACACGTCCTCTGCCCTACTGACATCGTCCACTGCCCTACCGTCCACAGCTCTACTGACACCGTCCTCTGCCCTACTGACACCGTCCTCTGCCCTACTGACACCGTCCTCTGCCCTACTGACACTGTCCTCTGCCCTACTGACACCGCCCACTGCTCTACTGACACCGCCCTCTGCTCTACTGACACCGTCCTCTGCTCTACTGACACCGTCCTCTGCTCTACTGACACCGTCCTCTGCTCTACTGACACCGTTCTCTGCTCTACTGACACCGTCCTCTGCTCTACTGACACCGTCCTCTGCTCTACTGACACCGTCCACAGCTCTACTGACACCGTCCACAGCTCTACTGACACCGTCCACAGCTCTACTGACACCGTCCACAGCTCTACTGACACCGTCCACTGCCCTACTGACACCGACCACTGCTCTACTGACACTGTCTACTGCTCTACTGACACTATCCACAGCTCTACTGACACCGCCCACTGCTCTACTGACACCGCCCACTGCTCTACTGACACCGCCCACTGCTCTAACTGCCCTACTGACACCGTCCACTGCTCTACTGACACTGTCCACTGCTCTACTGACACTGTCCACTGCTCTACTGACACCGACCACTGCTCTACTGACACCGTCCACAGCTCTACTGACACCGTCCACAGCTCTACTGACACCGTCCTCTGCCCTACTGACACCGCCCACTGCTCTACTGACACCGCCCTCTGCTCTACTGACACCGTCCTCTGCTCTACTGACACCGTCCTCTGCTCTACTGACACCGTCCTCTGCTCTACTGACATCAAGGCGCGGTGGCCCGGCAGAAGAACCGAAGAGGGGGACAAGACCCCCGAAGTCGGGAGAAGAGGCCGGCGGCGAGGAAGAAAGCCGGACTCCTCCGCTAGCAAAAGAGCTACAAGAAGATAGCAGAGGAGTCCGGCGAGAAGACCCCCGAAGACGGAAGACCCCCGGAGCTGTGCAATAAAGTATTTTATCTTGTGTGTTGTGTTTTTTTTTGGTACTTTTATTTTACAGGTGAATGGGTAGGGGTACATTGTACCCCATACTCATTCACATAGGGTGGGGGGCCGGTATCCGGGGGCCCCCTTATTAAAGGGGGCTCCCGGATTCCGATAAGCCCCCCGCCCGCAGACCCCGACAACCAACGGCCAGGGTTGTCGGGAAGAGGCCCTTGTCCTCATCAACATGGGGACAAGGTGCTTTGGGGTGGGGGGGCCGCGCAAGGCACCCCCCTTGTTGAGGGCACGCGTCCTGGTACGGTTTAGGACTGGGGGCGCCCGCTCGCCCCCCTTTCCTGGCCGGCCGGGTAGCGTGCTCGGACAAGGGTCTGTTGTGGACTTGGGGGGGGAACCCCCACGCCGATTTTTTTCGGCGTTGGGGTTCCCCTTTAAGTCCATACCAGGCGGCGGGGTCAGCGACGTCTCCTTCGCGGGCCCCGCCTACCTGGAGACGCGCTCGAAATGAGCGGACTTTCCTCCGCGTGTGTGGGCGAGTCCGTTCATTTCAAAAGTTGGGCGGATAGTATGGCGGACTTAGTACGCTGTATTAGTCCGCTCAAAAAGTGGTGTGTGTGGTCAAGTCCGTTCATTCGAAAGTATGACGGACTGTCCATCGGATTGTCTGACGGACTAAGTTGGCCAGACAGTCCGCCCGTGTGTACGCGGCTTTAGACTCCGCGCCCCGGGGAATCTTGCGCTCTATCCCCAGTGGGATCTGTCCCCCGTCTACAGCAGTCAGCCGTAGGGTCCACAACCTTGCGGTGCACCTCTAACCCTACGGTGTGCATCTGTCACCTGGGCTCTAGGTGACCTGACACAGGGACTGTGTAGGTTTGTTGTGTTAAGTTGAATCTGTTTGTAATTTTCAACTGGTACATTTTTAAAGTGTAGCTCCAGTCAAAAAAACTATTTTTAAGCTTTTTGGAAAACATAGGGAAGGGTTATCACCCCTGTATAATTTGTTTTGCCGTTCGTCTTTTTTCATCTCACTTGCTGTTGTCTCCTTCCGTTTGCAAGTAGGAGATGTTTGTAAGTTGGATGTTTGAAAGTAGGGGCCTGCCCTATATGCTCTGCAGAAATGGCAGAACAAGGTGTTGGTTTTGCCACAACATTGTAAGCCCTCAAAGTGACTCTTGGTGGGCGCTGGAGTGGCCTGCTGTGAACAATTATATCAAGAATTGTAATTACCTGCCATTGTTGAACAGTGGTAGAAAAATTGACCTTTGGTGGTTGTGGTGCTGGTGCCACAACACTATAAGTCCTCACAGTTACTCTGGGTGGGCACAGGAACGGGCCCTCCTGTGAAATATTATATCAAGAATTGTAATTACATGTCCCTGTTAAACAGGGGCAGAAAAATTGGGCCTTAGGCACTGGTGCCACGACACTGCAACCTCTCCCATATACTCTAGTTTTAGTGCAGGAATTAGCCCTGCTGCAAAGAGATGCATCAAAAATTGTAATTAAACGCCCCTGTTAAACAGGGGCAGAAAAATTGGGCTGATGGCATCACCCAGAACCAGAAATGTTCTTCCAACATATCAGCGGAGGAGGAAGAGGATAGACAATCACCATAACAGGACAGTCACTCAGCATCAGCATAGGCAGTCTTGAAGGGATTTGGTATTTCAAAAAAAATTATTCGGTTACATCAGCTTCAGGTGCTTGGTAGATGTGGGTGATCCAAGACTGATTCATCTTGATGAAGGTCAGTCGATCAACTTATTCGGTGGACAGATGCACCCTGTGATCGGTAACAAAGCCACCAGCAGCACTGAAGGTGCGTTCCGAAAGAACGCTGGATGCTGGACAGGCCAGTAGCTCAATTGCATACTGTGCAAGCTCTGGCCAGTGATCCATCCTCAAGACCCAGTAAGCCAGAGGATTTTCGGTGGGAAAGGTGTTCAAGTCTGACCTTGCCCCTAGGTATTCCTGCACCATGTAAATCAGACGCTGGCGATGGGTGCTGGAAACGATCATACCTTGGGGCTGCGGACTAAAAAATTGTCTGAAAGCATCAGTCAGACGGCCACCTTCTCCACCGCTCCTTCTGACCGATGCCTCAGCAACACGTTGTCCAGGACCAGGAGTTTGTAACCTCCCAGTCTCTGGGAACGCGTTGCACAGACCTTTCTGCAAGGCCTCCCAGAGATATCTCATCCTCTGCTCCCTCTGCGATGGCAAGATAAGGTCGGCAACCTTACCCTTGTACCGTGGATCAAGGAGAGTGGCCAGCCAGTAATGGTCCCTCTCCTTGATCCGAAGAATACGAGGATCCTTCCGCAGGCTTTGCAGGATCAGGGAGGCCATGCAGCGTAGGTTAGCTGAGGCATTCGGTCCGGAGTCCTCTGGGTCACTAAGGACAACATGATCCGCAGCTACCTCCTCCCCAGCCACGTACAAGACCACGGGTTTCTTGGGACTGTAAATCATCCCTACAAGACTGCTGCTGCTGCTGAGTGCCAGCCTCCACCTCTATGCTGACACAAACATCCTCCTCCTCCTCATCCTCTTCCTGTGTGATGGGTGGCACAGCAGGAACTCTGTCTGGATAAAGGGGGCTTTGAGAGGCAAGGAAGTCCTCCTCTTCCTGCCTCTGTTCTGCCTCAAGTGCCCTGTCCATTATTCCATGCAGCGTATGCTCCAAGAGGTGGACAAGAGGTACAGTGCCACTGATGCATGTACTGTCACTGCTCACCATCCTTGTGGCCTCCTCAAATGGTGACAGGACAGTGCATGCATCCCTGATCATGCCCCACTGGCGTGGTGAGAAAAAACCGTGCTCCCCTGACCCTGTCCTTGTGCCGTAGTCGCACAGGTACTCATTGATGGCCCTCTGCTGCGTGTGCAGCCACTGCAGCATGGCCAACGTTGAGTTCCACCCGGTGGGCATGTCACATATAAGGCGGTTCTTGAGCAGGTTCAACTCCTTTTGGAGCTCAGCCAGCCGAGCACAGGCATTAAATGATCGGCGGAAATGCACACAGACTTTCCTGGCCTGCTTCAGGACATCCTGTAAGCCCGGGTACCTGCCCAAGAACCGCTGCACCACCAGGTTAAGGACGTGAGCTACACAGGGCACATGGGTCAGTTGTACCTGTCGGAGGGCGGAGAGGAGGTTGGTGCCATTGTCGCAAACCACCATTCCTGGCTTAAGCTGGCGTGGCGTCAACCACCTCTCGGCCTGCCCCTGCAGAGCTGACAAAACATCCGCCCCAGTGTGGCTCCTGTCCCCAAACAAACCAGCGCAAGCACGGCATGGCATTGTTTTGCCTGCGTACTTGCGTAGCCCCTGGAACGCCTACGGAGCACCGCTGGTTCTGAGGACAGAGCACTGGAAGAGGCCATGGAGGAAGAAGAAGAGGAGGAGAGAGGTGTGTCACAACCAATAGTAGCATTTTGGAGGCGTGGTGGCGGAAAAACCTCCAACACTACTGCACCTTGTCCTGCATCCTTCCCAGCTGCCAGAAGAGTGACCCAATGGGCTGTGAAATACAGGTAATGTCCCTGTCCATGCCTGCTGGACCATGAGTCAGCGGTAATATGCACCTTACTGCTGACCGCCCTGTCCAGCGAGGCAAGGACATTGCCTTACACATGCCGGTAGAGAGCCGGAATCGCCTTCCGTGAGAAAAAGTGGCGTTTGGGGACCTGCCACTGAGGAACCGCACATTGTACAAACTCACGGAAGGGGGCCGAGTCTACCAACTGAAAAGGCAGCAGTTGAAGTGCTAGCAATTTAGCCAAGCTAGCATTCAACCGCTGGGCATGTGGATGGCTGGGAGTGAACTTCTTTCGCCGGTCCAGCAGCTGGGGCAGGGACATTTGCCTGCTATAATCGGACGTGGGTGTACTGCTAGCAGAGTGCCCGGAACCACTTGGCTGTGACACACCTAATTCTACACCTTCATTCCTCTCAGAGCAGGTTTCGGAGAGGACTGAAGGTCTAGTGGGGTTGGAGATGCCAGCTGATGAGGAGCAAGGAGAGGTCCGCTTTGTTCTTTGGTGTGGGTCTTTGAGGTACGCTTGCCAACGAGCTGCATGGCAGGTCAACATATGTCTGGTCAAGCATGTGGTGCCCAAGCGGCTGATGTTTTGGCCACGCGAGATACGCTTGAGAGATATGTTGCAAATAGCAGCGGTGCGATCTGATACACTCATCTCAAAAAAGGCCCACACCAAAGAACTTTTAGAATAACGTGCAGAGGCAGCGCCCTGCACAGGCGGAGCTCTGCGGTGTGATTCAGTCGGTGTGCTGCCCCTAAGCTGGCCCCCGGAGAGCATCCTGCCTCGTTGGACATGTGCCTCCTCCTCCTCCTCCTCCTCCTCCTCTCTCCTACCAGGCACCCACGTGGAGTCAGTGCCCTCATCATCGCTGGAGCAAACCTGGCAGTATGCTGCAGCTTGTGGAACATGACTGCCAGATTGCTGTCCTTCTTGAGCATCCCCTCTCTCTGCATTCACGCTACTGCCTTCCTCTAGCGGAGTATCATCATCAGAGCCTACAAAACACTGGGCATCCTCCTGGAGCATGTACCCAACACTGTGCTCAAAGAGTTCAGGAGACTCCTCAGGAGGACGTGGTGGGTCTAGGGAAGGAGTCACTGATAATGGCATTGAGAGGAGGGAAGACGATGCGTTGGCAGCTGCTTTGCTAGTACCCTGAGACTGGGTGAGAGAGGATGAGGAGGATGAAGAGGGCTTGGTCATCCACTCTACCAAGTCGTTGGCATGTTGCGGCTCAACATGTCCAGCTGCCGAAAAGGACAAGCGTGTCCCATGGCCACGTGCTGATGATGACGATGCACCGCATCCACGACCAGCACTGTTGTCTATAGACACAGAGCCTGCTTGCCCTCTTTTATCGGCTCGCGCCTGTCTGCCTCTCCTTGCTGGCCTTCCAGACATGGTAATGGCCTGAAGGGAGTTGGGAAAACAATTGGTTAGTGTATATTGTGCTGGAGGCGCACACAACTTCCACTAACTCCTGCAGATGGCTCAAATAGAGAAGAGCTATGTAGGTGGATATAGCGGTGTATACTGGGTTCAGAGCACGCAGACAGCACGCACAATCTCCTTCCGCTGACTGCAAGCTCTATTTAAAACGAGCAAGATAGTTTGCTATATAGGTGGATATAGCGGTGTATACTGGGTTCAGAGCACGCAGACAGCACGCACAAGCTCCTACCGCTGACTGCAAGCTCTATTTAAAACGAGCAAGATAGTTTGCTATATAGGTGGATATAGCGGTGTATACTGGGTTCAGAGCACGCAGACAGCACGCACAAGCTCCTAACACTGACTGCAAGCTCTATTATAAAAGATAGATATATCGCTAGCTATATAGGTGAATATAGCGGTGTATACTGCGGTCAGGGCACGCAGACAACAACCACTACAGAAGAGCAAGAATGAAAAATCGGCCGATAACGATCGGTGTATACTGTGTTGAAGGTACACAGAACACCCACTAACTGCTTCAGACGTCAACAGCATCCTGCCTGTGGCCAATCATGGCTCTCCTCGCTGCCGACACTGTGATTGGCCAAGCATGCGGGGTCACAGTGCATGCTTGGCCAATCATGAGCCAGCAATGCACTGCGCCATCGCAGTGCATTGTGGGCCATGAGGGCAGCGCGAATTTGTCGCGAATGGCCCATAACGTTCGTAATTCGCCGAAGGGGCGAACAGCCGATGTTCGAGTCGAACACGAAGCTCATCCCTAATCAAGATATCATCTCAACCTGAACAATGGCATTATGTTCCATCTGAAATTAACCCTGCAGATCATGTCCCCATGCCAGTGTGTGCAAGTGTCTTTGCAAATTCTTCTTGGATAACAGGTCCTAAATTCTTACTGGATCATTCAGAAGAAACCACAGCTGATGTCCTTGGTCCTTGATGTCCTTGGTCTTCTAGGACCTGACAAAGATCCAGAGAACCCAGCTATCCTTACCCCAGCTACTCTTCTTACCCAGAAGCTTGGGTCTGTTCCTGTTCCACCTGGAAACTTTAAAGCAGGAAATCTGTGCTATGACCAGTGGAAGCGAGTACAATACCGTGCCAACTGCTTCTGGAATATGAAGTAACTTTCTACTCAGCAAGGACGCAGGAAATGGCAATGCCTGAACCCTAACATACAAGTTGGAGGTCTTGTTCTGCTTAATGACCAACAAGCTGAAAAAATCGAATGGCCCATGGGACTTATTGTAAAGAGCGTTCCTAGTGGAGGTACGTAAGGTGGAGGTGAAGGTTTCAAGACAAGTGACTAAAGACTTTCATCAGACCTATCACGGAACTTTGGAGAATGAACTTGTTTGTCTACGCTGCTGGATCCTACCTGAGACTTCAAGAAGAAAGTGTCTTGAACTTTAGTTGACATAACTTGAAGCCTTGAATTAAGAGTTAAGAGTTATTGTTATTGCATTATATGTTCTTTTTATGTCTTTTCGGTCTTCAAGACATCTAGCAAATTACACTGTTTGTTATTTGCTGTTGCAAAACTACCGTTCTGATGTGTATAGTGACATTTACCATGCCAGACAGGGAGTGTGCTGCTCCAATGGGGCATAGAATTGATATAGACTGTTTTCCTAACCATTTTCTATGGACGTTTATATTTTAGTTCACATGCTACAATCTACTGACCTTTTGTGGTAATGCACTTGTTTTCTCAAGTTTATTTTCCCTGATGTTATGACACACTTCCTTTTGTATGTAATGCACCACCCTTCTTCTTGCTATTGTACTTCCTGTTTAATGGATGCAGCTACAAGCCACATGTAGCAGGGCACATGTATTCTGCATAGTAAGCTACAGACAATATCATATTTTGACCACATATATACAACAACTTTTTCATCTGTTTGTATCCTGTCATCTGCTATAACCTGAAGTTCAGAATAAAAGCATCTTGTGGATGGAATCGGTATTTGGTGAGTTCAAACTATCTGAGGATTGTTCTCAGTGATTATATCTTAATCTTATACAGGACAGGCATAGAGGTCTCAAAAGGGATAGTTGCTTCACAACAATTGGAGTCAGAATATTATTATTATTATTATTATTATTCACGATTTATATAGCGCCAACAGTTTATGCAGTGCTTTACCATTGTAAACTGTTGGCACCACCTAACAACTGTCCCCGAGCCATTCCATCAAATCATTCTCTGCAGTTATTACCTTTTGTACCACCACCCCTCCCTTTAGAATGTAAGCTCTACAAATAGAGGAGGGTTCTATTTGTAGAGCTTACATTCTAAAGGGAGGGGTGGTGGTACAAAAGGTAATAGCTGCAGAGAATGATTTGATGGGATGACTTGGGGACAGTTGTTAGGTGGGTGTGGGATAGACTTTCCTGAATAAATGAGTTTTCAGGGATCTCCTAAAGGTGGACAGGGTAGGGGCTGATCGGACATACTGGGGCAGGGAGTTCCAGAGGATGGGAGAGGCTCTGGAGAAGTCCCGAATGCAAGCATGAGATAAAATAGTAACTCTTATGATTCTTTTACTCAGTGTGCTTTGTAATCATGACTCAGAACTGTCTAGTGTGCTGTGAGCCAGCTGATTGATTGCAGGGAGGGGCTGAGCACTCTCATTATAGGATCATATTACCAGACCTGATTTGCTATGCTATTGAGTCCATAGTGAACTCTTACAAATGGATCAGTTTTGTCAGATGAATCGATTCATCCAGTTCACTAAAAAGAATCGATTCAAAAGTCAGATTCGTTCATGAACTGGACATCACTATAAACCAAGTTTCAGTTAAGTCTAATGCTGCGTACACATGGCCGGAGTTTTCGACAGCAAAAGTCTGACGGAATGAATCCGTCAGACAATTCGATCCTGTGTGAGCTCCATCACACCTTTGCTGTCCAAAAAGCTGACGGACTTTAGAAATAGAACGTGTTTCAAATTTTTCTGCCGGACCAGGTTCCTATGGAGAATCCGCTCGTCTGTATGCTAGTCCGAAGGACTAAAACCGACTTTGGTGTGATTGTGTGTGGCCAAGTCCATTCATTCGGAAAGTCCGTTGGAACTCCACCGAAAGTCCGTCGGGAAGACCGTCGGACCTAGTCTGCTGGAAAGTCTGGTTGTGTGTACGCGGCATAAGTCCTCCTCATGTAATAACAGCTCCAGTTCCTCCATTTTGTTAGCTAGGATCCTAGCATTTAAACATACTCCTATCAACGTTGTATGGGTGCATACTAACTCCCCCTTATTACCGCGTACACACGATCGGACTATCCGGCGGACTTGGTCCGGTGGACCAGAGTATGCCGGACAATCCGCCCGTGTGTGGGCTCCGGCGGACTTTTTATTCTCAAATGTCCGGCGGACTTAGAAAGAAGCCATGTGACATCACCCGGTGACCCCTTGTCCCTATATAAGTCGCCGCACAACTCGTCCCTGCCATTGTGGCCAGAGAGAGCGTTGAGTCAACATCTCAAGGAAGAAGAGAAGAGAAGGCGGCGGCGGGAATAGAAGACCGGCCATCACTAGTAAAAGAGCTGGAAGAAGAGAGCGGAGGCCCGTCAAGAAGAATCGAAGAGGGGGACAAGACCCCCGAAGTCGGAAGAAGAGACGGCGACGACAGAAGTCTGGGCCACCGCTAGTAAAAGAGCTATAGGAAGATAGCGGAGGCCTGGCAAGAAGAACCAAAGAGGGAGACAATACCCCCGAAGTCGGAAGAAGACTCCCGGATGGCGGCGGCGACGACGAAGAAGAAAGCCGGGCTCCTCCGCTAGTAAAAGATCTAGCAGAAGATAGCGGTAGAGTCCGGCGAGAAGATCCCCAAAGATGGAAGACCACCGGAGCTGTCCAATAAATTATTTAAAAAACATCTGTTGTGTTTTTTTCTTTACACTTTTTTTCACCAGGTGAATGAGTAGGGGTACATGGTACCCCAATACTCATTCACATAGGGTGGGGGGCCGGTATCTGGGGGCTCCCTTATTAAAGGGGGCTCCCGGATTCTGATAAGCCCCCCGCCCGCAGACCCCGACAACCAACCGCCAGGGTTGTTGGGAAGAAGCCCTTGTCCTCATCAACACGGGGACAAGGTGCTTTGGGGTGGGGGGGGACGCAGGGCCTCCTTTCGCCAAAGCACCCCCCCATGTTTCGGGCACGCGGCCTGGTACGGCTCAGGAGGGGGGGCACTCTCTCATCCCCACCCCCTTTTCTGACTGGCCGAGCTGCATGCTCGGATAAGGGTCTGATATAGACTTTGGGGGGGGGGGGGGCCCACGCTGTTTTTTCCACGCAGGGCTTCCCTTTTAAGTCCATACCAGGTGACGGGGCCAGCGACGTGGCAATCTTGCCAATGGAGGCGGCGACATTGAACTCCTGCGCTAGTCCTGTCTACCTGGAGCTTTTCTCCGTGTGTGGGCAAGTCCGTTGATTTCAAAAGTCCGGGACTCCCGCCATAGGACCTACTCTGCCGGCAAAGTCCAGTCATGTGTGGGCAGGTCCGCTCATTTGGAAAGTCCGGCAGACCTCCGCTGCAAAGTCCGGCGGTTTGTCCGGACTTTCCGAACGAGCGTACCTGCCCACACACGGCATTAGTCTTTCTCTGGCTTGTCCTGAATTGTCCTTGCATTCACCCCAGGATTAGAAGTTACAGCTGTATTATCCCTGCTAACTCCACTATTACTAGCTTCCTCTGCCACCCCCCCCCCCTACAAATAACTAGTTTAAAAGCTTATCCTTATTGTCCTGACAGTGAAAAGCTCTGCGCAGTTTAAGGTTAAAGCTCTTCTCCTGCAATCTCATTGTGCGGCCTTGACTCCTCTTATGCCGCATACACACGACCTTTCGACAGCAGAGGTCCGACGGAGCGAATCCGTCGGACAATTCGATTGTGTGTGTGGGCTCCATCGGACCTTTGTTGTCAAAAAATCTGATGGACTTAAGAGATAGAACATATTTCAAATTTTTCTGCCAGAACTACGCTAGACCCAGTTCCTATGGAGAAATCCGCTTGTCTGTATGCTAGTCTGACGATGAAAACTGACTAGGGCAACTATTGACTACTGGCTATGAACTTCCTTATTCTAGTTCGGTCGTACGTCATCATGTTCAAATCCGTCGGACTTTGGTCTGATTGTGTGTGGCCAAGTACATCGGAATCCACCAAAAGTCAGTCGGGAAGACCGTCAGACCGAGTCTGCTGGAAAGTTCGGTTGTGTGTACGTGGCATTACACTACCTGACACTGAATATTTATTTTTCTTATACTGGGATCACCATTGAGGTATTTGTACATGGCTATCATATCTTCTCTCAAGCGTTGCAAACAAAATAGGATTTTTGTACTCACCGTAGAATCCTTTCCTTTGAAGTTCATTGATGGACACAGCATCTTCATCTGACATTAGGGTTATATCGCCCCTTTAGGAGAGGACTAGGCAGAAAGTGTTAAAAACAGCAACACTTGCACAGTACCGCCGAGGGGGTGGTCCTACTGGCTATAACCTCTCAAACTGTATCCAGCAGCTCAGTTCGTTAAAAGCAGTACAAACATAAATAGGAGGGATGGGTGCTGTGTCCATCAATGAACTTCAGAGAAAAAGATTTTACAGTGAGTACACAAATCCTATTTTCTCTTTCATTCATTGACGGACACAGCATCTTCATCTTGACCTTAGGGACGTTACCCAAGCAGTGTCAAAGAAACAAGGGGTGGGAACAGTAAGAAAATAACCACCCATAACAACCAGAGCTCCTCAACGGAGGAGATGCAACCTTAAACAGCTACCTGCAAAACCTTGCAGCTGAAGCAAGCATAGGAAGATGCGCTCACATCAACCTTGTAAAATTTTGTGAAAGTGTGAACGGACGACCAGGTTGCCGCCTCACTGGGAAATGGATGCTTAATGTCGGAAAGCCCAAGAGGCACCAAATTGCCCTGGTAGAATGTGCCATGAAAAGAAAGGGAGGAACCCGTCCCCTTATGGCATAAGCCTGATCCACAATCTGCCTGATCCACCAAGAAATGGTGGCCGATGAGACCGCCAGTCCCTTTTTCGGACCAGCCACTGATACAAACAGCGAGTCCGACCTCCGAAAAGGAGCCGTAGCAGACAGATACACACGCAGAGCCCAAACCACGTCCAAGGAATGCAAAGCCACCTTTGGGGTGTGACGGCCGAGGACATAAGGACGGAAGCACAATGTCCTCATTCAGATGAAAGGCCAAAAAAACCTTTGGCAGAAACGAAGGCTCCGAATGCAGCACCGCTTTATCCTTATGGAGGATCAAGTAGGGAGACTTGCAAGACAAGGCCGCCAACTCAGAAACCTTCCTAGCAGATGTAGTAGAAATGCACTAGAAAGATTACTTTCTGAGAGAGTGTCAATAAGGGGATCTCCCTAATGTTTTCAAACGGTGATTTTTGAACCCCCAAGAGTACCAGATTCAAATCCCACGGAGGTAGCGGTGGTAGAACCGGAGGGGCCACATGTCGAACCCCCTGAACAAATGTACTCACCAATGAATGAGTTGCCAAGGGTCGCTGAAAAAAGACAGCCAAAGATGATATCTGCCCCTTGATAGTGCTTAAGGCAAGTTTCTGATCCACTCCTCACTGCAAAGACAGCAGGATCCTGTAAATTGAGTATGTGCGCGGGCGCCACCCCATCTCCTCACACATGGAGATGTAGGCCTTCCACGTATGATCATAAATCATCCAAGAAGATGACTTCCGTGCCCTCAGCATAGTGGATATTACTGAATCCGACAGACCTCGGTCCCTTAGTACCTGGCTTTCAACCGCCATGCCGTTAAAGCCTGTGACGGTAAAGCAGGATGAAGTATTGTACCTTGCGACAGAAGGTCCTCTTGCATCGGCAGTCGCCAAGGAACATCCACCACCATTCGTACTATGTCGGTGTACCATGGATGCTGTGCTGAGGCCAATCTGGGGCAATCAGAATTACAGGCATCCCCTCAACCTCCACTCTGCAAAGCAGACGTGGTAGATGTTTGAGTGAGGGAAAAGCATAAATCAGCCGATAATGCCCCCATGGAGCCACTAACGCATCTGCCGCATCCGCCCAGGGATCTCTGTACCTTCTGATTGAGTCAAGAAGCCAGGAGATCCACACCTGGCGTGCCCCACCTTAGGCAAAGGAGCTGAAATACATCCGAATGTAGCGACCATTCCCCTTGGTCCAGCATCTGACGACTTAGGTAGTCCGCTTGCTAGTTTTCTATGCCCGGAATGTACCCAGCCAACAGAGCCGGCACGCACCGCTCTGCCCACTGCAGGATGGGAGCGACCTCCAGTGCTGCAGCCAAGCTCCTTGTTCCTCCTTGATGGTTGACATACACTACCGCTGTGACATTATCCAACTGGATCCTGACCATACACCCCTGCAGCCTCTGTGACCATGTGGAGGGGCAACGCCTGATCGCCCGAAGTTCCAGCACGTTGATTGGCAGGCGGGATTCTACCTGGGTCCAGCGACCCTGGGCTGACTGTATGCCCCAAACTCCCCAAACCAGTCAGGCTGGCATCCGTTATGATCACTGTCCAATGAAGAGGAAGGAATGGCTTCTCAGACTGAAGGGCCGGCGACCTCAGCCACTACAGCAGGGAATCCCTGACTAGCTGGCTCACCCAAATTTGACAATCCAGGGACAACAGAGATTTGTCACATTTGGACAGGATCTCCTTTTTCAAGACTCAAGTGTCAACCACTTGCGGGACACCAACAACTTCACCACAGCTTGAAGAGTCTGCAGCTAGTCTGAAGGAAGAAAGACTCTCACCTCTGAGGAGTCCAGAAGCAGGCCTAGGTACTCCAGGCGTTGAGTCGATGCCCACACTGACTTCTGTAGGTTCAGTACCCAACCAAACTCCTGAAGAGTTTGCATAGTGATTGCCACATCCTTCCTTAATTCTGAGGCAGAAGCTGCTCTCAGAAGGAGGTTGTCCAGGTAACCCACAATTGCGATCCCTCACTGCCTTAGCAAATTTGGGGCTAGCAACTTGGTGAAAACCCTCGGTGCCGACGCCAGGCCAAAAGGGAGAGCTACAAATTGGTAGTGCGCGTCACCGACCGCAAATCGCAGAAACCTTTGATGCTTGATGTATATGGGGGCATGCAAGTATGTGTCCTTGATGTCCAGGGCTGCCAGAAAATCCCCCTGGAGTGCAGCGACCACTGAACGAACTGATTCCATCCTGAATCTTTGTACCTTCACAAAGCTGTTGAGGGCCTTGAAGTCCAGGACTAGACAGACCCCTTCCTTCTTTGGGACTACAAACAGATTGGAGTAGAATCCCTGAAACCTTTCCGGTGTTGGTACAGGTACTATCACCCCGCGCAACAGCAGGTCCTGTACTGCCCCAAACAGGGCTTCCCGGCGAGCCAGAAGAAGATGAAGATTGGAGGGAAAAAATCCAACTGGTTCGCCAGCTCCTGGCAGACGGGGAACCCCATTGCTTCTCCAACTCACGGTGCCACAATTTTGCCCATTCAGTAAGCGTCTGCGACACCAGGGCCGTGACTAACACTGGCCACAATGCTGACCCCACCACCATAAACATGGACTGGGGGAACCACCTAGGCCTTTCAGTCGGCAGGGTCCTTGAAAGCAGGAGTCCCTTCCACCGGAATCATGGTAACTTTATTTAACCTGGATACTGGGGGGTCAACAATCGGAGGAGATGTCCATTTCTGCAGGAAACTCTCCTCAAAGGGGTAACGCACCACCATGCATTTCGGGACTGAAAAGGCCCACTGCAGTTTTCCCCACCCCTTGTAAATAAACCTATCAAAATCAGTTGGGTAAGGAAACACCTGCGGGCCGGCTTGTGGGACCCGAAAGGGACACCTCTGTAGATGCCCCCGCCGTATCCTCCATCTTTAGGGTATCCCACACCGCTGTTATAAGTGCTCCTACAATCGCCTTTTCCTGCGCTGACCTGGACACGGGGTCATCCTTACTGTCCGAAAGGTCCTGGTCCGCATCCTCTGATACGTCAGAACAGGGGCCGCCTGTCACAGCGGGGCCCGAGTCTGAATCAGAGCTTTCCCCAGAAGACGGTGGGGGAGGGGCGTTTTTTACCCCTCTTGCGCCCGCATGCCACTTCCGCCCTGGCAACAAAGGCCTCCAGGACTGCTGACAAAGCATCCATAGGCACCGCAGGTGCAGGGGAACTAGTTGCAATAACAAGGATGTCTGGGGAAGAAGCACCAGCTTCCGATGCCATGCTGACTCACACTCGCCTGTCACCACTTAGGGTCCTAAGGCAAGTCACACAAAATGTCCACCCTCCTAGCTGCCACAGACTGACGGGCCCCCGCAGGACTCACCACCCAGACCCAGGTACCTCGCTGTGCTGCTGCTGTCCGCTCTCCTCTGTGTCATCCATGAGGTGTTTGTATGAAAAGCACGCTGTTCTAGAAGGAAACAAGCACCTAGCGCTAGAGGCAAAACTACCTGAGGCTACTAGAAAATGGCTGCGGGCCGCCTCAGCAAAGACATATGAGGGTGCCAAGAAAATGGTCGCCAAACTTCCAGAAAACGTCTGAAAGGCAAAAACTAGCTGTGGCTACAAAAAAATTGCAGCAGGGAAGTTAATTTCTAAGTCACTGCAGGACTCTGTTGTGTGGTAGAGCTGTGTAAATGACAATGTAAACAAAGAAAGAATTTTCTCCTGCTCTTGTGAAGGCTTTTGTTGATATAAAATGGTAGTACTTTCAAAGGAAGAGATAAATGAAAAGATCATGTGAGTCCCGCTGCCTAAACTGACCAGGGGTGATCTGAAGTAAGCCAAGTTTTAGAAAGCGATGGAAGCGCGTGATCCAGTACATTGATCAAGATGTTAAGGTTTATTCATGAAAAAAGGGGGGGGTGTTGAATCCACACAGAAAGTATCTACGTGTTCATAAAATCGGGTTACAAGTATACACATTAAATCAGAAAAATAGATATGCCCATGCAAGGGCAAGTGCTAATAGTCCGACACGTTTCGAGGAAAAAACCCTCTTCATCAGAGCATTGTAGAACGACAAGAGAGGTCTGTATAGTGTTGTGGATCAAACATACAGGGGAGTGGCTGGTTGGGAGGAGTGACACATGTTAAGTGATGAGTTCTTCTATGCTCCAGGTTTGTCAACATAATAAAATCAGCCTGGCTGATGTCTCACATGGATGGAGGCAGCTGATATCCTCATTGCAACACAAGACCACTTTCTGTTTGGAGTTACCAAGCTTCCTTACAGAAGCAACTGCCTCCTGTTCCCAAACAGATGCATGCAGGCTGCATGCTTTTTGTAAACCTGAATGCAGAACGGTGGGATGTGGACATACCTGGAGCATAGGAGAACTCATCACTGAACATGTGTCACTCCTCCCAACCAGCCACTCCCCTGTATGTTTGATCCACAACACTATACAGACCTCTCTTGTCATTCTACAAGGCTCTGATGAAGAGGGGTTTTCCTCGAAACGCATCAGCCAAACTTTAGCACTTGCCCTTGCATGGGCATGTCTATTTTTCTGATTTAATGTGTATACTTGTAACCTGATTTTATGAACACGTAGATACTTTCTGTATGGGTTCAACCCCCCCCCCCCCTCTTTTTTCATTAATAAACCTTAACATCTTGATCAATGTACTGGGTCACACGCCTTCCATCTCTTTCTTACACAGAGCTGTGTAAATCTCAGGACTAGACATACAAATATCTTGGCAGTTAAAACCGCTCCTATATACAGTGCAACCGGAAAGTATTCAGAGCGCTCCACTTTTTCCACATTTTGTTATGTTACAGACTTATTACTAAATGGATTAAATTCATTATTTTCCTCAAAATTCTACAAACAATACCCCATAATGACAATGTGAAAGAAGTTTGTTTTTTAAATCTTTGCAAATTTATTAAAAATATATAATGAAAAAAAAATCACATGTACATAAGTATTCATAGCCTTTGCCATGACACTTAATATTGAGCTCAGGTGCATCCTGTTTCCACTGATTATCCTTGAGATGTTTCTACAACTTGATTGGAGTCCACCTGTGGTAAATTCAGTTGATTGGACATGATTTCGAAAGACATACGCCTGTCTTTATAAGGTCCCACAGTTAACAGTGCATGGCAGAGCACAAACCAAGCCACAAAATCGAAGGAATTGTCTGTGGACCTCCGAGACAGGATTGTATTGAGGCACAATTCTGGGGAAAAGTACAGAAACATTTCTGCAGCATTGAAGGTCCCAATGAGCACAGTGGCCTCCATCATCCGTAAATGGGAGAAGTTTAGAAGCACCAGGCATACTGAGCTATCACAGAGAAGGACCTTAGTCAGGGAGGTGCCTAAGAACCAGATTGTCACTTTGACAGAGCTCCAGCATTTCTCTGTGGAGAGAGGAGAACCTTCCAGAAGAACAACCATCTCTGAAGCACTCCACCAATCAGGCCAGTATAGTAGAGTGGCCAGATGGAAGCTACTCCTTAGTAAAAGGCACATAACAGACCATCTGGGTCCAGAAGCACTCTCGGACCACGAGAAACAACATTTTCTGATCTGATGAAACAAAGATTGGACTCTTTGGCTTGAATGGTAAGCATCATGTCTGGAGGAAACCAAGCACTGCTCATCACCTGGCCAATACCATCCCTACAGTGAAGCTTTGTGGTGGCAGCATCATGCTGTGGGGATTTTTTTTAGTGGCAGGAACTGCGTGACTAGTGAAGATCAAGGGAAAGATGAATGCAGCAATGTACAGAGAGATTCTTGCTGAAAACCTGCTCCAGAGTGCTCTGGACCTCGGACTGGGGAGAAGGTTCATCTTAAAACAGGACAACAACCCTAAACACACAGCCAAGATAACAAAGGAGTGGCTAAGGGACAACTCTTTGAATGTCCTTACGTGGCCTCAGACAGAGCCCAGACTTGAACCCGATTGAACATCTCTGGAGAGATCTGACAATGGCTGTGCACCCCAGCCAAACCAATGGAGCTTGAGAGGTCCTGAAAAAGAAGAATGGGAGAAACTACCCAAAAATAGGTGTACCAAGCTTGTAGCATCATACTCAAAAACACTTGAGGCTCTAGTTGGTGCCAAAGGTGCTTCACCAAAGTATTGAGCAAAGGCTGTGAATACTTATGTACATGGGATTTTTTCGTTTTGAAATTTAGAATACATTTGCAAAGATTTCAAACAAACTTCTTTCACATTGTCATTATGGGGTATTGTTTGTAGAATTTTGAGGAAAATAATTAATTTAATCCATTTTGGAAGAAGGCTGTAACATAACAAAATGTGGGTATAGTGAAGCCCTGTGAATACTTTCCAGATGCACTGAATGTATTTTGTTTGTGTTTTTAGCCATTTGTCTGGAGTTATGTTCACACTTGATGATTTGGAATTGCCAGCATAAATGCAGCGATTCTGCCTGCTATTCATAATTGTGGCAAAATGCGCAGTGCGCATTTGGGTACCATTATTCATAGTGGCACCCCACATACAACGAGATTTGGGTGCAAATGTTGCGTGACATAATCACACGGCAATAATGGTGTTTAAAAATCGTGCAAAGCTTTTCGCCCAAAGAGGAGCAGAAGCTTGGTGATGAATGCACATAGGGCAGCCCACTAAAGAAGGCTCTGAACCCCCCTCTAAACAAATGGGGACAAGGAAGGTTTTTTTTTTCAAATTTCTGTAGATTCTTTAAAAAGTTGGGAGTCCTATTTGCTGCTTTCAGCCCCCAGGCCTGATTCCGTAACTCAGGCTGGGACTGAGCCATGGTGGGACATCTTACAAAAAAGTGTGACTGTCCTGGCAAATCCAGGACAGTTGGCAAGTAAAAGAGTTTTATATTACTAAACCCTAAAGTCTAAATAATGTAAATAATGGTAGACATTTTATTTAAAAAAAAAATATGTTTTTTTGAATAAGGCAGTTTATTTATTTATACACATTGCTATGAGTTTGCATACTGCTGAGCACCTGCAGTATCCAAATTGCTTTTGACATTTTTTTATGACACATGCAAGAATGGATAAATTGAAAGCAAGAGATACTGGCCCACCAGAGCAGTTTTAGGGAAGCATGGAAAACCTGGGAGGCTACTCTCTTAGGTTTGGTGTGTACATAAGTAATCATAATATAATAAAATGTCTATAATAACTAATATACCGAATATAGTAAACATTATATGCATTGCTATTGTAAAGTTAGTGATGCTAAACACCCACTGTTTAATTTACGTTATCCCTTCTATTTCTATATGTGGATGATAACACGGTAATTATTTTAATTTATTTAAAAAAACAAAACATCCAAGTATCTTTTCCCTAATCGATATACAGCTGTCACATGACCCAGATCTTTCCCAGGCTATCTGCAGGGAAGCATAAGCAGGAGGAGCTTCTAGTCCTTTACCGCTGGTCACGTTTAAAGAGAAAAAAAAACAGCCTTTGGAATACAGAGTAATAATGAACAATATCAATAAACTGTTTTAAGTTGTCATGCAAAGATATATTTGAAATCAAATCTTTATTATTTTTGGCAATTACATGGCATGTGCAGACTTCTGCCAGTCACAGGTTGCAGGGCTGGGACAAAGGGTGGGCAGAAGGGTCGGCTGCCCTGGGCACTCTGAGCTGGGGGGGTGATATAAGGAGATTGAGGGGAGGGGTGCACGTGCCTGGTAATGCCCCTCCTAATGCACTCAGGCGAACAACGCATGCGTGCGCGCCCTTTAGCCATTAACGCTGGCGCCAATTGCCCTATATAAGCACAGCAGCTGCACTAGTCTATTGCTATCTGCAGCTGTAGCTGTGTTCTTGAACCTGATCCTGCTGACTTCTGCATTTGACTCGGCTTGCCTCTGACTTTGCTTGAATATCTCCTGCCCTGACCCTGGTCTGTATCTGGACTTTGCCTTTGCCTTCTGCCTATCTGCCTGATCTCATGTTGTCAACCCCTGCCTGTATCTGGACTGTTCCCTGTCTGCCGTCTAGGTCGACCTCTGACCGTCTGTTACTGGTCCAGGTTTTCTGACCACACATTCTGCTTCTCTTCTGCCCTGCATACACCTGCCTGTCCCTTGCTGGAGCATCTTTTACTAGGCCATCAGTCTTCCTGCACCTGTTATTAGCAACTGCTTACTGCTGCCTGCTGCCACGAGCCCAGGATCTGCTGTTCCTGCCTACACCTGTTGTTCCAGCTATCCAGTCCATCCTGGTGACACATCAGCTATGCAGAAGACTGTACAGGCACCCATACCTCACTGCACTTTCGCGGCCACTGTCTCAACATCAGTGGGCTGTACAGGAGGCTTTCCCTATGTACATCAGGCTCAGCCGTAAGGTACGTGACAGTGCACTTGCACAGGTCTAAAGACATGCAGAAAGTGGACAATTTTAATTTTGCCATCAGGTCCTTAAGAGTCATTCACTGTTGAATTACCAGGGCAATTAGATTGGCATACAGGAAGTAGACCTTTCTGCTTCAGAACAGATGCAAGCTCCTTCGACCAAAGTTATGCCAGGATTTTGGTGTAAGATATTTGTGTGATGGCTAGCTTAGGTTGTTGTGCAGCCTTCTCTTGACTTTACAAGCTAGACGTGCATTTAGCAAGTTCGGCCACTGCTTTTCCTCCCAACCCAACAGGAAGTGAGTCATGAGACCTGATTGGCTAGGAGTCTTAAGACTCCCAGGCCATTCGGGTCTCAGGCCTTGCTTCCTGATTAGCCTGGAGGAGAAGCAGGAAGACATTAGTGAATATTCATTTTCTAATGTCACACAACTGGGTGAGCTCAAGGCGCAGTGCTCTGTGTCCCAAGCCCACCCTTTTTTGAAGCCAATTAGAGCCTCAGGCTTTAATCATGTGCTTAAAAAACATTTAAATCTATGCGTCCGGTGCTCTGCATGTAGATTAAGGGCTGGGTGCATAGATTAAGAAGGCGGCACCCCTAATGGAGCCGCTGCCACATTCCCATTGTGTGCTGATGTGAGGTAGGCCCAGGAAAATGGAAAATTGGTATCAGATACCGTCATTTTCCTTTCCTGGCCTATCCTCGCATCAGCACAGGACTCCCTCCCTAGTGGCCTGTCGCAGGCTAGGTTACCAAACACTTCAATTGGGGAGGGGCTGTCTTTTATTTAGCTAGGAAGATGATAGCCAGGTTTTTTGCAGAATATAGAAAACTAATCTTATAGTGACTGAGTGAGTATAAACAGCATGTAATACAGCATTTATTAAAAGTTTTTTTTTATCATGTGGGTTTAGTGACACGTATTTTATCTAAAAAAACAAAACAAAACAAGGAAAGCAAAATTACACACATATTAGATTGTAAGTAGAGTTGAGCGGACACCTGGATGTTTGGGTTTGATGGGTTCAGCCGGACTTCAGAAAAAAGTTTGGGTTCGGGACCGAACTTGACCTGAACTTGAACCCGAACCCCATTGAAGTCAATAGGGACCTGAACTTTTGAAGACTAAAATTGCTCTAAAAAAGTAATGGAAAGGTCTATAGGGCTGCAAATGGCAACAAAATGTTGTTAAGAGCATGACAAGTGCTCTGCAAACAAATGTGGATAGGGAAATAACTTAAAATAACATAAAAAATTTAAAAAATATATAGATATGCTGGAGGCCCCCTTTTCAGAAGAAGAGGTACAGGAAGTGATTAAGAACCTCAGAAACTCAAAGGCACAATGCCACACATATGGTGGGAATGCCCTAGAATATGCCCTTTCTGGAAAAAAATATTACATTTAATGGATAAGCTAGTGGGAAAATAAAATACTTTGAAATAAAAAAAATAAAAAATTATAATCTTGACCTAGGAGGACGAGGTCCATATGGAGTAGGAGGTTGAGGTGGCGGTGGATGTGGCAGTGTAGGTGGAAGCGGTGGTGGAGGAGGACGAGGTAGCCAACACTGGTTCAAAAATACAACAATGGCTGGGTAAGGCCGGTGATGTGTCAAATTCTGTCCCCCGTCGGATAGTGTCTGCCCTGTACTGAGTTTGCTCAGTATGTAGGACAAGGGGATTTAGAAAATCTACGAAGACGAACGGCGCTGCGCGGTGAAACCAGGTTCAAGCCACACCATCCGAGGTTCAAGCTGATTGAAGCGAGGCCATGCACGAAGCGTGGCGAGCGAAGTGTGGTGAGCGAAGCGAGCCTGTGAGGGGCCCTGTTGCTACCGTATGTTCACTTGGATGGTGGGGCCTGAACCTGCACTGACGGGGCAGGCGCCGTTTATCTTTCGAGATTTTCGGAATCTCCTTGTCCTCTGGCCAGACACTATCTGATGGCCAGACAGTTTTTGTCAGAACACCGTTATACATGTCTATTCTGCACATGGTACGGACAAGTCCTGTAGGATCCATGCCTGGTTCATTTTAATGAACGTGAGCTTGTCCACATTGACTCTGGACAAGCGGCTGCGCTTGTGTCTGTGATACCTCTGTCACTACAGAGGTGGATGAAGAGGCCGAGACTGCAGCAGAAGAGGAAGCAGGAGAAGCCAGAGACCTTTCTTGGTTTATGAGGTGTCTACTCCACTGTAGCTCATGCTTTGCACTTAGATGCCTGGTCATGCAGGTTGTGCTCAGGTTGAGAACGTTTATGCCTCGCTTTAGGCTCTGATTACACAGCATGCAAACCACTTGTGTCTTGTCATCAGCACATTGTCTGGAGAACTGCCATGCTAGGGAACTCCTTGAACCTGGCTTTGGTGTGCTCGGTCCCTTGCTGTGTTGGGCAGTAGCAGGCGTACTGTCTAGGGGATGGACGCTCTGCTTTTGCACCCTGCTCCCTCTTCTGCTGTGCTGGTGGCTCTGTGCAACCACTGCCTCTTCCTCTGAACTACACTGGTCACCTGCATGATGTTGATTACATGTGGGGTCCAGGACCTCATCATCTTCCACCAAGTCTTTACCCCTGCCCTCCTTGTCGGTCTGTACAATTGCGAAAGCAGCAGCAGTTAGCACCTGTGTTTCGTCATCATCCGAGACATGCTGCGATGGTCCTCCCATGTACTCATCTTCAAACATAAGTGGTTGGGCATCAGTGCACTCAATCTCTTCCACTTCTGGGTCAGGGCTAGGTGGATGGCCCTGAGAAACCCTGCTAACAGAGTCATCAAAAAGCAGAAGAGACTGCTGCATGATTTGGGGCTTAGACTGCTTGGCTGATTTGCAAGGGGGGTGATGTGAAAGACTGATGGACATCGGCTGCAGGTGCCAACTCTGATCTTTCATCAGGAGACAATGTCAAGGAAGGTGGGAGACAATGTCAAGGAACCGGAGGCACTGTCAGCAACCCAATCTACTATCGCCTGTACTTGTCCTGGCCTCAAAATTCATACAGCCACATTAGGCCCGACCAAATATTGTTGCAGGCTCTGTCATTTACTCGCACCTGAGGAAGGTGTTTCGCTTGTGCGTGTAGCTGGCACAGATCGACCACGTCCTCTCCCTGCAACAGGAGCTCCACCAGCAGCACCACTACCGAGCCACGTCCCTTCTTTGACATTCTCCTCATATTTTCCAAATTTAGGATCTTGCCCTAAATGGGTATTTTTGCAAAAGCAGAATACACCCAGAGTATGTAAACATGTATCTTAGAGCTGCAGAAATGGCGAAAATGCTATTCAAAAAAAATAGTTTTTGCCCTAAAAAATTTTTTTTGAATAGCACAATAGAAGAAAAATATATAAATTGTGTAACACACACCTCCACATATGCAGAAAACACTGCAAAGTTTTTGTTTCTTTTGCACTAAATGGGTGTTTTTGCAATAGCAGAATACACCCAGAGTATGTAAACGTGCATCTTAGAGCTGCAGAAATGGCGAAAATGCTATTAAAAAATATGTTTTTGCCCTAAAAAAAATTTGAGAATAGCACAATAGCAGAAAAATATATAAATTGTGTAACACACACCTCCACATATGCAGAAAACACTGCAAAGTTTTTTTTTTTTTGCACTAAATGGGTGTTTTTGCAATAGCAGAATACACCCAGAGTATGTACAGGGTGTATGTCACAGTAACATATGCAGTGCTGATGCACTGAGCTTGCAGATACAAGTAGATTTTCTCTGGCACTGTGCTCATGGCAGTGTAAAAAGACTGTGCACCAACCAGATAAATCTGTGTAGATCGCTGAGTTATTAGAATAGATTTCTGAATCTGGACTCCTAGATAATTCTCTCTCCCTCAAAGCACCAACAGGAACCTTGCCCTACACTGTCTATCTTTTCTCTCAGTGCAGTGTAAAATCGCTGACTAATTAGAATAGATTTTTATTTATTCTCTCCCTAACAGCAGCCAGCAACCATTCCCTACCCTGTCTAAAGCAGAGTGACGTGCTGTGCTGTGTGCCTCTAGCTTAAATAGAGGCTGGGTCACATGCTGCACTGGCCAATCACAACCATGCCATTAGTAGGCATGGCTGTGATGGCTTCTAAAGACACACCAGTTAAACGAATGTTGATTGACTGCTGCAGGGCTTTTTAAAATGCACAATTACGTTGCCGAACACCGGACCCGAACCCGAACATACAGTCAATTGTTCGGGTTTGAATTCGGGACCCAAAAAGCCAAAAGTTCAGTACGAACCCGAACTTTACAGTTCGGGTTCGCTCAACACTAATTGTAAGCTCCCAGGAGAGGGAGCTCTCCCAGCTCTCTTGCATTGATAGTATTGTAACTGTAACTGACTCCCTTTATAATGCAAAGCTCTGCATACATTTTTGGCACTACATAAATCCTGTAAAATAATATTTTTGTGATGTCTTGGAGAAGTAAAGGAACTCGGTCAGCATTTTAAATAGGTGTTATGCTCTCAAATCTCTAATATGCAGTACTATAGCAGTGTGTGCACATCATTTAGCTAGGCATTATAATCACCAGAAAATAAGAAACAACGGTAGCTAATATGATGAAGCTTTCCTGTAATATACATAATCTTAAAATATATCTACATACATGTAGTATGGGTCTATATTCATATATAACTTTAGTTATTGAATTACAAGAAACTTAGTAATAGTTTTATAAGCAATCACTTCTATCTCTATACAACATGTTTAACCTCTTGAGATCCACGCTATAGCCGAATGACGGCTACAGCGCGGACCTGCTTTGTCGGGACTACGTCTATTGACGTCGTCCCGCACACACGAGCGGCCCTGAGGGGCGCGCACGGCGCGCTCTGTGATCGGCGAGTCTATGAGACTCGCCTGATCATGGATCCGAGCAAGGGGTCGATCCCAACCCCTTACCACGTGATCAGCTGTCAGCCAATGACAGCTGATCATGTGACAAAACAGAGCCGGTAATCGGCTATTTTTCCTCATTGCGCTGAGAGTGCAAGGAGAAAAAAAAGAGCCGATCACCGGCGGCCGTGATCGGGACATAAGTCCCGATCATGGCCAGCGTATCAGTGCCCACCTGCCCCCTGCCAGTAACCCCCATATATTAAAAAAGTGCCACCCATCAGTGCCCATAGTGCCACCCAGCAGTGCCATACATCAGTGCCACCTATCAGTGCCCACAATCTGCCTCAACAATATTGCTGCACCTCAGTGCCACATATCCGTGCCCATCAGTGTCATCTACCAGTTCCCATCAGTGCCACCCAGCAGTGCCACCTATCAGAGCCACCTATCAGTGCCACCTATCAGTCCCATCTATCAGTGGTACCTATCAGTGCCCCTTAGTGCCACCCATCCGTGCCACCCATCAGTGCCGCCTTATCTGTGCCCATCAGTACTGCCTTATTTGTGCCTATCGGTGCCACCTTATCTGTGCCTATTAGTGTCGCCTTAACTGTGCCTATCAGTGCCCACCAGTGCAGCCTATCAGTGCCCACCATTGCCGCCTATCAGTGCCCACCAGTGCCGCCGCATCAGCGCATTTCAATGAAGGAGAAAAATGACCTGTTTGCAAAATTTTATAACAAACTATTAAACATGATTTTTTATTTTTCTTTATTTTGCATCTTTTTTTGTTTGTTTAGCAAAAAATAAAACTCCCAACTGTAATTAAATACCACCAAAAGAAAGCTCTATTTGTGGGAAAAAAATGATAAAAATTTCATTTGGGTACGGTGTTGTATGGCCGCGCAATTATCATTCAAAGTGCATCAGCGCTGAAAACTGAAAATTGGTCTGGGCAGGAGGGGGGTTTAAGTGCCCAGTAAGCAAGTGGTTAATGCATGAGACATCTGCTTCATTATGCTATGGGAAGTTGGGAACCTTTGACCTTTTCTTTTCATCAGTTGTAGCTATTGTCTTCTCTACCATATAAAAATGACTGGGAGGCCAGTCCAGAGTTTGAGGTTTGATTCAGGACTAGGGATGAGCTTCGTTTTCGAGTCGAACATATATAGCTAGCGATATATCTATCTTTTATAATAGAGCTTGCAGTCAGTGTTAGGAGCTTGTGCGTGCTGTCTGCGTGCTCTGAACCCAGTACCCACTGCTATATCCACCTATATAGCAAACTATCTTGCTCGTTTTAAATAGAGCTTGCAGTCTGCGGTAGGAGCTTGTGCGTGCTGTCTGCGTGCTCTGAACCCAGTACACACCGCTATATCCACCTATATAGCAAACTATCTTGCTCGTTTTAAATAGAGCTTGCAGTCAGTGGTAGGAGCTTGTGCGTGCTGTCTGCGTGCTCTGAACCCAGTACACACCGCTATATCCACCTATATAGCAAACTATCTTGCTCGTTTTAAATAGAGCTTGCAGTCAGCGGTAGGAGCTTGTGCGTGCTGTCTGCGTGCTCTGAACCCAGTACACACCGCTATATCCACCTATATAGCAAACTATCTTGCTCGTTTTAAATAGAGCTTGCCGTCAGCGGTAGGAGCTTGTGCGTGCTGTCTACGTGCTCTGAACCCAGTACACACCGCTATATCCACCTATATAGCAAACTATCTTGCTCGTTTTAAATAGAGCTTGCAGTCAGCGGTAGGAGCTTGTGCGTGCTGTCTGCGTGCTCTGAACCCAGTATACACCGCTATATCCACCTACATAGCTCTTCTCTATTTGAGCCATCTGCCATCTGCAGGAGTTATTGGAAGTTGTGTGTGCCTCCAGCACAATATACACTACCCTATTGCTGTTTTTCCCAACTCCCTTCAGGCCATTACCATGTCTGGAAGGCCAGCAAGGAGAGGCATACAGGCACGAGCCGATAAAAGAGGGCAAGCAGGCTCTGTGTCTAGAGACAACAGTGCTGGTCGTGGGCGCGGTGCATCGTCATCATCAGCACGTGGCCATGGGACACGCTTGTCCTTCTTTTCGGCAGCTGGACATGTTGAGCCGCAACATGCCAACGACTTGGTAGAGTGGATGACCAAGCCCTCTTCATCCTCCTTATCCTCTCTCACCCAGTCTCAGGGTACTAGCAAAGCAGCTGCCAACGCATCGTCTTCCCTCCTCTCAACGTCATCATCAGTGACTCCTTCCCTAGACCCACCACGTCCTCCTGAGGAGTCTCCTGAACACTTTGAGCACAGTGTTGGGTACATGCTCCAGGAGGATGCCCAGTGTTTTGTAGGCTCTGATGATGATACTCAGCTAGAGGAAGGCAGTAGCGTGAATGCAGAGAGAGGGGATGCTCAAGAAGGACAGCAATCTAGCAGTCATGTTCCACAAGCTGCAGCATACTGCCAGGTTTGCTCCAGTGATGAAGAGGGAGGGGTTGATGAGGGCACTGACTCCACATGGGTGCCTGGTAGGAGAGAGGAGGAGGAGGAGGCACATGTCCAACGAGGCAGGATGCCCTCCGGGGGCCAGCTTAGGGGCAGCACACCGACTGAATCACACCACAGAGCTCCGCCTGTGCAGGGCGCTGCCTCTGCGCGTTATTCTAAAAGTTCTTTGGTGTGGGCCTTTTTTGAGACGAGTGCATCAGATCGCACCACTGCTATTTGCAACATATGTCTCAAGCGTATCTCACGTGGCCAAAACATCAGCCACTTGGGCACCACATGCTTGACCAGACATATGTTGACCTGCCATGCAGCTCGTTGACAAGCGTACCTCAAAGACCCACACCAAAGAACAAAGCGGACCTCTCCTTGCTCCTCATCAGCTGGCATCTCCAACCCCACTAGACCTTCAGTCCTCTCTGAAACCTGCTCTGAGAGGAATGAAGGTGTAGAATTAGGTGTGTCACAGCCAAGTGCTTCCGGGCACTCTGCTAGCAGTACACCCACGTCCGATTATAGCAGGCAAATGTCCCTGCCCCAGCTGCTGGACCGGCGAAAGAAGTTCACTCCCAGCCATCCACATGCCCAGCGGTTGAATGCTAGCTTGGCTAAATTGCTAGCACTTCAACTGCTGCCTTTTCAGTTAGTAGACTCGGCCCCCTTCCGTGAGTTTGTACAATGTGCGGTTCCTCAGTGGCAGGTCCCCAAACGCCACTTTTTCTCACGGAAGGCGATTCCGGCTCTCTAACGGCTTGTGGAAGGCAATGTCCTTGCCTCGCCGGACAGGGCGGTCAGCAGTAAGGTGCATATTACCACTGACTCATGGTCCAGCAGGCATGGACAGGGACGTTACCTGTCTTTCACGGCCCATTGGGTCACTCTTCTGGCAGCTGGGAAGGATGCAGGACAAGGTGCAGTAGTGTTGGAGGTTGTTCCGCCACCACGCCTCCAAAATGCTACTATTGGTTTTGACACACCTCTCTCCTCCACCCCCTCCTCTTCTTCTTCCTCCATGGCCTCTTCCAGTGCTCTGTCCTCAGAACCAGCGGTGCTTCGTAGGCGTTCCAGGGGCTACGCAAGTACACAGGCAAAACGATGCCATGCCGTGCTTGCGCTGGTTTGTTTGGGGGACAGGAGCCACACTGGGGCGGATGTTTTGTCAGCTCTGCAGGGGCAGGCCAAGAGGTGGTTGATGCCATGCCAGCTTAAGCCAGGAATGGTGGTTTGCGACAATGGCACCAACCTCCTCTCCGCCCTCCGACAGGGACAACTGACCCATGTGCCCTGTGTAGCTCACGTCCTTAACCTGGTGGTGCAGCGGTTCTTGGGCAGGTACCCGGGCTTACAGGATGTCCTGAAGCAGGCCAGGAAAGTCTGTGTGCATTTCCACCGATCATTTAATGCCTGTGCTCGGCTGGCTGAGCTCCAAAAGGAGTTGAACCTGCCCAAGAACCGCCTTATATGTGACATGCCCACCAGGTGGAACTCAACGTTGGCCATGCTGCAGCGGCTGCACACGCAGCAGAGGGCCATCAATGAGTACCTGTGCGACTACAGCACCAGGACAGGGTCAGGTGAGCTCAGTGTTTTCTCACCACGCCAGTGGGGCATGATCAGGGATGCATGCGCTGTCCTGTCACCATTTTGAGGAGGCCACAAGGATGGTGAGCAGTGACAGTGCATGCATCAGTGACACTGTACTTCTTGTCCATCTCTTGGAGCGTACGCTGCGTGGAATAATGGACAGGGCACTTGAGGCACAACAGAGGCAGGAAGAGGAGGACTTCCTTGCCTCTCTAGGCCCCCTTTATCCAGACAGTGTTCCTGCTGTGCCACCCATCACACAGGAAGAGGATGAGGAGGAGGAGGAGGAGGAGGATGATTGTGTCAGCATGGAGGTGGAGGCTGGCACTCAGCATCAGCAGCAGCAACAGTCTTGTAGGGATGATTTACAGTCCCAAGAAACCCGTGGACTTGTACGTGGCTGGGAGGAGGTAGCTGCGGATTATGTTGTCCTTAGTGACCCAGAGGACTCCGGACCGAATGCCTCAGCTAACCTACGCTGCATGGCCTCCCTGATCCTGCAAAGCCTGTGGAAGGATCCTCGTATTCTTCGGATCAAGGAGAGGGACCATTACTGGCTGGCCACTCTCCTTGATCCACGGTACAAGGGTAAGGTTGCCGACCTTATCTTGCCATCGCAGAGGGAGCAGAGGATGAGATATCTCCAGGAGGCCTTGCAGAAAGGTCTGTGCAATGCGTTCCCAGAGACTGGGAGGTTACAAACTCCTGGTCCTGGACAACGTGTTGCTGAGGCATCGGTCAGAAGGAGCGGTGGAGAAGGTGGCCGTCTGACTGATGCTTTCAGACAATTTTTTAGTCCGCAGCCCCAAGGTATGATCGGTTCCAGCAACCATCGCCAGCGTCTGATTTACATGGTGCAGGAATACCTAGGGGCAAGGTCAGACTTGGACACCTTTCCCACCGAAAATCCTCTGGCTTACTGGGTCTTGAGGATGGATCACTGGCCAGAGCTTGCACAGTATGCAATTGAGCTACTGGCCTGTCCTGCATCCAGCGTTCTTTCGGAACGCACCTTCAGTGCTGCTGGTGGCTTTGTTACTGATCACAGGGTGCGCCTGTCCACCGAATCAGTTGATCGACTGACCTTCATCAAGATGAATCAGTCTTGGATCACCCACAGCTACCAAGCACCTGAAGCTGATGTAACCGAATAAGTTTTTTTGAAATATCACATCCCTTCAAGACTGCCTATGCTGATGCTGAGTGACTGTCCTGTTATGTTGATTGTCTATCCTCTTCCTCCTCCGCTGATATGTTGGAAGAACATTTCTGGTTCTGGGTGATGCCATCAGCCCAATTTTTCTGCCCTTGTTTAACAGGGGTGTTTAATTACAATTTTTGATGCAATGCTTTGCAGCAGGGCTAATTCCTGCACTAAAACTAGAGTATATGGGAGAGGTTGCAGTGTGGTGGCACCAACACCAGTGCCTAAGGCCCAATTTTTCTGCCCCTGTTTAACAGGGGCGTTTAATTACAATTTTTAATGCAGTGCTTTGCAGCAGGGCTAATTCCTGCACTAAAACCAGAGTATATGGGAGAGGTTGCAATGTCGTGGCACCAGCACCAGTGCCTAAGGCCCAATTTTTCTGCCCCTGTTTAACAGGGACATGTAATTACAATTCTTGATATAATATTTCACAGGAGGGCCCGTTCCTGTGCCCACCCAGAGTAACTGTGAGGACTTATAGTGTTGTGGCACCAGCACCACAACCGCCAAAGGTCAATTTTTCTACCACTGTTCAACAATGGCATGTAATTACAATTCTTGATATAATCGTTCACAGCAGGGCGCTCCATCGCCCACCAAGAGTCACTTTGAGGGCTTACAGTGTTGTGGCAAAACCAACACCTTGTTCCGCCATTTCTGTAGAGCATATAACGCAGGCCCCTACTTTCAAACATCCAACTTACAAACATCTCCTACTTGCAAACGGAAGGAGACAACAGCAAGTGAGATGAAAAAAGATGGACGACAAAACTAATTATACAGGGGTGATAACCCTTCCCTATGTTTTCCAAAAAGCTTAAAAATAGTTTTTTTGACTGGAGCTACACTTTAAAAATGTACCAGTTGAAAATTACAAACAGATTCTACCTAACACAACAAACCTACACAGTCCCTGTCTTGTTTGCACTGCCTGTATACTGCTGTTCTGAGTATATAGGGCCTGGGGGCCACACGTATTTCCTTTTTTTAATATGGGTACGGGGTTCCCCTTAATATGCGTACAAGACCCAAAGGGACTGGTAATGGGCAGGGAGGGCTACCCATGCCATTTTTCTCAATGATTTTCAACCATATTGCAGGAACCAGATATAACATTAAAACCGCAAGCAGTTTTAAATGATGTTATTTCCGTTAAATGTCATTTTGTGCAGGGACTGTTCTAAACACGGGAAACACGTGGCACTTCACAGGCATACTACAGACACCCCCCAGGCACGATATTTAAAGGAATATTTCACTTTTTTTTTCACTTTAATCGTCATTAAAATCAGTGCTCCCGCCAAAACAGCAATTTTTTAAAACATTTTAGGCATTGACCCATGTCCCCTGGGGCAGGAGCCAGGTCCCCAAACCCTTTTTAGGACAGCATCTTGCATATTAGCCGTTAAAATTAGCACTTTTAATTTCGAACGTTCGAGTCCCATAGACTTCAATGGGGTTCTAAAGTTCGTACGAATTTGGGGTCCGTTCGAAAGTTCTGGTGCGAACCGAACCCGGGGGGTGGTCGGCTCATCCCTATTCAGGACTGAAGTCTAAATCATGTTGGCTGTCGTTTCCAGGTATCTCATTTCTAAAGAGATTGTGACTTCCCTGGATTGAATATGCTGTATTTATCCTGTATGGTATCGTCTGTAATACATCTTTAATCAATGCTAAGTAAATCTCCTTTATTAAAATCTTTGTGTGTGTTTTAATCCTTGCATTTACTGACCACATATCTGAAAGGGTAAATATATGAATGAACCTATGAATAAATATAACACAGGATTTAACCCCTTATTACTGTCAGGGCTGGCTTAGCCCTTCCTTCTCTGGGCTGGCTGCTCAGCCATCAGCTAATTGCCAGCTCTCATCTCTCTCCACAGTTACCCAGCTATTCCTAATCCTGCTCATCTGACCTGCCTACTTAAAGCTGTCCAGCTCACTTCATCTCTGCCTTCGCCTTGGTCACATCACAAGAAACTATCTCCTGCGTTCCTGTTTAAAGACTGGCTTGCCGACATTCCTTCTAGCTCCTTATCCTGCTTGCTGTTCCTCCACTTCGATTCCTGATGTCCGGCCTGGCTAATTGCCTGATCTGGTTATTGAACTCTGGCCTGGCTGATTACTCGATACGGTTACTTGACTCTGGATATGCTTTGACTATGCTTACTCTATTTACTTTTTTATTTTTTATTAATAAACAAGTATGATTTAATTGTACTTACAGTGGTGTGAAAAAGTGTTTGCCCCCTTCCTCATTTCCTGTTCCTTTGCATGTTTGTCACACTTAAGTGTTTCGGAACATCAAACCAATTTAAACAATAGTCAAGGACAACACAAGTAAACACAAAATGCAATTTGTAAATGAAGGTGTTTATTATTAAAGGTGAAAAAAAATCCAAACCATCATGGCCCTGTGTGAAAAAGTGATTGCCCCCTAAACCTAATAACTGGTTGGGCCACCCTTAGCAGCAACAACTGCAAGAAAGCGTTTGCGATAACGTGCAATGAGGCTTTTACAGCGTCCTGGAGGAATTTTGGCCCACTCATCTTTGCAGAATTGTCCTAATTCAGTTACATTAGAGGGTTTTCGAGCATGAACGGTCTTTTTAAGGTCATACCACAACATCTCAATAGGATTCAGGTCAGGACTTTGGCTAGGCCACTCCAAAGTCTTCATTTTGTTTTTCTTTAGCCATTCGGTGGTGGACTTGCTGGTGTGTTTAGGATCATTGTCCTGCTGCAGAACCCAAATTCGTTTCAGCTTGAGTACACGAACAGATGGTCGGACATTCTCCTTCAGGATCTCTTGGTAGACAGCAGAATTCATAGTTCCTTTTATCACGGCAAGTCATCCAGGTCCTGGAGCAGCAAAACAGCCCCAGACCATCACACTACCACCACCATATTTTACTGTTGGTATAATGTTCTTTTTATGAAATGCAGTGTTCCTTCTACGCCAGATATACTTGGACACACACCTTCCAAAGAGTTCCACTTTTGTCTCATCGGTCCACAGAATGTTGTCCCAAAAGTCTTGGGGATCATCAAGATGTGTTGTGGAGAAATTGAGACGAGCTTTGATGTTCTTTTTGCTCAGCAGTGTTTTTCTCCTTGGAACTCTGCCATGGAGGCCATTTTTGCCCAGTCTTTTCCTGATGGTGGAGGCATGAACGCTGACCTTAACTGAGGCAAGTGAGGCCTGCAGTTCCTTGGACGTTGTTGTGGGGTCTTTTGTGACCTCTTGGATGAGTTGTCGCTGCGCTCTTGGGGTAATTTTGGGCGGCCGGCCACTCCTGGGAAGGTTCACCACTGTTCCATGTCTTCGCCATTTGTGGATAATGGCTCTCACTGTGGTTCGCTGGATTCCCAAAGCTTTGGAAATGGCTTTATAACCCTTTCCAGACTGATAGATCTCAATTACTTTCTTTCTCAATTGTTCCTGAATTTCTTTGGGTCTCGGCATGATGTGTAGCTTTTAAGGATCTTCTGGTGGACCTTACTTTGTCAAGCAGCTCCTATTTAAGTGATGCCTTGATTGTGAACAGGTGTGGCAATAATCAGGCCTGGGTGTGGCTAGAGAAATTGAACTCAGGTGTGGACAACCACAGTTATAGTATGTTTTAACAAGGGGGGCAATCACTTTTTCACACAGGGCCATGATGGTTTGGATTTTTTTTCACCTTTAATAATAAACACCTTCATTTACAAATTGCATTTTGTGTTTACTTGTGTTGTCCTTGACTATTGTTTAAATTGGTTTGATGTTCCGAAACACTTAAGTGTGACAAACATGCAAAGGAACAGGAAATGAGGAAAGGGGCAAACACTTTTTCACACCACTGTATGTCTCAGTCTGGTTCATGGTTTCTGACAATTACATAATGGTGCTGTGAGCAGGATATTTAACCCTTTCAGTGCTGGTTTGAAGTGCAGTGATTAATCCTTGTAATACTTTTGTGAATTGTAATGTTTTTTGACAATTGGGAAACTGTATTATTAGTGTGCACTGTGATGGGAGGTTTGTTTTGGTGGAGTTATAATCAGTTTAATGGCAGATATGTTTAATTTAAATTGGATAAATATAGCAAAGGGGGTAGATGGTCAAATGTTTCCACTCATTGTGTGCTTAGCGGACCCCCGGCAAGCTTTAGATTTTTTGAGATATAGAACAGATGAGCTGATGACCGCGTTAGGTGGATGAGTGGCCCTTTCGCTTGTGCTCATATAGTTGTTCTTTGAGGTTTGAAAACAATGAGCAGAAAACAGGTAGGAAAAGGAAAAATATGACCTGTGTTGATGCTTAGATTGTGATTACTGCAGTAATATATGTGTTGATTTTAAATGTTGAGCTCTTCTGTTGGTTGTTTAGCCAGCTATTGGTGAGGAAAAGTTGCTTGTATGGATGAAATGTAAAAATGCTTTTGACTACTGATATTTAAGTGAGTATGTTTAACATTAGAATAGTTAAGTAATGAAACTAAGGAAAAAGTTTTGACAAAAGTGAGTCTTTTGTATGTTTAACTGAAAAGATCATTAGTTAGCAGGAATGGCTGCAGCCTGCAGCATCCCCCTCTTTTCCTGCCCCTGGACAATGAATAATAGTCATGCATTTTGTAAAAAGGGACATCTGCAGCTGTATTTGTGAGAGCCTGATTGGATGAATACGAGCTGTTTCTCCCTTAAGAGAGGGAGATTTCTCCTTAAAGGGGTTGTAAAGCTTTGTTTTTTTTATTTTCTAAATAGGTTCCTTTAAGCTAGTGCATTGTTGGTTCACTTACCTTTTCCTTCAATTTCCCTTCTAAATTTTTTTTTCTTTGTCTGAATTTCTCACTTCCTGTTTCTTCTCAGTAAACTTCACACCATCATCCGAGCAGTGTTTAGTCAGCCAGAAAAGCTTACTGAACAGCTTACTGAGAAGAAACAGGAAGTGAGAAATTCAGACAAAGAAAACAAAGAAAAAAAACCATTTAGAAGGGAAATCAAAGGAAAAGGAAAGTGAACCAACAATGCACTCGCTTAAAGGAACCTATTATGAAAATAAAAAACTAACCTTTACAACCCCTTTAACCTCCCCCTTAAACGATTGTGCCTGTGTAAAGCAGGACATTGCTGAACATCTAAGAAATGTTTAATTATGTTGAAAAAAATAACATCCTAGTTGAAATTGTTAGTTTTTATTATGCAAAGCTAGGATTAAAGAAAGAAAATGTCTGATTGATGTTAACACCATTTAAAATCCCGAATAGCAGTCATGATTATTATAATTGGTGAATGTAATAAAGTGTCATATTCTATAGGATACAGCACTAATGTTTTTTATTTTATTTTTTTTTTATTTTTTTTTTAAGTTTTTTTAATTAATACAGAAGGAACCAGATCTATTCTTAGAAGTTTCATAGATCTGTATGGTATTGAACAAGAGGTTGCAATAGAAACATCAATATGAGTTTGGTGATGTATAATGTTTGTGCACAAATGTGATGAACACCATATAATGTTCTTGTAAATGTTATTTCAACCATGGTGAATTAATGACAACTTTGAATGGACGTCCTTTAATGAAAATTCACGTGGTGATAATTAAGTAAAATGAGCTCAATTAATATTGGTAATAAAAAGCGCACTCATGAATAACAGAAATAATGGCCATAGGTTTTGTAGTTTGTGGAAAGTATTCGTTAAATATGTTTGTTGCTAACTATTTGTTACTTACTAGGAGGAACTGTAATAACATCACACTAAAACCTTTAATTTTGTTTAGTTCCTAGACAATATTAAACAGCATCAATCCACCTGTCTGATATGGTTTGATGTCCAAGAACTAAAGATGAAGATTACAGTCAAATTGAATAAGTTATGTTTTTGTTGTTATTTTTATGTAATATGCAAATGTACTGAAAGTTTTCATTGGAACTGATTGTAAATGAGAGCAGCTAATAATCTTGATTCTGCATGATAGATTTCTAATGCCTTGTACACACGGTCGGACATTCCGACAACAAAATCCATCAGATTTTTTCTGCTGGATGGTGGCGCAAACTTGTCTTGCATAGACACAGTCGCACGATCGATCACCAAGAGTGCGGCGATGTACAACGCATATGACGGGACTATAAAAGGACGTTCAGCACCACGTGTGGCACCCTTCAGGCTCCTTCTGTTGATCTTGTGTTTATCGCGTGTTGGTAAAAGTTTGGTTAGAGACGATTCGCGCTTTTCAGACTCTTGCTTCAGATCGTTACTGCTCTACAGTTTGTGCTTGTCCGTGCGTACCTGCTTATCAGTGCGTGTAGTCAGTTTGCATTTGTTTGTCATTGCATGCTATATTTAATAGTACTTTTCGATTTTCAGTGCTTATTGTCCGCTCGTTGCTGATTTTCAGTTCGTTCTTTCAGGCCTTGCTGTTTATCGGTGCTTTCTGATAGTCTGTTCTGACCAGCTGACCATTTTGAAGCCATGTTGCGTGTAGGTACTCATCGTAGAGTTTGTGTTATGCAGGGGCTTGGTATTGGGCTTTTAGCTTTGACCCAAGCCCAGTCCATGAACAGGGCAAGGAGGAGTTCATGGAGCAAGAATTGGTTACTCCAGCGTGACCAATTCTCGAACATGCCTTTGCTTCGTGAGATTCGGGAGAATAATCCTGATGATTTCAGGAATTATCTCAGGATGACGGACCCCGTTTTTCACCATCTGTTGGCTTTGCTGACCCCTTATATCAGCAGGCAGGATACCTGCATGAGGCAAACCATCACTGCAGAGCAGAGGCTAGTTGCAACGTGTGGTACTTGGCGACAGGGAGAAGCCTTCAGGACCTCAAGTTCTCTACAGGCATCTTCCCCCAGGCCCTGGGGATCATTATTCCAGAGAACTGTTCTGCCATCATTCAGGTCCTGCAGAAGGACTATATTAAGGTAAGTTTTCTCCTTTAACATCACATTTTAATCTTTGCTAATGTATTGTATTTATTTCGTCGTTCCCTAATTACCATGATTGTAATATGCTCTAATATGCTGTGCCCCTTTGTCCTCATGCATCCTGGAAGCTTTTAAACTTCTTTGTTTGTCCTTCATGCATATTTGCCTTCACTAACCTCCCCAGCATGCTCTTCTGGGCCCATAAACACCTATAGCCTAGTCACTTAGCAATGTATTTTGTCAGCTCCATAGTAGTGCTTTCCCCTAAACACCCCCTAAAATGTGTACAAATGTTATGTGTGTCCTTAAATTCATGCAGAGTGCCAGAGACTTTTTTTTTGGTGGGCCAAATTCATTAGGAACCTCCCCCCCCAACTGCTAAGTCAGCTGATAGCAATCATCTATCTGCTAACTTTGCCAAACCCAGTACACACGATACCTACCTCTTTTGTGGTCAGATTTATGGATGAATTCACTTCATTTCAAATGCTACTATTTTAATTTTTTTCTCCTATTATTATCTTGATAGGTAATAGCAGAATGTAAAAATGTGCTTCCATTTGTTCAGTGTTTTTTTTTTTTTTGGGATTATGACACTTCTTACCTGTCCAGTGGGCTGCCAATAGTGCAAATAAGGAGGGGCTGGCCAAAGTATCACACATTATTTATGCATTCAGCTTTCAATGAAGTGTAGAGGGTTACCTATCCAAAACATCCCCCCCTAATTTGTTGCAATGGGCCATCAGATGGGGTGAGGAATCTGATAAGGGGACCTTATACTTTTGGCTTTAAATACTCATTTCCAAAAATGTTATACTGATCTTGGGCAAAGATATTTGTGTCTAATCTGCTTGCAATGTTGATGTGCAAAATGACTAATTTTTTTTCTTGTTTGACTCCACAGTTTCCTTCAACGCCACAGGAATGGCAGACTGTGGCCCCCCACTTTACCACCCGTTGGGACTTTCCCAATTGTGGAGGTGTAATTGATGGGAAACACGTCCGCATCATCCCACTATTATAATTACAAGGGGTATAATAGTATTGTGATGTTGGTGGTGTCAGCTACCTACGAGTTCCTGTATGTGGACGTGGGGAAAAATGGCCGGATGTCGGATGGTGGAGTGATTGTGCAGACGGAGTTCTACTGGCAACTCCAGAGTGGCAGTTTGGGCTTGCCACCTCCAGAGGAGAATGTGAAAGGACTCCCCTTCATCTTTGCCGCGGATGAAGCGTTTGCGTTGAGGGACCATCTTATGCGGCCATTCTTGATGAGGACCCTCACCCCGGACCAGAGGGTTTTTAATTACTGGCTGGCCAGAGCCAGAAGAGTGGTGGAGAACGCTTGCGGGATAATGGCCAGCCGGTTCCGCCTATTTTTGACACCCATCCACATGGCGGAATATAAACTGAACCATATAGTGCTTTCCTGCTGCATTTTGCACAATTTTTTTAAAAAGTACTCTCCAAATAATGTGGCCTGAGTTGGGCCTGAGGCAGACTTTCCAGAACTTGCCAACCTGATGGCACTTGAAGCTGTCCGTCCTGGCTTGCCCCCCCAAAGCACCCGCGAGGTTAGAAACCAATACATGGAGTACTTTGCGGGTAGGGGGGCCATTGATATGCCAGACAATGTCTGAGAGGCATTTTTTATAAATTTCTCTTTCAAACTGCAATAATATTTGTTTTCATGTACTGCTTGGGTTTGTTTTAGGTGTCTCCTAGTTTTTTTTTTTTTGGGCTTTTTTCTTCAACAGTGTAAACCAAATTTCTGTGCGAGATGAGGTGACAGTCTCTCCTTCAGATAATATTATTATTATGTTGTGGGTCTTCTACACACACACCTTGTTTTTGTTGTTAATGTATGTAGTACATTACTGACAAAAATATTCCTAATTTTCAGCACCATGGCAGAAATGTGTGAAAATGGCATGATTGGGGAAAATTAAAAAGCACTGTGGGTGTTATTTACTAAAGGTAAATCCACTATACACGACAAGTGCACTGCAAAAGTACACCTGAAACTGCACTTAGCAAATAACACCCATTGCCACAGAAAACAACTTTACTACAAATGCTGCTTTTGTGCATTGAAAAAGGAAGCCACACATTGTTGATGATTAAACTTTTTACTCAAAGCACATTCACATGTGTGTAAAAGGGTTTTACAACAAACCAACATATTTGGTTTATATAACATTATTTTTGGTAACATTAATATAACTTGCCGTTTTTGTGTAAACAGGCATGTATCAAAGCGTAACATACAGAACACAGGAACTTACAAAGTTCAACTTTGAAAAGTGAAGACAATATCAGACATGAGTATGTCCAAACTGTGTTGATATTGTCTTCATCGCATGGGGTGTCACCCTGTAAAAGCCAAATTTTTAAGATGCACACAAATTGTGAATCAAGCTGGACATTTTCCTTCTGATCCCATGCCTAATGTCAACATGTGCTATCTCCCATCATGGGGGATCAATGTACGTGTTTTGGGGGTGCAACCCCTTCATCTCAGCCACTTTTGTAGTGAGGAAGGGGTTGCAAGTGTACATTGATCCCCCATGATGGGAGATAGCACATGTTGACGCACTGTGTGCATATTCCAAATTTGGCTTTTGTCAAAATACAAAACAGTTTTTTTTTTATATAAAATTGATACCAGTTAGTTTTGGGTGTTTCAGATTCTCGCTAAAACATCAATGATCTTCATTTTTTGTTGAACCTCATTGATGTTTTTCTTGAGATTATCTAAATCGCGATTGCACCCCATTATCTCCCCGATGAGGATCTGGGCACTTTCACTGGTAAAATGCGATTCTTCTTCCACAACATCCACATCAACTAAAAATAAACCAAAAAACACACCATGTTTTATAAAAATGCAGGCATACATCTATTACCTGAAGCTGTGGTCTCAGGCATTCACCTGTTGTGGTGCCAATTTCAACAACCTCTCCTTCCTCCTCCTCTGTGTCTGTTTTTTGGATTTCCCCTTCTTTGTGATGTGTGGGGTGCCTGGTGTCCTCAGACATCCCGAGTCTTCTCTCACCTATGAGAATGTAAAAAAGGAATACTTTTAGCACACAGATATTTGAGGACAGAAATAGGAATATGAAACATTGCTTGGAAGTGTCGTACAATTGACTTTTTTGGCAGAGTTCAAAGCTGAAAACATTATTTTTTACACTTTATAAAGCTGGAATACTTACCTGTTTTGTGCAAGTTTCACAGATGGAAGCACGTGTGTGGGACACCCTAATAAAAAGGGTGTTCTGGTGTCCCACACTAGTGCTCCTGAGTCCAGATGTGTAAACAGCTACTGAGTGTCCTCTCCTTTACACTGAATCAAGTTTGCATTATATTCTAGTTACAAACCCCTCTAGACAACAAACTTCTTTGACTAGAAAGAGGGATGAACAAATGTAGTTAGCTGCAACTTTCAAAAACATCGTCTATGAAGTGGGCGAACAAACAATGTTTACTATGAACGATTGAACCCATGAACATGAGTGGCCATTTTAAACTGTACAACACTAAATAAAAGCACATGGAGCAGTATGCAAGCAATAATAATAATATGAACACACGACAACTACAAACTTTTTTGAAGAACTCTCTTGATCTTTCTGTACTGATCGTGCTCCCTCAGTTTCAGGTCTGACCTCAGTTGATCCTTGGATCGTCATACCCCCAAAATTCTATTGCAGACTCTTCACAACTTTAGTCATGATCTTGGCCTTTCTGACATTTGGGTTTGGGTAAGGTCTATACTTCCCATCATAGTCGTTCCTCTTCAATATGTCCACCATCTCCAACATCTCTACAAAAGACATATTTGAGGCCTTAAATCTTCTCCTCCGGGATCGGGACGTTTCAGGCTTTGGGCTTTCGTTGTCCTCCTTATTACTGGAATAATTAGTATGCACCTGCTGTGTCTCCGCCATGTGCTCTCCCCACTGCACCGAAAGAGAAGGGGTGGGGAATAAACTAGAAAGAACGTCAGGGGCGGGCGGAGTTTCACATATGAGCACTGTATATAAAGTGTAACACACGTGCGCCGTCATACGTACGATCTGTGAGCAGAGGAAGGAGTAGCGGAAATGCTGATCGTTCAAACGAAGGTACAGTTTTAAATTGGTACATCACTGGCCTATACTGCTTCTAGATTAAGGCTTATATTGGGACAAGATTAGAAGAGTTTAACCTGACATTAGGGTTTGTCTTGTGTTGTGTCTTGCAGAGAATATGGATCCCTTCAAGGACTCACATTTTCTTGCCATATTCATTGATATGCTCAGGGAGCTGCCCTGCCTGTGGTAGGTGAACCACCCCTTTTTTAAGGACCTAAGAAAGAGGAAGGCAGCACTGGAGAAACTGCTTGCTTTGGTGAAGACGATGGTCCCCACGGCAGACATCACCTATGTGAAGGCCAAAATTGGTGGCTTGAGGAGTACATATCTGAGGGTGCGCAGGAAGGTCCAGGATTCCCTGAGATCAGGAGATGCAGATGACATTTATGTCCCCAGTATGTTGTACTATGACAGGCTGCATTTTCTGGCAGACCAGAGAGAACCCAGGCCAGCACTCTACAGTCTTCCCTCAAGGCTTCAAGGCTTCCTTCCCCCCAGCTGAGGCTTCCGATTTCCAACCTGGGCCTGATGATGTTAACTAGATGTTATTATTGATCAGTAAGTTCTGATTTAACAAAGTGTTTTACATATCAATAGACAGCAGTGACCAAAAATGATTGGGACAAGAATGAAAAATGCTGGGCTCAGAATGATAGTCTGTTTTATTTATTAACATTCAATTTGCAACAGTCATGAGCTGAAAATTGTGTGATTGATGAACACAAAACTAAAACTATGTCCCATTTTCATACACAGGAAGAACTCAGCCGGGAGGAGGCTGTGGCAAGTGGCAGCTTGTAGGTCGACCATCGCCCTCCTCCACCTCCTGCCACAACTACAACAGTAGAGCCAAAGCCTGGAAGGAAGCCTGGAGGGAAGTGTCTAAGGAAGACCAGAGAGTGATTGGCCTGGGTTCAGTCTGGTCTGACAGAAGATGCAAGCTCTTGTATGATCACAGCCTGGGGACATAGATGCCATCTGCTGCTGGTCCTGATCTCTTGGACTTCTGGACCAGACTGTACTCCCTTATATATGGACTCCTCAGGCCACCAATTTTTGCCTTTAAATAATTGATGTCTGCCCTGGGGGCCAAAGGCTCGCCAATTTTACCAGTTTCTGCAGCGTTGCCTCCCTCTTTATTTGATTATGACACCTAATAAAGTTTTTTTTGGTTAAAGAAATACTTGCTGATGTGTTTTACAGGACAGTTTATTTGGGAGTAGGCAGGTACATTTCAAAAATGCAAAGTCAAATTAACAAGGGATACCAACACCAAACAACCTCCTCGAGATTAAAAAATAAAACAATAAATTAAAAAGATAATAATGGTGTTCTGCTAAGTTGACACACAAAAAAATTACGAAGATGACCAAATTTAAAAAAAAAAAGGAGATCTTGATTAAAAAAACAACCACAAAATGTAAAAGAAAATTTAAAGATAAAAATCCAAAATTATTTGGGACATCTGACGAATAGAAATATTCTATTCATGAAATCAGGAAAAGAATAAAGAAATAAGTTTTGGAGAAGTCTGTGTGAATATGAGCAGCAAAACAACTTCATTCTTCTAGCATTATAAAGAAAAAGAGAATGCGCTGCATTAAACAATTTTTAATATTGCAGCGTGACGAATGTGCTATATCCATTACAAAGCTAGTTTTACCAGACTGAGCGCTTCCGTCACATAATTTATTCTGAGCATGCATGGCACTTTGTGCGTCAGACTAGGCTACACACGATCGGAATTGACGCAATCCGATCATGTTGTCGGAAAATTTGAGATCCAGCTCTCAAACTTTGTGGGTCGGAAATTCCGACGGAAAAAGTCAGATGAAGCCCACACACGGTCGGATTGTCCAACAGCATGATCCGATCGCACATTTTGTGCGATCGTGTGTACAAGGCATAAGGGTTTTCTCTGATTGAGTTGAATCTAAAATTATATAAAACAACTAATGTTTGAATATTGACAGCAAGATTGTTTTGATATCTGGAATTATATAATACTTGTAATGGTTTGAAGGGTGTAAGAATACCCAAACATTTACATATTGTTCCTTTCTGTGTATATGTAAGCTAAATTATGGCAGCATCTACTTCTGTATATTCTGCCATAATTATTTTGGTGGAACTGTAAGGCATTACCGCTGTGGGAGTGTGCCTAGGGTTTTACATATAAAGTACATTTTCCTACATGATTGACAGTTTAAATTTAAAGTACCGTAATCGTTTTGTTTATCAAGGAAAAAACAGGTACTTTTATGTCTACTTATAATTGTGCATTTAGGTTAATATTATTGCAATGAACACAATTTTTAAGTCTTTCAAAACGAGGTGTTTTAGTGGTATGTATACAGTCAGTTATATCTGACACTCAGTAATTCTTTGACCACCCTATTCTATACACCTGATTGAGTTTTCATAAAAATATTCTTGGTAAAGAAAAAGAGTTATAAAATAGGTTCTCAGGTTTGGTTTTCCTCAATTCTCCTTGATTGCTTGGGATGAGACTGGCATGTAGAGTACAGTGACACATATGCATGGGCATATTATATGCACATATTGGGATCAGTGTAGACAAGAGCCGGTTAGCCTGCCAGAATGTCTTTAGAGTGTGGAAAGAGATCAAAGTGGAGGAGGAAACACACATGAAGTAGTTTAAAGTTGGGCCTATAGTTTTAGACAGAGTAGTGTATAGTTCAGGTGATGAGTAATATACCTGTAATAATATTTCACCTTTAATGTAGAAAGCTGAGTTTTTCTGTGTTAAGCCAGGTCACTAATGATCATCGATTTGCCTGTTCAGAAATCTATAATGGGCTATATGGGCATTGTTGTTAATTACGGAATGTTGGACTGACATATTTGGTAATGCACCTGCCATGACGTCAACTAGAAGTATATTGGAGAAAGGAGACAAACACTTTTGACAGCAGAAATGGTCTATAAATTCTTTACCAATGATCGGCAGCTGAACTGTTGGTGCAAGTTCCACCTGTTCTGAGGGTCGAGGGTCGAGTACCTGAACTGTTCTATCCGTTATCATGGTTAAGTACCTGAATCTGATGGTGAAGTACTTGAACTGTTTTATCTGCTCTGATGGTCCTGTGCCTGAACTGTCTGTAAAAGTTCCAGCTACTATGTGGTTATGTGCCTGCCAGTCTATGACTTGTGAGCTGAAATTGTCCGAAGGATATGGACTATGTATTCTACAGTTCTTTTCAGTTCTACAGTGTTGCAAGTGCTATGCTGCGAACTGGTAACTGGATGTCTAAGCCCTTGTACACACGGTCGGACATTCCGATGGACAATGTTCGATAGGACCGTGTTGTCAGATAATCCGACAGTGTGTGGGCTCCATCGGACTGTTTCCGTCGGAGTATCAGAGGGACCAAGTTTTCCAGCTGGGCTATAAAATTTTCCGACAACATGATCCGATCGGACTTTGCCCGATCATGTGTAGAGAATTCCGATCGGACAAAGTGCCATGCATGCTCAGATCAAATTCCTAGACCAAAGCTATTGGCTACCAGCCTGAACGTAGTCCCGTCCTAACGAAATAATGTCATCACGTTAAGTACGATCGGATTTTCTGACAACTTTGTTCGACTGTGTGTATACAACAGTTTCGGACAAAATCCGTCGGACAAAATCCGACCGTGTGTACAAGGGCTAAGACTCTGCTGTCCACCAGATATGGAGGACTTTGACAAGTTTCTAAAGGAAAGTTTGATGTTCATGTCTCTACTTTCAAAAGGAGGATTGGTGTTATTCTGTTAGTCCAACATATAGTTGTTTTTATATTTTTAGAAGTTTTGATATTTTTTATATTTTTAAGCCCTAACATAGCAGAATGAGATTTCCTGGGCAGGTAAATCAGACAGAGAAAGTGAGTGGGAGGAGTGGGATATATAGGAGATGGACCATATTTAATAATGAGGAATGTTTCGCATACATACTCATAATACTGGAAATGTGAAGGATGAAATTAATGAAGCCATAAATGTTTATATTAGAATACAAGCGAAAAGATTACCTTGAGTAGAACATATTGATATATCTATAGGTATTCTTGAGTATTATAAACTAAGAATCTTGTAAATCAAGGGGTGGAATGTAATATGGGTATATATTCATATATAACTTTAGTTATTGAATTACAAGAAACCTAGTAATAGTTTTAAATGAAATCACTTCTATCTATATACAACATGTTTAATGCATGAGACATCTGCTTTATTATGCTATGGGAAGTTTGGAACCTTTGACCTTTTCTTTTCATCAGCTGTAGCTATTGTCTTCCCTGCCATATAAATATGACTGGGAGGTCAGTCCGGAGTTTGAGGTTTGATTCAGGACTGACGTCTGAATCATGTTGGCTTTTGTTTCCAGGTATCTCATATCTAAGGAGGCTGTGACTCCCCTGGATTGAATATGCTGTATTTATCCTGTATCGTATCATCTGTAATACATCTTTAATCGAAGCTAAGTAAATCTCCTTTATTACAATCTTTGTGTGTGTTTTAATCTTTGCATTTACTGACCACATATCTGAAAGGGTAAATATATGAATGAACCTATGAATAAATGTAACACAGGATTTAACCCCTTATTACAATACATCTTAAAAATATGTTGAGTTTTACTTACGAAAATCAGAGAAGTCTTTTACAGTGATTTTCTTAATTTTGTTAAACCGTGCATATAGGTATGCAGTCTCCTTGGGTAAGGGAGGCACTTCTTCAATCTCCGTTTCTTCACAGTAAACTGACCCACTTAAACACACACAAGCCAAGCATGTAGGTAAATCTGAAATGAAGTAATCAGGATTAGAGATGGACCGAACAATCCCCTGTTCAGTTCGCGCCAGAACTCTTGAACATCACAAAAGTTCAGACACAAACGACAAACCCTATTGAAGTCTATAAGTCCCAAACTGGAAAATCAAAAGTACCCATTTTAAGGATTATATGTAAGTTATTGACCATAAATAGGGTATGGCACCAATTAAAAAAAACCCTCTTAAAAAAGATCGCTTTTAAAGGAGCAGTGATTTTTAACCTCCCTGGCGGTAATCCCGAGTGGGGCTCGGGGTTAATTTTCAGTACCAAAAGTGGTATCCCCGAGCCACACTGGGGATTACTCCATAGTATCCCTGTACTGTTACTTACCTTGTCCCTATGATCACCCGATGTCCTCCCTCTCTGTCCTACAGTGGATGCCAGCATCTGTGTTTCGGGTTCCCTTCCCTGCGAGCGCTGTGACACAAGGAAGAGGAACTGGGCGGGAAATTCAAAAAGTTCAAAACATAACATAAACGCAATACATTGTATATTGTATCAAACCATTTCCCCTCAGTTTTGTCCCTAATGCTTTGTCCAGTGCCCTGCCTACATTTTTGCCATTCTTTCTGCCTGGAAGCTTGAGAATGTCCATGGCACCCAAAAAGCGTCCCTTTAGTTCAAAAGTGGTTTTAGACCAGCTAGAAAACAGCTATAGTGAATTAGAGCTAGTGATTAGTAGGGAAATTCATCATCAGACACTGAAAGTGACGATATCGACGATCCTGTGACTGAGCTAAGTGATGTGTGAACTTGGTGCTTTATTGACTGTGATACGGGTCAGGCAGAGCCCACGAGATTCCCATTTACTACACATCTGGTATGAAAGTAGATGTTAAACATGACAACCCCTTGCCATACTTACAATTATTTCTGACTGATGAGGTTATTGAAAAAATTATAACTGAGACAAACCGGTACAAAGAACAACAATTAGCTACTATGCTATGAAGTTTCCAAGAAGCAGAAAGTGGGAACCAGTGACCAAAGATGACATTTGGACATTTCTGGGCTTGGTGGGGAAACCCTTGCAGAAGAGGTATTTGAAAACAAATACCGTATATACTCGAGTATAGGCCGACCCGAATATAAGCCGAGGCCCCCAATTTACCCCCAAAAAAACTGGCAAACTTATTGACTCGTGTATAAGCCGAGGGTGAGACATGCCTGTCCATCCCTGTGTGTGTGTCCGTCCATCCCTGTGTGTCCGTCCATCCCTGTGTGTCCGTCCATCCCTGTGTGTCCGTCCATCCATCCCTGTGTGTGTGTGTGTCCATCCATCCATCCATCCCTGTGTGTGTGTGTCTCCATCCATCCATCCATCCATCCCTGTGTGTGTGTGTCTCCATCCATCCATCCATCCATCCCTGTGTGTGTGTGTCTCCATCCATCCATCCATCCATCCCTGTGTGTGTCTCCATCCATCCGTGTGTGTGTGTGTGTGTGTGTGTGTGTGTGTGTGTGTGTGTGTGTGTGTGTGTCCAGCCTACCTTTGTCCCGAGCCTCCGTCCCGTGCCTTGCCTCCTTGCCTCCGTCCCGTGCCGTGCCTTGCCTTGCATCCGTCCCGTGCCGTGCCTTGCCTTGCCCCCGTCCCGTCCCGTGCCGTGCCGTGCCTTGCCTTGCCTCCGTCCCGTGCCCTCTTCGTCGGCGGCCATTGTAAAATTCAAAAGCTGCGCCGCCGCCTTCGCCTGTGATAGGCGGAACACTGAATTTCCCAGCAGCCTGTGTTCCGCCTATCACAGACGTCGTATCATCCTCGTCCGTAGTACGAGGATGATACGATGTCCGTGATAGGCGGAACACAGGCTGCTGGGAAATTCAGTGTTCCGCCTATCACAGGCGAAGGCGGAGCCGGAGGCGCGGCTTTTGAATAGAATGGCCGCTGTCTGTCTGCTCGACACGCTGATCGAGCGGGCAGACAGCGATGACTCGAGTATAAGCCGAGGGGGGCACTTTCAGCCTCAAAAAAGAGGCTGAAAATCTCGGCTTATACTCGAGTATATACGGTAAATAACTTGCCACTCCATTCTTTGGCATGGTCATGTCAGAGTACAGATTTCCCCTGATCATGAAATATTTACACTGAAAACAATGAAGAATTTGATGAACCTAAAGAAAATGTGAGAAGTATTGCAAATGATTCTAAAGAATTTCCAATGGAGCTATGTGCCAGAAAGAGATATCATCATATATGAAAGTCTAATGGCCTACAAGGGAAGGCTCAGCTGGGTACAATACATTGCATCAAAGAAAGCATGATTTGGCATAAACTCCTACATGCTGTGCAAATTGTCAACTGGCTACATTTGGAATTCAGTCATATACACTGGAAAAGGAACTAAATTCAATCCAAAATACAGCATCTAATGAATGGCAACATTTTCCATTCTTTTACTCATTGAGTCATTGCTAAATCAGGATTATTGTGTAACAGCCAACAACTTTTATACAGAAAAAACAGGGATGCATCACCATCCAGCTATTACAGCCACAGACTATACCCCTAAGGATTACTCCATCTGGAGCACCAGATAAACACTGGCTATACTGCTAAGACAACTTTTATACGTCTCCTGAACTTTGAGTTTCTTCTGTAAAACAGATGCCTATGGAACCTTTAGGGCTAGCTAGTGCGACATGCCGCCAATGTTTGGCAATACAAAGCTGATGGTTGGAGTAATGGTTGCCTGGCAGAAAGGCAAAATGATGGCACTGCGATGGCGTGACAAGAAAGATGTGTGCCTAATGAGTACAGTTCATAATACCTCCACTGTTATGGTATGCACGAAAGGAGGTGGGAAAGAAATCATGAAGCCACAAGTAATGATAGACTACATGAACAGTATAGGAGGTGTCGACAAAGCCGACCAAGCAATGACATTCTACCAATGAGGAAACAGCAAAAGAAGTACTACAAGAAGATCTTCAGGCATCTTCTTGAGCAATGCTTGTGCAATGCCTACATTCTGTCCAAAAAAAACAGTGACAAGCCTGTGATTCATTCTGACTTAATTTGGAAAGTTGCCGAATGTATCTTTGTGAACCACCAAACGCCATCAATGGCTGTGAATAGGGCTGGACGTCATACTGTTGGCGTTGTCAACCTGGAATGCCTGACTGGTCCTCACTTCATGGACTACATCCTACCAACCGAGAAAAGGTCAGCACCTACAAGGATGTGCGTGGCTTGTTGCTTGATGCGAGATGACAGTGGAAAGAAAATCAGAAAATAAACCAGGTTCCATTGTCCTGTTATGTCAGACTTTATGCAGGCCCATGTTTCAAAAATTTTCATACCCAGGATGTTTACTAAATCAATATGCAGTGTCTACTATTACAGTGACTAGTAATATTGCACCCTTGTTTGAACTAATTTCAGTGTTTTTGGTTTGATTACATTATTGAATAGAATATATTATTATTATTATATTACTATTTTTTATAATTTATGATTTTGTGTTTCAAACTTTATCATACCCGGGATGTCTACTAGACTCTTGTTTGGACAGATTTAAGTGAGTTATTCCTAAGAATTACAGGCATACAATATAAAACATTTAACATTCAAAAATATGAATGAAAGTGAAATAATAAAAATGAAAAATTCATTTAAATATAGTGCCTGGAGGTCCCCTTAGTCTGCCTGTAAAGTGGTGCATCTGTACCATGTATAAAACCTGCTGCAGCAAAACTGACATTTATAAAGAAAAATATAACATTTAAATACATTTTCCCTGCAAGCAGTTTTTTATTTAGTAAACAATGGCTTGAGGAGCCAGTCTTTATGATGAGACCACATTTTAGAGCACTCGGAACAAGATTAGAGATTCTTTGGATAAAGTCTGGTGTCTCTTTGGCAGACTTTGTATGGAAATAGTTTATATATTGTGCTCCCCGTGCTATGAAATGTGTACAATAGGGATGGCCGAACGGTTCGCCCGGCGGTCGGTTTGCGGCGAATTTCGGCTGTTCGCGGTCCGCCCGATCGGCGGACTATTGCCGCTGTTCGCCCGGCGGACTTCCGTGTTTACTGTGTAAAAGAACTTTGACCTATGATGACACATCCATCATGTGGTACAGGACAGTCAATTGAGACATTACAGCACATTGACACTTGGACATTCCCCCTAACTTATAAATAGACCGGATCCGGCGGTCATTTTACATTCTTTATACTGTCACTATAGGGAGAGGTTGCTGTGTGGAGCTGGGAGAGACTGCAGTGACCCAAATCGCTAGCTATTAGGTCCACAAAAGTTCTTTTTATGACTGATATGGTATAGGTGTTAGGTGTAGTTCAGGATATAGGTTTGAGGCACTGCTATTCAAGTCATTGTTGCAGCAGCCTGTCTTTTGTCAGTGTAGAGAGAGGGACAGGACGCTGTGTGCAGCAGGGACAGTCAGTTTAATCATTAGCTGTTACTATTATGTCCACAAAAGTCCTTTTCAGGACTGGTATGGTAAAGTAGTACAGGATATAGTTTTGAGTGCTATTCAAGTTATTGTTGCAGCAGTCTGTGTTTTGTCAGTTTAAATAGGGACAGGCAGGAAGCTGTGTGTGGCAGTGAGGGACAGTCAGTTTAATCAGTAGCTGTTACTATTAGGTCCACAAAGGTTCTTTTCAGGACTGGTATGGTAATAGGCTTGTACACTTTCTTCCAAATATAGAAAGAATATTATACTGGACTGCTGCCCTTCTGCTGCAGTAGTCCTTTATGAGTATAGGGACTGAGGTAGAGTCTGCTAATCACAACCTACTAGTTCCACAAAGGTCCTTATAAGGACTGGTAAGGTATAGTGTACTACAGTACATAGAGTTGAGTGAGGTACAGTCTGCTAATCCTTAAGGACTGGTATAGGTCCACAATATATAGGGTTGAGGTGCACTACTGCTGACTGCTGCCCTATTCTGCAGCAGTCCTTTATCAGTATAGGGACTGAGAGTTTTGTCACAGGGTCATTTAAAAAATGACAGGCAGAGGAAGAGGCAGGCCCTTCCGCAGGGGTGGTAGGGGTAGGGCAGGAGCAACAGGCTTGAGCCAAAGTGGGAAGTTGCAGAAGGTGCGTTCAATTACTTTAAAGGACGCACCAGACTTGGTTGAGTGGCTCACTCAGCCTTACTCTTCTGCACCCTCCTCATCCACTCGATCTGCACCCTCTTCTTCACTCTCTGCTATGTGCACCCCCAAAGACACTACCACCAACAACACCACCACCACCACATACCTTCCGCTTGAGTCACAGGAATTATTTTCTGATCCATATCAAGACATTTCTGATGCGCAGCCACTCTTGGCATTGGATCAGGAAGAGGAGGTAGCAAGAACCGCCACTCAGCAGTCTGACGACAGTACCCAGATCAGCCCAAGGAGGAGGTTGGTCCCCGGTGTTGCTGCCTACTCCGAGATCTCTACTTATAGCAGTGGGGAAGGTGACATCGATGATGACGTGTCTAGTGATGTCACGTGGGTGCCCACAAGAGAGGAAGAGGAGGGGAGTTCAGAGGGAGATATGGACCAGCAGATAGGGAGGAGAAGCAGGAATAACTTACATTGCACAGTAGGGACAAAGCAGACTGCTAATGTATCAGGAGCGAGTCATCGACCATGTACGGTAACATCTGGTGCTCCCAGGACGCCAGCACATCGTCCACAGTGTGGGCTTTTTTTAACGTGTCCGCTGCTGACAATAGTGTTGCCATCTGCAATCTTTGCAGTCAACGCATTAGTCGCGGTAAGCCCAACACTCACCTAGGGATGACCGCCTTAAGAAGGCACATGAGCAGCCACCACCGAGCCCAGTGGGAGCAACGGAACACACAAAGCCACACTCCAGGCTCTCACCGTCCAGCCTCGTCTTCTACTTCTTCTCCTCTCTCCTCACAATTGTCCTCCACTCCACCTTCCATCACGCCAAGCTCACATTTTTCTGCAAAAAGGCAGGCTTTCGTGGGCCTAATGTTCGAGTGTAAAAAAATGATGACGCCGGATAACCCTCTTGCCCAACGGTTGACGGGTGGCTTGTCAGAACTCATAGCCCGCCAACTACTGCCATATAAATTGGTGGACTCGGAGGCCTTTCGAAAATTTGTGGCCATTGAAACACCACAATGGAAGGTCCCAGGAACGAAGTATTTCTCAGAGGAGGGCATCCCAGAGCTATATGGCCATGTTCAGTGGCAAGTGAATGTATCTCTGGCACACAGTGTCGGTGCCAAGATACATCTGACCACAGACACGTGGTCTAGCAAACACGGGCAGGGAAGGTATATCACTTTTACTGCCCACTGGGTGAACCTTCTGACGGGCGTCAAGCATGTAACCCGTGGCACCCTAGTAGATTTGGTTTTACCGCCACGGATTGCATGCAGGCCTGGCTCTTCTTCTCCTACTCCATCCTCCTCCCTCTCCTCCTCGGCTGACTCCTCCTTTCCGCTGCTAGCGTCTCTTCCGCTGCGCCGCCCAAGCTCCCCAGAACCTATTCGACATGCCAGGTGAGACGTTGCCATGCCGTGCTGCGTCTCTTGTGCCTGGAAGCCAAGAGCCACACTGGCCCGTCACCCCTTTCAGCTTTGCGTTCACAGGCAGATCAGTGGCTAACACCGCTCAATTTGACAGTTGGTAAAGTGGTGTGTGACAACGGTGCCAATCTGCTTAGCGCATTGAAACAGGGAAAAATTACGCACGTGCCATGCATGGCACACGTCTTAAACTTGGTCGTGCAGTGATTCATTGTCAAATACCCTGGGGTGCAGGACATCTTGCGGCAGGCAAGGAAAATCTCTGCCTATTTCAGAAGATCTTACACGGCCATGGCTCGCCTTACTGACATTCAGTGGCGACACAATCTGCCGGTCAGACGTCTTATTTGCGATTGCCCGACGCGATGGAACTCAACCTTCTATATGCTTGATAGGCTGCTCCAGCAGAAACGTGCAGTTAACGTCTACCTGTATGAACTCTGTGGCAGAACAGGTTCTGGGGAGCTGGTTTTTTTTTCACTGCGCCAGTGGCTGCTCATGCGCGACACATGCAGACTTCTGCGGCCATTTGAGGAGATCACCAAACTGGTCAGTCGCAGCCATGGCGCCATCAGTGACATGGTACCTCATGCCTTCTTTATGGAGCGTGCATTGCGTTGTGTCATTGATCAAGCTGTGGAGGAGCAGGAGCGGGAAGATGAGGAAGTCGCAATGCTGGATGAATTCCCAGAGGGGGCTACTCTATCTGAGACAAGGCTCCCACCATCCCTATGCTATGCTGACTTCCTCCTAGGGCTGCTTATTATGAGGGGCTCCCACCATCCCTGTGCTGTGCTGACTTCCTCCTGGGGCTGTACCTCTGCTGTGCATATTATGAGGGGCTCCAACCATTCCTGTGGTATGCTCATTATGAGGGTCTCCCACCATCCCTGTGCTATGCAAATTATGAGGGGCTCCCACCATCCCTGTGCTATGCTGACTTCCTCCTGGGGCTGCTTATTATGAGGGGCTCCCACCATCCCTGTGCTATGCTGACATCCTCCTGGGGCTGCTTATTATGAGGGGCTCCCACCATCCCTGTGCTGTGCTGACTTCCTCCTGAGGCTGTACCTCTGCTGTGCATATTATGAGGGGCTCCCACCATCCCTGTGCTATGCTCATTATGAGGGGCTCCCACCATCCCTGTGCTATGCTGACTTCCTCCTGGGGCTTCTTACGGTGCAGGTGTCAGTGCTGTATATCATGGTGCTGGTGTCAGATCACTCTATCACGGTGCAGGTGTCATTGCTGTATGTCACGCTGCTGATGTCAGTGCTCTCCATCACGGTGTTGGTGTCAGATCACTCTATCACGGTGCAGGTGTCATTGCTGTATGTCACGCTGCTGAGGTCAGTGCTCTCTATCATGGTGCTGGTGTCAGATGACTCTATCACGGTGCAGGTGCCATTGCTGTATGTCATGCTGCTGGTGATCATCTCCTGCACCCTCTTCTTTGCCTACCCTGACCTTCCCTCTCCTCCATTGCCTTCATGCGCTCCACAGTCCTGAATGGTCACAATTTCACATATAAAAAAAGAATGCTTGTAGTTGTCGATCCCAGATTCACCTCATACATGTGTTATGTCATTGGCCATGTGGTGGGACTATGTTTGCACAGCTAGTAATTATTTTGTGGCTGCAAATTTGACCTGTAGGTTTGCAAAGTTCGCCTCCCATTGAAGTCAATGGGGCCCGCCGCGAACGTTACGGTTCGCGAACAATCGGCAGCGTTCGCGGTCCGCGTTCGCGAACGTCCCGTCGGAAGTTCGTCCATCACTAGTGTACAAGTACTGTGAGTTATCTTATCAGACTGCTGCTGGGATATACGCTATGAAGTATGAGATAAATGTCCAGCGCTGCCTATCCATGTGCCTTTAAGTGTGTGTATTACTCAGACAAAATAATATACTATTAATTTGCTTCTACAACATGAATCAATATAGTTAATAAATTAATTAAGCAACAAATGCTCAGCTATATATATATAGAAAAAGAAAAAATTAAAGGTACCAACATCCCAAAAATTTTAACTTCAAAAAGGAGAGGATTGGGGGGCAAATAGGGTTTTTCTGGTACCGTCATAAGACATTACACCATCATAATTTATTATATAATAACGTTTATTTACACTTTCATTCTGAGTGGCAATACCCCCTCTACTAGGTTTCCACCGAGACTGAAATTGTCCTGTTGTGGAAATTTTATTGTAGCGGCCATAACCCTTTGTAGGACGGCCTTAACTTATTGGGCTTACCGGTTACCTCCGCTTGGCTTGTCCTTCACGTCTAGGGGTTCCCACGGTTGATACCCAACAACTTTGGACGCTGACACCAAGAAAGTCCTTTTGAAAGATTTTATTTTGCAGGGGCAACATCCAACAACACAGTCTCATATGGGAACAGAGGGCAAGGGTGAAGAACTCAGGCACCTTGAACTGCAGACATAACAAAGTCTCTATTACCACCCAGAGAGTAGCCACTCGCAGCTGGGCACTTCAAAGCTAAACAGATCTCTATCCAGAGATCATGGCAGTCAGCACGTTGATTCAAAACTTGTAAAATCTCTGACCTTGAACAAGTTGTAACTGAAAGTGAACAGGAACCTTTTTCCTCAGTACCTGGAACGTTCTCTGTCTCCTTGATAGTACTGGAAAAAGCGTGGATTCATCAATGTCCTTCCCAACTCGGTAACCAGGCACTTCTCAGAATGCCACTTGTCGGCCCTCCTCCGAAGAGTCCTCCCCCAGTCACTCTCATGAACTGTGGTGCCCCTCCAAGCCGAGAGCACACCCGGACACCTTGAATCCTCCCTCAGTTACTGCGCCTCGGACCAGCCGGTTCCGATACTCGGGAACAGACAGATCCCTACCCCAGACCAGGCGGGTCTATTGGGGCTATCCAACAGAAGCATGTTGCGGGGTATCGAACACCCCATGAGCGGGACCCCATGCGGGGCTACCCCGGTCCAGGAAACAAGAACAGACTGCTCGGGCCTCACAAACTCCTACTGAACACGTGACCTCAACATCTTAAGTACCCCTCCCCAGACTCCTCAGCGGGGCCCGACACATCCACTGATTGGTTCAGAGGAAGCTGATACCCAAAACGTCCAACCAGGCCTGGTTCTGGCCTGTCATGTGCACCTCACCGTACACATGACCAGGCAGAACTCTAATGCCCCGTACACACGAGAGGGATTAAGTCTGACAGACTTCCGACGGAGTTCTAGCGGAGTTCCGCCGGAGTTCTGGCGGACTTTTCGACCGAACGGACTTGACCACACACCATCACACCAAACTCCGACGGAGTCGAACGTGATGACGTACGACTGGATTCGACGTAGGAAGTTCATAGACAGTAGCCAATAGCTGCCCTAGCGTCGGTTTTAGTCCGTCGGAGTAGCACACACACGAGCGAATTTTTCGAAGGGGACCGGGTCCGGCGGAGTTCCGTCGGGAAAATTTGAAGCATGCTTCATTTCTAAAGTCCGTCAGACTTTTGCGAAGCTAAAGTCCGTTGTAGCCCACACACGAGCGGATAGTCCGCCGGACTCAGTCCGTCGGAGTTTGGATGTCGAAAAGTCCGCTCGTGTGTACGGGGCATAACACAGCCCAGTTAAACTGATGTCAAAGTTAACCTACATAATTAACCCTCAGAACCCCACTACTGTTCTGAGGCAAAAGCTAAATTTACACATAAATGACACTTTGTCCAAAATGTCATCCGATACACATCCCCCCCCCCCCCCCAGTTATTTAGACGATGTCCCCATCGTCTAGGTAACAACTAGGGTAAAAATCCTATCAAAAAAAAAACTATGCAGTGCCTGAGTTTTTTTTTCTTGCGTGTTGGGGAAGGGAAAGAAGGGAAAACGTATTCAAACTTTAACGTTTTCACAATGACACATTCAGTGTTGTACATATACCACCCAGCTGACTGACTAAACCCACCTAGCCTCCGATGAGCTTGACGGTCGATCTCGGTGCATTCTGAAAGAAAACACAATACAAAGACAACATTGTACACTATACATTTGACCTTGAAAAATGAAATTCCATTATTAATACAATGGAACTTCCTCCTTCAAAGACACATGAACTTTTCTCTAATGGCTTGAAAAAATAAAAAAAGTTCTTGCCTATTACTGCTCTTTTCCTGCCGACTCACGCCACCTAGTGGTCAGAGTCTCTTGATAACAGAGCACGGGGGGCTAAAAGCCTGGAGAACTTGACGTGCATCTTCCTGTAGAAGCTATCTACCTAACTACCCCAGAGTCCTTGTAACTTGCAGAAACACTGGAAAAGCTGAAGACACACAGAAATTCTTCTTCTTCTCTGCAACATTTTTCAAAGACTTGACTCCAGGAACAGTTCACCAATAAAACCTTGGGTCAGGTAGAGTTAGGTCTTTCCCTTGAGCATCAACGGTGGTGATGAAATAAATGGCACTTTCTTTATCCGGTCTGTATGTTATAACTTTGTCACAATAAATATGCCGACCATAGCTCCAATGCAACAAACAGCCCTGGAATCAGTTCAACATTTTCCATGTGAAAGATATCTTCCGCACGGCCCATGCTGTATTGGCAGCCTTCTTCCGCGAGGTCACATCCGCAACCTCCGCAAGGGTTTCCAAAGCTTCAGAAGGGGCAGGGTCCCTCCTGGCAGTCTGGGTCCCAAAGGACGACACCGGGGCATATCCAACAGGCTCCTCCGCGGAAATGACCGTGGCCCAATCATATTGGAAGGCCAGGGGTTGTACAGTAGGTTGCTCGACCCAGAACACACACCTCCCCACACCTCCGGCATCTTGAGAGCGGCCAGGGGTTTGCGACCAACCCATCACACTTCATGCACAACATCCCGAGGGCCTCAACTTCACCGATATTGCATAGGACAAACCACCCCTGTGGCAGCAACAAAATGCCCGTATCTGTAATTACCGTACCAGGCATCTGCACGTTCGCTAGACCCCTCACTGTAGGCATCCTAGGTCCAGGCGCTGGCTGCGCATGTGAAGATCGGTGCATTTTCAAACTTTTCTCTAGACTCAGAGAAAACAAACTTGCTTCTTCCTTCCGCAATACACTCTCACGCGGTGCCTTCTGCGGAGAAAAGATCAGCCTAGACTCCTCCCACTGGGCGCTGGCTCCTCCCATGCTTACGCACCTCAGTGAAAGTCTCTCCAAGATGGCGCTGATTTTTATGGCGCAGTTCAAAAAACATTCTTCACCCTCTGTTCCAAAGCCCTGCAAGGACTGCGAGCCCCCACGTGTAGCGGCCATAACCCATTGTAGGGCGGCCTTAACTTATTGGGCTTATCGGTTACCTCCGCTTGGCTTGTCCTTCATGTCTAGGGGTTCCCAGGGTTGATACCCAACAACTTTGGAGGCTGACACCAAAAAAGTCCTTTTGAAAGGTTTTATTTTGCAGGAGCAACATCCAACAACACAGTCTCATATGGGAACAGAGGGCAAGGGTGAAGAACTCAGGCACCTTGAACTGCAGACATAACAAAGTCTCTTATTACCACCCAGAGAGTAGCCACTCGCAGGTGGGCACTTCAAAGCTAAACAGATCTCTAGCCTGAGATCATGGCAGTCAGCACATTGATTCAGCACATTGATTCAAAACTTGTAAAATCTCTGACCTTGAACAAGTTGTAACTGAAAGTGAACAGGAACCTTTTTCCTCAGTACCTGGAACGTTCTCTGTCTCCTTGATAGTACTGGAAAAAGCGTGGATTTGTCAATGTCCTTCCCAACTCAGTAACCAAGCACTTCTCAGGATGCCACTTGTCGGCCCTCCTCCGAAGAGTTCTCCCCCAGTCTCTCTCATGAGCTGTGGTGCCCCTCCAAGCCGAGAGCACACCCGGACACCTTGAATCCTCCCTCAGCCGGTTCCGAGACTCGAGAACAGACGGATCCCTACCCCAGACCAGGCGGGTCTATTGGGGCTATCCAACGGAAGCATGTTGCGGGGTGTCGAACACCCCGTTACCGGGACCCCTCGCGGGGCTACCCTGGTCTAGGAAACCAAAGCAGACCGCTCGGGCCTCACAAACCCCTACTGAACACGTAACCTCAATATCTTAAGTACCCCTCCCCAGACTCCTCAACGGGGCCCGGCACACCCACTGATTGGTTCAGAGGAAGCTGATACATCCAACCAGGCCTGGTTCTGGCCTGTCATGTGCACCCCACCGTACACATGACCAGGCATAACTCTAACACAGCCCAGTCAAACTGATTTCAAAGTTAACCTACATAATTAACCCTCAGAACCCCACTACTGTTCTGAGGCAAAAACTAAATTTACACATGAATGACACTTTGTCCAAAATGTAATCCGCTACACAATTATATGGACTCATGTGGACATTTTATTCTAGGATGTGTGTTTTATAGATTGTCACCTGTCTCCCTGTGTCTGATTTAACTGAGGAGCGCACTTGGATTGAATCGGGACCAGCGGTAAAACTGTCAGTATGGAAACCTTCTCAGGGGCTTGAGGACATGTTCTCGGTGTGTGGGAGGATTTGCCTGTTTGTAAGTATCAAGCGCAATGTGCTGGGCTTCTTGCCTTCAAATGTCTAAGCACATTAGAGAAGCGAAGTCTGCATAATGAGATAAACATATTATATCTCTGTTGTGGCTATGCTATCCCTTTTTGATACATATCTGCTTTTATAAGAGAACATTGATACCTGCCTTGTTGGTATACTCGTATAGCAAAGTCCCTACAGATCGTCTCAAGCCTATAAGAACAAGTAAAATTATCTTATTAGATACTGGTTACTCTGAGCAGTATTGAATAGGCTCCATGCTGACCAAGATGGTGGATGTGCATGCATGTGGCTGGGAGGGCGGCAGTGTACATGCCTCAAGTGGGTAAGACATATGCACTTTCCCCCACTCTTGTTTATGCCCTCCCCTTTACTGTTGTCATTTCCTTTGTAGTCATTTCCTGTGATGTCATTTCCTGTGATGTCATTTTGCATGTAGGATGCGATTGGCTGTTGGGGCCATGACTTCCTGTTTGTCATTCCTTTTGTTGCCCATAAATAAAAACAAAGTGCCTGTGCTCTTAAAAGACAGACACCGCGAGACTACAGCAGCATCTTTTCTGATTCTATCTGGTGCTACTGAGGTACTTCCATTTCCTTGTACCAAAGAGCTTGATAAAAATGTGCTTTTAAGCACGAAGGAATGTTTTGTGCTTTGTGTGCATTTTGACACTGGACATGTACATTTTGGCGTAGTGTGGATTTGCGTACAAAGCCCAAGGAAATTTCCAGGACAGTCCCCAATTTGCATAGCATGTATAAAATCAACCTTTCATAAACCATATATGGTCATGCTCCCAACATGTTTCACGGTGAGCCCGCTTCCTCAGGAGAGCGCAAATGGAAGAACAGAGAGACTAAATAATGAAGAGAGTAGAAAAAATTGAAAATTGCAAATACACAAACAACATCATTGACATAAAATGGTAAATGCCCCATATCTGCTATGGGTATTAACATGCCAAGGAAATAGAATAACTAACTCGTAGGTTATTATTAGTAGATATGGGACATTTACCATTCATGTCAATGATGTTGTTTGTGTACTTGCAATTTTCTATTTTTTCTACGCTCTTCATTATTTAGTCTCTCTCTCTCTGTTCTTCCATTTGTGCTCTCCTGAAGAAGTGGGCAATCCGTAAAACATGTTGGAAGCATGATCCTATATGGTTTATGGAAGGTTGGTTTTATACATGCTATACAAATTGGGGACAATTTTGGTCTCAGTGGAAACCAAGTAGAGGGGGTATTTCCAGTCAGAGTGAAAGTGTCCTTCAATATCTATTTTAATATGTATGTTTATGTTATGTAAATAAACTTTATTATATAAAAAACTATGATGGTGTAATGTCTAATAAATTAATTAGTAAAGTTTCTTCATGCAAAGTTGGAAATTATTAATACAACAATCTATAAATGATTAATCCGTGTTCTGTATGTCCATAAACGGTCTTATAAAGTGCTTGATGTGCTCCAGTAACAAGTGCTGTCAAATGAAGTGCAGTTTCGAGCTCCCCTCCTAAGGTGCCTGCATTCACCAACTTAAAGCGGTTCTCCACCCTGAAGTGGAAGTTCCGCTCATCTGGTCCTTCCCCCCCTCCGGCGGGCCACAATCGGCACCTTTCAGGGGGAGGGGGGTGCAGTTACCTGGATAATCCAGGTATCTGCACCTACTTCCGGGACAAGACCCCCGCAGACCGCCGCAGATGCCCTGCCCCCCGTTGTGTTCTGGGAAACACACAGTTCCCAGGACACAGCGGGGACCAGCAGAGACGCGCAGAGCGACTCGCGCATGCGCAGTAGGGAACCGGGCAGTGAAGCCGCAATGCTTCACTTCCAGATTCCCTGACAGAGGATGGCGGCGGGGGCAACAGAGAGACGAGCGATCGCTCGTCATCTGCCGCCGACATCGCTGGACCCTGGGACAGGTAAGTGTCAATTTATTAAAAGTCAGCAGCTGCAATATTTGTAGCTGCTGGCTTTTAATATATTTTTTTAAAGGTGCAGAACCGCTTTAAAGTAGGTGTTGCGCCTGTATTAAAATTGGGATTTTTCAAGCCTCTAGTGGATGGCTGTATCTTTTCCTTCTCAAGGAATCTGACAACCAGGAAGAAATAGACTTCCACACATTTATATAAGCTCTGCTGTCTACATGCTTCATGCCTGGGAGCAGGAAAAAGATGCTGTCTTAAAGTGGACCTTTACCCAAAACCTCTCTACTTGCTCCCAACCGACTTCGATTCCTTCCAGCATTCTGGACTCACTAGCCTCCTTCGGTTGCCAGACTCTCAAAGCTTGCCAGCCTTTCCCGGCCCATGGGCATAGAATTCCCCTTACACGGGCTGCAGTCTCCCACAGGGCAGACAGTTTTCCTGACAGGGGTCTGTCTTCAAACAACAGCAGCAAGCTGCTCACACTCCACCTTCCACCTCCTTCCAGAGTGCAGGGGGCTGGAAGGAATTAAGAGGTCGGCTGGGCAAAAGCAGAGAGGTTTTATGCTCATATTCCAAGGCATTGCTCATGTGCTCATTATGGTGCTCCTATAGCAAGCTGCTGGCTGAGGGGGCACTTCATAGGAGGGAGGGGCCATAAGCACAGAAGAGGGACCTGAGAAGAGGAGGATATGAGCTGCTCTGTGCAAAACAAACTGCAGAGAGAAGGTAAGTATAAAATGTTTGTTATTTCAAAAAATACCTTACAATCACTTTATTAATGTTGGCAGCTACTCCGGCACATGTTGTCAGGGAAGTTCTCAGAGTAGATGCAGTACTGGGCGCCCTGGAGTGCGCCGATGAGCACTAATGTGCGGGCGGGTGCTTGTGTGCGTGCGCCGGTGCGCATCAGCCTATTTAGGTTGTCGCTGCACTGTGCTCGGTGCTGTCCTATCTGCAGCTCCCTGTATCCTAGCACCTGTTACCTCGTCTGAGCATCTGATCTCCTGTCTACTCAGCTTGACCTTTGGATTATCCTGTCTTCTGCCTGCCTCCGACCCCCGGCTTGTCTGTGACCTTGAACCTGCCTGCTCCTCTGTACCTGCTACTCTGTCCACCTGTTGCCAACCCTGCCTGTGACCCGGACTTTGAACTTGTCTGACCCCTTGCACTGCACTGCCTGTCTGTTGCAGACTGTACCTGGGATTGGACTTGCCTGCTCAGCTCCTGCTCTGCATCCGCTGCTAGCATCCAGCTGCCTGGTGATCACTAACCCACCTGCATAGAGTCCTTTGGGCCTTTCCTCCTGCAGTAACCCACCAGGCTCTCATACTACTCTGCAGTCCCGTGCCTCCTGTCTATCCTACCAGGGGCCGCAAACCAGACACGTAAGGGAGGCCTTCCCCTGCTATCTTGGGCTCATCAGTCAGGTACTTGAAGTTTGACACATGTGCCCCTTCTTGCCCTCACACTCTCTGTCTCCACCGAGTGTTGAGCAGTAGGTACAAGAGAGGCCTCCGCAACTTTCCAGTCTTCAGCAGGTACTTGATACCGCTGCAGCTTCCAGCAGGAGGGATAACAAGGCTACATGGGGACACACAAGTAGATAGACAGCATGTCACAAATACATGAGGGCACACTCTGACCTTTAGTTGATATTGTATGGATGTTGTACACAAAGATAAACATATATTAAAAAAAAACACGAGACCTCTTATCAATAAAGCATTTTTTTAAATGATTTAGTACAGCTTAGTATATAGTTATATTAACAAACAGAGTAACTTTACTCTTTAATAAAGATTTCAAATTATTCAATTGCCTCAAGCTGCCATGGGACCTGTCCTGCTGGAGACATAAAGAAGGACGCACATTGATCCCTGACATGTGTACCTTGTCTGCTTCCACAAACACCAGTCCAATGAGCTCTTTCCATGTTCTGAAGTAATGAGCCCTCAAACTCAAATCCATCCCACTGCCTTACAAAGTTATGCAAGGCACATGCAGCTTTAACAGCACAGACCGCATTCTGCATGTGCAAGACGATGGGCGTGTGCAGGACCCACTGTTTGTTTGCTAAAATGCCAAATGCACATTCGACAACTCTACGTGCTCTTGCTAGCTGCTAATTGAACACACTCTTCTGTACAGTTAGATTGTGCCCCAACTAAGGCCGTAGAAGATGCTCTCCCGGAGTAAAGGCCTCATCCCCCACAAATACACTGGGTAGGGGAGGGCCATTTGTGCCCGGGAGTGGACTGTTTTCCGGAAGGTACGCAGCATGTGTCCAAAAGAAGAATGCCCAAAAATACTAGAGTCAGCACTGCTGCCATACGACCCAATATCTATATAGTGAAAGCAATAATTAGCATCAGCCACTGCCATTAAAACAAACTAAAAATATTTCTTGTAGTTAAAACACTGGCTTCCTCTGCCCGTGGGCTTTATGATCCCAATATGTGTTCCATCAATTGCTCCAAAGCAATTGGGGAAGTTGCAGCGTTGCCAGAAAACTTCAGAGATTTGTGACCATTCTTCTGTTGTAGGTTTTTGTAACACAATTTCCTTCAACACATCCCAAATAGCAGAACAGGTGTCATGGACTATGCAACTGACTGTAGATTTTCCAACCTGAAAGGCATAGTGTAGACTTGCTAATGATTGTCAGGTTGCTAGGTATCGACAAAGAAATAAATATATATATATATATATATATATATATATATATTTTTTTTTTTTAACAGTTAAACCTCTGAAAGGCAAGTGGAAGAGTATACGGGACGCCTACACTCGGCATCTACGACTGCTAAGAGATTTTAGGAGTGGAGCTGTGGCGTGTGCTCCTGGAGATTATGTGCATGCCAAAGAATTTGAGTTATTTCGGCCATTTCTGGCTTTGGAGCGGTAAGCTATCATCTGTACATATGTCATTAAACAAAATGAAAAGAGAAAGTTATTCGGATTATGTGGAGTCCCCAGCAGAAGTGCTGGCAACAGGGCAGAGTGCTACCAACCTCTGCTCAGCACCGGCAACAACTGCAGAGTTCCAGGGCAGTCGGCCCCTCTCCCCAGCAACAAGCTGATGTGATGAAGCTTCTACTCCCAGCTGAATCACTGGCAACAGGGCAGAGCGCCGCTGGCCTCTACCTAGCACCTACAGTGTCTCCACAGCTTCAGGGAGCTGGGGTGATCAGCCCCTCTCCCCAGGAACAGACTGAGCCCCAAAAATGTTAAAAACCACCCAGCTGAAGAGCTGGCAGCCTGACAGAGAGTCAATGATCTCTGCCCCACACCTACCGATGACAACTATTCCTTGCAGCCATGAATGGAGATTATGTGGACTAACTACCGTATGTGAGTTCACTCTGCCCAACTAACACATGTCAAGACCAGGTGGAGGTCTGGGACCTTGTTAGATGACTTTTGATGGGGAGAGAAATGTGATAGATTCACCTGGGACAGAGGATTTTGGAGGTGACTGAAGCCTAGCCTCTTGCCTACTGACTATGGGCCCTGTAATTTGAGGGAGCTACAAGCATTTAGGAAGATGTTCTGTTATGTAATGCAAAAGACATTATTAGGAAGGCCATGATGGTCTCTGCCAGTTTGGGACTCAGTGGACAGATGTATGTGAAAGGAACACTGGTTAATGAGCTCTGGAAAGCCCTGGGTCTCCTGTTGTTACTAGAAGTAAAAATATGTACATACTGTTTTACATACTGTTAAAAAATATATGATATTGAATATATAAAAATAAAATTAAAATAATAAATCATATATATTTGTAAAATTAATAAAATAATTAATTATAAATACAAAATTACCTCATAAGATCTAAAAATAATTATAGATACCAAATTACATCATGAGATCACGTGGATGAGCTGTCAAAAGAGGGCGCGTCATCAGAAAGAGCAACATCTGAACTAGATGGACTTAGAAATATGGTATGGAAGGGCGTGCGTTTTTGTAAACGCACATGACTAAAGTATAAGTTAGCTATGACTGTTACATTCGACAACATCAGAACATAATTCATCTAAATATATAATATATAGTGTATGCAGGCGTGCATTTTATAAAAACGCACGTGCCTATATTATTTTATTTATTTAAATTTCTTCATTCAAACCATGAGGCGACATACTGTTTAACGTATATATCCAAAAAGTTTCTTGCTTGCATAAAAGTGAGTAGTGATGGACGAACTTCGGACGGGACGTTTTCGCGAACGCGGACCGCGAACACGGCCGATAGTTAGCGAACCATAACGTTCGCAGCGAGCCCCATTGACTTCAATGGGATGTGAACTTTGCAAACCTACAGATCAAATTTGCAGCCACAAAATAATTACTAGCTGTGCAAACATAGTCCCACCACATGGCCAATGACATAACACATGTATGAGGTAAATCTGGGATCGACAACTACAAGCATTCTTTTTTTATATGTGAAATTGTGACCATTCAGGACTGTGGAGCTCATGAAGGCAATGGAGGAGAGGGAAGGTTAGGGTAGGCAAAAAAAGAGGGTGCACCGTGATAGAGTCATCTGACACCAGCACCGTGATAGAGAGCACTGACATCAGCAGCGTGACATACAGCAATGACACCTGCACCGTGATAGAGTGATCTGACACCAGCACCGTGATAGAGAGCACTGACATCAGCAGCGTGACATACAGCAATGACACCTGCACCATGATAGAGTGATCTGACACCAGCACCGTGATAGAGAGCACTGACATCAGCAGCGTGACATACAGCAATGACACTTGCACCATGATAGAGTGATCTGACACCAGCACCGTGATAGAGAGCACTGACATCAGCAGAGTGACATAAAGCACTGACACCAGCGCCGTTATATACAGCACTGACACCTGCACCATAAGCAGCCCCAAGAGTAAGTCAGCATAGCACAGGGATGGTGGGAGCCCCTCATAATGAGCATAGCACAGGGATGGTGGGAGCCCCTCATAATGAGCATAGCACAGGGATGGTGGGAGCCCCTCATAATATGCACAGCAGAGGTACAGCCCCAGGAGTAAGTCAGCATAGCACAGGGATGGTGGGAGCCCCTCATAATAAGCAGCCCCAGGAGGAAGTCAGCACAGCACAGGGATGGTGGGAGCCCCTCATAATGAGCATAGCACAGGGGTGGTGGGAGCCCCTCATAATATACACAGCAGAGGTACAGCCCCAAGAGGAAGTCAGCATAGCACAGGGATGGTGGGAGCCCCTCATAATAAGCAGCCCCAGGAGTAAGTCAGCACAGCACAGGGATGGTGGGAGCCCCTCATAATAAGCAGCCCCAGGAGGAAGTCAGCATAGCACAGGGATGGTGGGAGCCCCTCATAATTTGCATAGCACAGGGATGGTGGGAGACCCTCATAATGAGCATACCACAGGAATGGTTGGAGCCCCTCATAATATGCACAGCAGAGGTACAGCCCCAGGAGGAAGTCAGCACAGCACAGGGATGGTGGGAGCCCCTCATAATATGCATAGCAGAGGTACAGCCTCAGGAGTAAGTCAGCATAGCACAGGGATGGTGGGAGCCCCTCATAATGAGCATAGCACAGGGATGGTGGGAGCCCCTCATAATATGCACAGCAGAGGTACAGTCCCAAGAGGAAGTCAGCATAGCACAGGGATGGTGGGAGCCCCTCATAATAAGCAGCCCCAGGAGGAAGTCAGCACAGCACAGAGATGGTGGGAGCCCCTCATAATAAGCAGCCCCAGGAGGAAGTCAGCATAGCAGAGGGATGGTGGGAGCCCCTCATAATGTGCATAGCACAGGGATGGTGGGAGCCCCTCATAATGAGCATAGCACAGGGATGGTGGGAGCCCCTCATAATATGCACAGCAGAGGTACAGCCCCAGGAGGAAGTCAGCACAGCACAGGGATGGTGGGAGCCCCTCATAATAAGCAGCCCTAGGAGGAAGTCAGCATAGCATAGGGATGGTGGGAGCCCCTCATAATATGCACAGCAGAGGTACAGCCCCAGGAGGAAGTCAGCACAGCACAGGGATGGTGAACTTTACAAACCTACAGGTCATATTTCCAGCCACAAAATAATTACTAGCTGTGCACACATCGTCCCACCACATGGCCAATGACATAACAAATGTATGAGGTTAATCTGGGATCGATAACTACAAGCATTCTTTTTTATATGTGAAATTCTGACAATTCAGGACTCTTGAGACAATGGAGGCGAGGGAAGGTCAGGGTAGGCAAAGAAGAGGGTGCAGGAGATGAGCACCAGCACCGTGATATACAGCACTGACACCTGCACCGTGATAGAGTGATCTGACACCAGCACCGAGATAGAGAGCACTAACAGCAGCACTGATACCAGCAACTTGCTGCTGGGCCCCAAAAATATGACACCGCTTAACCTCTTTAAACAGGAGGGTACGGGCATATAGTACGGTGTGCTTTTTAGGTTGTGATTAGCAGACTGTACCTCACTCAACCCTATATACTGTAGTACACTATACCTTACCAGTCCTCAGAAGGACCTTTGTGGAACTAGTAGGTTGTGATTAGCAGACTGTACCTCAGTCCCTATACTGATAAAGGACTACTGCAGAATTGGGCAGCAGTCAGCAGTAGTGCACGTCAACCCTATATATTGTGGACCTATACCAGTCCTTAAGGATTAGCAGACTGTACCTCAATCAACCCTATATACTGTAGTACGCTATACCTTACCAGTCCTTAGAAGGACCTTTGTGGAACTAGTAGGTTGTGATTAGCAGACTGTACCTCAGTCCCTATACTGATAAAGGACTGCTGCAGAATTGGGCAGCAGTCAGCAGTAGTGCACCTCAACCCTATATATTGTGGACCTATACCAGTCCTTAAGGATTAGCAGACTGTACCTCACTCAACTCTATGTACTGTAGTATGCTATACCTTACCAGTCCTTATAAGGACCTTTGTGGAACTAGTAGGTTGTGATTAGCAGACTGTACCTCAGTCCCTATACTGATAAAGGACTGCTGCAGAATTGGGCAGCAGTAAGCAGTAGTGCACGTCAACCCTATATATTGTGGACCTATACCAGTCCTTAAGGATTAGCAGACTGTACCTCACTCAACCCTATATACTGTAGTACGCTATACCTTACCAGTCCTTATAAGGACCTTTGTGGAACTAGTAGGTTGTGATTAGCAGACTGTACCTCAGTCCCTATACTGATAAAGGACTGCTCCAGAATTGGGCAGCAGTCAGCAGTAGTGCACCTCAGCCCTATATATTGTGGACCTATACCAGTCCTTAAGGATTAGCAGACTGTACCTCACTCAACCCTATAAGCTGTAGTACGCTATACCTTACCAGTCCTTATAAGGACCTTTGTGGAACTAGTAGGTTGTGATTAGCAGACTGTACCTCAGTCCCTATACTGATAAAGGACTGCTGCAGAATAGGGCAGCAGTCAGCGGTAGTGCACGTCAACCCTATATATTGTGGACCTATACCAGTCCTTAAGGATTAGCAGACTGTACCTCACTCAACCCTATATACTGTAGTACGCTATACCTTACCAGTCCTTAGAAGGACCTTTGTGGAACTAGTAGGTTGTGATTAGCAGACTGTACCTCAGTCCCTATACTGATAAAGGACTGCTCCAGAATTGGGCAGCAGTCAGCAGTAGTGCACCTCAACCCTATATATTGTGGACCTATACCAGTCCTTAAGGATTAGCAGACTGTACCTCACTCAACCCTATAAGCTGTAGTACGCTATACCTTACCAGTCCTTATAAGGACCTTTGTGGAACTAGTAGGTTGTGATTAGCAGACTGTACCTCAGTTCCTATACTGATAAAGGACTGCTGCAGAATTGGGCAGCAGTCAGCAGTAGTGCACGTCAACCCTATATATTGTGGACCTATACCAGTCCTTAAGGATTAGCAGACTGTACCTCACTCAACCCTATATACTGTAGTACGCTATACCTTACCAGTCCTTATAAGGACCTTTGTGGAACTAGTAGGTTGTGATTAGCAGACTGTACCTCAGTCCCTATACTGATAAAGGACTGCTGCAGAATTGGGCAGCAGTCAGCAGTAGTGCACCTCAACCCTATATATTGTGGACCTATACCAGTCCTTAAGGATTAGCAGACTGTACCTCACTCAACCCTATATACTGTAGTACGCTATACCTTACCAGTCCTTAGAAGGACCTTTGTGGAACTAGTAGGTTGTGATTAGCAGACTGTACCTCAGTCCCTATACTGATAAAGTACTGCTGCTGAATTGGGCAGCAGTCAGCAGTAGTGCACCTCAACCCTATATATTGTGGACCTATACCAGTCCTTAAGGATTAGCAGACTGTACCTCACTCAACTCTATGTACTGTAGTATGCTATACCTTACCAGTCCTTATAAGGACCTTTGTGGAACTAGTAGGTTGTGATTAGCAGACTGTACCTCAGTCCCTATACTGATAAAGGACTGCTGCAGAATTGGGCAGCAGTCAGCAGTAGTGCACGTCAACCCTATATATTGTGGACCTATACCAGTCCTTAAGGATTAGCAGACTGTACCTCACTCAACCCTATATACTGTAGTACGCTATACCTTACCAGTCCTTATAAGGACCTTTGTGGAACTAGTAGGTTGTGATTAGCAGACTGTACCTCAGTCCCTATACTGATAAAGGACTGCTGCAGAATTGGGCAGCAGTCAGCAGTAGTGCACCTCAACCCTATATATTGTGGACCTATACCAGTCCTTAAGGATTAGCAGACTGTACCTCACTCAACTCTATGTACTGTAGTATGCTATACCTTACCAGTCCTTATAAGGACCTTTGTGGAGCTAGTAGGTTGTGATTAGCAGACTGTACCTCAGTCCCTATACTGATAAAGGACTGCTGCAGAATTGGACAGCAGTCAGCAGTAGTGCACGTCAACCCTATATATTGTGGACCTATACCAGTCCTTAAGGATTAGCAGACTGTACCTCACTCAACCCTATATACTGTAGTACGCTATACCTTACCAGTCCTTAGAAGGACCTTTGTGGAACTAGTAGGTTGTGATTAGCAGACTGTACCTCAGTCCCTATACTGATAAAGGACTGCTGCAGAATTGGGCAGCAGTCAGCAGTAGTGCACCTCAACCCTATATATTGTGGACCTATACCAGTCCTTAAGGATTAGCAGACTGTACCTCACTCAACCCTATAAGCTGTAGTACGCTATACCTTACCAGTCCTTATAAGGACCTTTGTGGAACTAGTAGGTTGTGATTAGCAGACTGTACCTCAGTTCCTATACTGATAAAGGACTGCTGCAGAATTGGGCAGCAGTCAGCAGTAGTGCACGTCAACCCTATATATTGTGGACCTATACCAGTCCTTAAGGATTAGCAGACTGTACCTCACTCAACCCTATATACTGTAGTACGCTATACCTTACCAGTCCTTAGAAGGACCTTTGTGCAAATAGTAGGTTGTGATTAGCAGACTGTACCTCAGTCCCTATACTCATAAAGGACTACTGCAGCAGAAGGGCAGCAGTCAAGTATAATATTCTTTCTATATTTGGAAGAAAGAATATTATACGTGTACAAGCCTATTACCATACCAGTCCTGAAAAGAACCTTTGTGGACCTAATAGTAACAGCTACTGATTAAACTGACTGTCCCTCACTGCCACACACAGATTCCTGCCTGTCCCTATTTAAACTGACAAAACACAGGCTCCTGCAACAATAACTTGAATAGCACTCAAAACTATATCCTGTACTACTTTACCATACCAGTCCTGAAAAGGACTTTTGTGGACCTAATAGTAACAGCTAATAATTAAACTGACTGTCCCTGCTGCACACAGCGTCCTGTCCCTCTCTCAGCACTGACAAAAGACAGGCTGCTGCAACAATGACTTGAATAGCAGTGCCTCAAACCTATATCCTGAACTACACCTATACCATACCAGTCCTTAAAAGAACTTTTGTGGACCTAATAGCTAGCGATGTGGGTCACTGCAGTCTCTCCCTGCTCCACACAGCAACCTTTCCCTATAGTGACATACGAAAGAATGTAAAATGTCCGCCGGATCGGCTCTATTTATAAGTTAGGGGGAATGTCCAAGTGTCCATGTGCTTTAATGTCTCAGTTGGCTGTCCTGTACCACATGATGGATGTGTCATCATAGGTCAAAGTTTTTTTACACAGTAAACACGTAAGTCCGCCGGGCGAACAGCGGCAATAGTCCGCTGATCGGGCGGACCGCGAACAGCCGAAATTCATCGCGAACCGACCGCCGGGCGAACAGTTGGCCATCCCTAAAAGTGATAACCTCTCAGCAGGAGAATGTTTGTCAGGTATGGATTCAATGACCCATACTTGTAAGTCTGAAATCTTATTGTGATGATGAGTGGTGAAATGACGTGCGACACTATATTTTGGATTATTAGTCTGCACGGCTCTGCAATGTTCTCCAAATCTGGCTCGCAATGCCATAATTGTGCTCGCAATATATAGGAGGCCACAAGGGCAAGATATACAGAACACTACATATGGGGTGGAACAATTATAGAATGAGCTAAGGGTGAAAGCTTTGCCATTAGTGGTAAAGGAATTTTTACAATGAGAAACATGTGAACACGTGAGAGATAACGCTTTATTACAACGAAACATACCTACAAGAGGAATGAGGGTAAGTTGTCTAAGTTTATGAAGTTTGACCTGAGACCTAATTTTGCTTGGAGCAATTTTTCTCCTTATGTTGGGAGCCCTTCTGTAGGCAAATTTAGAAATATCAGGTATGGATGTAGATAAGTGCGGATCTTGAGTCAAGATAGGCCAATGTTTTTTAAAAATGCTCTCCATTTTCTTGTAATCGGCATGGTACTGTGTAATGTAGCGGATGGATGATTCTGAAGTGTGTTTAATGGAAGAGATTGGCAGGTCTACTGAGCTTTGGGGGGTATAGTCTTCCAACTTCATACAATTACGTCTAAGACGATGAAATTAGCTATTTGGGACATTGTTTACCCACCTAGGGTGATGGCAGCTAGAATAATGTAAGAATGAATTTCTGGCTGTCGGCTTAGTATAGTTCTTAGCTTTGATGGTACTGTCTGAATGAAAAAGTTCTAGATCCAAAAAACATATGGAATCAGTTTCCATGACTGAAGTAAATTTCAAGCCAAATGTTTTGGTATTACAATAGGCCACAAAATCTTGAACTGAATTCGCTGAACGACCCCAAATAATAATATCATCAATATAACGGCCGTAGAAGACCAGGTGTACAGAGTAGGCATTGTCGGCACCCACACACCTAGTCTCCCACAGCCACAAGGTTAGTTTGGCGTAGCTTGGGGTGAAATTCGCCCCCATGGCGGTCCCCTGTTTTTGTAAAAAATTTGCAACTGCTTGTAAACCTACTTGATGTGGTATCGATGTGTATAAGGAACACACGTCCAACGATACCCACAGATACCCATGATGGTTCCCAGGTATAGGGGCGTAATTGTTCAATTAAATGTGTGCCATTCCTTATGTAGGAAGGGAGTGACTGGGAAAATGGCTGCAAAAAATGGTCTATGTATAATGAATATCAGGTGTTAATGCTATCCATTGAAGCAACTATTAGGCGACCTGGCGGGTTATTAATATCTTTATGGATTTTGGGCAAATGGTGTATGTATGGAACTTGAAAAAACGATTTCTTAAAAAAGGCTGCCTCAGTTTTACTTAAAACACCTGGGCTTGTGCTACTAGAATATTTGATTCCTCAATAAATTTAGGTAGAGGATCTTTGGTAAGTTTTTCAAAGGTTGTAGGGTCAGAAAGGAAACATCTTGCTTCCTTCAAATAATTGGCTGTATTCTGTAGAACTATACCACCTCCTTTATCTGCTTGTTTAATAATAATCTCTGAGTTGGTACTGAGAGATTTAAGAGCAGATTGTTCCGAGGGGATGAGGTTATTTTTTGAATAATGGGAACTGGAGGACTGGGATGAACAGAGGTCAGTGAGTTCTTTGTAGACTACCTGATAAAACGTGGACAAATAAGGTCCATTGGACTGGGTGGGGTTGAAAATGGACTTTGGTCTAATGGAGTATGTAGAAAGGGTGAAGCAGTTTGGGAATATAGGGACCAGACAACCAAATCATCATCCTCATCAGCATTCCAAAGATCACAAAGATCATGGAGAGCTTGTTGCCTTGGTAGAATTATCTACCGAATAAGAGGAGCCATCAGTGGAAGAAGCATCATTACGAGTGGTATTATGGGCCTTCATATTAAAATGTCTTTTCAAATTAAGATTCCTAATAAATTTATTCAGATCCTTAAACATAGTAAATGAATTTGGGTGGGTAGTAGGGGCAAAATACAAACCTTTAGATAATAATGAGAGTTCTTGGCTATTTAGTTTATAAGAGGATAGATTGTAAATTTTTATAGTTTCTGTAGTTTGTCCGGACGAAGTGGATCTGGACTTAGGTTTTCCCCCTCTCCTGCCTCTTCTACGTGTTTTCTTTTTGTTGTGGTTGTCATTGATACTGGGCTGGATCACGGGGTCAGTTCTAAAAAAGACTCTGGGATGGACGATGAGAGACCTCCAAAGGTGATAGAACAGGTCTCTAGAGGAGTATTTACAGATTGCACCTGGTCCTGGGTACTAGATAAAGATGCGATACCCTGATTCTCAGAATCAACTGTATTGGAAGTAGATGAAGGTGTATTGTCTGAATTACTGGAATTCACTGAATCAACAGTAGGAGGCAATGGAGGTGACAAAGATGTAGTGGTGATGGTAGCCGGAACCGGATGAATATTGGCAGCCTTGGCCGGCTGAATAGTGTTAGACTGAATAGATAATGCTTTAGAGGATATCTGAGTAGTATCAGAAGATAAATGACAACAGGTGGATGCATTTTTGCTGGAGTGAGTTTTAGGACCAGAGTGAGAGAGAGCAATGAAGAGTGAAGAGGGGGGGGGGGGTGGGGGGCTTGTGAAGAGGGACCAGGACAAGACCGATGGAATGAATCTCTCTTCCAATTGAAAACTCTTTTGTGGGTATAATTGTCTACATCTCTACAAAATTTACCCAGTTTATTTTGTATCATACTGTCTTCATTTCTTTTAGTATTCATTTTAAAAGTCCTAAGCCATTCTAGGGGAACATTGGGATGAGCCTGATGTAAGTTGGTAATGTGGCTCTCAACTTTCTGATGGAGAATATTATAGTGTAGATCTCTATGTTTAATGAGGATTTGGATCCATTTCTGGGTACAAAATTCCAAAACTTCCTCACACTCTGTGCACATGGAGGTGTTGCTGGTGTCTAATGCATGTTCCAGGGAGTGCAAATCCAGGCTATGTGAGCTGCATGTAGCTGGAGAGGAAGCCGGCTATGTCCTATGGTTAAAATGGTACCTATCTGCTGGTGGAACAGCATGTGATGTCAGCGAGGTCAGGGGAAACACAACACATTTCAGAGCATGTGAGAAGTCTGTATGCGCGCTCCTTTCTCCAGTGTACAGGGAAAAGGAAGGGTCGAAATTGATATGCTCCATCCATAAACAAATGACAGCTGGCTGGATATCTGATAATTGTGCTGCACAGCAATAAAAGCTTGTGAAATGAATAATACAGTAAGTAACCACTTCAGCCCCGGACTAATTGTCAGCCTAAGGACCAGAGGTCTTTTTACAATTTCGCACTGCACTGCTTTAACTGATAATTGCGCGGTCATGTAATGTTGTACCCAAACGAAATTTGCGTCTTTTTCTTCCCACAAACAGAGCTTTCTTATGATGGTATTTAAAGCGGAGGTCCACCCTAAAGTGGACCTTCCGCTAATCGGAACCCTCCCCCCCTCCGGTGCCACAATCGGCACCTTTCAGGGGGGAGGGGGGTGCAGTTACCTGGATAATCCAGGTAACTGCACCCACTTCCGGGATAGCTCTCTGCGGAAAGGGGCGTAACTTACGCCCCTTTCCGCAAGTGCCCGCCCCTTCCCGCAAGTGCCCCGCTGCCTGCTGGGAAACACACAGATCCCAGAGGCAGCGGGGAGCGTCCTTATTGCGCAGTGCGATTCGCGCATGCGCAGTAGGGAACCGGGAAATTAAGCCGAAAGGCTCCATTTCCTGATTCCCATACCCAAGATGGCGGCGGCAGGACCCGAGACACGATCGAGAGATCGGCTTCGGGTGCCGACATCGCGGGCACGCTGGACAGGTAAGTGTCACTATTTTAAAAGTCAGCAGCTGCAGTATTTGTAGCTGCTGGCTTTTAAAAAAAAAAAACGCGGAGTCCCGGTGGACTCCCGCTTTAATTGCCTCTGCGATTTTTATTTTTTGCGATATAAATGGAAAAAGACCGAAAATTGAGAAAAAATTATATTTTCTACTTTTTGTTATAAGAAAAATCGAATAAACTCAATTTTAGTCATACATTTAGGGCAAAATTTATTCAGCCACATGTCTTTAGTAAAAAAAATGTCAATAAGCGTATATTTATTGGTTTGTGCAAAAGTTATAGCGTCTACTAACTAGAGTACATTTTCTGGAATTTTTACAGCTTTTAATTTATGACTGCCTATCTCATTTCTTGAGGTGCTAAAATGGCAGGGCAGTACAAACGCCCCCAAATGACCCCATTTTGGAAAGTAGACTTCCCAAGGAAATTGCTGAGGGGCATGTTGAGCCCATTGAATATTTTTTTTTTGTCCCAAGTGATTGAATAATGACACAAAAAAAAAAAAAAGTTTACAAAAAGTTGTCACTAAATGATATATTGCTCACACATGCCATAGTTATATGTGGAATTGCACGAGGATACACATATGTGGGACTTTTTTGGAGTCTAGCTGCGTACGGCACCCCGAAAACCAATCACTGCCTTCAGGGTTTCTAAGGGTGCAAATTTTTGATTTCACTCCTCACTACCTATCACAGTTTTGAAGGCCATAAAATAGCACAAAACCCTTCCAAATGACCCCATTTTGGAAAGTAGACACCCCAAGCTATTTACTGAGAGGCATGTTGAGTCCATGAAATATTTTATATTTTGCCACAAGTTGCAGGAATATTAAAAAAAATGTTCTTTTGCACAAAATTGTCACTATATGATATATTGCTCACACATGCTATGGGCATAAGTAAAATTACACCCCAAAATAAATTCTGCTGCTTCTCCTGAGTATGGGGATACCACATGTGGGGGACTTTTTGGGAGCCTAGCCACGTACGGGACCCCGAAAACCAAGCACTGCCTTCCGGATTTAAATATAAAACGCTACCAAAAAAAACCTGTTAGCGATCGCAGGGATCAGGCCTGACTCTGCGAACGCTGCGAACGCTGCAGTTATGTGTTTAGTGTTTTGTAAGTGACAGTGATCGATTGATACTGCACTTGGGTGGGCTGCGCGGAGGGGCAAAATGCAGGTGCTAGCAGGTATCTGGGCTGATCCTGCTAACAATGCGTTTTTTTGGAACCCTAAACTGCTGGGGACGCTAGTATAGATCTGATCAGATCAGATATTGATCTGTTCAGATTCTATACCACTACAGGAGGTTTATGCTTTGCCCGTGGGTGTTAGCGGTACTGGCACTAACCTAGCGCTGCCTGGGGCGACGCAGACCCTGACCCTAAAACCTAATTGATATCACCCACCGGGTGATCAGGGGGTTAAACCTTTATTGGGTAATAAATGGTGGGTGCCCTGATGCTATAAAAAGCAAACTAACTAACCAGATTTACCCGTAACACTTATACGGTGATCACTGGTGAAAGGGTTAATTAGGGGCAATCAGGGGGTTAAAACCATTATTGGGTAGTATATCGGGGTACCTAGTGCTATAAAAACCTGGCCGTGAACCTAAAAAAATAACTAGCTACCTAATGGCACCAGTGACACTAATGCAGCGATCAGAAAAACGATTGCTTAGTGACACGGGCAAAAGGGGTTGAAAGGGTTAACTAGGGGCAATCAGGGGGTTAAAACCATTATTGGGTAGTATATGGGGGTGCCTAGGGCTATAAAAACCTGGAGGTGAACCTGAAAAAAGAACTAGCTACTTAGCGGCACCAGTGACACTAATGCAGCAATCAGAAAAATGATCGCTTAGTGACACTGGCAAAAGGGGGTGAAAGGGTTAACTAACGGCAATCAGGGGGTTAAAACCATTATTGGGTAGTATATCGGGGTACCTAGCGCTATAAAAACCTGGCGGTGAACCTAAAAAAATAACTAGCTACTTAGCGGCACCAGTGACACTAATGCAGCGATCAGAAAAACGATCGCTTAGTGACACTGGCAAAAGGGGGTGAAAGGGTTAACTCTAGGGGCAATCAGGGGGTTAAACCTTTATTGGGGGGGGGTAGGGGGCTACCCTGGACCTAACACTAACTGCCCTGACACTTTTTACTGTCACAACTGACACTGAATGCAGTGATCAGTAAATAAATGATCACTGCAATCAGTGACACTGTGACTGGGAGGGGGGGCAGGGGGCGATCGGGGAGGTGATGGGGGGGGGTTTGTGTGCCTATATGTTAGTGTAGTGTTTGGTGCACTTACTTTCAGTGTTCTCCTCGTAGTCCGGTCAAAAAGACCGCCCCGAGGAGAATGACATCACTTCCTCCCTGCCTGTGTTTACTATACACAGCGGGAGGAAGCTTCTCATTCACCAGGAGCGATCGAGAGGGGATGGCCAGAAACCAACAGCCATCCCCTCATCCCGGATCACTCCTGCAGCGAAACAGACCTCCACATCGAGCGGGAGGGGGTCTGATCGGACCCCCCACCCGCTGGAAGGCAAGCACGTACATGTACGTGCTTGTGCCTGTACATGCCATTCTGATGACGTACATTGCCGTGCGGCGGTCCTTAAGTGGGTAAACAGTGACATAATATAAGAGCAGTGAAAAAAATATACAAGCATTTTATAAAAACATTACTATATGCCCACAAAGGGATAAAATATTATGTACATATATGTGTGTGTGCGGGCATAGACACACGCACAACTGCAGATGTGTATGCAAACATGACCACACATACATACATACAGATGCACGGACATGTATCACGCACCGTGATAACAAGATAGCTATAATTAAAAAATAATGTAAAAATGACATATTAGGTTGTAGATGTTGACATAAAATGTGATTAATAGGTCAGGATTGCTATGAAATAGGTGCGACAGAATCAAAGCATTTTTTAACTCACATTCAAAAATTTAAATTAACTATCAATATGCAAGGTATGGATCAAAGTGATATCTCATGCCAGAATAATCAGGGGATTCAAGAAAAATTTTAAAAATGATTAATTGATCAGTTAATCAATAGAAAAATTAAGATAAATTATAATATAGGGATAAATTAAATATTGAAAAACTAAATAATAAATTTTTTTTTAAAAAAATTATGAAAAAATTGGGAAAAGATGAATTATTATTAAATGTGGCAGTCAATTGTTTTAGTAGGATATATATGGAGACATGATACAATGAAAAAGGGACAAGTCATCATTATTAGTTGAATCAACTATTAATTCATAGAAATAATGATATCAACAAAGAATAATTAATAATAAAAGATAATATGGTATTTACTTAAAGTTCCTCGTTGAGCACGTTGGGCACCAGGGTATGCAAAGTAAATATCCAGAACATTTCATGTTTGCATAATCTGGAGAAACGTTCGGCTTCAGACAGACCCCTGGGTATCACTATCACCCATACCCACAAGCATGTTGTGGACTGGCCGTGGTACTCCAGAAAGTGACGTGGCATGCTGTGTTCATTGCAAACAAACTTCCACAAAACGACGGTGTTTACTGAAACGCTGTCTCGGTGATTGAATGGTGCGACCAGCATACAGCAGCTTACAGGGGCATATAAGACAATAGACAATGTGTTCACTGGAGCTGTTGTAAAAATGATTGAGATGATAGATCTTTTCTTTGTGGGTAAAACTCTTTTGTCCATGTTTTACGAAATGACGTGTCTTACGCAAGGGTTTATTGCATCTATACATCCCTTTAAGAAGGATTAGGCATAGGGGGTCACTTTTTTATGCACTTTAATTTGCTTGGCACTAGTTTGTTTATTAGTGTAGGAGCCCTTCTGTAAGTAACCTTAGGTCTTTCGCATAGGGCAGTGATCAGATGAGGATCTTGTTTTAAGATGTTCCAGTGCTTGTTGAGGATATGTTCTATCTTCTTGTATTGTCATTGAAACCCTGTGATGAACTGTACAACTAGTTCCTCTAAGCCCTTGTACACACAGTCGGAGATTCTGACAACCAAATCTGTCAGAGTTCGCTACTGCTCTTCAGTTTCTGCTTGTCTTTGCGTATCTGATAATCAGTGCGTGTAGTCAATAAGCATTAGTTTCTCATTGTGGACTATAACTTGGTATAGTACGCTTTGATTTGCATTGCTTATTGTCTGCTTGCTTCTGCTATTCAGGTCGTTCTTTCAGGCATTGCTGTTTATCAGTGCTTTCTGTTGTCCGTTCTGACCAGCCGACCATTTTCAAACCATGTTTTGTCTACATACTCATTGTAGAGTTTGTGCTGTGCAGGGGCTTCGTGTTGGGGTTCTTACTTTGACACAAGCCCGGTCCATGAACAGGGAGGGGAGGCGTTTGTGGACCAAGAATTGGTTGCGCCAGCGTGACCAGTTCTCGCACATGCCTTTGCTCCGTGAGATCCGGGAGAATAATCCTGATGATTTCAGGAATTATCTCCGGATGACGGACCCCATTTTTCACCATCTGCTGGCTTTGTTGTCCCCTTATATCACCAGGCAGGATACCTGCATGTGGCAAGCCATCACTCTGGAGCAGAGGCTCTTCGCCACGTTGCACTACTTGGCGACAGAGAGAAGCCTTCAGGACCTTAAGTTCTCCACAGGCATCTCCCCCCAGGCTCTGGGGATCATTATTCCAGAGACCTGTTCTGCCATCATTCAGGTCCTGCAGAAGGACTATATGAAGGTAAGTTTTATCCTTTAACATCACATTCTATGTATTTAATGCTTGCTAATGTATTGCATTTCTTTCCTCCTTCCCTAATTACCATCATTGCAATATGCTATAATTCATATGCTCTGCCCCTTTGTCCTCATGCATATTTGCCTCACTAACTTCCCCACCATGCTCTTCTTGGCCCATAAAACTATAGTCTAGTCACTTACCAATGTCTTTTGTCAGCTCCATAGTATTGCTTTCCCCTAAACACACCCTAAAATGTCTACAAATGTTTTGTGTGTGCTTCAATTCATGCAGAGTAAATTTTTTTTTTTTGGTTGTGCCAAACTCATTAGGAACCCCCTTCCCCCCAACTGCTAGGTCAGCTGCTAGCAATCCTCTATCTGCTGACTTTACCAAACCCAATACACACTCTACCTACCTTTTTGGTGGTCACATTTATGGACGAGTTCACAAACGCATGTAGTGCAAGGGCCTGCTTCAATACTTTCAAATGCTATAATTTTGTTTGTTTTTTCCCCTATTATTATCTTGATATGTAATAGCAGAATGTCAAAATGTGCTTCCATTTTGTTTTATTTTTGGTATTATGACACTTCTTACCTGTCCGGTGGGCTGCCAATAGTGTAAGTAAGGAGGGGCTGTCCAAAGTATCACACATTATTTAGGCATTTCAGCTCTCAATCAAGTGGAGAGTGTTACCTGTCCAAAACATCCACCCCCCCTCATTTTTAGCAAGAGCCCATCAGATGGGGGGGGGGGTGATGACTCTGATAAGGTGACCTTATACTTTAGGCTTTAAATACTCAGTTCCCAAAATGTTATACTGATCTTGGCCAAAAATGTTGGTGTCTAATCTGCTTGCAATGCAAAATTACAAATTTTTGGTCTTGTTTCATAGACTGTGGCCTCCCACTTTGCCAGTCGTTGGGACTTTCCCAATTGTGGAGGTGCAATTGATGGGAAACACGTCTGCATCATCCCACCACCCAACTCGGGGTCGTACTATTTTAACTACAGGGGGTTTAATAGTATCGTGATCTTGGCGGTGGTGTCTGCAACCTATGACTTCTTGTATGTGGACATGGGGCAAAATGGCCGGATATCTGTGGAGTGTTTGCACGGACGGAGTTCTACTGGCATCTCCAGAGTGGCAGTCTTGGCTTGCCACCCCCAGAAGAGAATCAGGAAGGACTCCCATTCGTCTTCGTCGCGGATGAGGCGTTTTCCCCGGCAAACCATCTGATGTGGCCTTTCCCGATGAGGACCCTCACCCCGGACCAGAAGATTTTTAATTTCCGGAATACTGGCCAGCCGGTTCCGCCTTTTTTTAACGCCTATCCACATGGCGGAATATAAAATAAATCACATAGTGCTTGCCTGTTGTGTTCTGCACAATTTCTTAAAAAGACATTCATCAAACTATGCGGTCTCAGTTGTCCAAGATGCAGACTTGCTTGAAAATGAGAACCTCACGGGCCTTGAAGCTGCTCGTCCTGGCTTGCCCCCCCAAAGCGCCTATGAGGTCCGAAGCCAATACATGGAGTACTTTGTGGGTAGGGGGGCCATTGATATGCCAGACAATGTCTGAGCAGCATTTTTGTGTTATATTTTTCTTTGAAACTCCAATAATCTTTGTTTTCATTTACTGCTTGGCTTGGTTTTAGGTGTCTCCTAGGTAAATTTTTTATTTTTGTTGTTGTGCCTTTTTCTACAACAGTGCAAACCCAAGTTCTGAGCGAGATGAGGGGACAGTCTCTTTTTCAGATAATCTTGTTATGTTGTGGGTCTTGTTTTTGTTAACTAATGCATTACTGACCAAAATCTTGCTCATTTTCAGCACCATGGCAGAAATATGTGGGCTCAGGAAAATGGCATGATTGTGAAAATTAACACATCACTGTGGGTGTTATTTACTAAAGGCACATCCACTATGCACTACAAGTGCACTGCAAAAGTGCACCTGAAACTGCACTTGGAGTGCAAAGTGGAGTTGCCTTTAGTAAATAACACCCATTGCCACCGAAAACAACAATTTTACTCCAAATACTGCTTTTGCACATTGAAAAAGGAAGCCACATATTGTTGATAATTTCACTTTTTAATCAAAGCACATTCACATGTGTGTTTAGAAAAGGGTTTTACAACAAACCAACATATTGGGTGTATCAAAAACATTATTTAAGGTCATTTTTGGGTAACTTGGTGTTTTTGTGTAAACAGGCATGTGTCAAAGCGTAACATACAGAACACAGGAACTTACAAAGTTCAACTTTGAAAAGTATAGACAATATCAGTCATGAGTATGTACAAACTGAGCTGATATTGCCTTCATCACATGGGGTGTCACCCCTGGAAAATCCAAAATTGGAAGATGCACACTGTCATGAAAAGGTCCACCCGTTGGTGGCCCTGTTGGTCTCTTGGATTGCAGTACCAGTGTCCACCAGCGGGTGTCTTCTAACACCCAGGGCCTGTAATAAGAGGACCTACCTCCTGGTGGCACTGTTGGATCCTTGGGATGTAGTATCGGTCAGCGGGTGTACTCCGGCAGTGTGGAGCAGACAGCACCTTCTGCGCTCAGCTGTTATGTGAGGGTAATCATTGGTAGTCTTATAAATACCTGGCAAGTCCTCACATGCTTGCCTTGGTATTGCTCTCTCCATGTGCCCTGACCGTGTTGCCTGAACTTGGACCTTGAGCCCGTATCTACCTGACCTGTTCCCTCCTGATCCTGAGCCCATCCTGGACCTGTCCCTCTTGTCTCCTGTTACCTAAGAATCCTGCTCTGCAGCCCATCCATCTGTCCTCTCCCTCTCCTGCTTTTCCGCTTCCTTACCCATCTACTGATTCCCCGGTGTATGACCTCAGCCTGGCTTTTGTTGACGACTCTGGTATTTCCTATTTATTGTATATGTTACTTGTTGTTTGGTAGTGCACTGTTTGTTTTCACTTTCTTTTCATTTATAATAAACACTTTTGTTATTTCACTTACATGCGTTTTGGATTTCCTCTGTGCAGTCCACACAGTCTGGTCTAATAATTCCCTGATACACACAGTGTGTCAACATGTGCTATCTCCCATCACGGGGGATCAATGTACATGTTTTGGGGCTGCAACCCCTTCAACTCAGCCACTTTCCACAAAACACGTACATTGATCCCCCATGATGGGAGATAGCGCATGTTGACACACTCTGTGCATCTTACAAATTTGGCTTTTTTTAAGAGACAAAAGTTGTTGTTTAAAAACAAAAAAATAAAACCCTAGCTAGTTTGGGGTGTTTCACACTCTCCCCAAAACATCAATGATGTTCTTCATTTTATTTTTAACATCATTGATGTTTTGCTGTATATTTTCTAAATCCTGATTGCACCCCATTATCTCCCCAATGAGGATCTGGGCACTTTCACTGGTAAAATGTGATTCTTCTTCCACATCACCTACAAAAAAAAGCAAAAAAACACACCATGTATTATAAATATGCCGACATACATTGATTAGCTTACCGGAAGCTGTGGTCTCCGACACTCACCTGTTGTGGTGACAATTTGTCCAACTTCAACGATCTCTCCTTCCTCCTCCTCCTGCTCCTCTGCTTCTGGTGATGGAATTTCGCCTTCTTTGGGAGGTGTGGGGTCCCTGGTGTCCTCAGACTTCCTGAGTCTTCTCTCCCCTATGAGAATGTAAAAAAGGAATACTTAACACACAGAGGGCAGAAATCAGAATATGAAACATTGCTTGGAAGTGTTGTACAATTGTGTTTTTTGGCCAAGTTCAAAGGTGAGAACATTATTGTGGACACTTTCTAAAGCTGGAATATTTACCTGCAGAACGATGTTTCTTACGAACGAATGCAACCATGAACTTGAAAGTGGCCATTTTAAACTGCATAACATGAAATCAAAGCACATGGATCAGTATGCAAGCAAGAATAATCATATGAACACACGACAACTACTTACTTTTTTGAAGAACACGCTTGATCCTTCTGTACTGATCGTGCTCCCTCAGTTTCAGGTCTGACCAGTGTTTTTCTTAGTTGATCCTTGGATCGGCGTACCCCAAAATTCTGCAGAAGACTCTTCACAACTTTAGTCATGATCAGACCTTTCTGATATTTGGGTTTGGGTAAGGTCCTTACTTCCCATCATAGTCGGTCCTCTTCAATATGTCCACCATCTCCAACATCTCTACAAAAGACATATTTGAGGCCTTAAATCTTCTCTTCTTGGATCAGGACGTTTCAGGCTCCGGGCTTTCCTCACCCTCCTCCTCGTTAGTGGAACTCTGATTGCGCACCTGCGTTCTCTCCGCCATATGCTCTCCCCACTGTGCAGAAAGCGAAGGGGCGGTGAATAGCCTAGAAAGATCGTCAGGGGCGGGCAGAGTTTCACGCATGCGCACTGTATTTAAAACGCAACACGTGTGTGTCGTACGTACGATCTGTGAACAGAGGGAGAACGACGATCGTGCAAACGAAGGTAAAATGTTTAACTTGGTACATCACTAGCCTATAATGCTTCTAGATTGAGGCCTGCATTAGTGGAGTTTAGCCTGACATTAGGGTTTGTCTTGTGTTGTGTCTTGCAGACATTATGGACAGTTTCAACGATCACAGTTTCCTCCCTCTGTTCATCGATAAATACAGGGAGCTGCCCTGCCTGTGGCAAGCAACGCACCCTCATTACAGTAACAAACTAAAGAGGCAGGCAGCGATGGAGAAACTGGTTGAGTTTGTGAAGCCGGTGGTCCCCAGGGCAGACATCCACTATTTAAAAGTGAAAATCGGTGGCCTGAGGAGTACATATCTGAAGGAGAGGAAGAAGGTGCTGAAGTCCATGGAATCTGGAGCTTAAGCAGATGACGTTTATGTCCCCAGGCTGTGGTATTATAACGGGATGCATTTTCTGTCAGACCAGGCTGAGGTCAGAGAATCACTCTCTACCCTTCCTTCCACGCGTCCTATGCTACATTCCACACCCGCTGAGTCTTCCAACGCCCAACCTGGGCCTTCCACTCAGGAAGAACTGGGGGAGCCCAGCTTGAGCCAGGTATAGTATTGTTGTACATATTTTGGGAGTAAAAATGAATGATGTTAACTTGATTTTTGCTCACTAATTGCTGATTTTAGAAAGTGTTTTACATATCAATAGACAGTAGTGGCCAAAACCTTTGGGACAAGAATGAAAAATGCTGGGCTCAGAATGATAGTCTTTTCTATTGGTTAACAGTTTGCAACAGTCTTGATGTGAAAATTGTGTGTGTGTTTGATGAACCAAAAACTAAAACTATGTCCCTTTTTCATACACAGGAAGACATCAGCCAGGAGGAGGGTGTGGAATGCAGCAGCCAGGAGGTGGCTGTGGAAAGTGGCAGCCAGGAGGAGGCAGGGGTAAGCGGCAGCCAGGCGGTGGGCGGGCGGAGGAGCCTGACAGAATGCCAGGTCCCTCCCCTCCGCCTTCCACGCAAAAGGGCGAGAAGGGGGGGGGGGATGTGGAGGAGTCGGCTCTGAGGCTGATCAGGGAGGCTTCAGTGGCCCTCCAAGCCACCCCCACCTATCAAGAGGCCTTTGCCGCCTTGGCTGCATGCAAACTGGAGAAAATGGAGGAAGGGCAACAGCTCTTGCGTGAGGAGATAATTATACACATCCTCAACAAGGGTCTGTTGGGCCAAATCACACAGGCAACACACTTGTGTGATTTGGCCCATGCCCTACCTCCTCCTCCTCCTTCTGCCACACCTCCAGCACCACAGCCACAACCTGGAAGGAAGCATGGAAGGAAGACGGAGTGTGATTACCTGGGTTCAGTCTGGTCTGACAGAAGATGCAGCCTCTTGTAGTACCACAGCCTGGGAACATAGATGTCATCTGCTGCTGTTCCGGGTTTCTTGGACTTCAGGACCAGACTTCCCTCCCTCAGACATGTACTCCTCAGGCCACAGATTTTTGCGTTTAAATAGTTGATGTGTGCCCTGGGGGCCAAAGGCTTCACTAATCTCCCCAGTTTCTCCATCGCTGCTTCCCTCTTTATTTGTTACTGACACATAAATAAAGGTTTTTTTTTGGTTGAAGAAATACTTGCGTATGTGTTTTACTTCAAAAAGGCCAGTTTATTTGTGAGCAGGCAGGTACATTTCAAAAATACAAAGTGACATGAATTAACAAGGGGTACCAACACTAAACAACCTCCTGTAGATTAAAAAAGAAAAAGAAAATACAAAAAAGATAATAATGTTGTTGTGGTAAGTTGACACACAAAACATGCAAAGATGAGCAAACTGTCAAAAAAGGAGATGTTTATGAAAAAAACAAAACACAAAATTCCCCCCCCAAAAAAAAAAAAAATGTGTAAATGTGACGATGTAAAATATTGTATTGCAAATGAGTAAAAAAGACTGAAGAAATACGTTCGGGAGAAGTGTGTGTGACTATGAGCATCAAAAGAAGTTCATTCTTGCAACATTGTAAAGAACAAGAGAATGCGCTTCATGAAAGAATTTTTAACATTGCAGCGTGACGAATGTACTATATCGATTACGAGCAGTAGTTTTACCTGAGCGAGCGCTTCCGTGTCCGAATTTGATTGTGAGCATGCGTGGCACCTTGTCCGTCGGAGTATGTCCGATCTAAGCATTTTGTCTGAAAATTTTACCGGCAAGTTGGAAAAAGTTGGTCCGTCGGATACTCCGACAAAACGCTCCGATAGGAAACATTCCGTCGGAATCTCCGACCGTGTGTACAAGGGCTAAGGGTTTTACACTTTTAGGTTTTTTTTCCCGGAGGAAAGGTATTATATGCCTGATCTACTATTTTTTTGAAAACTGACAATTTTATTAATTTCAAAAAAAGAAAGGGGAACAGAAATAAGATGGCATCAACAAAAAAAGAAAAAGCATTTCCAATAAAGAGCACAGGAGGATACATAGTACTATAATAATCACAACATCAGATTGCCAGTTAATCCAACATCACAGCCAAGGGTAGGGCTTGCTGCCGGTTCATGAAGTTTATGAACCCTGACATCATACTGAGCTACGATATAATAAAAGGGACGCAATAGCGAACCTCCTGTACTAGGTCTCTTCAACAAATAGAAATAGGAGCAGTAGAGATGGGAAAAGCTAAGTCAAGAAAAGGAAAGAAAGATAAGAAATAGAGCGGTAGAGGGTTAAGGCAGCTGCCCGCCCCAGGGGGCCAGTATTGTCCCAAAGACAGCCACCTCAGGCAGCATTAGGCCCTGTGAGGAGAGAGCCGTGGATCATAAGGCTGGGGGAGTCTCCAATAGGATCCAAGATTCCCATATTCTATTGTGCTTATCAAGGGTGTCATTCAGGGAGGCTGTCAGGTATTCCATTCTCTTAATCTCTGATCCTGGTGTGCAGTTCAAATAGGGAGGGGGGGTCCGTCTGTTTCCACTTTAGGGCCACCAGGCAGCGTGCTGCAGTTAACACATGCGACAGAAGGAGATGGGTGGTAGACCTAACAGATACATTTTGGGATCTAAGGGCACCTCAGCGCCGAAGATGGATAGGAGCAAGGATTGCCCCATCAGCCAGTATGGGAGAAGTAGGGGGCAAGTCCAATAAATATGGAATAGCATTCCCCTATCTTTATGGCATCGCCAGCAGCGAGAGTCAGTCAAGGGGTATATGGAGTGGAGCAGGTCCGGGGTCTGATACCAATAGAATAAAATCTTGTATTGGTTCTCCTTGTAGAGCGTGCAGATGAAGCTTCTGGAAGCCTGCGACCAGATACACTGCCACGTGCTTAGGGGTATAGTTTCACCCAGGGCCTGCTCCCACTTGCCCATATAGGCATGTCGTGGTCCGTCTGGTGACGGGGACAAGATCAGAAGCTGATAGGTGCAGGAGATCATACCCTTTGGCGAAGAGCCCTCCAAACATATTTTTTCGAAATTCAGTTAAAGGGGAAAAGCGAAGGTTGGCCACAAAAGATTGCGCATAGTGCCGTAGTTGCAGATAACTAAAGAAGGCCTGTCTGGGTAAATTAAAGTGTTTTGAAGGTCCTGGAAGGATTTCAAAAATCTAGTTCTGGGGTCTATCAGGTGGCCATAGGGGAATAGGTCTCTTTCCATCCAGAAGTGGGACATCTGTGAGGTCAAGCTGTCTGGGATATTAGGCGTGAACAGAAATGAGGTCACCAGGGAGGAGGTAGTAGCAAGCGGATATGACAGTTTTGCACGTCGCCAAAGCGTGTGCAGTAATGCCATGGGGCCCAGGAGGTGCACTTCCCCAGGTGTTATATCGAAGCTCCAAAGCATGGAGTTCGGATGGACGGGGACCAACCACAATTTCTCAATTTGCGTCCAGCGATTAAAGGCGTGGAGAGTACACAAGGAGGCCACAGGGTGCAACTGGATAGCCAAGTAATACTTGGCTAAATTGGGAAACGCAAGGCCGCCCTGGGTGCAGGGGGCATACAGAACCGATTTGCTCATCCGGTGTCTCTTATAGTTCCAGAAAAAATTTAGAAGATCACCCTGGAGTTTTTTAAAAAACGAGGTAGGGACAGGGATGGGCAATGTCTCAAAAAGATACAGAAATTTGGGTAGAATGGTCATTTTTAGTATTGCGAGACGACCAAGCAGCGACAACCTCAGAGATTTCCACTTGGCCAGGGATGCCTTGATAGATGCAAGCAGTTGGGGAAAGTTGGCTGCATAGAGAGAGTAGTAGGAAGGTGTTAGGTGGACCCCAAGGTATTTTAGAGAGGACGTCTTCCACGCATAATTAAATGATTGTGATAATACCGATAAAGTTTGGGGGGGTATATTAAGGGGGAGGGCTTCCGTTTTAGAGCTTCTCCCATTAGAGATCTGGAAGGCAGGGGAGGTGGCGAATTGGCTGTGTACACTGGCCGAGGGGGGTGAATACAGGTGCATGATGGCTCTGAGGAAGGGTACCTCAATGCCCACCCGTCGGAGCGTTGCGAACAGAAAAGGCCAACTCAGCCTATCAAAGGCCTTTTCGGCATGCAAACTGAGCAGTAAAGCCTGCATCTTGGCCTTGTTCGCAACGTCCACTAGATCGATGACCCTCCTTGTGTTGTCCCCAGCTTGGCGAAGGGGGACAAAGCCCACTTGGTCTCTGTGTATTAGGGACGGCAGAAGAGTGTTTAACCTGCCAGCTAGTGTTTTTGTAAATATCTTTAAATCGGTATTGAGGAATGCAATTGGCCTGTAATTAGATGGGAGGGTGTGGTCCTTGCCCCCATTAGGAATTGGCGTTAGATAGGAGGCCTGCATGTCCCTCGGGACAGGCGTTGATGAGAGAAATGAGTTGAACAGGGTCGTCATATGGGGCAGTAAATACAGGAGAAAGGTCTTATAGTACCGGTACGGGAGGCCGTCCGGGCCCGGGGCTTTGTCATTCGGTAGAGATTTGACCACGTCCCCTATCTCCTCTTCAGTGATTGGGGAGTTAAAGGTCTCAAGAGCCGCAGAGGAGAGGACAGGGAGGTCACAGCCCATCAGGTAGGAGTTGATATCTCGGGACAAGTCAGGTGAGGGAGGGGTATGTGGGACATTTGGGTCGTTGTAGAGGGTGGAGTAATAGTCATGGAATATTTGGGCGATGTTAGGGGGATGGGACTGAAGAATGCCTTTGGCATCTTTAAGGAGGGCAGGCGACGAAATCGCCACCCGTTTGCGAAGTTGTCGGGCTAAGAGTAGGTGTGGCTTGTTGGCCTTGTCATAGTATGTTTGCCGAAGCCTGAGCAGGGCCTTCTCTATCTTACCCTGTTTATGTCCTTCAGCCCAGCCCGGACACTTATAAGCTCCCTAAGAGTAGCCAGGTATGGGGAGGTGAGCAGTCTCGCTTCCAGATGTGTAAGTCTATCCAGGAGTGTTCTACGGGCTGCGTTGGCGTTTCTCTTTAAGGCCGAGGAGAGGGATATGCACTGGCCCCTAAAGACTGCCTTATGGCCCTCCCAGAGAGAGGAAGTGGAGACCCCAGAGGAGCCGTTCTCAGCAAAATACAACTCCAATGTTCGCTCCAGTTCCACTCTGGTAGGGCCATGTTTAAGTAAAAAGTAATTTAAGTGCTAGTTACATGTACAGAAGGTACCCAGGGAGAGTGCAAGGGAAAGTTTGATGGGAGCATGGTCCAACCAGGAGATGGCTTGAATGTGTGAGTCTGTACAGGCTCTCAAGGTTGGGGCATTAACAAAGAAATAGTCCAGTCATGAGTGGGACTTATGGGGATGGGAATAGAACTGTTTCACTGATGGGTACCTGGTGCGCCAGGTGTCAAACAGGGCATGTTTCCTGGTCAGCTGGTGAAAAAGGGTAGAGTTTCTAGCAGTATTCCGAGGGGGGTTTCCCACCTCCCAGGGAGTGTTTGTCTAGACCGGGGGAGTAAGCCAGGTTGAAGCCCCCTCCAATAACCAGATACTGGTGGGGAGCTTCAAACAGCTTCAAAACAGTTTTTCCACTTTGGTCAGAAAAGGGACCTGATTAACATTTGGGGCGTAAATGTTACAAAACGTGATTTCCGCGTCGTTCCAAGTGCCTTTAAGGATAAGGTAGTGTCCGAGCGGGTCTGAGATTAGGGATTGCAACCGGAAAGGTGTGCCCTGTTTAAAGAGAATTGCCACCCCTGCTCGCTTGCGAGGGTTGGAGGCCATGTATGTTTGCGGGTAGGATTTGAGGGCAAAAGCCATGGTGCCCGTCTTGGCCAAATGCATCTCTTGAATAAAAATAATAGCTGCAGAGCGCTTAAACTCTCGCAGTGCCAGGCTCCATTTAATATTGGAATTTAGGCCCTTCACATTAAGTGAGTATATCAATCATGGTGGGTGCGTTACGGGGGGAGGAAGTAGCTTACCTGACAGACTTAAGGAGATCCAAGTGCTCCCAGGGGCCGTCGAATGCACCCTTAGCACGATCAGAAATCGGAGCGCTGCGGTCTCGGAAATGGAACCTGAGCCCCAGAGGCAGGAGGCACCCGTTGGGGTGGGGATGAAAAGAGAAAGAAGAGGAAAGGAGCCAGGAAAGAAGGATAGGAGGCACAAAAAGAAAAACATTAGATAGATCACAATACTAATACCAGCACAATATAACCCACCTAAAAAAGGCGGGATCTTCGGGCCCCCCCCCCCCCCCAGCGGGTGGGGCAAAAAAGTCCCAAACAGAGAGACCACAGCGGAGAGCCGTCCGGAGAGCACCCGGGGGGGGAGATAGACTCAGGGCGGAGGCGGTCCGCTCCAAGGCCTGTCTGCATCACAAGCCTAAATGCAAAAACAATAAAAAGAAAGGGATAAAAACCTGCACATATCAAATGGAGAAATCTGTACCCGCAGCCAGGGCCCAAAATGAGCAAGAGACAAAAAACTGAAAAAACTGTAAAAAGAGAAAAAAAAAGAAAAGCCCAGCATAAACTGTAACCAACCAGTGTGACCATTAACCCAAAGGGGGGAAAATGAAAAGGGAGGGTGGGATAGGGAAGAGGGGGGAAGGGGATGTGGGAGGGGAGGAGGATGTGGGAGAGGAGAGTAGAGGAGTGGGGAAGAGAAGGTAGGGAGGCAAGGGGGGTAGGGGGAGTGGAGGAAGGGAGGGGTGGAAAGCATCCATCAACAAAGGGTTGGCCAAGAGGCACCCCTACCACCAATGCAATACTAAGTATAGTCCACAGCGGGTTGTCTCATCAGCAAAGTCTCATCAGCAAAGTCCAAGCCGTAGAGTAGAGGGAGGGCAGCAAACACTGGCAGAGGGGTTATGAAACAGAGGGCATAAACTGGGCCAATTACAAGGTGACTTGTACAGAGGGGGTTCCTGGAAGGGCAGGAAGTCATCTCTGGGGGTTCGACAGAGGGGGAGGGCCTGCCAGGGCGGCCTCGGGCGTCTTCTCCCCGGTACCTGGATCCAGGGTTCCGGGCGAGGAGGGGGGCCGGCATGGGGGGCCCCGCCAGGAGTAGGCGGAACTGGGATATCCAAAGTTTTGCAGAAGGACTGGAGGTCTTCAGGATACCGCAGGGTGGTAGATTGGCCATCCCGCTTTGCAGTGAGGCTAAAGGGGAAGCCCCAGTGGTAGCGGAAGTCGTGTTCTCTCAAGGAGGTAAGGAGCGGTTGCAGGGACCGTCGCTGCTGGAGAGTGAGCCAGGACAAGTCCGGGAAGAGCTGTAGAGGGGCTCCATCAAAATAAATGGTGTGCATGTTGCGAGCTTTCCTCATAATATCCTCCTTGAGGGTGTAGTTGTGCACCCTGCAGATCACATCCCTTGGTCTGGACCCTAGTCCGCGAGGGCGAAGGGCCCGATGGGCACGATCTAGTTTGACTTTAAGGTGTTCCGGCGCCCAGTATATTGTTAAAGATAGCTTGCAGAGTCACGGGGAGGTCCTCATCCTGGGTAGCTTCCGGGAGGCCTCGGATCCTGATGTTGTTTCGTCTGCCCCGGTTATCGAGGTCTTCAAGATGGCGTTGAAAGTCCCTGAGAGTGGCGGCCTGTGCGGCCAGACGTTCGTGTATTTGCGAGATTTTGGTCTTAGTATCAGACGCCTCATCTTCCAGGGATGTGACTTTAGCGGATAGGCGATGAAGGTCAGTGTGCAGCATATTAATCTAGGATCTGCAGGTCTCACGGACCTCTTGGATAAGCATACAGAAGTCCTGTTTTGTCGGCATGCAGCGAACATAATCTCGTCAGGATGAGCACGCCTCGGGTTCAGGATCAGAGTCCATTACAGCCTGAGGGTTAGAGTCCCGGGTGAGAGCCGGGCGGATTTTTGGTGGGGATGGCTGCCCTGAAGCGCACAGGAGGGGGTGCCATCTGGATAAGTGGCTCTCTTGGAGGTGCCTTGCGCTCCTGTGGGTGACAAATAAGCCTCCAGAGGCTCCGGTAGCTGTGGGGCAGAGGGATGGACCAGAGCCTGTGAGTAAGCCCTCCGAGAAGGGGAAGGAGGGGGAGGCCTGTCCCTCACAGCCAGGGGCCTTTGTGGCAGGGAAGAGGGATCCCAATCAGGGATGGATGAGTCCCAGGAGGGGGAGGGAGAGAACGGCTGATCCCCAGTGATCATGAGGGATGGCGGGGAGTCCATCGGGGGGGGAACGACTGTGGCAAGCTCCCCACCCCACAACCTTCAGCGGTAGCAGAGGGTCCATCCAGGGGGTCGGGGGAGGAACGCAAGGCATGTCCCGCATTGGGGTCCCCCTGTACGGCGTACCTGTGGCCTGATGCGTCCTGCGGTGGTGAGGAGGAGGCGGCCGCCGGACGATCCCGTGGTGGTGATGGCGGCGGCGCCATGTAAGCCGCGTGTGAGCCCGCCGGTGCTTCGGAGTTGAAATACTCCATTATGAGTGGCGGCGGAGTGGAGGAGGTTCGGGTGGAGTGTCCCCGGGGTCCCGCCGTCTTGTCCTTGCAAGATTTGCCCATGTATGGAGGCAGAGATATGCAGGCTTCAGCGGTGTGCAGGCAGGCCTTGCAGGAGCTTCAAGAGGACACTTCCACTCTGAAGGCCATCCAAACCACGTTTGTTTGTTTACAAACTATTTTATTTGGTACAAAAGGTGGTACAAAAAGCTTTGGCATATGCCATAGTAAGAAATAATACAGGTATTTTACATACAAGATAAAGTAGAAAAACTTTTTGATACATGACATAGTTTGTTATAGTATTTAAACTTAACTTATATGATTTATATTATTGTATATTATGCATTGTGTAAATATACAACTATATTGATGCTTTTTCCTTTTCAATAAACTTTTGTTTAAGATGAGAAATATAGTCACAATCTTTAGTGCAATTCTGCCTCAATCTACAGAACTGTCCTGTGGATATATTTTCAACCCATTGAGGATGGTGGCAACTGTCAAAGTGAAGGTATGAATTTCCCACAGTGGGTTTTGTATAGTTACAGGCAAAGGTTTTATTGTGTTCATGGTTGAGTTCAAGGTCCAAGAAAGCTAGACTCTCCTCGTCCCAAATGGCTGAGAAGGAAAATTCTAGGTTTTATATATATATATATATATATATATATATATATATATATATAGTGTATATTGGCATTGCAGTGAGCGAAAAGTCATCAACCTGGGACGAAGAACCGTTCTAGATGATGACAATGTCATCGATATACCTACCATAAAATACCACATGCTTGGCAAAAGGGTTATTTTTACATATGAACTGATTCTCCCACAGACCCATGGCCAGGTTAGCATAGGAGGGGACAAAATTGGCTCCCATCGCTGTACCAATCAAAATGGAAATAATTGTGCTTTAAACAAAAGGAAGTGGCATCCAATCAACCTATATTGTGGGGAATATACGTGTACAGGGAATTTACATCAAGGGACAGCCAGGAATAGCTGTCAGCCCATATGTGGGAGGACAAAAGTTCCATGAGGTGTATAGCGTCTCATATATATGATTGAAGGTTGAGGTCTAAATGTTGCAAAAAAGAATAAATGTATAGTGAAAAGTCACTAGTGACGCTGTTCATTAAAGCCACAATAGGTCTGCCAGGGGGATGCAAAGGCTAGTTGTGCACTTTTGGTAAGTGATAAAAATAAGGTGTGCTATAAAAGTATTTTCACATTAAGGCTGCCTCTTTTTTATCTATAACTTAATCAATGGTAGCTTTGTGAATGAGAGTCTCTGCTTCTATATGAAAAGAAAGCAGAGGGTCTGTGTAAAGTTTTTTATATGTCTTAGTATCTGAAAGCAACCTCAGATCAGATAAGGCATATACCGTAATACCTTTCTTCCCGGAAAAAAAACGAAAACTGTTAAACCCTTATGCCGCATACACACGATCAGACTATCTGCCAGACTTAGTCCGGCGGACAACCCACCGGACTGTGCAGCGGAGGTCCGCCGGACTTTCCGAACGAGCGGACCTGCCCACATAGTCTGGACAGTCCACTGGACTATGGCTGGAGTCCGCCGGACTTTTGAAATGAACGGACTTGCCCACACACAGAGTAAAGTCCATTCATTTTGCATGTGGCTCCAGGTAGATGGAACTGGCGAAGGAAGTCAATGTCGCCGCCTCCATCGGCGACATTGACACTTTGCTTACCCCGTCACCTGGTATGGATTTAAAGGGGAAGCCCTACGCTGAAAAAACAGCGTGGGGGTTCCCCCAAAGTCCTTACCAGACTCTTATCTGAGCATGCAGCCTGGCTGGTCAGGAAAGGGGGTGGGGACGAGCGAGCGGCCCCTTTCCTGAGCCGTACCAGGCTGCATGCCCTCAAAATGGGGGGTACTTTGGGGAAGGGAGCCCTGTGGCCCCCCACCCCAAAGCACCTTGTCCTTATGTTGATGAGGACAAGGGCCTCTTCCCCACAACCCTGGCCGTTGGTTGTCGGGGGTCTGTGGGTAGGGGGCATATCAGAATCTGGAAGCCACCTTTAATTTGGGGGCCCCAGATTACGTACACACATTTGTACACACGGTCGGAAAATCTGCCGGAATGTGTCCTATCGGACCGTGTTATCGGATAATCCGACTGTGTGTGGTATGCATCAGACTGATTCCGTCGGAATATCCGTTGGACTCAATTTTCCAACTTGTTGGAAATATTTCCCGACCAACTGGTTCGATCGGACATACTCCGATCATGTGTAGAGAATTTTTATCAGACCAAGTACCACGCATGCTCAGATCAAATTCCTACATCAAAGCTATTGGCTACTAGCCTGAGCGTAGTCCCATCGTAACGAAATTTCGTCATCCTGTTCTGAATGATCGGATTTTTCGACAACTTAGTCCGACCGTGTGTATGCAACAGTTTCGGACAAGATCCGACGGACAAAATCCAACGGATTTGGTTGTCGAAATCTCCGACCGTGTGTACAGGGGCTAAGAGTGTGTATTGTCGGTTTTCTCCTTGCTTCCTCACAACTGTGTGATTGAAGGGGAAGAAGAGTATTGATTAGTGGAGGCTGTTACTATTTGATTGCTGTCTCCATTATCCATTATCTATGAGATAACAAGCCCCAGACACGTTTTTATTCCTGTGGAGCTACTTTTCTCATAGGACCTTCAGAGGACCATTTGTATAGTTATATTTATATGTATTGTCGGATTAGAGATTGGTAAGCGCCACATTCATACCCATAAATAGTAGCTATTTATAAGTGGCTTCTGATTTTCAGTGCATGCTTTTCCAGTAATTTCTGATTTTCAAGTCATTCTTCTCATGTCCTTTCTGATTTTCAGTGCGTTCTGTCAGTTCGTTCTGAGCAGCCGTTTGTTTTTTAGCCATGTTGTGGTTGCATTCTCATCATAAAGATTGTACGGTTGTTGGGCTTGGTGTTATTGCTTTGAGCCAAGTCCAGTCCATGAACAGGGGGAGGAGGAGTTCATGGACCAAGAATTGGTTGCTTAATCGTGACCAATTCTGTCATATGCCTTTGCTGCAGTATCTCCAGGAGAATAATCCTAATGATTTCAGGATTTATCTCCGGATGATGGACCCCGTCTTTCACCGTCTATTGGCTTTGCGGTCCCCTTATTTTACAAAGCAGGACACCTGCATGTGTCGAGCAATCTTCCCCAAGCAAAGGCTCGTCGCCACCTTGCGGTACTTGGCGATGGGGAAAAGTCTCCATGACCTGAAGATCTCCCCCTAGGCTCTGGGAATCATTATTCCAGAAACCTGTTCTACCATAATTCAAGTCCTTCAGATAGACTATATTAGGATAAGTTTTATCCTTTAACATCACATTCTATGTATTCAATGTTTGCTAATGTATTGTATTAATTTCATCATTCCATAATTACCATGATTGTAATATACTGTGAATGTCCTCTTTGTCCTCATTCATGCTGTAAGCTTTTATGCTTCTTTTTTGTCCTTCATGCATATTTGCCTTCACTAACCTCCCCAACATGCTATCCTGGGCCCATGCATACCTAGCCTAGCCACTTAACAATGTATTTTGTCGGCTCCATTGTAGTGCTTACCCGAAACACCCCCTAAAATGTGTCCAAATGTTATTGTCGTCCTTAAATTCTGGCAGAGTGCAAGAGGCTTTTTTGGGGGCCCCAACTAATTTTTAACCCTCCCTCCCCCCCAAACGCTAAGTCAACCGCTAAGTCAACCGAAAGGGAACTCACCACACACAACGAAGATGTGGATGTAGAGGTTCAGGAAGCGCTGGGTGAAGTGGTGGAAATTGTGTCGACAACAGGTCAGTGTCTGAGACCACAGCTTCAGGTTATCGATGGATGCCTGCATATTTATAATACATGGTGTTTTGTTTTTTAGGTGATGTGGATGTTGTGGAAGAAGAAACGCACTTCAGCAGTGGAAGTGCACAAATACTGATCAGTGAGATCATGGTGTGCAATCGTGATTTAGAAAAGATGAAACAAAACATTCATGATGTTCAAAAAAGACTGAACAATTTTGAAGATGCACACAGTGCGCCAACATGTGCTTACTACCATCACGGAATCACAATATATGCGTTTTGTGGGTGCAACCCCTTCCTCCAAACTAAAGTAGGTGAGAGGAAGGGGTTGCCCCCCCGAAACATGTCCATTGATCCCCCATGATGGGAGCTAGCACATGTTGACACACTGGGGCTTATTTCAGAAAGGACAATCCACTTTGCCCTACAAGTGCACTTGCATTGCTCTTGGAGGGCAAAGTGGTTTTGCCTTTTTGAAATAAGCCCCAGTGTACAATTGTAACTTGGCGCATCAGTGGTTAGTGGCCTATACTGCTTATAGATAGAGGCCTATATTGGGACAATATTATGAGAGTTTAGCCTGACATTAGGTGTCAGGTACTCACCAAAGCCGAAGTGCTGAGAGCGGCTTCCCTTGCAGCTGGGTGCACAGTACCCCTGAGGGTGGAACAGTGGGTACAGGGCACGGAGATGCACGGGTTGCCAGCAGGTGACTAGTATGCAGCAGGTCTTCTGAAGGAAGAGATGCCCGTGCAGAAGATCTTGGAACTGGTAGAAGTAAACGCCTGCCAGGGGTTCTAACACCTGGAGAGAAGGCCAAGGGTCAAACACAGGTATCAGTCCGTGAGACAAAGGATATTCCAGAGGCAGGCCGAGGGTCAAGCACAGGTATCAGTCAGTGAGCCAGCAAGGCTAAGTGCAGAAAGTCCGTTTAACAAGCCAGGGGTCAGATCAGGAGAGAATCAGAGTAGTCTTCAAGCAATCCGGGTCACAACAGGAAATAGTCAACAGGAAACGGGAACACAGGTGAGCTGAGGAGACAAACCAGCACAGACACATAGCAAATGGTTGCCTTTTATAGGCCTGCCAGAGTGATCAGGTGATGTGCAAACCCGCCGTATCGTGCACCCGTGTGCGCCTCTGCGCTGGTCTACCACGCAGGCGCACAGGGAAGCACCGACGTTGAAGTCTGTTGATCCTCTGACAGTGCCCCCTCCCAAGGGGCAGCCTCCGGATGCCCAATCTGGCTGGTAACTCAGGGTGTCTACGGTGGAAGTCCCGTATTAAGCGAGGAGCATGAATATTACTGGAGGGTTCCCAAGAATTGTCTTCAGGGGGATACCCTTTCCACTTAACCAGGTATTGAGTCCGTCTCCCCCTCTTTCGACAATCCACTATGGCCTCCACCTCGAATTCTTCTTCGCCTTCGGCTTCGACCGGCTGAGGTGGTGCCACTTCTCTTCCGGGAATGGAGCTTGGGATCACTGGTTTCAACAGGGATGCATGAAACACCGGGTGGATCTTGTACGAACTAGGTAGCGATAATTCAAAGGCTACTGGGTTTACCACCCTCTTGATCTCGAAGGGACCAATGAACTTGGGGCCGAGTTTTCTTGATGGGTAAGGTAATCTAAGGTTAATAGAGGATAACCAAACTTTTTCCCCCATCTTGAAACTCGGGCAGTTCTTCCTCCCCCTATTATAATATTTCTCATAGTCCCTCTGAGCCTTTCTCATAGCTTCTTGGATTTGTAGGAAATTGTTTTGGATTGATTTTACCCGTTCTTGTACTGCAGGAGTGGAGACTTCAGGAACGGAATCTTGCAGGAAGGAAGGTTGATAGCCATAATTGGCCCAAAAGGGTGTTTGGTGGGTGGTGCAGTGTACCGAGTTATTGTAGGCAAATTCCGCGCAGGGCAGGAGAGAGGACCAATTGTCTTGAGAGCAGGAGCAGAAGCAACGAAGGTATTGTTCTAGTGTCTGATTCGTTCTTTTTTCCCGTTGCTTTGCGGGTGGTATGCGGAGGATAGTGAGGTCTTGATTTCCAGTGCTTTGCAGAGGTCCTTCCAGAATTTGGAGGTGAATTGGATTCCCCTATCAGACACGATGTTGGAAGGGACGCCATGTAGCCTCCCGACTTCCTTGATAAAGATGCTTGCTGTAGCCGAAGCAGAAGGAGTGCCACACATAGGTAGAAAATGTGCCATCTTCGAGAGACGATCTACCACTACTAGGATTGTAGTAAACTGGTCAGAAGGTGGTAAGTCAACAATAAAATCCATAGAGATCTCTCTCCAAGGGCGTTAGTTAGTCAACACATGCGCAGCACAGCATATGTGCACAAATGTGCTTATTTTAGTGCTTATTTTAATAGAAATGTGACTCATCCTTTTAGTCTTATTTTTATATATGTTCTGTACAACGTTTTGATGTGGTGAATTACCATACAGTAACGTCAAGTTTATACTAAATTAGGTATAGATTAATTTTTTTTTCTCCTTCATAGTGCTTAATTCTTTTAATTTTCTGATGTTTTATTTACTTTTATGATATTGTTATTGCACACACCGTTAGTTTAGAGTATAGGTATTATGGCCTAATTATTTTCCATTTGAGTTGAAATCATGTTGTGATCACTTGACTAGATGTTGTGACCCATACAATTTCCGTTTGAGTAATGTGGCCATGGGGACATGGAGTGTGCGCGTGCGTGCTTTGATGTAGTTTAACGTGCACATGCGTGCGCAGATGGGTTTTGGCACACATTTGTGTGCATATGGTGTATTGCACGCGTGTTGATCAATGTCGTAGATGATGTTGTGAAGCACATTTGTGCGCATATGCTGTGCTGCGCATGTATTGACTAATGTCAACATATGTTCGCGCGGAGGGATCTATGAACAATATGCATATGTGAATGGGATGTTATATAGCGGTGGCTTCACAACTACAGACGTGCGTGGATTGATCTCTATCTAATATGCGTGCGTTGGTGCATGCATGCGCAAGTTGTGCCTAACAGGCGTGCGCGGTTACGCGTGTTGGCGAATTATGCTTACTATAAAAGAACTGATGGATGGGTTGTGCAGCCAATCCCATGAGGAAGTCTTAATGATGAAACATGTTGGGGCGTGGCCACAGGACAATCAATTGTACGGACGTGAGACCCCACTCAACTGAGAAGCTACACTGCCGCCGAAAGAAGCGACTTAGGAGTGGGTGAGAGATTACGCTTGAGCGCACACTTCTGGTCCGCCGAGGCCGCAGTACACCACTGAACTGTTGGCTTTTGTTTGCTGTGTGTTACACTTAAGGCTTTTTTCTACTATGTGAAATGTGAGTGCAATCATTGGAGTGTTGGTGTGATTTAATAAACTGGTTGTAACGTTATCACTCTATGTGGAGCACTTATTTATTTTCTTTACATATGGAGTCACCTTGTTGAGTTAACACGTGGATCAAGTGGATGGTCACCTTTTACCCCAGGTGTGGGTTTAATAGCGTAGAAGACGAACATGAGAGTGGGAGGCATTGCAAGTAGTGATGGACGAACGTTTCGCCCGGCGGTCGTTTCGCGGCGAATTTCCGACATTCGCGGTCCGCACGTTCGAACGCCTTTTTCCGTCGTTCGCCGCGGCGGACTTACGTGTTTAATGTATACAAGAACTTTAACCTTTGGTGACACGTTTATCATGTGATACAGGACAGCCAATTGAGACATGACAGCACATGGACACTTGGACATTCCCCCTAACCTATAAATACACCCGATCCGGTGGCCATTTTACATTCTTTCTTCTGTTACGATAGGGACAGGTTCCTGTGTGGAGTAGGGAGAGATAAACCACTAGCTATTTGGTACACAAAAGTTCTTTTCAGGACTGGTATAGGTGTTAGGTGTTGATAGGTTTGCTGTGCTGCTGATTCTTGCAGCAGCCTGAGTGTCTTTTGTTAGTTTAGAGAAAGGGAAAGGACGGTGTATGCTACAGGGACAGCCAGATTAGTCTTTCATCATCATCATCATCATCATTAGCTGTTACTATCAAGGTCCACAAAAGAGCTGTTCCAGTAACCACTAATCGTTCTCTTTTTTTGCCAATTTGTATAGGGACAGGAAGGAAGCAGTGTTGTCAGGCAGTGAGGGTAATTTTAAAGACTTGCTGTTATTATTAGTTCCACAAAGGTTCTTTTCAGGACTGGTATCAGTGGTACAGTAATAGGCTTGTACATGTATAATATTCTTTCTTCCAAATATAGAAAGGATATTATACTTGACTGCTGCCCTTCTGCTGCAGTCTGCTAAACATTCACAACTCACTTGTTCCACAAAAGTTCTTATAAGGACTGGTAACTTGGTATAGGGTGCTACGGTACATAGGCTTGAGTGCGGTACAGTCTGCTGTTCTGTAAGGACCGCTATCGGTCCACAATAGATAGGGTTGACGTGCACCACTGCTGACCGCTGCCCTATACTGCAGCAGTCCTTCAGCGGTATAGGGACTGACGTACAGTCTGCTAATCACTAACACACAACCTGCTTGTTCCACAAAAGTTCTTATAAGGACTGGTAACTTGGTATAGGGTGCTACGGTACATAGGCTTGAGTGCGGTACAGTCTGCTGTTCTGTAAGGACCGCTATCGGTCCACAATAGATAGGGTTGACGTGCACCACTGCTGACCGCTGCCCTATACTGCAGCAGTCCTTCAGCGGTATAGGGACTGACGTACAGTCTGCTAATCACTAACACACAACCTGCTTGTTCCACAAAAGTTCTTATAAGGACTGGTAACTTGGTATAGGGTGCTACGGTACATAGGCTTGAGTGCGGTACAGTCTGCTGTTCTGTAAGGACCGCTATCGGTCCACAATAGATAGGGTTGACGTGCACCACTGCTGACCGCTGCCCTATACTGCAGCAGTCCTTCAGCGGTATAGGGACTGACGTACAGTCTGCTAATCACTAACACACAACCTGCTTGTTCCACAAAAGTTCTTATAAGGACTGGTAACTTGGTATAGGGTGCTACGGTACATAGGCTTGAGTGCGGTACAGTCTGCTGTTCTGTAAGGACCGCTATCGGTCCACAATAGATAGGGTTGACGTGCACCACTGCTGACCGCTGCCCTATACTGCAGCAGTCCTTCATCGGTATAGGGACTAAGAGTTTTGTCACAGGGTCATTTAAAAAATGACAGGCAGAGGAAGAGGCAGGCCCTTCCGCAGGGGTGGTAGGGGTAGGGCAGGAGCAACAGGCTTGAGCCAAAGTGGGAAGTTGCAGAAGGTGCGTTCAATTACTTTAAAGGATGCACCAGACTTGGTTGAGTGGCTCGCTCAGCCTTACTCTTCTGCACCCTCCTCATCCTCTCGATCTGCACCCTCTTCTTCACTCTCTGCTATGTGCACCCCCAAAGACACTACCACCAACAACACGACCACCACCACCACCACCACATACCTTCCGCTTGAGTCACTGGAATTATTTTCCGATCCATATCAAGAGGACATTTCTGATGCGCAGCCACTCTTGGTATTGGATCAGGAAGAGGAGGTAGCAACAAGCGCTACTCAGCAGTCTGACGACAGTACCCAGATCAGCCCAAGGAGGAGGTTGGTCCCCGGTGTTGCTGCCTACTCCGAGATCTCTACTTATAGCGGTGGGGAAGGTGACGTTGATGATGACGTGTCTAGTGATGTCACGTGGGTGCCCACAAGAGAGGAAGAGGAGGGGAGTTCAGAGGGAGATATGGACCAGCAGATAGGGAGGAGAAGCAGGAATAACTTACATTGCACAGGAGGGACAAAGCAGACTGCAAATGTATCAGGAGCGAGTCATCGACCATGTACGGTCACATCTGGCGCTCCCAGGACACCGGCACATGGCTCCGCAGTGTGGGCTTTTTTTAACGTGTCCGCTGCTGACAATAGCGTTGCCATCTGCAATCTTTGCAGTCAACGCGTTAGTCGCGGTAAGCCCAATACTCACCTAGGGACGACCGCCTTAAGAAGGCACATGAGCAGCCATCACCGAGCCCAGTGGGAGCAACGGAACACACAAAGCCACACTGCAGGCTCTCACCGTCCAGCCTCGTCTTCTACTTCTCCTTCTCCTCTCTCCTCACAATTGTCCTCCACTCCACCTTCCATCACGCCAAGCTCACATTTTTCTGCAAAAAGGCAGGCTTCCGTGGGCCTAATGTTTGAGCGTAAAAAAATGATGACGCCGGATAACCCTCTTGCCCAACGGTTGGCGGCTGGCTTGTCAGAACTCATAGCCCGCCAACTACTGCCATATAAACTGGTGGACTCGGAGGCCTTTCGCAAATTTGTGGCCATTGGAACACCACAATGGAAGGTCCCAGGAAGGAAGTATTTCTCAGAGAAGGGCATCCCAGAGCTATATGGCCATGTTCAGCGGCAAGTGAATGTATCTCTGGCACACAGTGTCGGTGCCAAGATACATCTGACCACAGACACGTGGTCTAGCAAACACGGGCAGGGAAGGTATATCAGTTTTACTGCCCACTGGGTGAACCTTCTGACGGCCGTCAAGCATGTAACCCGTGGCACCCGTGTAGATTTGGTTTTACCGCCACGGATTGCATGCAGGCCTGACTCTTCTTCTCCTCCTCCTACTCCATCCTCCTCCCTCTCCTCCTCAGCTGCCTCCTCCTTTTCCGCTGCTAGCGTCTCTTCTGCTGCACCGCCCAAGCTCCCCAGAACCTATTCCACATGCCAGGTGAGACGTTGCCATGCCGTGCTGCGTCTGTTGTGCCTGGAAGCAAAGAGCCACACTGGCCCGGCACTCCTTTCAGCTTTGCGTTCACAGGCAGATGAGTGGCTAACACCGCTCAATTTGACAGTTGGTAAAGTGGTGTGTGACAACGGTGCCAATCTGCTTAGCGCATTGAAACAGGGCAAAATCACGCACGTGCCGTGCATGGCACACGTCTTAAACTTGGTCGTGCAGCGATTCCTTGTCAAATACCCTGGGGTCCAGGACATCTTGCGGCAGGCAAGGAAAATCTCGGCCCATTTCAGAAGATCTTACACGGCCATGGCTCGCCTTGCTGACATTCAGCGGCGACACCATCTGCCGGTCAGACGTCTTATTTGCGATTGCCCGACGCGATGGAACTCAACCTTCTATATGCTTGATAGGCTGCTCCAGCAGAAACGTGCAGTTAACGTCTACCTGTATGAACTCTGCGAAAGAAACGGTTCTGGGGAGCTGGGTTTTTTTTCACCGCGCCAGTGGCTGCTCATGCGCGACACATGCAGACTTCTGCGGCCATTTGAGGAGATCACCAAACTGGTCAGTCGCAGCCATGGCGCCATCAGTGACATGGTACCTTATGCCTTCTTTCTGGAGCGTGCATTGCGTCGTGTCATTGATCAGGCTGTGGAGGAGCAGGAGCGGGAAGATGAGGAAGTCGCAATGCTGGATGAATTCCCAGGGGGGGCTACTCTATCTGAGACAAGTCAACAACAGGAGTCTGATGAGGAGTCAGAGGAGGATGGTGCCGGGGCGGATGAGCAGGAGCAAGAAGAGCATGCTTTAAACCTTTCTGGGATCCCTGTTGTGCGAGGATGGGGAGAGGAGAATGAAGAGGACGACATTATCCTGGATGATGAGCAGGAGCCAGGCCACCACACCGCTTCCACTTTAGTGCAAATGGGGGCCTTCATGCTCCAGTGTTTTAATAGGGACCCCCGTATAAAAAGCATGAGGGTCAAGGACCAGTACTGGGTGGCAACGTACTTAGACCCCCGGTACAAACACAAAATGGCGGAAATGTTACCGCCGTCGCAGAGGGCTGTCAGAATGCAGCACTTCCAGGCCTTGCTTCGAGAAATGCTGCATTCTGCTTTTGCGTGCGCTGGCAGAGGAGCAATTCCCACTCCCAGAGAAGGATTTGCGGGTACCAATCCAACAGCGCCTGCAAGAAGAGGCCGGTTTGAAGATGTGTTGGTGACTTCGGATATGAGGTCATTCTTTCAGCCGACCCATCGACAGGTGTCATCCGGATCCAGCATCAGGGAACGCCTAGACCGTCAGGTGTCCGACTACATTGGGTTAACGGCCGATGTGGACGCTCTGAGGAGTGATGAACCCCTAGACTACTGGGTGGGCAGGCTTGACCTCTGGCCAGAGCTTGCCCAATTTGCAATCGAACTGTTGGCTTGCCCCTCATCCAGTGTCCTGTCCGAAAGGACGTTCAGCGCAGCAGGGGGGATTGTGACCGATAAGCGTACTCGCCTAGCTCACGACAGTGTTAACTACCTCACATTTCTAAAAATGAATGAGGCATGGATCTCGGAGGAATTCAACACATGTGACCAGTAGACCATGTATATGTCTATAAACTATTTTTTTAATCAAGCACACAGACCTTCTTAATTCATTTGGCTCACTTCCTTGACCCAAAAAAGCACACCGTACTATATGCCCCTACCCTCCTCTTTGAAGAGGTTGAGCGGTGTCATATTTCTACTGGGGCTGCTTATGATATCCCTGTGCTGTGCTGACTTCCTCCTGGGGGTTCTTATTATGAAGGGATCACACTATCCCTGTGCTGTGCTGACTTCCTCCTGGGGGTTCTTATTATGAGGGGATCACACCATCCCTGTGCTGTGCTGACTTCCTCCTGGGGCTGCTTACGGTGCTGCTGTCAGTGCTGTATGTCACGGTGCTGCTGTCAGCGCTGTATGTCACGGTGCTGCTGTCAGCGCTGTATGTCACGGTGCTGCTGTCAGCGCTGTATGTCACGGTGCTGCTGTCAGCGCTGTATGTCACGGTGCTGCTGTCAGCGCTGTATGTCACGGTGCTGCTGTCAGCGCTGTATGTCACGGTGCTGCTGTCAGCGCTGTATGTCACGGTGCTGCTGTCAGTGCTCTGTATTACGGTGCTGCTGTCAGATGCCTCTATCACGGTGCATGTGTCATTCCGGTATGTCACGCTGCTGGTGATCATCTCCTGCACCCTCTTCTTTGCCTACCCTGGTCCCTGACCTTCCCTCTCCTCCATTGCCTTCATTAGCTCCATAGTCCTGAATTGTTAGAACAATTTCCCAAATAAAATAAAAATGCTTGTAGTTATCGATCCCAAATTCACCTCATACATGTATTATGTCATTGTCCAGATGGTGGGACTACGTTTTACCCCCTAATAATTACCACGTGGCCGCAAATTCGACATGAAGGTTTGCAAAGTTCGCCTCCCATTGAAGTCAATGGGGCCCGCGGCGAACGTTCGGTTTCGCGAACGTTTGGGTCCGTTCGCATTTCGCTTTCGCGAAACGTCCCGTCGGAAGTTCGTCCATCACTAATTGCAAGTCGGTGAGTGTGCTCTTCAGAGGGAGAGGTGTCACAAGCACGCGGTGTGGTGGAAGATTCAAGAATTGATGAAGATCCTTTTTTGGATCATGCTATCAATTTAGGACTGTTTTCATTTTTTGCATTTTGTCACTTATGCTTTTATGGGTGTTTATGCTTTTTTATCACATTCATTTTGTGATCTACTGCACTAGCGCTACTAGTTTTTCTGATTGATAATCAATCTATAAGTTAAATTTCAGTTTACATATTTTTATATTTTAAGTAGCAGCTTCACTTGTACTATTATTAATTTTCACTTTACGTAGTGGGGGTAGAAGATATAGAGGGTGGATTCATAGTTACAGTTATATATATATATATTTTTTTTTACCAACTGTACAGTACCAATTTTGACAGGCAAATAATTTATGTCTGCCCTGGGGTACAAAGTCTTCACCAATTCAAACTGTTTCTCCATCATTGTCTTCCTCTTTGTTTTGTTATGACCTTGTGCTCTCTATTAAATGAAAACATTTTTGTGGGACTTGGCTATGTGTTTTACTTCAAAAAGGACAGTTTGTTTGTGAGTAGGCAGGTACATTTAAAAAATACAATATCAAATTAACAAGGGACACCAACATAGTTGTATCTTTGAAGTTAAAAATACAAAATAATAATGGTGTTGTGGTAACTTGACACACAAAATGAAAAAAAAACTATTATTATGGAGATCACTAGAAAAAAAATAAAAAATATATATTATTATGGAGATCACAAACAAAACACAAAAAAATATATATATTATTCAGGAGATCACTAGAAATAATAAAAAATATGTTTGTCAGAACTCTGTGAATATCAGCAGCAAAGCAACTTCATTATTATACCATTATAAAGAAGAAAATGCGCTGCATTGAGAGATTTCATAATTTGCTGTGTCACGAATGCGATATCTCCGTTACAAACGCTAGTTTTAGAAGACCGAGCCCTTATGGCTCGTACTTGATTCCAAGCATGCGTGTTTGTACTTTGGATTTTTGTGCGACTGACTTGTGTACACACGATCGGAAAGTCCGACGAGAAACATTTGTTACCGGAAAATTTGAGAACCTGCTAGCCAACATGTGTTGGCGGAAACTCCGAAAGCAAATGTCTGATGGAGCATACACACAGTCGGACTTACTGCCGACAAGCTCACATCCAACATTTCCCGATGGAAAATCTGATCGTGTGTATGCTGCATAAGAAACAAAATAGCGTCAAGCTAATTAAAGTGCATCAAAAAAGGTGACCCTCCCTATGCCTAATCCCTCTTAAAGGGATGTATAGATGCAATAAATCCTTGCGTAAGGATGTATGGAACCCAGGCAGTAGGGTGACTCAGATGTGGACAGGGAGGGCAATCTGTATGGCTTTCTCTGCAGCAGCTGAAAGCTGGCTTCTTCTCCTCTCCATCCCACCACCTTTCAGCTGCTGCAAAGAGCCATACAGAGGATCAGTTCCAATAACTGCTCCCCCCAACACACTGATCACCCTCCCTGTGTACCATATTTTTTCACGTGTGACCCAGGCCCCCCTGTGTGCCACCCTACCCCAGCAGTGTTTCCAATTTCCCTCCTCTCCTTACTGCTGGAAGATGCAAGCACACAATAGGATCCTTCAGGTTGGAGAGTGGGGGAAGAGTCCAGTAAATATTTCCTTCCTTTCCTGAATTAACACAATGAGTGATCAGTACTGTGACCCCCATCCAAATAAACTGTGTTTATTTGGGTGGAGGTCCTGTCAGGTTGGCTGTATGGGGCTCCGTGGTTTCTTACAGAAGCCCTGGGAGAACTATCAATCAATCACCACACCATCCACACCTGCAGTATGTCTGCAGTCTCTGACCATAGCCTATAATATGCCTGCAGTCTCTGACCAATCCTGTAGTATGTCTGCAGTCTCTGATCGTCTCCTGTAGTATATCTGCAGTCTCTGACCATCTCCTGTAGTATGTTTGCAGTCTATGACTATCTCCTGCAGTTTGTCTACAGTCTCTGACCATCTTCTGTAGTATGCCTGCAGTCTCTGATCATCTCTTGTAGTATGTCTTCAGTCCCTGACCATCTCCAGTAGTATTTATGTAGTCTCTGACCATCTCCTGTAGCACGTTTGCAGTCTGTTATCATCTCCTGTAGTATGTCTGCAGTCTGACCATCTCCTCTAGTATTTTTTCAGTCTCTAATAAGAACCATGCTGGGTGTAGTGGCCTGACTGACTACTCACTGTAGAGTGAAGACAAGTTGTTAGACATTACATTTTTTGGTAAATTAATTTACAGTGTTGCTGGATGTGGGCCTATGATGTGACTGTCTCCTTGCTTGATTGGGCCATCTCTTTGCTGAATATATGGGAATGTCTCCTTGGTGGATGGGGATGTCTCTTTGCTGGATTGGGATGTCTCTTTGAATATATGGGAATGCCTCTGCTGGATTGGGCTATCTCTTTGCTGAATAAAGGGGATGTCTCTCTGCTGGATTGGGCTGTCTCTTTGCTATATGGAGACATCTCTTTACTGGATGGGAATGTCTCTTTGCTGGTTTAGGATTTCTCTTTGCTAAATATATGGGGCTATCTTTGCTGGATTGGGTGTCTCTTTGCTAGATTGGGCCATCTGTTTTATGAATGTATGGGGTTGTCTCTTTGCTGGATGGGGCTGTCTCTTTTCTATATGGGGACATCTTTTTGCTGGATGGGGATGTCTCTTTGTTAAATATATATGGTGATGTCTTTGCTGGATTGGGCCATCTCTTTGCTAGATTGGGCCATCTCTTTGCTGTATATATGAGGACGTCGCTTTGCTGAATGGGGCTGTCTCTTTGCTATATGGGGATGTCTCTTTGCTTTATTGGGCCATGTCTCTGCTGGATTGAGATGTCTCTTTGCTGAATATATGGGGATGTCACTGCTGGACTGGACTGTCTCTTTGCTGGACTTGGCTGTCCCTTTGTTGAATATATATAGATGTCTCTTTGCTGGATTGGGATGTCTCTTTGCTGGATTTGGTTGTCTCTGTGTTGTATGGGGTCGTCTCCTTTCTGGATTGGGCTGTCTCTTTGTTATATAGGGATGTCTCTTTGCTGGATTGGGCTGTCTCTTTGCTGAATATATGGGGATATCTTTTTGCTGGTTTGGGCTGTCTATTTACTATATGGGGACATCTCTTTGCTGGATTGGGCTGTCTCTTTGCTGAATATATGTGGATGTCTCTTTGCTGGATTGGGATGTATCTTTGCTGAATATATGGGGATGTCTCTTTGCTGAATATATGGGGATGTCTCTTTGCTGAATATATGAGGCTGTCTCTTTACCGCATTGGACCATCTTTGAATATATGGGGATGTCTCTTTACTGGATTGGGCCACCCCAATTCCAAATATATGGGTATGTCTCTTTGCTGAATATACGGGGCTGATGACTTGGAATACACTTTTTATTTTCATATATTAAGTTGTAAGAGTGTTCAAATGACTTGTTGGATTGCCAGTGGATGGATTTGGTGGGACAGCCAGTGGGTGTGCCCTCAGGAATGTTGGTGGTCAAGCCTAGGAGGGCCCAGCCCTTAAGCTATGTAAGGGGCCCCAACATTTCTCATGGCTGTCTTGCTTTTAATAAACATTAGTGAACAAAAAGCATAGAGGAACATACTTTATCTTTATTAATATTACTACTTTTATATAACAATTTATGTATAGGAAGAAATTCAGAAGCTACCTTTAACTTCTGTAACATCTGCGGAATCAGTGACACCTTTTTTTTCTTCATCACGTTTAAATCTTCTCTTTGAAAGTATAAGTCCATTTTTCTGTTAAAGCAACACAAATATGGATTGTTAGACTGACCAAACCAAGGAAAACACCCTTTAACCTTTTACCCACCCTTTTGACTCCCTAGTTTATGACAGCCTTCACAGAGATATTGACAGTCGAACGCTAAATAAAAAGACAAAGTCACCTTCAGGAACATGTTACATATTCTACCCGTTTTTAGAGTGGAACAAGTAACATGTTCCCGCTCCTGCAGTGGCTCATCGATCCAAACCCTCTGTGTGACAGCAGTATGGGGATAAGTTCCTCATAGCAGGTGTGACTTTTTGAAAAGAGCGTGGCTGCGCAAGGCAATAATCCTTCTTTATTTGATGATAGTCGATTACACTGTGTTTTATGCGGCAAGACAGATACTTCAATTTGTGAGAGTACCACTGTACCTTTTATGAATTATTTGCAAGTGTGCTACTTAAATGAAACATTTGACTTGATCAATTTCATGGTGAATACTCCTGGAAGATTAGAGATGTAGGTTAGCTGCTGCAGGATTGATATTTTTTCCCCCTTGTGTGCTGTGGATTATTTTGTCTATGTCTAATTAACGATGGCCACTGCATGATAGTTGGCAATGTGGGACTCTTACAGAGCATTAAACACTTGCTGACTCGTAGCAGCATATGTACAGACACTGTAGCGTACCTATACATCGGGCCTTTCGTCTGGCTCCGCTCGTGCATGTGTGTGCGCACCCAGAAACCTGAGCTGTCATTCGCTGCAGCACAAGCCAATTGGAGGGTCCCAGTCAGTGGCCAGGACCTGCTGATTTGCTAAGAGAATGACAGCCCTGCGTTGGTAAACTATAGACAGCAGCGATGTGCCATTTCTCTGCAAAGCTGTAAAAACAGCACGCAGTACACACAGTAAACATTGTTCAGCACACAGTTAATCTCTTGATTGCCCCTAAATGTTAGTCCCTTCCCAGCCAGTGTCTTTAGTACAGTGACAGTATATAGTATTAGCACTGATCACTGTATTAGGGTCACTGGTGATGTCAGTGTCAGATGGCTTGCCACACTATCACAGTGCCACTATAAGTCACTGATCACCGCCATTACTAGTATAAAAAAAAATTACAAAATCCAATATATACTGTATACCATTATTTGTAGATGCTATAACTTTCACACAAACCAATTAATATATGCTTATTGGAATTTTTTTTACCAAAGACCTGTAGCAGAATACATTTTGACCTACGTTTATTAATACATTTATTTATTTATTTTTGGATATGTTTTATAGTGGAAAGTAAAAAATAGTATTTAAAAATAAAACATTTCAGTCTTTTTTCATCTATATAGTAAAAAAATAAGAAACCCAGTCGTTGAATACCACAAAAAAAGCTAATTTTGGGTGTAAAAATTATAAATTTCGTTTGAATACAGAATTGCATGTCCACGCATTTACAGTATAGTAGTACAGTGCTAAATAGCAATAACTGGCCTGGTCATAAAGGGGGTAAAACCTTCAGGAGATCAAGTGGTTAATTAAATGTATGAAGAATACTTTTTATTTTTCTAGGCTTTCTTTGGTAAGATGATTTAAATGGAAGAGAATTTGCCTTTGGATAGTTGTTGAGGGAGAAACCGGCTATATAGTGTATGACCTCACCTACAATATCTCTGTCTAGTAGTTGAAAAGTTTTGGGTAGTCCTAGATAACAAAAAACAAAAAACATGGTTCCTGTTTACACCTGTATCAAAATGTGACATTAGATACACTTTTTAAATCACTCTGAATTCCAAGCAAAGCACCTGTCTCTAAATAAAATATTTACCTTACAGTCTTGTTCACACATTGTGTTTACTTTGCTTCACTTCAAAGATGATACCCCATGTTGCTTTCTTGGTGCTTTAAAGCACCTCCAAAGCCTCCATAAAAGTCTGATGACAACAATCGCTTACAGCACCTGAAGCTTTTTGAGGGCTTTTATTCAGTGGTAGTTTCATTTTGTAGGAATTGCAGGTATGAGATATCCCAGGATGCACTGGGAAACCAACAAGCGAACCGGAAAGATGTCTGGTGCAGATGTCATCTGGTGTTCAGCATGGAGCAGCAGGAAAGTGAGTGGGGTCCAGACTGGAGTGGAGCAACTAGCAGACAGAGCATATGTGCAACATTGGAATGCTATAGCAGAAGGTAAGTGGGGACTGGAGAGCGAGGACTGAGTGGCAGATGATCAGCAGTGCTGGGTGACTGGAGCAGGAGAAACTAGCAGATGTCACATATGATGAGCAGAGGTGAGCAGCGACCAGAGACAAAGTAGGATCAGTAAATCAGAGGATCAGCAGAGCTGGGGGTTACTACAGAGCAGGGGATCTGCAAAGCTAGGGATGCTACTAAGTGGGACATCAGCAGAGCTGGAGTTACAAGTAAGCAGGAGATCTGCTAGATGAGGGTTTTTTACAGCTTTTTACTAACTGATCACCAGTCTATTGTAATACACACATCACCACACAGTGTAAACACACATGTCACCACAATACACATGTCACCACACATGTCCCCAAATAATAAAAAGACATGTCCCCAAATAAAAAAACACATGCCCCCCACATATGTCCCACTAAAATCACATGTTCCAATGATTATCTGCACACATATGTACGTGTTCACCTGCACACATCTGTACATGATCATTTGCGTACATATGCCCGTGATCACACAAACTAATTATTATACACTTAACAGGATTTTTTTTACCAAAAACATGTAGCAGAATACATTTTGGCTTAAATTTATGACAAAATTTGATTTTATTGGATTTCTTTTAAAATAGAAAAAAGAAAATTGTTTTTTTTCAAAATGTCCGCTTTTTTTGCGCTTATATCGCAAAAAATAAAAAACGGAGTCATGAATAAATACCACCAAAATAAAGCTCTATTTGTGCGAACAAAATGATAAAAATTTCATTTGGGTACAGTGTAGCATGACCCCGCAATTGTCATTGAAAGTGTGAGAGCGATGAAAGCTGAAAATTGGGCTGGGAAGGAAGGGGGCGAAAGCGCCCTGTATTGTAGTGGTTAACTACAAAGATCAGGGTGCCATTTTGGGGGCTGCCAGGAAGAAAGGAAGTCTTCGGATCAACAATGCCATGGTATCCCTCTTCCCAGACTACTCTGCGACAGTTCGCAACCACAGAGTCAGTTACCAGTGTGCCAAGCAGAGGCTCCGGGAGCAAGAAATTCAATATTCCATGCTTTTTCCTGCTACCCTCCGGGTCACCTTCCATGGAAAAGTCCAATCCTTCCAGTCCCCACAAGATGCCCTGTCATGGTGGGGGTCACTGCCTCATCCTCGTAAAGCCCAAGCCTGATAATGTCCTTCTTATTTTGCTGGTATTGCTGTTGCAAACAAAGCCTCCTCCCTCCCCTTGATTTTCTTGCATCATCCCGTTTTTTCAATACTGCAAGTTTTATTGTTCGCTTTAATGTCTTGAAAGTGGCTGATCAAGCTATTCTTGTAAGGAAAAATACCTGGACTTCGTCCTGACCGAGCCTGAGCTGCCTTGGGGCACACACCCCTTCCATTTTTTGTTCTTTTGAGAATTGTTGATTTTGTTTTTGAACTTTGTCTCTGTTTGTTCTAATACTCTCCCTGCTTCCTGATGCAGGCCATATACCCCATGTATGGTACAAGTTTTGAGTATAGGCCCACTCCTCTTTTTTGGAGCTGGTCAGGGGATCTGTTGCCCCCCCTAGGTATTAAAAGTTCTGATGTACATAGTTGGAATGTTGTATGTATGATGCATGCATGGATGTGTGTGAGCGTGGCACTGCGACCCGTATCTTTTCTTGTAGTCGTGACCAGGACTGGGACTGACCCCCACTCAGATTTTATACGTTTCTTCCCTTCCCATGGCTGAAGTAAATGCCTGTTCATGGAACGTCCATGGGCTGAACTCTAAATTTAAGAGAGCATCTATATTTGAGGCCCTGAGACATGTGAAACCCCATGTCCTATGCCTTCAGGAAACCCACCTCATGGGCTCCAAATTCTTGGCCCTCAAAAAACACTGGGTGGCTAAACACTACCAATCTACCTATTCTAATTTTGCGGGGGGGGGGGGGGTTGCAATATTAATCCGTAAGGGATTACCTTTTGTATGTCATCATGTTATCCCAGATCCTAATGGGCAGCATGGTACCCCCTGTATTTTGGTCATGGTTTATCTCTCTCCCCGGTCATGGCTGCAAGGTTTTCTGAAGTTAATGTCCATTTTGCCACTCTGACTGCCCTATGCTTATCCTAGGTGATTTTAACTCAGTCCTGCAACTGGAGCTGGATAGGCTGAGACCCCTGAAGTCTGAGTCTAAACTGTTTCATGCATGGTGTAACACTTACAGCATTATAGGTCTGTGGGAAGGGAGACGCGAGAAGCTCTACACAAAGCTCTGGAGGAGGCTCGCACCCACCATTCTGGGGCTCCCTCCTCTGAGGCTCGGGGCATGCTGATAGATGCTCATAGAGCACTTCAACTCCACATGGTAGATTTGACTAGGAAGCAGCAGTTATACCTCTCTGCCCGCATCCTTGAGCATGGGGGGAAGAACAGTAGACTTCTTGCCTATCTTGCCCATGTGGACTCTCGGGATGTCCTGATTCCCTCAATTCAACTACCTGATGGGTCAATTACCTCTAACGCATAATTAACCAAACCTTTGCAGACTACTATGGAACACTTTACGGGGATTCAGCTCTTCCCTCAGAAACTGACTTCATGGGATTTTTTGAATCTCTTGACCTCCCGACCCTCACAACCTTCCAGCAAGCCTCCCTTGAAAAACCCATTACACTGGACAGGATCTCAACGGCCATACATTTATTACCCTCTAACAAAACCAGGCTCCTCTGGATGTTCCAAGACTCCCTTGAGTTAGGACAGCTTCCTGATTCCATGAACAAAGCACTCATTGTCGTTATTCCCTAACCTGGTAAAGATAGGCTGCACTGTGGGTCCTACTGACCCATCTTGCTCCTGAACAATGATGCAAAGATTTTAGCAAAAGTACTAGCCCTTAGACTCCAGATGGTCATTCTATCTCTCATATAACCAGACCAATCCAGGTTCATGCCTGGCAGGAGTACCTTTGATAATATTTGTAGATTGTATCTGCACATCCACGATGCAGCAAAGAGGGGGTGTGGTGGCTTGGTCCTCTCACTGGATATACTGTATTAAAAGCCTTTGATATGGCTATGGCCATTTTTATGGGAAACTATGACATGGATGAGACTTGGTCCTTACTTTATCCAATGGGCTAGATTGCTATATGCAGACCCGAGAGCTAGAGTCCGCACGAATAGGGATATTTCTGATCCATTCTCTTTGAATAGGGGTACTAGACAGGGATGCCCCCTCTCTCCACTTCTGTTCGCATTGGCCATTGGCTTTGGCTGTGCAGCAGACGTCTGAGATTGGGGGTATCCGCTCTGGCCCTCTGGAAGAGAAAACCTCTCTCTACGCTGATGATGCCCTTATATAATTGGACGGTAGAGAGAGCTCTTTTGTTAAACTACTACAGGTTGTCAGAGAGTTTGGTGTCTCGGGTCTTCAAGTGGGCTGGGAGAAATTCCAGGCATTTGTTATAGGCCCTCCCTTTTCAGTTGACTATTTACAGAGATCACGTATCACGTACTTTTTGAGGGCTTTTATTCAGTGGTAGTTTCATTTTGTAGGAATTGCAGGTATGAGATATCCCAGGATGCACTGGGAATCCAACAAGCGAACCGGAAAGATGTCTGGAAGTGTCTGGTGCAGATGTCATCTGGTGTTCAGCATGGAACAGCAGGAAAGTGAGTGGGGTCCAGACTGGAGTGGAGCAACTAGCAGACATGTGCAACATTGGAATGCTATAGCAGAAGGTAAGTGGGGAACAGAGAGCGAGGACTGAGTGGCAGATGATCAGCAGTGCTGGGGGACTGGAGCAGGAGAAACTAGCAGATGTCACATATGATGAGCAGCGTGTGAGCAATAAAGCGGGAGGTGAGCAGCGACCAGAGACAAAGTAGGATCCGTAAATCAGAGGATCAGCAGAGCTGGGGGTTACTACAGAGCAGGGGATCTGCAAAGCTAGGGATGCTACTAAGTGGGACATCAGCAGAGCTGGGGTTACAAGTAAGCAGGAGATCTGCTGAATGAGGGTACTAATAAACAGGGGATCTGCTGAACAGGGGTATTAAAGAGCTTGGGATCTGTGCCCAGAAACAAAATGTACATGAAAAGGCATGTAAATATGCGCAAATACAGGGGCGTAGGCCTAGCACAGTATGTGAGCGAATGTGTTTCAGAGTAGCTCTGGGAGCACAATTCTGCTCCATCCTGATTAACCATTGCTAATATTCGCCTCTTTTTCGGCCTAATACCACCCAGTGTGTCTCCTGCATCGCTGGAGGGTGCTGTGGTGGATGCGAAAGCAGTGTGGGAAGAAACAACCCCGGCAAAGATGAGCATAACTTCACGCTCCTGCCAAGATGGCTGCCGCACTACCATCCATGGGCCCAGCTCACCCCCGGCCTCCGCACCAGATCACTTTGGAGATGGCCAGGGCGGTTCACCGCCACCTTCCCTGAGATTCCGGACTTCACAAAAGCGCCCCTACTTGTGACATCAGGCCCGATGGTCGCAGATGGCACCAAGGATCCTTCTCTGGCTGAGGTCCTCACCAACATCAAGGTAAAGCATGCAGATCTTTTGGGGAAGGTGGATGGGCTCAAAATTGACTTAGCAATTATGCAGCAAGATATGCATAAGTTACGTGGCCAGGTTACTGAGACTGAACAACGCATTAGCAATCTGGAGGACACTGTTACTCCTATCCTGCCCAAACTGAATACATATGGGGGGAAGATTACAACCCTGGAGGACAAGGTCGATGACCTTGAAAACCGCCTATGCAGGAATAACCTATGCCTGGTTGGCTTACCCGAGCGGGTGGAGGGGTCTGACCTTGTACCCTTCTTAGAGAGAGCTGGCTTGAACAAGAGTTCGGCTGCGAGCAGTTATTCCTGTCAGGGATCCGCTCGTCCTGCGCGATCGGCTCTCCGTGCGCGCGTGCACGTTCGTGCAGCGGGTCGTCGTAGGTACGAGCGTCTTCCAACGCGCGCGGGTGCACGCCGTTCGTGTGTGCGCGCGGTACACGCACGCACGGGCGAGCGTTAGCACGATTGGCGCCAGTAGCCCTTTTTAAAGGCACAGTTGCAGCAGCTCTGTGCTGTCTCGTCTGCAGCTTGTGCCTGTGTATACCTGCTTGTCTACCTGCTACCTACCTGATATCCGACCCGGCTCCGTCTGACCTTGTTGACCTCTCCTGCTTCGACCCCGGCTTGTTTTGACCCTTCTTGAACTGATCTCCTGTTGCCGAACTCTGCTTGTACCTGACACCTCTGCTTGTTCCTGCATCGCTACCCTGTATCCTGAGGACCCATCCAACCTGATCCAGTGGCCTGCAGTCCTCAGCCTTCTTACTACAGAGAGTCCCTGCTTCTGAGAACCCTCATCTCCGGATACCTACTACTGCTCCTGGCTGGACTCTCCTACCCCACTGCGCTCCGGTCTCCCTGTTCCCATTCCAGTGAGACCAGAACCAGAGCCGTAAGAGAGGTCCCCTTCTACTAAGACAGACTCAATACCTGAAGTTCCTAACAGTACGAGACAGCCATGTCTGAGTCTGCAGAAGGGGCCTCCGCCATGAAGGAGATTTGCTCTCACCTTGCGGCTCTCACCCAGGCCGTGAAATCCCTTCAAGACGGCTACACCAGATTGGAAGAGCGGGTCCAACATCTCTCCATTTCGGGATCCCCGGACACTGCACCTCAGTCTCCTCCAGTCCAGCCTGCAACTCATCCGGCAGTCGTGATGCTCCCACCTGAGCCTAGGGTTCCCATTCCGGAAAAATTCTCTGGGGACCGTTCCAAGTTTCGGGGTTTTCGTAATGCTTGCCAGCTTTACTTTGCCCTCCAGCCCAGGACTTTTTCGCTGGAAGCAACTAAGGTGGGATTTGTCATTTCTCTCCTGCAAGAAGAACCTCAGTCATGGGCCCACCATCTCCTGGAGAATGACAGTCCTCTTACACAGACTCTCTCTGCCTTCTTTGAAGGGATGGCACAACTCTATGATGACCCCCAGCGGACTGCCACCGCAGAATCCGCATTAACTGCGCTCCAGCAAGGCCGTAGGACGGCCGAGGACTATGTCTCGGATTTTAGGCGCTGGAGTGCAGATACCTTATGGAACGAGTCGGCCCTTAGACACCAATTTCGCATGGGCCTGTCTGAAGGCCTCAAGGACGAACTAGCCCGAGTTGGTATCCCAGATGCCTTAGAGGACTTAATTGCCCTAGCCATCCAGATCGATCGTAGACTCCGTGAGCGGAAGGCCGAACGCTCTTCTCAACCTCTGAGACCTGCCTGGATGACCGCCAGAACCCCGTCTCCCAATCCGTTCTTCTCTCCGCCCCCTCAAAAGGGGCCTGCCAGTACCTCTCTTGCTCCTGAGGAACCTATGCAGCTTGGACTACTCCGACCTACTCTGTCTCCGGAAGAGCGTGCCCGTCGTCGACATATGAACTTGTGTCTATAGGCGGCTCCGGACATTATGTGGCCAACTGCCCTGTGAAGCCTCGTAAGTGCCTCTCTTCTGTGTCCCGCAGTTTCGTTAACTCACCTTCCAACTCTCTACATGTTGCCCTTCTGCTTTCTTTTCAGCTTCATGGAAGAACGATTCACGTCAACGCCATCCTTGACTCCGGAGCCTGCGGTTGCTTCATCGACGCTGCCTTCACCAACCTGCATTCCATTCCACTTCAGCCAAAATCTCATGGACTTTCTATCTTCTTGGCCGATGGTTCTCAGATCAAGTCCGGCCGGGTCACCCATGAGACCCTTCCTCTACCCACCTCCACCTCCTGCCGACATACGGAACTACTAACTCTTGATGTCATTTCATCACCACTCTTTCCTGTAATTCTGGGCATACCATGGCTGCAAGCCCACAACCCCTCCATTGACTGGTCCTCTGGGGAGGTAAGATTCCTCTCCACCTACTGTCAGGACCACTGCCTCTCTGGGGCTCCTGCACAATCCAGAACACTTCTCTGTCTAGATCCAGACCTGGACCTATGTCAATCGGTTCCAGAGCCTTATCATCAGTTTCTGGATGTCTTCAGTAAACGGGGGGCTGACTCCTTACCTCCGCATCGTCCTTACGACTGCCCCATTGAGCTCCTCCCTGGGGCTGAGATTCCTTTTGGACGTGTCTACCCCTTATCCGAGAAGGAGCAGGAGGCTCTGAAGGCATACATCTCCGAAAACCTCAAGAAGGGGTTCATCCGTCACTCCACATCCCCTGCCGGGGCTGGGATATTTTTCGTCACTAAAAAAGACCAGACCCTCCGACCCTGTGTAGACTATCGGGAACTGAACAGAGTCACGATTAAAAACCGCTATCCCCTACCTCTGATCCCAGAACTTTTTCAAAAATTGAGGTCGGCTGTTATCTTCACCAAACTTGATCTGAGAGGAGCCTATAACTTGGTCCGTATACGAGCAGGCGACGAGTGGAAGACTGCGTTCCGAACTCGTTTTGGGCATTACGAGTATCTGGTGATGCCTTTTGGATTGTGCAATGCCCCAGCCACCTTCCAGCACTTGATTAATGATGTCTTCCGGGACTTCTTGGACATTTTTGTCATCGTTTATCTTGACGATATCTTGATCTTCTCCAGGTCCCTGGAACAGCACCGGGGGCACGTCAGCAGAGTTTTACTTCGGCTCAGGCAACATGGACTATACGCCAAAGCCGAGAAATGTAAGTTCGAGCAACAAGAGATCCAATTCCTTGGCCTTGAAATCTCCCCAGCAGGCGTCAGGATGGATCCGCAAAAGGTCGCTGCTGTTCTCGAGTGGCCAGCCCCCACCGACAAGAAAGGCGTCCAGCGCTTTGTGGGCTTCGCCAATTTCTATAGAAAGTTTATTAAAGGGTTCTCGGCCATTATCTCCCCCATCACCCAGCTTACTAAGCAGAATATGCGCTTTCTTTGGAGTCCTGAAGCCCAGGTCGCCTTCGAAAAACTCAAGGACTTGTTCACCTCTGCCCCCATCCTCAGTCATCCGGATCCATCTAGACCCTATATTCTGGAAGTAGACGCCTCTGAGATAGCAGTAGGGGCGGTGGTCTCCCAACGTTTTGGTAAAGACGACCTGATGCACCCCGTAGGGTTCTTCTCCCGAAAACTCTCTCCAGCGGAGAAGAATTATGATGTAGGAGATCGGGAACTACTTGCCATTAAATCGGCCTTGGAGGAGTGGAGATACTTACTGGAGGGGGCGGTACACCCCGTGCTCATCTACACGGATCACAAAAATCTCGAATACCTCCGCACCGCTAAACGACTGAAACCTCGGCAGGCCCGCTGGGCCCTCTTTTTCTCCCGATTCAGTTTTCACATCACCTATCGCCCTGGATCAAGAAACACCAAGCCGGATGCACTCTCTCGCATGTTTGACAATCCTAAGGACTCTGCACCTCCGGATACTATCCTCCCTGCTAATTCCTTTCTTCTCATCCAACCGGGCCTAGTTTCTCTGCTCAAGAGTGCCTCTTCCACATCTTCCTGTCCCCCAGGAATCTCATTAACATCCAGAGAGGGCCTGCTCTGGAAAGACAACCTAATCTTCGTTCCTGAGGAGGTGAGAGTTAAGGTTTTGGGGCTCCTCCATGACCATCCACTCGCAGGACACTTTGGTGTCCGCAAGACCTTAGAGCTGATACAACGTTCCTTCTGGTGGCCAGGCATGAGGGAGTTCTGCAAGCAGTACGTGAACTCTTGTCCAGTATGTTGCCGGAATAAGATTCCCAGGAATCGGGCCTGGGGCCTGCTTAAGCCTCTCCCCGCACCCGACCGCCCCTGGCAGATGATTACTATGGATTTCATCGTAGAACTCCCCCCCTCTGAGAACTGTACCGCCATCTTTGTTGTGTGTGACCGTCTGTCTAAGATGGCCCACTTTCTTCCCTTGAAGGGGACTCCTTCTGCTACCGAAACGGCTCACGTTTTTATTAAGGAAATAATCAGGCTTCACGGGGTACCCACCAACATTGTATCTGACAGAGGAGTGCAGTTCACCTCCCGTTTCTGGAGAGCCTTATGCGGAGCCCTGAAAATTGAATTGGCCTTGTCCTCCGCCTACCACCCACAGACTAACGGGCAAACAGAACGCACCAACCAAACCCTCGAGCAGTATATCAGATGTTTCTCTTCCTTTGTCCAGGACGATTGGGTTTCCCTGTTACCTTTGGCGGAATTCGCCTACAACAATGCCAGCCATGCTACCACCGGGCAGTCCCCGTTCTTTTCCAATTATGGTTTTAACCTATCTTTTCTTCCTGATATCCCTACAGAATCGCATGTACCAGCAGTTCAGGACACAGTATCCTTCCTTCAGCAGAACAACCGGATCCTGCAGGAGGCTATAACCAAGGCTCAGGCTGACAGCAAGAAGAGTTTCGATCAAGGAAGAAGGGGAGAGTTGATCCTTCAAGTCGGGGACCAGGTATGGCTGTCTTCCTCTAATTTAAAATTAGCATGTCCCTCCAGGAAGTTGGCACCAAAGTTTCTGGGTCCATTTCCTGTTAAAAGGAGGATTAACGAGGTTTCTTATGAGTTGTCTTTACCCGATTCCATGAGAATACACCCAGTCTTCCATGTAGCTCTACTTAAGCCTGTCATACCTGACCCCTTCCCTGGTAGAGGAACAAGACCACCCGATCCTGTGCTGATTGATGGCAGTGAGGAGTTCGAAGTGGAGGCTATCTTGGATTTCAGAAGACGACGGGGACAAGGTCAGTTTCTGATTAAATGGAAGGGCTATGGCCCAGAGAGTAATTCATGGGAACCTGCTACTAACATACATGCCAATAGACTAATACAGGCCTTCTTTGCTGCACACCCAGAGAAAAGAGCTACTAGGGGCACCCGGAGGTTGCCCCTTGTGGGGGGGCAATGTCAGGGATCCGCTCGTCCTGCGCGATCGGCTCTCCGTGCGCGCGTGCACGTTCGTGCAGCGGGTCGTCGTAGGTACGAGCGTCTTCCAACGCGCGCGGGTGCACGCCGTTCGTGTGTGCGCGCGGTACACGCACGCATGGGCGAGCGTTAGCACGATTGGCGCCAGTAGCCCTTTTTAAAGGCACAGTTGCAGCAGCTCTGTGCTGTCTCGTCTGCAGCTTGTGCCTGTGTATACCTGCTTGTCTACCTGCTACCTACCTGATATCCGACCCGGCTCCGTCTGACCTTGTTGACCTCTCCTGCTTCGACCCCGGCTTGTTTTGACCCTTCTTGAACTGATCTCCTGTTGCCGAACTCTGCTTGTACCTGACACCTCTGCTTGTTCCTGCATCGCTACCCTGTATCCTGAGGACCCATCCAACCTGATCCAGTGGCCTGCAGTCCTCAGCCTTCTTACTACAGAGAGTCCCTGCTTCTGAGAACCCTCATCTCCGGATACCTACTACTGCTCCTGGCTGGACTCTCCTACCCCACTGCGCTCCGGTCTCCCTGTTCCCATTCCAGTGAGACCAGAACCAGAGCCGTAAGAGAGGTCCCCTTCTACTAAGACAGACTCAATACCTGAAGTTCCTAACAATTCCCCTGCTTTGTCATTGAGAGGGCCCACCGTGTCCCTAGACTCCCCTCCCTGAACGTCAACCTCCATGTATGATGGTGATTTCGCCTTCTTAACCACTTCCCACCTGGCCAATGTACATATACGGCCAGGTGGGAGCTCTCTACTTCTGATAGGACGTTCAGGAACGTCCTTCAGAAGGAGGGGGATCGCGTGCGCACGTGCCCGCACAGCGGCGCGATCCCGATGTGCTCGTGTCACCCGGACACGGCGCATCTCGGATCGGCAGGAGGGCTCTGTGATTGGCCCTCCTGATCACATGACGGCCGTGTCCAATCATGGCCATCATGTGATGTAAACAAACAGCCGGTTGCTAGGCAATCGGCTCCTCCTCTCCTCACACAGAAGTCATCGCTGAGGAGAGGAGAGCAGATCGCTGCAGCCGGCTGGTGATCAGTGAGTATGAGCTGTTTTTTACAGCTTTTTACTAACACTGATCACCAGTCTATTGTAATACACACATCACCACACAGTGTAAACACACATGTCACCACAATACACATGTCACCACACATGCCCCCAAATAATAAAAACACATGTCCCCCACATATGTCCCACTAAAATCACATGTTCCAATGATTATCTGCACACATATGTACGTGTTCACCTGCACACATCTGTACATGATCATTTGCGTACATATGTCCGTGATCACACAAACCAATTATTATACACTTAACTGAATTTTTTTTACCAAAAACATGTAGCAGAATACATTTTGGCTTAAATTTATGACAAAATTTGATTTTATTGGATTTCTTTTAAAATAGAAAAAAGAAAATATTGTTTTTTTTCAAAATTTCCGCTTTTTTTGCGCTTATATCGCAAAAAATAAAAAACGGAGTCGTGAATAAATACCACCAAAATAAAGCTCTATTTGTGCGAACAAAATGATAAAAATTTCATTTGGGTGCAATGTAGCAATTGTCATTGAAAGTGTGAGAGCGATGAAAGCTGAAAATTGGGCTGGGAAGGAAGGGTGCGAAAGTGCCCTGTATTGTAGTGGTTAACTACAAAGATCGGGGCGCCATTTTGGGGGCTGCCAGGAAGAAAGGAAGTCTTCGGATCAACAATGCCATGGTATCCCTCTTCCCAGACTACTCTGCGACAGTTCGCAACCGCAGAGCCAGTTACCAGTGTGCCAAGCAGAGGCTCCAGGAGCAAGATATTCAATATTCCATGCTTTTTCCTGCTACCCTCCGGGTCACCTTTTATGGGAAAGTTCAATCCTTCCAGTCCCCACAAGATGCCCTGTCATGGTGGGGGTCACTGCCTCATCCTCGTAAAGCCCAAGCCTGATAATGTCCTTCTTATTTTGCTGGTATTGCTGTTGCAAACAAAGCCTCCTCCCTCCCCTTGATTTTCTTGCATCATCCCGTTTTTTCAATACTGCAAGTTTTATTGTTCACTTTAATGTCTTGAAAGTGGCTGATCAAGCTATTCTTGTAAGGAAAAATACCTGGACTTCGTCCTGACCGAGCCTGAGCTGCCTTGGGGCACACACCCCTTCCATTTTTTGTTCTTTTAAGAATTGTTGATTTTGTTTTTGAACTTTGTCTCTGTTTGTTCTAATACTCTCCCTGCTTCCTGATGCAGGCCATACACCCCATGTATGGTACAAGTTTTGAGTATAGGCCCACTCCCCTTTTTTGGAGCTGGTCAGGGGATCTGTTGCCCCCCCCCTAGATATTAAAAGTTCTGATGTACATAGTTGGAATGTTGTATGTATGATGCATGCATGGATGTGTGTGAGCGTGGCACTGCGACCCGTATCTTTTCTTGTAGTCGTGACCGGGACTGGGACTGACCCCCTCTCAGATTTTATATGTTTCTGCCCTTCCCATGGCTGAAGTAAATGCCTGTTCATGGATTGTCCATGGGCTGAACTCTAAATTTAAGAGAGCATCTATATTTGAGGCCCTGAGACATGTGAAACCCTATGTCCTATGCCTTCAGGAAACCCACCTCATGGGCTCCAAATTCTTGGCCCTCAAAAAACACTGGGTGGCTAAACACTACCAATCTACATATTCTAATTTTGCGGGGGGGGGGGGGGGGGGGTTGCAATATTAATCCGTAAGGGATTACCTTTTGTATGTCATCAAGTTATCCCAGATCCTAATGGGCAGCATGGTACCCCCTGTATTTTGGTCATGGTTTATCTCTCTCCCCGGTCATGGCTGCAAGGTTTTTTGAAGTTAATGTCCATTTTGCCACTCTGACTGCCCTATGCTTATCCTAGGTGATTTTAACTCAGTCCTGCAACTGGAGCTGGATAGGCTGAGACCCCTGAAGTCTGAGTCTAAACTGTTCCATGCATGGTGTAACACTTACAGCATTATAGGTCTGTGGGAAGGGAGACGCGAGAAGCTCTACACAAAGCATCATTCTGGGGCTCCCTCCTCTGAGGCTCCGGGCATGCTGATAGATGCTCATAGAGCACTTCAACTCCACATGGTAGATTTGACTAGGAAGCAGCAGTTATACCTCTCTGCCCGCATCCTTGAGCATGGGGGGAAGAACAGTAGACTTCTTGCCTATCTTGCCCATGTGGACTCTCGGGATGTCTTATTCCCTCAATTCAACTACCTGATGGGTCAATTACCTCTGATGCATAATTAACCAAACCTTTGCAGACTACTATGGAACACTTTACGGGGATTCAGCTCTTCCCTCAGAAACTGACTTCATGGGATTTTTTTAATCTCTTGACCTCCCGACCCTCACGACCTTCCAGCAAGCCTCCCTTGAAAAACCCATTACACTGGACAGGATCTCAACGGCTATACATTTATTAGCCTCTAACAAAACCAGGCTCCTCTGGATGTTCCAAGACTCCCTTGAGTTAGGACAGCTTCCTGATTCCATGAACAAAGCACTCATTGTTGTTATTCCCTAACCTGGTAAAGATAGGCTTCACTATGGCCCCCACTGACCCATCTTGCTCCTGAACAATGATGCAAAGATTTTAGCAAAAGTACTAGCCCTTAGACTCCAGATGGTCATTCTATCTCTCATATAACCAGACCAATCCAGGTTCATGCCTGGCAGGAGTACCTTTGATAATATTTGTAGATTGTATCTGCACATCCGCGATGCAGCAAAAAGGGGGTGTGGTGGCTTGGTCCTCTCACTGGATATACTGTATTAAAAGCCTTTGATATGACTATGGCCATTTTTATGGGAAACTATGACATGGATGAGACTTGGTCCTTACTTTATCCAATGGGCTAGATTGCTATATGCAGACCCGAGAGCTAGAGTCCGCATGAATAGGGATATTTCTGATCCATTCTCTTTGAATAGGGGTACTAGGCAGGGATGCCCACTCTCTCCACTTCTGTTCGCATTGGCCATTGAGCCATTGGCTTTGGCTGTGCAGCAGACGTCTGAGATTGGGGGTATCCGCTCTGGCCCTCTGGAAGAGAAAACCTCTCTCTACGCTGATGATGCCCTTATATAATTGGACGGTAGAGAGAGCTCCTTTGACAACAGAGAGTTTGGTGCGGTCTAGGGTCTTCAAGTGGGCTGGAAGAAATCCCAGGCATTTGTTATAGGCCCTCCCTTTTCAGACTATTTACAGAGATCACGTATCCAGTTAACCCCCTCATTTAAGTACCTAGGTATTGAAATTCATGCTGACCTTCCTGGATATGAGGATCTCAATATTACCCCTATATTCAAACAGATGATGGATAAATTCCGTACCTGGTCCCCGTTGCCTATCAATCTGATCAGGCACATAAATATATTTAAAATAATTTTTTTACCAAAGTTTCTTTATTGTTTTAGAGCATCACCGATCTTCTTTACCAAAAAGTTCTTTGCAAAAGAACCTATCCGCCTTTATTTGGAATGGTAGCCTGCCCCGTATAGCCAAGACCTCCATACATGTGGCAAAGGCCATGGGTGGCCTGGCTTGTCCGAACTTAAGACATTACTATGAGATGAATTGCATAGATCAAGGACATCAGGCTCCAGATGCTCCCCTGTGGAAGTTTGCTTTATGGAGGGAGGGAAAACGTTGACACAATCCCTATCAGGTGTTTCGCCGCAGACCCCACTGTGGTGGAACCTTAATCTCCCTGAGCTCTGTGGCCATCCAGATTCGAACTGGTGGGCCCAAATCACACATATTTCCCACATTTTCGAGGAGAATACTCTATTATCTCTTGAAGCACTCAGACTGGAATTCGGTCTTGAAAACAAATTTTTCTTCAAATATCTTTTGTTACGACATGCCCCCAGAACTCAGTTTGGATCATTGACCATAGAGCTTGAGGAATCCTCTATTGAAGATCTGCTATCATTCTCTGAAATTGCCAAGCTGGTGACAACATTTATGGGCACCTTCAGGAGGGTGGGAGCAGACCCCTTCCAGAACTCACAGCGTAAATGGATGACGTTTATGCCTGAGCTCTCTGAAGAGGATTGGAAGGAGGCCATAGAGATATGTTTTCAAGATATCATTTGCACTGCAGATCTCTTGATACAATTTAAGTTTATACATCATTTACATTATACACCTGCTAGACTGGTTAAAATGGGTCTAAGCCCAGACATTGCTTGTGCCAGATGTAATACGATTGCTGCTGATTTCTTTCACATGTTTTGGACATGCTCTGGACTCTTAAGTTTTTGGAAGGAATTGCTTGCTTTCTTTGATAATGAACTGCACCTACCAATACCCCACACCCCTGAAGTTGGACTCTTGGGGGTTTTGAATGACCATGTTCCCCGCACTCATGCCAGGACTTTGCTGCGTATTTTGTTATTTTTTGTATGAAAAAACATTTTAGTACACTGGAAAGACGTGGGTTTCTCGGCTTCTGTTTTTTTCCGCTTGGTTAATGGGGTCCTCCCCAAATTTAAATTAATATATAAAAGTAGGGAGTGTCCCAAGAAGTTCACTAAGATATGGCAGCCATGGTTAGATGTATCAAGAGATTTCTGGGGGGGTGTCTTATCCTCCCAACTCTCTCAAGCAGAGTGATGCCAAAGGGATTCATCTTTCACACCTTGAAATATGTTTAAATAAACTGGATAGTAGAGGTTGTATACAAAATACAGTGGCCAAGGGTCCTAGAAAATATGGTGCTGATCAAGGATCATATGTGCTATTGGTATGAATGTGTGTGAGTGAATGTTGTGAATTTGTTCTTGGGGTATATCGTCTTGCAGACTAACTTAATATTCTCTGACATAATTCTTGTATACACTGAAGATCTGCATTGTTTTCTTTATCATTTTCTTTTTTGTTATTTGAAAATAGGAAAATAAAACACCTTTAAAAAAAATATATATGTGCAAATACATACACCCACGCTCAAACAGGAGTATCATGTGCAGGAGGCCTAAATAGTTTATTGATGTTTATTGGAAATAGATGCTTTGTAGGCAAAGTAATTTGCTCTGACAAATAAATGCGTGTGTTAAAACCAGATCTAGTTCTCATTTATGCATAATCCCAGATAGCATGGATAACTTGTGACAGATTTGTGGCAGTGTTGAACTGTAAGTCTGTTAAATTGCTGCAAATTTTCACAGGCAAGTTGTACACTTGCAGAGCACTCGAAGCACAAGTTCTAGTTGGCACTTTCAATTTATATTAAATTTGTGTGGCAAGTCTCCAGCAAGAGCAAAGTTGCAGTGCTGAGTCTATCCAGCAAGGGCTCTGCAAGTCTACAGCATGAAAATTCAGCCACAGTGACTCCTGTGTTGGGATGACTAGTCACGTCATACCTAAACCAGAACTTGCAGCAGACTTGCAGAATGTTTGCAAAGAAAGTTGATCTGGAGTCATGCGATGCGGACTTGCTGTAAAATTTGTGACCCCTGGCAAGTCTAGCAATAGCTTAGCAAGTCATTTTTAAACTTCAACGCAGCTCAATTGCTTGCTATCTTGGATAGGAAGCAATGGTTCTGAATCTGCATAACATAGAATGGAGTGTGATGCAGAAAATGTAGTACTGTATGTTTTCTGACAGTGTCTGTGCCCATGCTGATTTTTGTATCTGGTCAAGGTTCAGTTAAGTTTGAATGCTGGGGTTGGAGAGTCAAGGAGGGTGCACAGTTTCAGGGATTTTCAAAACCCTAGCTTTGCTTGTATGGCTAGATAACTTGGAAGGCTAACCCATCTTCAAAAAAGAGCAGGGGATTAAGATTGGTAATGCTTCTGATTGGATTATAAGGAAACATTAAATCATTAGCATAAGCTGATATCTTATGTTGTGAGTTAGGATGATGCCTTTGACATTAGGATTGGTTCAAACATGTCTCAGGAAGGGTTCAAGGGTTAATATAAAAATAAGGAGAAGAGGCTCCGATTATCTATAAAACATTAAACACTTGACCAATCCCCCTTTCCAAAATGTCCAGACAACACATTTTATTTGGAGTCAAATGGCCATAGCAGCCTTTTATTACAAACCATTAAATAAAGCATTCACAAGAAAACAAGTTTAATGCATATATAATACAGTCAATGCATAACAAATAAACTGACCTCAGCTTATGCCCAGTCTAAGGTCTTTGAAGGTCTATATCAGTGATGGCGAACCTTGGCACTCCAGATGTTTTGGAACTACATTTCCCATGATGCTCATGCACTTTGCAGTGTAGTTGAGCATCATGGGAAATGTAGTTCCAAAACATCTGGGGTGCCAAGGTTCGCCATCACTGGTCTATATACTCAGGAATAACCAGTTGTATCTGCCACCCAATCAAAGGCCCCCAGCCACAACTACACCAGCTCAGGGACAATTAACCACTTAGGCACTACAAGATACAACCTAATTAATACCCTGATGTTACCACCTTATTGCTAGGAAGGGACACCCATACCGCAGATGGGCCAAAACCAACATTTTCCAGTTAGGAGGACACCCATACCTCAGATGGGCCCAACCCACAATTTTCCACAGTTAGGAAGGGACACCCATACCTCAAATGGGCCCAACCAACAATTTTCACAGATATTTAACCAGCACCGTCTTCAAATACCCAATAGACCCTCCGCCTGCTGCTATGACAAGAAAATAAAAGGACCAAGAAATTGAATGGCAAGCTGACAACATCAAACCTGAAAACCCACTACAAATACCCAAGCACCTTAAGAAAGTAGCAGGCTCCCCCAAACCAAAACAAACAAGGGAGAGTTGGTGGGAGAAAACTGTCTGATGCTGTGATGAGCTCTGACTGAGCTGTGACATGATCCCCCTTTTAGCAGAGTATTGAAATCATGATTGAAGCTTATTGTATGTGGTAATATGACTTTACTTTCTTGGAGTAATATCAATTAATGTCTTTACAGAATGGAGAAATATGAGCACAGGAACAAGGAGTATCCAAATACATAGAGAGAGGATAGACAAACATCCTGTTATAAAATAGATAATATAACTATACACTATAATAGTACAGCGCAACCTGCTGCTTAGACAGGCATAATCCATACGCAGTATATAGTCAGTTTATAAGCAACTTTTGCTGTTGTACTTTTTCAACCCTTCCTCCTCTCCAAACCACTACAGGACACACCCTCTGCCTTGAACTCTTCAATCAGCTAAGCAGCCTGTATCAAATCAAAATCACCTACTAATACTCTGCCTCTTCTGCAGGCCCCAGTCATGCTGGTCCTCCTCCTATGTATTTCCCCGAAAATAAGACCTACCTCGAAAATAAGACCAAGTTTGAAATGCTTGTGTGCTTTTCAGGGAAACCTGGTATAATCCTCTGTTACAGCAGTGTACAGCGTGCTGTGTGTATGTCTCTGATCTCCTGGCTGTCGGCAGGGGATCTTGCCCCCCTTCCCTGCAGGGTTCAGAGCAGAGAAGACAGCTTGGGGCAGGCAATGGAAGCGCCCGGTGTCAGTGGGGGATCTCGGCCCCTTCCAGTGTTAAGAGCAGAGAAGACAGCTTAGGGCAGGGGATGGAATAAATATATGGTAAGGGTGTTTGCACAGTTGTATTGCAGCAGCACCTTTTGCATTATATGATCCTTTTACTGGTATGTTCATACTGGGGATTCCTGCATGGCAACCCCTTCCCAGAAAATAAGCTCTATTGTGTTTTTGTTGTCCAAAATTAATATAAGACCTGGGATTATTTTTGGGGAAGCATGGTAGTTTCACTCAGCTCCAGGCCATATACTATTCATCTCAGCATGCTTTTACTCCAATCCTATGTGTTTCAGGGACAATTCAAACCAAAATGCAGTGCAAGAAAGACAAGTTCCGTTCGCATTTTCTGCACCGCAGGTGAACGTTCTGTCCTTGTGAGAGCGTGTGAGTGCCAATGAATTGGTAATGGCACCTCAAACGCATCTCACAAACACAGTAAGTTTGCGGCCATCCAATTCCATGGTACTGCACTAGTGCTTGCACTACTTTGTCCATGTTACAGTATATTTTCAGCCTATTCAAATGAATGCACTACAAAACTAGATCGCATGGGAACATGCAGTAAATAGTAATTTCACATGTAAGGCTTCCAATCAAGCTGAAGGAATAATAAGGGCTCTGCTTGTAATGTCTTTCACCTTGAGGGATAGTATGAAGCCTACTTGATCACAGCTGTGAGTGTGGTAATGACCTGTTGGTTGAATTTTGGCATGAACGGGTAGTTTTAAGTCACCATTTAAGGGACTCTTTGCCCTCTTTTGGAGTTACTGTTATGTAACCATAAAGAAAGACTTTTAGTAGTTTGTGGCCATCTGTAATTGCCAGGTGTTAAATTTTGGAGGCATGAGCACTGGGAGAAATGTTTTGTAGTAAGCAAGAGTCATTCCATCAGGACCTTGAACCTTGCCTGACTCTGTCTTGGTTACAGCAAGTTGTAGTTCATCTATGTAATTTGGGTTTTTAAGTGTGGAGCTGGCCTCTTGGGTAAATGAGGGAAACTGGCAACATATGCTATATCTGCTGAATATGGTGCATCGGTTGCTTGAGGACTCTATATACATGGCCAATGCTGGTTTGGTGCTCGATGAGTATAGGTAAATGATCTAAAGACAGCCCAGTTGCCCTTGTTAATGTTGACTTAAAGCTGCTAGCAAAACTCTTAACTGACAGACTAGATTGAATATAATGAGTATTCCTATAATGCTTGTCTCCAAGTAAAAAAAAACTTTCGGACCTAATCACTTGCCTACCGCAATACGTATATACTGTATACCTTGCGGTTTGCAAGGGGTGTACCAGGGTTATGGCTGAAGCTATCAGCCATCACCCAGTATTTTCTTTTCAGCCGGGGACTGGCTTTTTTATGAATGGTAGGATGTTGTTTCAGTGTTTTTCGGGGCTTACAGTTTTTACAGACAAGTCCGAAAAATGACCCTATGGATTACGTAACTGGCCATAGAGGTTCCCAGAGACCAGATTGTATCTGATAGCCTCTATGGTCTTGGGGGACCAGAGAGTAATCATGACGTCACATCCGGTCTAGAACAGAATTCATTTTTTTTTTATTTTAAAGCAAAAAGATCATTTTTTTTGTTATGTTTTGCTTTTAAATGTAGAGGAGAGACTTGGGGTCTTATTGACCTCAGATCTCTCCATAAAGAGGAGCTTATTCTATTACAGGGGATTACAAGGGATAAAAAAAAAAAAATTAAAAGGCACAGTGTAAAAATATATATATTTTTTTAATCTATTTACTCGGCATAACATCATCTTTTATATTTCTTTAAAAAAAATGGGTTATACAATATATTGTATTTTGTTGCATTACTAAAAAAAGTGTTTGAAAAATACTGTGCCACATAAAATATTACAATGACCACCATTTTATTCTCTAGGGTCTCTGCTAATATATATATATATATATATATATATATATATATATATATGTTTGGGGGTTCTAAGTAATTTTCTAGCAAAAACTGATGATTTAAACTTGTAAACAAAAAGTGCCAGAAAATGTTTGGTCGGCAAGTAGCTAACCTTCTAGTCTGGAAACAAGAACTACAGATGATACTGCATGCCACAACACACCAGTATACCCTTCTGGCGGTCTTTTGTGCTATCCCTTTTTTGAATTTACACTTTGTGGAAGTGATTTTTTTTTTTTTCCTTTGTTTGTGGCTTTTCCTGTGACCAGCATGCATGCACGATCCGGTCCAGATTTTGTGACTGTTTATGGTCTCAGGCTGGCTATGGTGTCTACACATGCAGGTTTTACACTGGAAACATCTTATGTTTGCTCTTGTATATGCTGCAGGTGAATGGGGGAGGAGAATGCAATTTTGGCACATCTATGATGTGTTTGCTTTTTTCTCTGACTTCTCTGACTTTCTCTGAACTTTATGCCACATAGCCAAGATCTCCATGGGCTTGGCTAGGGACTATCAGTCTGGTAAGTAAGAAGAGGAAAAATGGCAGCAATTGGATTTGGGGCTCAGCCTAGTTCTGTAAAGATGACGGTTATACATTTACCCTATAATGTACAGGCGGTCCCCGGGTTACAAACATCCGACTTCCAAATGACTACAGAGGGAGACAACATGAAGTGAGAGAAAACCTACCCCTAGGAAGGGAAATTCACTCCTTTAAGTGTTATCATGGGAAAAAGGTGTGTCCACTGAAGTTTTATCGCCAATCATTGTTTCCACAACAACCCAACGCTTTCAAAATTCAATTGTCACAGCGACAGAAAGTGAAGTGAAATCATTTGAACAGGGGCACAGGCAACAAAACAAATGATACAAGGGTTCTAGCCCTTCCCTATGCTATCCAAAAAACGTAAAAATAATTTTTTTTGGCTGGAGCTACACTAAAAAACAAAAAAACAAATTCACCTTAAGAACAAACCTACAGACCCTATCTTGTTTGTAACCTGTGGACTGCCTGTAATATCTTAATGCACCGGTCATATATTTATTATAAAATATATTTATCGTTGCCAGTTTTTTACATACAATTTTTGTTACATGTTGTCATTATGGACACAAACCTATGAATGGATTTTTCTAATATGTTATGTAATCCTTATTTAGTAATAAACATTGTGTTTTTATATTGACTGTGTTTCTGTTGCCACATATACCTCATATAAAGTCCCATTTTATTTCCTTTTTGTTTCTAAGTTCCATAACTAGTGTAAACCCGAGGCCTGGAACCTCATGACCAAAGGCAGTAGAGGAAAGGCATCTGCTAGGTGACTATTTATTGGGTGAGTGAGAGTGTCAACTTCCTCCACCAACGGGTGATACAAACAGACTCAGTCGAGGGTGGCCCCATACGTCAGAAATATGGGCAATATCTTCCAATTAGAGACCCATTCATTGGGATCAGTGGTTTACACAATTTAGGTTTACACACAGTACACATAAGTACACATAATAAGAAAATCGTATGATCATTCCTCGGACGAAAATGTTTGCCCAATTTTCTTATAGTGTATAGATTTTCTTATAGTGTGTACGAGCCTTTAGTCTGGTAAAAGATCCACGCCACAGGCCCAGCATTTCTGACCCTTTTGTCGCTGTTAGCACTCAGGGGAGGAGGAATACCGACACTCACTGGTACCTTTTTGTACTTTCCGGTGCAAGACCTGGGAGGCTGGATGATTTGCTCTCCACACTGGGCTTGTCATGACATGGCAACGCTCTTTTAGCTTGACCTTAAAGAGGGATTCCACCTACAAAAAAAATATTAAAAGCCAGCAGCTATAAATACTACAGCTGCTGACTTTTAATAAATGGACACTCACCTGTCCCGGGTTCCAGCGATGCCGGCAGCCGAGGCCGATCGATCGCTCGGCTCTCGGCTGCTGCCGCCACCATTCTAGGTGAGGGAATCAGGAAGTGAAGCGAATTGGCTTCACTTCCCGGTTCCCTACTGCGCATGCGCGAGTCGCGCAGCGCAATAGGAATTGTCCACGCTGTCTCTGAGACCCGTGTGTGTCCCAGCAGACAGCGCGGCAGGACAGGAAATGGCATAGACACCCACGGGAGTCTATGCCCGAAAGTGGGTGTAAATACCTGTCTTTGACAGGTATCTCCACCCCCCTCCCCCCTGAAAAGGTGCCAATTGTGACACCGGAGGGGGGGAGGGTTCCGATCAGCGGAGGTTCCACTTTAGGGTGGAACCCCGCTTTAAGCAAGAGTGGGCTAGGTTGCACCAGAAGACAAAGGCCATGCTCAAGGAAATCTTAGTTCCGTAAGGGCTCAAATTTCAGCTTTCTCTAGGGAAAATGGGCATTTGAGCTGCCAAGGGAATGCTTCAGGAGGTCGAGAGGCAAGACTTTGTCCTGAGGAGGAGTAATGTTTCCCAATGGGTTTTTATTCTGATCCTGGATTTCTTTGCCAGGACTCTGTTTGCATAAACAAAAGCAGTTCCCAGTGAGACATTCCTCGAGAGGCAGTGTCCCTCAATAACTTCAGATGATCACTTCAAGGGGCAGAGTATTGGATTTTCAAGCACTTCCGGCTACAGAGTCCTACATCTTTTTCCTTCCATACAAGTTAGATTATACATTTTAGCCCTCCCTGTTAAGCTAGTTATTTATCACCTATATGCTGCCATCTTTGCATTAGGAAAACTGAAAATTATATCAAATACTTACAATCACTTTCCTTTCCTGACACCAATCCATGGCAGCATACAAGCCTTCCAGTTTTTGATCTTGTTATTGTTACAGATAACAGGGAAGGTTGCTCTAGCGTTCCTTTTATGGATTTAAACAGGTCCCAAGGCTGGATATAGAGGTAGAGCTATATCACATGTATTCTGCCATGGATTGGCGCCAGGATAGGAAAATTCCGGTAAGTATTTGATACAATTTTTCATTTTGGCTTCTTAAAGTATAAAGTTTAACTAAAGGCAAAAGTTTTTCCTGGTGCCCCCATGGCACACACGTGATAATAGCCCCGCCTACTTCTGCCCACAGGACCCATACATAGCTAAAAAAAGTTAACACCCACACAACAGCCCATTCCCTTTTTTGTCCTCATGGAACTCACAGCCAGTGTGAAGAGAAAAGAAACCCTCCTGCCACCTTTGGGGGTTTTACGCACAGGTTCAGCCTCTCCTGTAGTGCAGTCCCTGATCTTGGGACACTAAATGCTCTGATAAGTCAGGGAACCCCTTCTGTGGATCTTTTGGGGTGAAAAATCGGGTGCCAGCTAGCCCCACATTCAACAGTGCAGCCAGAGCTATGTTCCCTAGAAGAGCTATCAGTGTGTCAGGAGAATTAGTAGACCAGACTATGTGGACTGCACAGAGATAACCTGGGGATCATTATTCCAGAGACCTGTTCTGCCATCATTCAGGTCCTGCAGAAGGACTATATGAAGGTAAGTTTTCTCCTTTAACATCACATTCTATGTATTTAATGATTGCTAATTCCCTAATTACCATCATTGCAATATAATTCATATGCTTTGTCCCTTTGTCCTTATGCATATTTGCCTCACTAACTTCCCCACCATGCTCTTCTTGGCCCATAAAACTATAGTCTAGTTACTTACCAATGTCTTTTGTCAGCTCCATAGTATTGCTTCCCCTAAACACCCCCTAAAATGTATACAAATGTTATGTGTATGCTTCAATTCATGCAGAGTGAAACTTTTTTTATTTTTTTGGGGTTATGCCAAACTCATTAGGAACCCCCCTCCCCCCAACTGCTAGGTCAGCTGATAGCAAATCCTCTATCTGCTGACTTTACCAAACCCAATACCCACTCTACCTACCTTTTTGATGGTCACATTTATGGACGAGTTCACCAAAGCATGTAGTGCAAGGGCCTGCCTCAATACTTGAATCACACTCAAATGCTATCATTTTATTTTTTCCCTATTATTATCTTGATATGTAATAGCAGAATGTCAAAATGTGCTTCCATTTTGTTATATTTTTGGTATTATGACACTTCTTACCTGTCCGGTGGGCTGCCAATAGTGTAAGTAAGGAGGGGCTGCCCAAAGTATCGCACATTATTTAGGCATTCAGCTCTCAATCAAGTGGAGAGGGGTACCTGTCCAAAACATCCCCCCCCATTTTTAGCAAGGGCCCATCAGATGGGGGGGATGGGGGGGGGTGGGGGGTGGGGGAGGGATGGGAGGGTGATGACTCTGATAAGGGGACCTTATACTTTAGGCTTTAAATACTCAGTTCCCAAAATGTTATACTGATCTTGGCCAAAAATTTTGGTGTCTAATCTGCTTGCAATGTTGATTTGCAAAATTACTCATTTTTGGTCTTGTTTCACTCCACAGTTTCCTTCAACGCCACAGGAATGGCAGACTGTGGCCTCCCACTTTGCCAGTCGTTGGGACTTTCCCAATTGTGAAGGTGCGATTGATGGGAAACACGTTCGCATCGTCCCACCACCCAACTTGGGGTCGTACTATTTTAACTACAAGGGGTTTAATAGTATCGTGATGTTGGCGGTGGTGTCTGCGACCTATGACTTCTTGTATGTGGACGTGGGGCAAAATGGCCGGATGTCGGATGGTGGAGTGTTCGCACGGACAGAGTTCTACTGGCATCTCCAGAGTGGCAGTCTCGGCTTGCCACCCCCAGAAGAGAATCAGGAAGGACTCCCATTCGTCTTCGTCGCGGATGAGGCGTTTGCCCTGGCAAACCATCTGATGCAGCCTTTCCCGATGAGGACCCTTACCCTGGACCAGAGGATTTTTAATTTCCGGCTGGCCAGAGCCAGAAGAGTGGTGGAGAACACTTTTGGAATACTGGCCAGCCGGTTCCGCCTTTTTTTAACGCCTATCCACATGGCGGAATATAAAATAAATCACATTGTGCTGGCCTGCTGTGTTCTGCACAATTTCTTAAAAAGACATTCAGCAAACTATGCGGTCTCAGTTGTCCAAGATGCAGACTTGCTTGAAAATGAGAACCTCACGGACCTTGAAGCTGCTCGTCCTGGCTTGCCCCCCCCCCAAAGCGCCCGTGAGATCTGAACCCCATACATGGAGTACTTTGTGGGTAGGGGGGCCATTGATATGCCAGACAATGTCTGAGCGGCATTTTTTTTATAAATTTTCCTTTGAAACTCCAATAATCTTTGTTTTCATTTACTGCTTGGCTTGGTTTTAGGTGTCTCATAGGTAAATTTTTGTTTTTTGTTGTGCCTTTTTCTACAACAGTGCAAACCCAAGTTCTGAGCGAGATGAGGGGACAGTCTCTTTTTCAGATAATCTTATTATGTTGTGGGTGTGCTAGACACACACCTTGTTTTTGTTAACTAATGTATGTAGTGCATTACTGACCAAAATCTTGCTCATTTTCAGCACCATGTCAGAAATATGTGGGCTCAGGAAAATGGCATGATTGTGAAAATTAACACATCACTGTGGGTGTTCTTTACTAAATGCACATCCACTATGCACTACAAGTGCACTGCAAAAGTGCACCTGAAACTGCACTTGGAGTGCAAAGTGGAGTTGCCTTTGGTAAATAACACCCATTGTCACCGAAAACAACAATTTTACTCCAAATACTGCTTTTGCACATTGAAAAGGGAAGCCACACATTGTTAATAATTTCACTTTTTAATCAAAGCACATCCACATGTGCGTTTAGAAAAGGGTTTTACAACAAACCAACATATTGGGTGTATCAAAAACATTATTTAAGGTCATTTTTGGGCAACTTGGTGTTTTTGTGTAAACAGGCATGTATCAAAGCGTAACATACAGAACACAGGAACTTACAAAGTTCAACTTTGAAAAGTGAAGACAATATCAGACATGAGTATGTACAAACTGGGCTGATATTGCCTTCATCACATGGGGTGTCACCCCTGGAAAATCCAAAATTGGAAGATGCACACAGTGTGTCAACATGTGCTATCTCCCATCATGGGGGATCAATGTATATGTTTTGGGGCTGCAACCCCTTCAACTCAGCCACTTTCCACAAAACACGTACATTGATCCCCCATGATGGTAGATAGCACATGTTGACACACTGTGTGCATCTTCCAATTCCAAATTTGGCTTTTTGTAAAAGGCAAAAGTTGTTGTTTAAAAACAAAAAAATAAAACCCTAGCTAGTTTGGGGTGTTTCACACTCCCCAAAACATCAATGATGTTCTTCATTTTATTTTTAACATCATTGATGTTTTGCTGTATATTTTCTAAATCCCGATTGCACACCATTATCTCCCCAATCAGGATCTGGGCACTTTCACTGGTAAAATGTGATTCTTCTTCCACATCACCTACAAAAAAAAAGCAAAAAAACACACCATGTATTATAAATATGCCGACATACATTGATGAGCTTATCGGAAGCTGTGGTCACCTGTTGTGGTGACAATTTGTCCAATTTCAATGATCTCTCCTTCCTCCTCATCCTGCTCCTCTGCTTCTGGTGTTGGAATTTTGCCTTCTTTGTGAGGGGTGGGGTCCCTGGTGTCCTCAGACTTCCTGAGTCTTCTCTCCCCTATGAGAATGTAAAAAAGGAATACTTAGCACACAGAGGGCAGAAATAGGAATATGAAACATTGCTTGGAAGTGTTGCACAATTGTGTTTTTTGGCCGAGTTCAAAAGGTGAGAACATTATTATGGACACTTTATTAAGCTGGAATACTTACCTGCAGAACGATGTTTGTTACGAACGAATGAAACCATGAACTTGAAAGTGGCCATTTTAAACTGCACAACATGAAATCAAAGCACATGGAGCATGTATGCAAGCAAGAATAATCATATGAACACACGACAACTACTTACTTTTTTGAAGAACACGCTTGATCCTTCTGTACTGATCGTGCTCCGTCAGTTTCAGGTCTGACCAGCGTTTTCTCAGTTGATCCTTGGTTTGGCGTACCCCAAAATTCTGCAGAAGACTCTTCACAACTTTAGTCATGATCTTGGCCTTTCTGATATTTGTGTTTGGGTAAGGTCCATACTTCTCATCATAGTCGGTCCTCTTCAATATGTCCACCATCTCCAACATCTCTACAAAAGACATATTTGAGGCCTTAAATCTTCTCTTCCTGGATCGGGACGTTTCAGGCTCTGGGCTTTCCTCGCCCTCCTCCTCATTAGTGGAACTCTGATTGCGCACCTGCATTCTCTCCGCCATGTGCTCTCCCCACTGGGCAGAAAGCGAAGGGGCGGGGAATAGCCTAGAAAGAACGTCAGGGGCGGGCGGAGTTTCACGCATGCACACTGTATATAAAACGCAACACGCGTGTGTCATACGTACGATCTGTGAACAGAGGGAGAAGCTGACGCGACGATCGTGCAAACAAAGGTAAAATTTTGATCTTGGTACATCACTAGCCTATAATGTTTCTAGATTGAGGCCTGCATTAGTTTAGTTTAGCCTCACATTAGGGTTTGTCTTGTGTTGTGTCTTGCAGAGATTATGGACGGTTTCAATGATCACAGTTTCCTCCCTCTGTTCATCGATAAATACAGGGAGCTGCCCTGCCTGTGGCAAGCGACGCACCCTCATTATAGTAACAAACTAAAGAGGCAGGCAGCAATGGAGAAACTGGTTGAGTTTGTGAAGCCGGTGGTCCCCAGGGCAGACATCCACTATTTAAAAGTGAAAATCGGTGGCCCGAGGAGTACATATCTGAAGGAGAGGAAGAAGGTGCTGAAGTCCATGCAATCTGGAGCTTCAGCAGATGACGTTTATGTCCCCAGGCTGTGGTATTATAACAGGATGCATTTTCTGTCAGACCAGGCTGAGGTCAGAGAATCCCTCTCTACTCTTCCTTCCACGCGTCCTATGCTACATTCCACACCCGCTGAGTCTTCCGACGCCCAACCTGGAAAAACTGGGGAGCCCAGCTTGAGCCAGGTATAGTATTGTTGTACATATTTTGGGAGTAAAAATGAATGATGTTAACTTGATTTTTGCTCACTAATTGCTGATTTTAGAAAGTGTTTCACATATCAATAGACAGTAGTGGCCAAAACCTTTGGGACAAGAATGAGAGAAAGCTGGGCTCAGAATGATAGTCTTTTCTATTGGTTAACAGTTTGCAACAGTCTTGATGTGAAAATTATGTGTGTGTTTGATGAACCAAAAACTAAAACTATGTCCCTTTTTCATACATAGGAAGACATCAGCCAGGAGGAGGGTGTGGAATGTAGCAGCCAGGAGGTGGCTGTGGAAAGTGGCAGCCAGGAGGAGGCAGGGGTAAGCGGCAGCCAGGCGGTGGAGCCTGACAGAATGCCAGGTCCCTCCCCTCTGACTTCCACACAAAAGGGCCAGAAAGGGGAGGAATGTGGAGGAGTCGGCTCTGAGGCTGATCGGCGAGGCTTCGGCGACCCTCCAAGCCACCCCACCTATCAAGAGGCCTTTGCTGCCTTGGCTGCGTGAAAACTGGAGAAAATGGAGGAGGGGCAACAGCTCTTGTGTGAGGAGATAATTATACACGCCCTCAACAAGGGTCTGTTGGGCCAAATCACACAGGCAACACACTTGTGTGATTTGGCCCATGCCCCTCCTCCTCCCCCTCCTTCTGCCACACCTCCAGCACCACAGCCACAGCCTGGAAGGAAGCGTGGAAGGAAGACCAGAGTGTAATGACCTGGGTTCAGTCTGGTCTGACAGAAGATGCAGCCTCTTGTAGTACCACAGCCTGGGAACATAGATGTCATCTGCTGCTGTTCTGGGTTTCTTGGACTTCAGGACCAGACTTCTCTCCCTCAGACATGTACTCCTCAGGCCACAAATTTTTGCGTTTAAATAGTATATCAATTACGAGCGGTAGTTTTACCTGAGCGAGTGCTTCCGTGTCCGAATTGGATTGTGAGCATGCGTGGCACCCTGTCCGTCGGAGTAGGCTACACATGATCGGAGTATGCCCAATCGGAGCATTTTGGAGGAAAATTTTACCGGCAAGTTGGAAAACTCTGTTCGTCGGATATTCCGACGGAAACAGTCCGACGCAGACCACACACAGTCGGAATATCCGACAAAACGGTCGGTTAGGAAACATTCCGTCGGAATCTCCGACCGTGTGTACAAGGGCTAATAGTTGATCCCTGCCCCACTCCTTCAATACCAGACGGCAATAACAATTATCCTCAGTTACCAATGAGGCAAGATAGATCACTATTTCTGCCTGCATTTTCAAAAAGGCTCTTCAGTGCGGCCACTTCTGGTCAGAGATGGCCTTGATATACTGTCAGGAGAATTAGTAGAGTAGACTGTGTGGACTGCACAGAGATAACCAAAAATGCATGTAAAGTGAATAATAATGATATTTATTAAGATAGGTGATAAATATGAAAATACAAACAGTGCACAACCAACCCAACAAACCCACCAACAACTACAATATATATAGCAAGGGGCAGTACCAGAAACACAGATGTCAGTCAGGCCAGGGTCATACACAGCAGATCAGCAGATGGACAAGGGGTGTTCCAGAAACATAAACATTAGCCAGGCCAAGGTCATACACTGGGAAATCAGTAGAAGAGGGACTGAGAACAAACAGAACAAGGAGGGGATGGATCAGGATGAAGGTTAAAGGTAAGGGTATAGGAACACAGGATCGGGAGGGGAGGGGATGGGGTGGGGTGGGGTGAGGTGGGGTTCAGATGCAGGATCAGGTCAGGGCACAAGGAAGATACCAAGGCAAACATGTGAGTGTTTGCTGGGTATTTATATGCCTGTAATTGGTCTCAAGTGACATCTGTTTTCAAGAGGTGCCGTCTGCTCCACATTGCTGAGATCCATCCGCTGGTGGACGCCAGTACTGCGGCCCAAAGATTAAATAATACTACCAAAAGGGGTAGGTTCCAGACTGCCAGGAGTCACCTGCTGGTGGACCACAGTACTGCATGCCAAATATCAGGCAGTGTCATCAGCGGATGGAACCTTCCCTAACATAGTGTCTTGAGCCTGCCTCACAGAGGTGATTGGATCCATGGAACGGTGACACCGCATTTCCAAGATAAGTTTTTTATTTGAATTGATTTGTGAATGGGCTCACTCATAAGTTGTGTGTTACATCTCCTCTTGGATGAGCTGCAGCTGTGCCATGTTCCAGTGTGTATTCTAGTGGAAATTGTGGAAGAGAAAGCAATGTCTACAGTCAAGGGAATGATTTATTATGCTGAACAAGTGAAGTGGATAGAGTTCATACAGGGGCCATTTTTGGTTTGGGCAAGTGCTGTAAGGGATCCCCGTGAACTCCACTTGAGTGCTTCCATCAGTACACTGCTTCCTTCACTCTTGATCCTCAGATATCAAATATTATAGCCACATATTGTAACCAAGAACTAGAGACTAGCTTAGTTACAAACTGAACATGGAACTGTTTGTTGAAACACAGGTACACAGAGATATTCAAACTTCTCATCAGTAGACTGTCCAATCAGCAGGGAGAGCTGTTGGAGGAACTCCCCCCTCCCTCTCACAGCTAATCTACATACACATCCCATAATACCCGAAGCAGACAGACACAATAGAACAATGGAATACAGCCACACCCCAAATGACACAGCAAAGCATCCCCAACAGTATGAGACTATATATATATATATATATTTATACACACACACACACTCAAAATTCCAGTGTGGTTGTACAGTGTACAATTAGTACAGATCAGACTGGGGTCCTCGGGGTCACCTTGTGCCCCTAATAGACACAGGTTTACGTAGACATAGGATGGGCATGGGGAGCTGAAGCAAGGGGCTCCACGGACCCCACTACCAAAGTGACTCCCATCACACATCTCCCCTTTCGACGGAGGACTAACACAGGAGGACACCCCAGACGGGTTGACTCCAAGGTTAGTCAGTAGTTCCAGTTCCCCCAATGCCGGTATCCACACAGTACCCCAAATCAATTCCCCCAAACATAGCATTACTCACCCAGCCAACCTCTGCCTCTCTCAGTGAACATACCCGCTTCTGGGAAAAAGTGCTGACTGGCCCTTCTCCCTGGAGTCCTTTCAACCGCTGGAGAGAAAAGACAAGGTGGCCGGGCCCTCTCCATCATGCTGATTGGGATCTGAGCCGACTGCCCAGCATCCCCAGATGGAGACCGCAGTCCCATCCACCAACAAAAGATCAAGCTGCGGTTGCGAGGTGCTGATTTCATTCTGGAGCTCGTGCAGAGTGGATTGTTGTGTGCAGAGGCCAGAAGTGTTCTGCCCTGTTAGCGCTTGAGCGCTCACATCATCCGCTCGGGCTAACTGCTGGAGAGGGAAGACCCCTCTTGCTGGGCCTCCAGAATTACTGCAGGTGTAGGGCAGAGGTCCTGGACCCTCTGTCTGGTTGCCAGCGCTTCAGCTGGGTTGGTGTCATCATTCGGCAGCACTGTATGCTGCTGGGATGTCCTTTTTCTGGTACTGGCTCCCAGGTGCAAGAATCCTTGTTGGGGACAGGAAATTATTGCTTCCCCTCCCTGCATCTCTGCAATCCAATGAGGAAGAAGAAACACCACCTCCTCATCTCAGGCCATGGGTGTGGAGTAGGGGTCTGCAGTACTCTGTCCTGCTGCCAACACTTCTGCTGAAGTCTATTAAATCCCCAGTCTTTGGAATTGCTAAAAGTCCAGGGCATGGGCTTGTGGCCCTTGGGCCCAGTAACAATACTTTGGCAGGTGACTCATCATCGATAACATCCTGAAAAGTCAATTAAATACATTTTTTATAAAGAAGTTATAGGGCCCAAGGTGCTACCCCAAAAATTATATAAACTAGATCAATATTCAGGGGGGTCTCCAAATTCCTCTCTACCACCCGAAGAAAAGACCCTCCTAAGCAAACGGAAGACCGGACTAACTGTGTGACAATAAAGTCCAAATTATGTGCAAAAAAACAGTTCTCCAAAATTCATAAAGTGCAGTGTGCGCAAAAGTGCAAAAACATGTGCAAAAAATGCAACACCAGCTATTTTTATATCCCAAAATAGCTTTTTTAGAAAGTCTATGTAAAAATAAAAATAAAGTGCACAGTCAATGTGTAACAGGTCTCAGGAACGATGAAGTGGATAATGAATCAGGTTAAAAGTGACTTTAGTGCTTGATCAGAAAAATCAATCCAGTGACTTCCGTGCTCGCCCACTCGCCCAGCAATTGGCGTCTGCTCTGCAGCCGTCTTTCAGCTATAGAGCGGACGCCTAGTGGTTAAACTAATAGGAAGTTGTTTATTTACAGTACATACCAAACTGAGCCAGGCAGGTCCATAGGTATCTCCATTCAACAGAATCAAATGCCTTGGCGGTGCCCAAGGCAACTATTATCCTAGAGACGGGGTCGTCATGGGAAGTCTGGAGGTTGATAAACAGCCTCCGGAGGTTAAGCGACGTATTTCTACCTGGCATAAATCCTGCTTGATCCGCATGGATCAGCGAGAGGATTACTTTATTAAGTCGGGTGGCATGAATCTTAGCAAGTATCTTAACATCTACCTGCAGCAAAGAAATAGGGCGATAAGATTCCGGGAGGTGTGGGTCCTTCCCAGGTTTAGGGATTAACACAATAGTTGCCTCCGTCATAGACATTGGGAGTTCGGCGTGCTTGAATATAGAGTCATAGATTGCAAGTAGCTTAGGGGCCAGTAATTCTATATAGGTAGAGTAGAATTCTATCGGTAAGCCATCTGAGCCCGGGGCCTTGGATGACGGGAATGTAGCATTAGCTGAAACTATTTCGTCCCGAGTCAGAGGTGCCTCCAGTCCAGAGATCTGTTCCTCAGTCAGTTGGGGGAACTGCAATCTATTCAAGAAAGATTCCATCAGGGAGGGGTCAGCCGAGGCAGTAGAGGTGTAGAGAGAAGTGAAGAAGTCACAAAACATCTGCGTGACCCGTACAGGATCAGTCTCAAGTACACCCTGCGACGAGCGGAGGGAGATCACCACAGGGGGTCTCTCTTCACCATGAACTAAATAAGCCAATAGTTTCCCCGCTCGCTCACCATGCTCGAACGACCTCTGCCTGAGAAAGAACAGCTTCTGTTTGGATTTTTCATATAGCAATTGGTCCAGTGTTCTGGAGCAGAGTCTAAGGCTATCTGACTTTTCCGCAGAGGGGTCACGCACAAAATCCTGTTCCATTGTCTGGAGAGTATGTGTTGCCTCAGCTATATTTGCAGCAGAAGACCGCTTTACCTGATTAATTTGGGTCTGCAAGGTCATTCTGGCATGTAGTTTAAAAGCCTCCCAGACTACATGTGGTCGGGCCGATCCCTCGTTAGTCTCAAAAAAAGCCCGCCATCCCGATTCAAGGTCACCGTCAGCAGGGAGGAGAGTTAACCAAAAGGGGTTAAGGCGCCAAGTCGTCAGAGGGTGAGTATGTCGTAGGGAGAGCGTCGCCCAGTAGGGACAGTGGTCAGAGAGCGATATGGGATGTATGCTCACATCTGCGAGTCTAGGTAGGAGGGACGTGGAGAAGAGTATGAGGTCTATGCGGGACATAGAGTGGTGAGTAGCAGAGAAACATGTGAAAACACGCTGAGTTGAATGCCTAGTTCTCCACGAGTCCACCAGGTGGCAAACCTGGTCAAAGAGGTGCTCGGGGAGCCCCGAGAGGGGTCCGCCATCCTATCTAGGGACCTGTCTAACACATTATTAAAGTCCCCCATCCACACCACCGAAGTAGCGGGATGAAGAGCCATATAATTAAACCCCTCTGACAGCACACTGAACTGAAATGGTGGGGGTACATAGAAAGCCATTATAAGAAACATATCCCCATGCAGCTTTGCCTTTAGGAATACAAACCTACCCAACGGATCAATGACCGAATCCTGGAGCTCAAAGTGTGTGTGTTTGGCAATCAGGAGGGAGACACCCCTGGAATGGGTAGTATGTACAGAGTGATATCCCCAGCCTATCCAAGGACGTCGGAGCGCTCTGAGCATAGGGCCCTCGGCATGTGTCTCCACCAGAGCCACTATATCTGCCTTCATTTTCTTGAGCTGTCCAAAAACGGCTGACCGCTTAATAGGGTCCCCCAATCCCCTCACATTCCATGTGAGAAATTTCAGTGTGGCCATGGGTGCATAGTAGTCAGTAATGAGACTCCAGGAGACCGACCGATCCGCAAAGTCAGAGCAGCTAAAACCCGCCCCTCCCAAATTAAAGAGGGCCCCACCCCCCTTGCCAGACATACATTGTACCATAGAAGACAAGCATAGAAAAACTCAGAAAAAACTAGTTTACCCCATAAAAACCGTACATCCCCCCTCCCCGCCCTGCACTGGCCCCAATTAGTGCGGGCATTAACCCCTAACTGCCAACAGGGCATGAACAGTGTCCAACTCGGGAAGGAACAACACAGCAACTGGGAAACACCCATAAAGGCAACAGGAGGAAAAAGCAAGGTGTTATGCCAGTTGTTCCAGCCCGAGAGGTGCATAGTAAAACGTTGGGTGAAACTTCGCTGTATTATGTGACACTATAGGACTGTGCTCACAAAGCAAGGTGAGCTTACTGGTTGGTTGGTCCCCGCCGCCGGCCAGGAGGGCGCAGTAAAATACATTCCTATAATAGGTAGGAAAAAAAAAGTTAAAATATCGACACAGACATTGGTAAGTGCAGATGCAATATGCAATTAGATAACACAGGGCTCCGTAGAAAGCAGGGCACTCTTTCCATCCAAGATGTCAGTCAAGGTAACCAAAACAGTCCCATCGCAATCCTGCAAGGGAGGCCAAACCAGGGCCAGGAGTAGGGATGAGCCGAACACCCCCCGGTTCGGTTCGCACCAGAACTTGCGAACGACCCCCGCGTTCGGTACGAACGTTAGAACCCCATTGAAGTCTATGGGACTCGAACGTTCGAATTGGAAAGTGCTAATTTTAACGGCTAATATGCAAGATAGTGTCCTAAAAAGGGTTTGGCGACCTGCCTCCTGCCTCAGGGGACATGGGTCACTGCAAAAAAAAGTTTTAAAAACTACCGTTTTGGCGGGAGCACTGATTTTAATGACGATTAAAGTGAAAAAAAAAAGTGAAATATTCCTTTAAATATGGTGCCTGGGGGGTGTCTGTAGTATGCCTGTGAAGTGCCACGTGTTTCCCGTGTTTAGAACAGTCCCTGCACAAAATGACATTAAACGGAAATAACACCATTTAAAACTGCTTGCGGTTTTAATGTTATATCTGGTTCCTGCAATATGGTTGAAAATCATTCAGAAAAATGGCATGGGTAGCCCTCCCTGCCCATTACCAGCCTATTTGGGTCTTGTACACATATTAAGGGGAACCCCGTACCCATATTAAAAAAAGGAAATGCGTGTGGCCCCCAGGCCCTATATACTCAGAACAGCAGTATACAGGCGGTGCAAACAAGACAGGGACTGTGTAGGTTTGTTGTGTTAAGTTGAATCTGTTTGTCATTTTCAACCGGTACATTTTTAAAGTGTAGCTCCAGTCAAAAAAACTATCTTTAAGCTTTTTGGAAAACATAGGGAAGGGTTATCACCCCTGTATAATTTGTTTTGTCGTCCATCTTTTTTCATCTCACTTGCTGCTGTCTCCTTGCGTTTGCAAGTAGGAGATGTTTGTAAGTTGGATGTTTGAAAGTAGGGGCCTGCCCTATATTATAGCGGTATGTACTGGGTACAGAGCACGCAGACAGCACGCACTCCTAACACTACTGACTGCAAGCTCTATTATTAACCACTTGTTAGCCCAATGTTTGCATAAAGTGAAAGATGAAGTTATGCTGAGTAAATAGATATCAAACATGTCACTCTTCAAAATTGCACATGCCCGTGGAATGGCGCTAACCGTCGCTACTTAAAAAATCCCCATAGGCGACGCTTTAAATTTTTTTTTACTGGTTACATGTTTTGAGTTGCAGAGGAGGTCTAGGACTAGAATTATTGCTCTCGCTCTAACATTCTCGGCGATACCTCACATGTGTGGCACATGCGAGCACATGGGGACATGGGCGCTTTAATTTTTATTTTATTTTTTTATTGTTCATTTTACTTTATTTATTTTAGTTTGACATTTTTTTTCCCAAAAATATATTTTTGATCACTTTTATTCCTATTACAAGAAATGTAAACATCCCTTGTAATAGGAATATGGGGTGACAGGTCCTCTTTACAGTGAAATCTGGGGGGTCAATATGACCCCACATCTCACCTCTAGGCTGGGAAGCCTGAAATAAAAAATAAAAAAAAGATTCTGGCTTTGATCGTACTGGCGAGTTGGTAGAAGCACCGGAGGGCAGTGAGGGGTGGGGGGCGTCTATGGCTGGGTATTTCAGGGTATCACTGAGTATGGCTGGGTATCTCTGAGTATGGCTGGGTATGGCAATTTATGGCAGGGTATTACAGAGTATTGGCGGGGTACTACAGAGTAATAGCAGGGTACTGCAGAGTATTGGGGGTACTGCAGAGTAATGGCGGGTACTGCAGAGTATTGGGGGGTACTGCAGAGTAATGGGGGTTACTGCAGAGTAATGGGGGTACTGCAGAGTAATGGCGGGGTACTGCAGAGTAATGGCGGGGTACTTCACTGCAGAGTAATGGCGGGGTACTGCACTGCAGAGTAATGGCGGGGTACTGCAGAGTAATGGCCGGGTACTGCAGAGTAATGGCAGGGTACTGCACTGCAGAGTAATGGCGGGGTACTGCACTGCAGAGTAATGGCGGGGTACTGCAGAGTAATGGCCGGGTACTGCAGAGTAATGGCCGGGTACTGCACTGCAGAGTAATGGCGGGGTACTGCACTGCAGAGTAATGGCGGGGTACTGCAGAGTAATGGCCGGGTACTGCAGAGTAATGGCAGGGTACTGCAGAGTATGCACTGGTATTGCAGAGTATTGGCAGGGAATTGAGGGGTTAAATTCGGTGAGCAGCGATGTGGGCACTGCAGATGCAGCCCACATCGCTGCTGACACCGATCTCTTCCCCTCCGCTGTACCGATCGGTACAGAAAGGGGAGGGAGGAACAGGCGTCATAACATGACGCCGGTTTGTTTCCAAGTGATCACTCCGTCATTTGACGGAGCAATCACGTGGTAAACGGCCGCTATGAGCGGCCGTTTACCGTGATGCGCCGGATCCTATGGACCCGGCGATCACGGATGCTCTCGAGTGCGCACACCTCGGGGCACGCGAGAGCAGAATTCTGGGAGGCCGTTAATTAACGGCCTCTCTGAGTTAAACAACCGCCCTGAAGCCGTTAATCGGCAATGGGCAGTTGTTAAGTGGTTAAAGCTAGATCACTAGCTATATAGGTGAGGTGAATATAGTGGTGTATACTGCAGTCAGGGCACAGACAACAACCACTACACAGCAGCAAGATAGGAAATCAGCCAAAAACGATTGGTGTGTACTGTGTTGAAGGTACACAGAACACCCACTGCTTCAGATGCAAAGTAACACACTACAGGAGGCCGCCTTAAAGGCGGCTTTATATAGTGTGGGGCGTGCACTACACAGCCTGAGCTATGATTGGCCACAGGCATCCTGCCTGTGGCCAATCATAGCTCTCCTCGCTGCCGGCGCTGCGATTGGCCAAGCATGCGGGGTCACAGTGCATGCTTGGCCAATCATCGGGCAGCAATGCACTGCGCCAACGCAGTGCATTGTGGTCCGCGCGCGCGTCACTCGAATTTTGACGCGAACGGCCAAAACGTTCGGAATTCGCCGAACGCACGAACAGCCAATGTTCGAGTCGAACGTACGTTTGACTCGAACACGAAGCTCATCCCTAGCCAGGAGTTCCAGCACACTAGGGGTGAGGGATTCAGCCTCCATTCTCTTAGGCGACAGTATAGTCCAGTTAAAGGTGTGCCTAGGCAGACAGGTGCCTCGTCTCAGCACTATTGACCCAGCCATGCGGGCATGCCAAGGAGGTTGTTAAATCACATGGAACAAAGTGGGGACAGTCAGTACCTCAGCAGTATGTGTCTAAAAGTGACGTGCCTAGTACGGAGAACTGGGAGGCAGTTTCGCACTCAGTAAGGAGGTGCAGAGAGACTGGGGTCCCAGTCCAGGGAAACAAACATAGTCAAGAGTGCGGAGGTGGAAAAAGAAAGGGCATTGCCAGAAATCATTCTTGCACATATACTCATCTGCCAGCATCCCGGCGCTCCAGCCACGCTAGCGCTGTCTCAGGATCCTCAAAAAAGTGGGCCCGGTCTGTTCCTTCCACTCGTAGGCGAGCAGGAAATAGCATGGCATACTTTGTTTTTGATGCGCAGGCGTCTTTTCACTTCCATAAAACTTTTGCGTTTTTTCTGGACTTCAGAGGAGAAATCAGGGAAGACTGCAACGGTTTTGTTTTCAAAAGGGATATTCCCCTTTTCCCTGCTGAGACGAAGGATGGTGTCTCTATCCCTGAAATTCAGGAATTTGGCAATAAAAGTGCGGGGAGGCGCCCCCGGTGGGGGAGGCTTGCCCGACAGCCTATGTGCGCGTTCCACTGCAAACATGGGGGAGAATGAGTCCTTTCCATGTGTGTCCACAAGTAGCTTTTCCAAATAAGTCGGGGGGTCTCTGCCCTCCACCCCTTCAGGCAGGCCTATAAAGCGCAGGTTACATCTGCGAATCCTGTTCTCAAAATCATCCTGCTTCTGAAGGATTTGATGCACTTGGTGCTGCATGGCCTCTGAGGAGATCTGCAGGGGGGGGGGGGGAGGGAGTCTTCTACATTACTCAGGCGGGTTTCAACTTCAGTAACCCTCTCTCTTAGTTTCTGAAGGTCTTGCCTAACCAGCGATATATCTACTTTTACCTCTTCAATCCTGGCTGTGAGGTTGGTCTGGCAGTTCGTAACCGCTTCCTGGCAAGCTGTAATAGCATCGAGGAGCCTGGTCGTGTCCGTGCTCCGCGCGTCCTCCTCCCCCTGCATGGCGGCGCCATCTTGGTCTGTGGGGCCTGCTCCATCATGCCGGAATTGTGACAGTCTGGCGGCCGCTGCGTTGTTCCGTTTCGTCGGCGACATGTGCTCTGTGGTGCCCGGTCAGCGGAGCAGTCAAAACGGAGAAAAAAAAGGCAGTCTGCTTCTCAGGATTAGTGGTCAGGATATGCGGCCGGCAGAGCTCAGCTCACATGCGTCCTATCTCATGCCGCTCCAGGCCACGCCCCGGTCTGGTTATCCTTGATAAAAAAAAGACTACCAAGAAGAGATGGAGAATTTGCTAAAAGTGGAAAACACCTATAAGAAACTAAGGGGGAATCCTAAACTGAATTATGAAGAAAAATGTAAAGAATATGTAAAGAAGGGGAAATCAACTGCCATTCTTAATTCTTAATATACTTAATATCCAATTCTATAAAAACCCTGGTTATATATTATACTCCCAAGATACATAAAAGGATAATTAAGCCCCCTGGGAGGCCAATTATCAGTGGGATAAATTCAGTTTTCTCACGGCTAGGGGAGTACTTGGATACATTTCTGAAACCTTTGATCCCTAAAGGTAGGTCATACCTGTGGGATAGCCCTCAGCTCATAGAAGAATTGCAAAACAAGGGACACAGAATTATCTGTTGGCCACTATAGACGTGAATTCGCTGTACACTGGCATCGTACAGGAGGGCGGGCTTGTGAGAAAGCACTACATGAACACACAAATATGAAGCAGGACCAAGTCCAGTATATCATTGAAGGGTTACGTTTGGCAATGGGGTGTAACTAGTTCTGGTATGGGCACCATTATTACGTACAGACAAAGGGAGTAGCAATGGGGTGCGCTATGCCCCGAGTGTGGCCAACCTACTCATGAACATGTGGGAGGATGAGTATATATATATATATATATATATATATATGCTAAGAACATACCACAATTGAAATTTTATCAGAGGTACATAGATGATCTCATAGTACTATGGGATGGAACATCTGATTCCTTTAAGAAATTCCTTAGTAGCCTGGATAATAATAAATACAGTCTAACCTTTAGTGGAAAATGTAAAGATTATAAGATAGAGTTTTTAGACCTGGAAATTTTCAAAAATGAAGACGCCCTTAACACAAAGACCTTCTTCAAAGAAACAGATAGAAACGGCTATATACCAATTTCCAGCTGCCATCACCCCAAGTGGAAGGGGAACGTCCCAAAAGGACACCTATTAAAGGGATTGTAAAGTGAAATAAAAAAATAAAAATAAATAACAAACATATTATACTTGCCTCCACTGTGCAGCTCGTTTTGCACAGAGTGGCCTCGAACCTGCTCTTCTGGGGTCCCTCGGTGGCTGTCTCTGCTTCCTCCCTCAGATGCTTCTCACGTTCATGCGAGCTCCCTCGCATGGTGAGAAGCATCTGTGGGCGCGCTCCCGTGATACAGCCGGCGGCTATAGCCGCTCGCTGTATCACACGGCCCGCCCCCCGGTGCTCCGCATCAGTGGATGTGATTGACAGCAGCGCGAGCCAATGGCTGCGCTGCTTTCCATCTATCAACTCCAGCCAATCAGCGGCCAGGCTGAACGGTGGAAAGGACGTCGGGGGACGAGCGCGGGACATTCGAGGTGTGAGGTAAGTAAAACGGGGGGGGGGGGGGGGCTGGGGGGGCCGACACTGTCAGATGTTTTTTCACCTTAATGCATAGAATGCATTAAGGTGAAAAAACATTTACCTTTAAAACCCCTTTAAGGCTTCGAAGAAATTGCGATTCACTGGAAGATTTCTCCACACAAGCTGATAGATTGATAATGCAATTTCTGGAGAAAGGCTATAAACAGGAATCATTAGTAAAACTTAAGAAGGATATTGGAAATACAGATAGAAAAACCCTGTTTAACAAATCAAAAAAGGAAATAAGAAAAATGGATCTGGCTTTTATTACAGGGTACAGTACACAATATCAAGATATTGAAAAAATTGTGAAGAAATATTGGCCCATCCTACAGGAAGATAAAGTTCTATCTAACATCCTCCCAAAAAAGCCCTGCTTCGTATATAGAAGAGCTCCCACCCTCCGAAACCATCTGGTGCATAATGTGATCGATTCACCTAAATCAATAAAAATCTTCAGAGAGCTGAAAGGATTTTATAAGTGTGAAAGATGTCTACCATGCAGGGTTAGCAAACCCCAACCTCATAGAAAATACATTTTTAAATCGAGGACAGACCATAAAGATTATAAGATACGAGAGCTAATTACCTGACGAAGCACACGCGTAACATACGTAATTGAATGTCCATGTAATGTAATAGTATGTGGGCAGAACCACGTAGCCATTACATGTACGCATACAAGAGCATATTAATAACATCAAGAAAGGATTTCCGAAACACAACCTATCCCATCATTTTGATGAATTTCATCAAAGAGACCCGTCAGGTCTGGTTTTCTACAGGATAGACTGTATAAAACATGATTGGAGAGAAGGTAACATGACCATCCTTATATCCCAAAATGAAACAGCCTGGATATACCGACTTGGGTCCCTTGCCCCTAGAGGGTTGAATCTTGATATAGATTTAAATTGTTTTATAGCCAACTCCTAGCGACATCAAAAAAGAAGGGAGGTCTACATATATATACATACAGTATGTTATGTGACCTATTAAGTACAGATTGTACTGTAAATAGACAACTTCCTATTAGTTTAAAGTAACCAGCGGATTTAGGTAATATAAATATAAAAGCACAAAAAAACGTTTTTTCCCTTCCTATAAGTGTTATAACGTATCCCTTTATTATATGATAATCTTTTCTCTCCTTATCCCCCTCAAACTAGTGAAGTGGGATATTATCATCGTATGTATCCCCTTAGGCCTCCTTTGGATTAATGTGAGCCCTATTCTGGCCCAGGGTGCCATTTTTACTATGATTTTTCATCATTATAGTTGCATCTGGATGGCACCTTGGGTCAATGATTAAACGCCAACAAAGGGTGTATCGATGTATATACCAACTAAATGTAAGTTAAGGTGAGGGGTAAATCAGATAAGTGCAGTTTGAGGGGTAAACCCGATACCCTAGTTAGGACATATGTAAATAGATGTGTTCAATTAAACCATTCCCCCCATATGAAACCCAGAAAAATACAATATGTTGGAATGTAATTTGCATTTTATGTGCACTTAACCCAATGGAAGAGGTGTATATCCATGGTTATGTAGAGTATATATGTGTGTAATCATTAACATAGAGTTTTTTCAGTACAAAAATTTGCTACTGCAATAATAGTTTTACAAGGTAATATCTGGTGCAAACGGCAAGCTCTTATGATAATATTACACTATACCAGTGCAGCTGCCTGTTGGGAAGACTATGTGTTAATGAATGACCAGTAGGAGTGCTCGTACTTACACACGTGGTATATCAGGTCATACTGGGATAAATATGGGATCTATGGGTTCCTTTAAGGATGCTTAATTTTTAAGTCCTTCGTAATTGAGGGTTTTTAGTAACCTGATTGGAAGATCAGTTGTAGGAGGTGACTAGTCCATCCTTATAGATTGTAGTGTGTAGTGGCGTGGCACCACCGCTGAGGACGTCAATGAGGAAGCACGTACGACAGAGCCATGCACACTACGTCATTTCCGGTCTACAGATCGTGTGGAGTGCAGCTGGAACGCATGCCGCTCCTCCACAGATCTAGCGGTTTTAGCCGGGATTTTAGTATTAGGATTTTACTCAAGCTTTTTGCCAACTGTGTGAGGATTGTATATTCAGCACACGGGCCAGTAGTAGGTGAATTACGCTGGGTAATGGTGCTACCAGTGTTTGCTATTGGGACCCGATAGGTGCTTTTTCCATTTTTGTCTTCATGTATTGTTTTGGTTTTGTTATTGTGTTTGTGTTTGCCGGCCATCATATATATTTTTAATTATTTTTAAATTTTGTTAAAAAAAAATTTTTTTTGATTTGTAAGAATTTTTTAATAAATGAATTTTTGGTGACTAAAATACTGCACCATGGAGCTGCCTTTTCTTTCTGAGGATTCATCATATTGCCACAAGCCTTTATTAAAGGGGACCATCCTAGATATAAAGACTACGGACAAGTGAAAGGAGGTGGACGGATCGAATGAAAATAGTTGGATACTGAAGGACTACATGCATTTAACCCCTTAGGGGGACAAAGATCTGGTGAGTGGGGACCTGAGTGGGCGAGCACGGAAGTCACTGGATTTTTCTGATCGAGCACTAAAGTCACTTTTAACCTGATTCGTTATCCACTTCATAGTTCCTGAGACCTGTTAGAAATTGACTGTGCACTTTATTTTTATTTTTATATAGACTTTCTAAAAAAGCTATTTTGGGATATAAAAATATCTGGTGTTGCATTTTTTTGCACATGTTTTTGCACTTTTGCGCACACTGCACTTTATGAATTTTGGAGAACAGTTTTTTTGCACATAATTTGGACTTTATTGTCACATGGACTAATTAATGATGCTTCTCTTTTTGCAAATGGAGATACATAGTGTGGAATAATTGAATGCTATAGAAGCATTGTGATTGAGCACCTCACATTTATACTTATGGTCTGATTTATATAGAGTTTTTTTGTTTGATATTGATATTCATAATAATTTTTTTTATAATTACTTATATTTTTTCATTGGTTTAATCCATCCCAACACCCTGTATTGCCTTACACAATAGTTTTGGGAGCGTGTATGCAGAGGGCGGGGTGTCCAATTTGCCCATTTTAAGTGTATGGTTGTACACACACTCAACATAGGGAAATACTTTATACAATTTGGTAGCCTTATTGGATATTATAGTCGGATAAAATATACGTAGCGTGTTATCATATCAGAAAAGACACAGTTAGTCCGGTCTACCTTTTGCTTAGGAGAGTCTTTTCCTCGGGTGGTAGAGAGGAATTTGGAGACCCCCCTAAATATTGATCTAGTTGATATAATTTTTGGGGTAGTGCCTTGGGCCCTATAACTTCTTTATAAATTATTTGCACATCCACAGCCTTCTGGTGGGGGCTCAGGATCTGTAGGGTGGCAGCAACCAACTATGTACCTTAGCGCGGTTATTTATAGCATTTTTTATCTTAATTAAATACATTGCTCACACTTCAGCCGAGATTTCAGGACTGTCGGCTGGTGCTTCTGGATAGTCCCAGGAGAAGGGAGCACAGCCCTAGTGCTGAGCAAAGTCTAGCACCCATCTGTAGGTGATCTCCAGCTCCCATTCCTGAATGGCCAGAAAGTCTATATCTTCCAGTGCCCAGTGCACTTACGAAATGTTCAGTATCTCTTCTTTGAAATCATGATTTCGTCCAACCGCCATTACAAATCTCTCCCAAAGTTAGGGTCCTCTGTCAGCTTCACGTACAACAGTCCCAGGCTGCCGTAGCTAGAGATGAACTTCCAATGGGACATTTCGTGAACGTGGCCAAAAGTTTGCGAACCGCAAAGTTCGCTGTGGGCCCCATTGACTTCAATGGCAGGTGAACCTTAAAACCTACAGGTCATATTTTCAGCCACAAAATACTTACTAGCTGTGCACACATAGTCCCACCACATGGCCACTGACATAACAAAAGTATGAAGTGAATCTGGGATCGACAATGACAAGCATTCTTTTTTTTATCGGTGAAATTTTGACAATTCAGGACTCGGAAGCGCATGAAGGCAATGGAGGAGAGGACAGGGTAGGCTATTTAGAGGGTGCGGAGATGATCACTAGCACCGTAATAGAGAGCACTGACACCAGCACCGTGATAGAGAGCACTGACACCAGCACTGAGATAGAGAGAGAGCACTGACACCAGCACCGTGATAGAGAGCACTGACACCAGCACTGAGATAGAGAGAGAGCACTGACACCACACCAGCACCGAGATAGAGAGAGAGCACTGACATCCGCACCATGATAGAGAGCACTGACACCAGCACCGAGATAGAGAGCACTGACACCAGCACTGTGATAGAGAGCACTGACACCAGCACCGAGATAGAGAGAGAGCACTGACACCAGCACCGAGATAGAGAGCACTGACACAGCACTGTGATAGAGAGCACTGACACCAGCACTGAGATAGAGAGAGAACACTGACACCAGCACCGTGATACAGAGCACTGACACCACACCAGCACCGAGATAGAGATCACTGACACCACACCAGCACCGAGATAGGGAGCACTGACACCAGCACCGAGATAGGGAGCACTGACACCAGCACCGAGATAGAGAGCACTGACACCACACCAGCACCGTGATAGAGAGCACTGAGACCACACCAGCACCGAGATAGAGAGAGAGCACTGACACCAGCACCGAGATAGAGAGCAGTGACAGCAGCACTGATACCAGCAACTCGCTGCGGGACCCAAAAATATGACACCGCTCAACCTCTTCAAACAGGAGGGTACGGGCATTTAGTATGGTGTGCTTTTTTTGTACAAGAAAGTGAGCCAAAGGTAGAAAAAAGGTCCGTGTGCTCGATTAAATAAATCGTTTATAGAGTTATGCATATACATGGTCTACTGGTCACATGTGTTGAATTCCTCTGAGATCCATGCCTCATTAATTTTTAGAAATGTGAGGTAGTCAACACTGTCGTAAGCTAGGCGAGTGCGCTTATCGGTCACGATCCCCCCTGCTGCGCTGAGCGTCCTTTCAGACAGGACACTGGATGAGGGGAAAGCCAACAGTTCCATTGCAAATTGGGCAAGCTCTGGCCAGAGGTCAAGCCTGCCTACCCAGTAGTCCAGGGGTTCATCACTCCTCAGAGTGTCCACATTGGCCGTTAACCTGATGTAGTCGGACACCTGTCGGTCTAGGCATTCCCTGATGCTGGATCCGGATGAGACCTGTGGATGGGTCGGCTGAAAGAATGACCTCATATCAGAAGTCACCAACACATCTTCAAACCGCCCTCTTCTTGCAGGCACTGTTGGATTGGTACCCGCAACTCTTTCTCTGGGGGTGGGAATTCCTCCTCTGCCAGCGCACGCAAAAGCAGAATGCAGCATTTCTCGAAGCAAGGCCTGGAAGTACTTCATTCTGACAGCCCTCCGTGACGGTGGTAACATTTCCGCCATTTTGTGTTTGTACCGGGGGTCTAAGTACATTGCCACCCAGTACTGGTCCTTGACTCTTATGCTTTTTATACGGGGGTCCCTGTTAAAACACTGGAGCATGAAGGCCCCCATTTGCACTAAACTGGAAGCGGTGTGGTGGCCAGGCTCCTGCTCATTATCCAGGATAATGTCGTCCTCCTCATTCTCCTCTCCCCATCCACGCACAACAACAGGGATCCCAGAAAGGTTTAAAGCATGCTCTTCTTGCTCCTCCTCATCCGCCCCGGCACCATCCTCCTCTGACTCCTCTTCAGACTCCTGTTGTTGACTTGTCTCAGATACAGTAGCCCCCCCCCCTGGGAATTCATCCAGCATTGCGACTTCCTCATCTTCCAGCTCCTGCTCCTCCATGGCTTGATCAATGACACGACGCAATGCACGTTCCATAAAGAAGGCATAAGGTACCATGTCACTGATGGCGCCATGGCTGCGACTGACCAGTTTGGTGATCTCATCAAATGGCCGCAGAAGTCTGCATGCTTTGCGCATGAGCAGCCACTGGTGTGGTGAAAAAAACCAAGCTCCCCAGAACCTGTTCTGCCGCAGAGTTCGTACAGGTAGACGTTAACTGCACGTTTCTGCTGAAGCAGCCTATCAAGCATATAGAAGGTTGAGTTCCATCATGTCGGGCAATCGCAAATAAGACTTCTGACCGGCAGATTGTGTCGCCGCTGAATGTCAGCAAGGCGAGCCATGGCCGTGTAAGGTCTTCTGAAATGGGCTGAGATTTTCCTTGCCTGCCGCAAGATGTCCTGGACCCCAGGGTATTTGACAGCGAATCGCTGCACGACCAAGTTTAAGATGTGTGCCATGCATGGCACGTGCATAATTTTGCCCTGTTTCAATGCGCTAAGCAGATTGGCTCCGTTGTCACACACCGCTTTACCAACTGTCAAATTGAGCGGTGTTAGCCACTGATCTGCCTGTGAATGCAAAGCTGAAAGGAGTGCAGGGCCAGTGTGGCTCTTGGCTTCCAGGCACAACAGATGCAGCACAGCATGGCAACGTCTCACCTGGCATGTCGAATAGGTTCTGGGGAGCTTGGGCGGCACAGCGGAAGAGATGCTAGCAGCAGAAAAGGAGGAGTCAGCCGAGGAGGAGAGGGAGGAGGATGGAGTAGGAGGAGGAGAAGAAGAGCCAGGCCTGCATGCAATCCGTGGTGGGAAAAACAAATCTACACGAAGTAGAAGTAGAAGACGAGGCTGGACAGTGAGAGCCTGGAGTGTGGCTTTGTGTGTTCCCTTGCTCCCACTGGGCTCGGTGATGGCAGCTCATGTGCCTTCTTAAGGCAGTCGTCCCTAGGTGAGTGTTGGGCTTACCGCGACTTATGCGTTGACTGCAAAGATTGCAGATGGCAACACTATTGTCAGCAGGGGACACATTAAAAAAATCCCACACTGCGGAGCCATGTGCCGGCGTCCTGGGAGCGCCAGATGTGACCATACATGGTTGATGCCTCGCTCCTGATACATTAGCAGTCTGCTTTGTCCCTCCTGTGCAATGTAAGTTCTGCCTGCTTCTCCTCCCTATCTGCTGCTCCATATCTCCCTCTGAACTCCCCTCCTCTTCCTCTCTTGTGGGCACCCACGTGACATCACTAGACACATCATCATCATCATCATCATCAATGTCACCTTCCCCACCGATATAATTCGAGATCTCGGAGTAGGCAGCAACACCGGGGACCAACCTCCTCCTTGGGCTGATCTGGGTACTGTCGTCAGACTGCTGAGTGGCGGTTGTTGCTACCTCCTCTTCCTGATCCAATGCCGAGAGTGGCTGCGCATCAGAAATGTCTTGATATGGATGGGAAAATAATTCCTGTGACTCAAGCGGAAGGTATATGGTGGTGGTGGTGGTGTTGGTGGTAGTGTCCTTGGGGGTGCACACAGCAGAGAGTGAAGAAGAGGGTGCAGATCGAGAGGATGAGGATGGTGAGTAAGGCTGAGTGAGCCACTCAACCAAGTCTAGTGCGTCCTTTGACGTAAGCGCACGCACCTTCTGCAATTTGCCACTTTGGCTCAAGCCTGTTGCTCCTGCCCTACCCCTACCACCCCTGCAGAAGGGCCTGCCTCTTCCTCTGCCTGTCATTTTTTAAATGACCCTGTGACAAAAGGCTCTAGAGAAGTGCAGTATGTATGTGAAAGAAGGTATATAACACCCCACTTCAATCTGTTGTTTTTTGGGGGCCACTGGTCTATCACACCAGTTATAATACTTTTTTTTATTGCGTTTGTCACTCTTTGTAGTATCGCTGCAGAACCGCTCAGCAGTCACAATGCTGCACAGTGGAAATGCACTATACTATGCTTTCTATAGGTGCAAGTATTTTATACGTGTATTACACACCTATATACTGCACACCAAATAGTAAACCTATACCAGTCCTTAAAAGGACCTTTGTGGACCTAGTAGCTAGTGATTTTCAGATTGTCCCTCAGTCCCTACACTGATAAAAGACAGCTTCAGAAATGAGCAGTAATCTGCAGCACAGCAGTGCACCACAACCCTATAAATTGTACACCTATACCAGTCCTTAAAAGAACCTTTGTGGATCTAGTAGCTAGTGCTTTGCAGACTGTCCCTCAGTCCCTACACTGATAAAAGACAGCTGCAGAATCGGGCAGCAGTCAGCAGCAGTGCACCAGCACCCTATATCCTGTACACCTATACCAGTCCTTAACTAGTTGCTGACCGCCGGCCGTCAAATGACGGCCAGGTGGTGCACCTATTGTGGCGGGAGGCCGTCATATGACGGCCTCCCGTTTAAACAGGGAATGCGCGCGATCGAGCGCGCGCATCCCTGTTTCTTCGGTGGCGGCGTGTCACAGAGACACCGCTCGCCACCGAAGGGGGTGAACAGCCATTTGTTATGGCTGTTTACCACGTGATCGGCCGTGATGAAGTCACGGCCGATCACAGATGGTCACACCCCGAACGTGCACGGCGCATGCGCGCGAGCGCGCTGCGCGTGCACGTCGGTGGCGGCGTGTTCCCCGGGAACATTGCTCGTCACCGACGCTGGTAAACAGCCATTGGCCAGCTGTTTACCCACGTGATCGGCTGTGATCCTTTCACAGCCGATCACAAAAATGTAAACAAACTGCGGTAACGGGATGTTACCGGGTTCTCCTCCTCACACACCGATCGTGTGTGAGGAGGAGATTGCGGTAACATCTCGTTATCGCATACAGTGTACACCAATCATACTGATTGCCCCCCCCCAATAAAGAGGACCTGTCACCACCCCTCATAGTAGCTGTCAATCACAGTCCATCAGAGTACCTGTCACAGTCCATCAGAGTATTTGAGTACCTGTCACAGCACATCAGAGTACCCGAGGTACCTGTCACAGCCCATCAGAGTACCTGTCAGCCCATCAGAGTACCCGAGTACCTGTCACAGCCCATCAGAGTACCCGAGTACCTGTCACAGCCCATCAGAGTACCCGAGTACCTGTCACGGCACATCAGAGTACCCGAGTACCTGTCACGGCACATCAGAGTACCCGAGTACCTGTCACGGCCCATCAGGGTACCCGAGTACCTGTCACGGCCCATCAGGGTACCGGAGTACCTGTCACGGCCCATCAGGGTACCCGAGTACCTGTCACGGCCCATCAGGGTACCCGAGTACCTGTCACGGCCCATCAGGGTACCCGAGTACCTGTCACAGTCCATTAGAGTACCAAGTACCTGTCACAGTCCATCAGGGTACCCGAGTACCTGTCACAGTCCATCAGGGTACCCGAGTACCTGTCACAGTCCATCAGGGTACCCGAGTACCTGTCACAGCCCATCAGAGTACCCGAGTACCTGTCACGGCACATCATAGTACCCGATTACCTGTCACGGCACATCAGAGTACCCGAGTACCTGTCACGGCCCATCAGGGTACCCGAGTACCTGTCACGGCCCATCAGGGTACCGGAGTACCTGTCACGGCCCATCAGGGTACCCGAGTACCTGTCACGGCCCATCAGGGTACCCGAGTACCTGTCACGGCCCATCAGGGTACCCGAGTACCTGTCACAGTCCATTAGAGTACCGAGTACCTGTCACAGTCCATCAGGGTACCCGAGTACCTGTCACAGTCCATCAGGGTACCCGAGTACCTGTCACAGTCCATTAGAGTACCGAGTACCTGTCACAGTCCATTAGAGTACCCGAGTACCTGTCACAGTCCATTAGAGTACCGAGTACCTGTCACAGTCCATTAGAGTACCGAGTACCTGTCACAGTCCATCAGGGTACCCGAGTACCTGTCACAGCCCATCTGAGTACCCGAGTACCTGTTCCAGTCCATCTGTGTACCAGAGTACCTGTCACAGTCCATCTGAGTACCCGAGTACCTGTCACAGTCCATATGAGTACCTGTCACCGCCCTTCAGAGTACCCAAATACCAGTCACCAAACCATCAGAGTACCTGTCACCAGGCCATCAGAGTACCCGAGTACCTGTCACCAGGCCATCAGAGTACCCGAGTACCTGTCACCAGGCCATCAGAGTACCCGAGTACCTGTCACCAGGCCATCAGAGTACCCGAGTACCTGTCACCAGGCCATCAGAGTACCCGAGTATCTGTCACCAGGCCATCAGAGTACCCCAGTACCTGTCACCAGGCCATCAGAGTACCCGAGTACCTGCCACCAGACCATCAGAGTACCCGAATACCTGTCACCAGACCATCAGAGTACCCGAGTACCTGTCACCAGACCATCAGAGTACCCGAGTACCTGTCACCAGACCATCAGAGTACCCGAGTACCTGTCACCAGGCCATCAGAGTACCCGAGTACCTGTCACCAGGCCATCAGAGTACCCGAGTACCTATTTGCAGCCCATGTCTCATAGAATATACGTTGGGGTGTTTGCTTTCCAAAATGGGGTCATTTTGTGGGTAATTTCACTGTCCTGGTGGTCCAGGACCTTCAAAAGTGTGATGGGTAGGAATGAAATGAGATGTGTCATTTATGCTCCTAGAACGCCTGAACGTACTACTTCAATGTTCGGCCTCTCTATGTGGCCAGGCTGTGTAAAAGTCCTACACATGTGGTATCGCCATACTCGGGAGGAGTAGCAGAATGTATTTTGGGGTGTAATTTTTGCTATATACATGCTATGTGTTAGAAATATCTTATAAATTGACAATTTTGTGTAAAAAAAAAATGCGTTTTAATTTTTTTCCACATATTCCAAAAACTTCTGGAAAAAAATGAACCGTTCAAAAGACTCATTATGCCTCACAGATTATACGTTGGGGTGTTTGCTTTCCAAAATGGGGTAATTTTATGGGAAATTCCATTGTCCTGGTACTCCAGGGCCTTCAAAAGTGTAATAGGTGGTTGAGAAATGAGATGCGTAATTTTTGCTCGTAGAACGTCTGAAGGTACTACATCAATGTTAGTGCTCTGTATGTGGCCAGGCTGTGTAAAAGTCCTACACATGTGGTATCGCCGTACTCGGGAAGAGTAGCAGAATGTATTTTGGGGTGTAATTTGTTGTATGCATATGCTGTGTGTGAGAAATAACCTGATAATATGACAATTTAGTAAAAAAAAAAATAAAAAAAAATTAAAAATCTTCATTTTGCAAAGAATTGTGGGAAAAAATGACAACTTAAAAAAACTCACCATGCTACTTACTTAATACCTTGGGATGTCTACTTTGTAAAAAGGGGTCATTTGGGGGGTATTTGTACTTTCCTGACTTGTTAGTGTCTCAAGAATTGAGGTACACCTGATGTACTGAAGGCCTGATCAGAAGTGATCAATTTTCAGTGATTGGCACCATAGTTTGTAGACTCTATAACTTTCACAAAGACCAAATAATATATACTAATGTGGGTTATTTTTACCAAAGATATGTAGCAGTATAAATTTTGGCCAAAATTTATGAAGAAAAATTACTAATTAGCAAAAATTTATGACAGAAACAAAGAAAAAGGCATTTTTTTCACAAAATTTACGTTTTATTTTATTTATAGCACAAAAAATAAAAAACCCACTAGTGATTAAATACCACTAAAAGAAAGCTCTATTTGTGTGGAAAAAAGGACGCAAGTTTCATATGGATACAGTGTAGGATGACTGAGTAATTGTCATTCAAACTGTGAGAGCGCTGAAAGCTGAAAATTGGTCTTGTCAGGAAGGTGGTGTAACTGCACTGTATTGAGGTGGTTAAAAAGGACCTTTGTGGATCTAGTAGTAATAGCTAGCTAGTGATTAAACTGACTGCCCCTGCTCCACACAGCGTCGTGTCCCTACACTGACAAAAGACAGCTGCAATCACCAGCACAGCAGTGCACGGAACCCTATATACTGTACTACACCTATACCAGTCCTTAAAAGGACTTCTGTGGACCTAATAGCTAGTGATTTGTGTCACTACAGTCTCTTGGCAGGCTCCCTGCTCCACACAGCGTCCTGTCCCTACACTGACATAAGACAGAATGTAAAATGGCCGCCAGATCAGGTCTATTTATAAGGTGGGGGAAATGTCCAATTGTCCATGTGCTGAAATGTCTCAATTGGCTGTCCTGTACCCCATGATGGATGTGTCATCATGGGTCAAAGTTCTTTCACACTGTAAATGCATATATCCGCCGGGCGAACAGTGCCAATAGTCCGCCGGTTTGGCGAATCGCGAACACGCAAAATTCGCCACAAACCACTCACCGGGCGAACCGCGAGGCCATCCCTAGCCGTAGCCAAAGCCTTCCGTTGGGCTGTCATCTGCTATCCAAGGGCATGCTTGGGATTCATGCCACCGGAGGACTTTGTAGCTCTCATACAATCGCATTTCTAACCAGACCAGCCTGCTTAACTCGGCTGTCTGCTCCTTGTGCTGTTTTTCTCCCAAAAACAGCACCCGCAATCCATATTGCAACAAGTACTTTTCATGAATGGAGGAGAGAACTCTTCCCTTGTGGTGCTGCTCATGGGCTAGAGTTTTCTTCCAGAGTTTGCAGCGGATAGAATCATACCATCCCAGCAGGACCAGCTCTGATACTGGTCCCCTGTGCTGTATCTCTTGCAACCTCCTTCCAATGTCTTCTTCCATGGCTTCTGGTATCTGTACCTCTTCTGTCCTGCTATCCAGACCTTGGATCCAGGTAGAGGTTTGGATGTCCCAGACTGCAGGAAGTGTCCCACTGTGTCAGGTTACCTGAGTCCAGGTGCCAGATGCACCCCATTGGGGTCTGGTGTGACTGCTGCGGATGGAGTCCTGAGTGGTTCAGGAAAGCAGGTACCCTGTAGCACCAACACAGGTCACACTGGGAGCTAGAGCATGAGATTTCCCAGGGCACAGAATCTAAGAGCCAGTGGGTGTCGAACAGGGCCCCTGATGTTGGGGATGGACTTTGCTGCAGACTGGCTCCAGGTCACGGCCCCCATGGTCTCCCAGCTAACATTCACAGTAGTCTACTGGAGGATAGAAAAGGAAACAGCAACCTGGAACCATAAGGATAGTCAGGAGATAAGCCAAAAGGTCAGGGCAACAAGCAGATAGGGATAGTCAAAAAACACGTCAAAGGTCGGTATATGAAGCAGACCAGGACAGTTAAGAACAAGCCAAGGTCGGTAAACAGGATCAGATGTAGGACACAGATCAATGAGCACATGGAAGCCAAAATGCACAATATTGATCAGCAGGGCTGGCTTGCAGTGCACAGGTTAATATAGAGATCCCTGATAGGGGCTGGTGGAGAGTGGCTGGCCTCTTAAGCTGAACACATGGAGACGTAAGCTGACAGACAAACATTACTGCATAACCATGACAGTACCCCCCCCCCCCCTACAAGGCCTCCCACTTCCCCGTCTGGGCCCAGGCTTAGAGGGAAACTTCAGATGAAACCTACTCAAAAGACGAGGCGCAAAGACCACAGATGCAGCAATCCATGACCTCTCCTCAGAACCAAACCCTTTCCAATGCACACAGTACTGAAGAATGCCTCTACAGATCCAGAATTTGACTAACCTCGTACTCCTGATTATCCTCAGAGACCGGGGCCATGGTAGGGAGAGGATGAGAAAACTTATTGAGGACTAAAGGCTCCAGAGGGGCAACATGGAAGGAGTTAGAGATTGAGGCTTTTAGGAATCTGGAGTTTGAAACAAATCATATTCAGTTTAAAGGTTATAGTGTACAGACCAATGAATCTTGGGGCAAACTTCAGATAAGGAACTTGGAGCTTGATGTTCCTGGTGGAGAGCCAGACTTTGTCCCTTGGCGGAAGAGAAGGCTGTGTACGCCTGCAGCATTTGGCAAAGCCTTTGAATTTGTCAGCAGCTGCAAAGAGGGAATCATGAACGTCACCCCAAATAGAATTGAAAGACTGATGAGCTGTAGCCAAAGCTGGAATATCTGGAGAACAGGTCATGGGAAGAAGGAGTTGAGGGTGTTTTCCATAAACTATGTAAAAGGGCATCTTCTGCAAACTGGTATTTACATGATTGTTATAAGAGAATTCTGCCTACGGGATTAGAGAGGACCAATTGTCATGATGAGCAGAGACTAAGGTGCAAAGACCGACCTCTAACTCCTGATTAAAATTCTCAGTCTGTCCATTGGATTGAGGGTGGTAAGAAGAGGACAAATCCAAGACAATATTGAGGGATTTGCAAAAGGATCTCCAAAAACGAGACGCAAATTGAATAACCCTGTCGGAAGCAATATGAGAAGGAACCCCATGGTGTCGGAACATTTCTTGAACAAAAATGGGAACCAAGGCAGGAGCAGAAGGAAGACCAGGAAGAGGAACAAAATGAATCATCTTGGAGAACTGATCAATTACCACCCAAATGATCGTATTATTCTCTGACAGTGGGAGATCGGTGATAAAATCCATGGCAATGTGTTAGACCACCAGTACTGATGAGCAGGAAGGATTGGAGGAACCCAGCATGACCTGCCACCTTGGAGTCATGCCCCCAATAAAGGATTTATCTCTTAGCTCAGTAGGGACAAAGGTCTTGCCAGGAGGAATTTTTGACTCCAGGGTGGTAGAATAGGCAACAATGCATGAGGTTGGAACGCTCAGCTCAGGTTCAGGGGTGGACTCCTGTCCAAAGTGTCAAATGACCTAGAGAGTACATCAGCCTGACCATTGTAGGGACCAGGTTTGTATGTAATCGTGAAATTAAAACTGGAAAAGAAAAGACTCCACCTGACCTGTCTGGGATTCAGATGTTTATCATTATGTAGGTACTGTAGATTCTTGTGATCAGTAAAAATCGTTATGGAGTGAGGGGAACTCTCCAAGAGATGATGCAACTCCTCCAAAGCTAATTTAATTGCGAGAAGTTCCCGATCACCGATAGCATAATTTCTCTCTGCCTGGGAATTTTTTTTGCAGAAGAACGCATTTCTTAAAGGATTGAAGAAGCACAGCTCCCATCTCCATTGAAGAAGCATCTACTTCAATAAAAAATGGGTCCCCAGGATTAGGTCTCCTCGAGAGGTCCAGAAACAAAGACCTGTTTCAGGTCGTGAAATGCAGAGACAGCTTTAGGAGGCCAGTCCTTGGCATTTGTACCCTTCTTGGTCAAAGTGATAATAGGCACAGCAATGGAAGAGCAATTCCTTATGAACTGCCTATAATAATTTGTGAAGCCAAGAAAGCGCTGTGTGGCCTTGAGGCTAGCAGGAAGAGGCCAGTTTGTAAGACCTTTCCAGGATCCATATAAAGATCCAAACTTGAGACAAAGCATCCCAGAAACAGGACCTCAGAACATTCAAAGGAATTATTTCTCCATCTTGGAATACAGATTATTCTCTCTAAGGCGCTGAAGTTCAGTGCAGACATGATTTCTGTGGACAAGCAGATTTTCTGAAAATATGTAAATGTCATCCAGATAGATGACAACAAACTAATACAGCAGATCCCTGAAGATTTTATTGACAAAGTTTTGGAACACAGCTGGGGCATTACAAAAACCAAAAGGCATAACCAGGTATCCATAATGCCCGTCTCTAGTGTTAATCGCGGTTTTCCATTCCTCACCCTCCCGAATCAGATTGTATGCACCGCTGAGATCCAACTTGGTGAAAATGGAGGCTCCTTTCAAACTGTCGAATAGCTCAGATATTAATGGTAAGGGATATCGATTTTTAATAGTCACCACGTTTAAACCTCGATAGTCGATGCAGGGCCTAAGGTACCATCCTTTTTGGCAACGAAAAAGAACCCTGTGCGATTTCCAGATGAAACCGCTTTAGATTCTCGGCAACATACTCTGACATGGCCTGGGTCTCTGGGATGGACAGAGGGTAGGTAGAGCCCATGGGCAGAGTTGTTCCAGGGACAAGGTCAATAGCACAGTCAAAAGACCTGTGGGGAGGAAGCACCTCAGCTGATTTCTTACAGAACACATTGCAGTAATCGCTGTATGCAGCGGGAAGATCAGAAGATACCGATATGGTAGCAACCGGAAGTATCTCCTTGGGGGTCACCTTGAGAAGGCAAGACGAGAAACATGAGGGATCCCAAGCCAGGATCTGCCCAGAGACTCAGTCCCCATGTGGAGAGTAGAGCCATAGCCAAGTAAGGCCCAATACAATGGGGAGTAGAGGCCTTGAGTAGAATGAGGAAGGATATCCACTCCTGGTAGAGTATCCCTACAGACATCTTACTAGGTAGAGTCTGGAAGCAGATAGGACCCCCTGGGAGAACAGTGCCATCAATTGCTGAGACTACCAGTGGCGTAGTGAGGGGCAAAAATGTAAGCTTCATGGAAGAAGCAGTTCTCCAATCCATATAATTGCCAGCAGCCCCGGGATCCAGATATGCAATGATCAATTGAGGAGAAGCACCTACACCAGAAGATGAGAAGGTGATGTTTCTTGGCCCAATACTCCATCTTCCAGATGTATTAGACCCAATTGTTTCCGAAGTGAGCGGGAGTCACGAAAATTACCCTTGCCCCCACAATAGAGACACAAGCCTAGAGTTCTGCACCTAGCATGTTCTTCGGGGGTAAGCCTGGTCCGGCCCAGCTGCATAGGTTCTTCAGCAGTAAGCATGAGCTCCGGCGTGTTGACATGATCCATGTGCAGGAAGTCAGTGCATTGCCCGATGCGTGGCTGCAGAGATTGGGCAAAGTCTCACTTCCCGTGATTAGCGCGGCACTGCTCTGACTTCCTGGTGGGCTCTGCACGTGGAGCATGTGAACACGCCAGAGCTCATCCCTACTCAGCAGGTAGAAGATGCTCCACGGGATGAAGTGAGGGGATGAAGGGAGGGGAACTCAGACTGGCTAGGGCCCAGGGAGTGCTGGTGTCTTTTTTTCTAGGGACCTCTCCTGAAAACGAATGTCGATCTGGTTACAGAAGGAAATTACATTGTCTAAACCGGCTGGAATGGCTCTTCCTGCTAATTCGTCTTTCACTCGGTCAAAGAGATCATGTAAAAAGGTTAAAAAAATAAATAGAATATCAATAGATGGTGCTGCGCTCTAGTAGGTATTGAATCACTGACAATACCATAATATAAAGTGCTATGTATTCATGGTATACATGCAAATGTGCAAATAATCATAACAATTTAAAGTGCTAAGTGCTCAATAAAATAGATAAATGATATGATCTCAAATATACATTACAGTGCAAAAAAGGAAATGATTCCAAGGGTATAGCACCCACATGAATAATAAAAGAAAGTGCTAGTGCTGACAAAGTAGAAGGATAGAGTCCAAATTGAGCATAATGCCGCATACACATGACCGGACTTGCCGGAAGACTAGGTCCGACAGTCTTCCCGACTGACTTTCGGCGGAGTTCCGACTGACTTTCCAAATGAACGGACTTGGCCACACAAGAACGTACTAAGTCCGTTCGTTTTGAACGTGATGACAAAAGACGGACTAAAAAATGAAGTTCAATAGCCAGTAGCCAATAGCTTCCCTTGCGTCGTATTTGGTCTGTCGGACCAGCATACAGACAAACGGTTTTCCCTATAGGAATTGAGTCCGTTGGACAGATTTGAAACATGTTCTATTTCTAGGTCCATCTGATTTTTTAGATGAAAAACGATCAGATTAGTCCACACACGATCGGATTGTCCGACGGACGGATTCCGTCGGACCTCGTCTGCTGGAAAGTCCGGTCGTGTGTACTTGGCATTAGTCTTCAAACTAATGCTGGTAAGTAAGGTGCAAGGAATGAAGGGCTGTGCTCCAACTGACACTCTGTGCAAGTGCCATTTTGTGAATAAGTGCTAGTCCTCTTTGGTGTGAACACACCTCAGTTTGTAGTGGCTCCTTACCTTACCGCTGTAAAGTAACAGCGTAACATTGATCAGTGGTGATCAGGGAATCTGGGATCCTGCAGGGGATCACCCCCAGCATTCCTTATGGTTGGAAATATTGAGAAAAGGCATCAATGGAGCTTGGTATCCTTGTAGATGGTTCTCATTTATAGTACTATATCGCCTCTGTGTTAGTCAGTAACGATGGAAATCCTCCCAGATGGTGCATCAATAGCATGAAGAAAAAAAGAGGAGGACCCAGATAGTGAAGTATATAAAAACTGGGTTTTCATTGAATTGCAGCCAATAATACTCACATAACAAACAAGTCTAAAAAACGAAAAACAGAGTGAACAGCGAGCTTGTGGCCTGATGTCACTTGTGGTGATGCGTATCGTCACGGTCATGTGACTTCATCAGGGAATGGAAACTAGCACCAGAAGTGCCCTTAAATAAGGTTTTTATTGTATCTAACGAGCGGCCATTTTATTGTAGTCCTATGGGTAAAAACACATGGCGGCCATAGTCTAGTGGATGTTCACAGCGATCTATAGCAGCGGCCATTTTCTTGTAGTCTACCATCAAACACAGCGGAAGCTATTTTCCCAATGATCTACAAGTAATGGGCGGGACTGCAAGCCGAGCCGAGCCGAGTACATAGTACAGTCGGCTCTGTCTTTTTCGGCAGCGCTCGCTCCAGAAACAGCAGCGAGGCGGGACTACGAGCGGAGCCGAGCAGTCGGCTCGGTCTTTTTCGGCGACGCTCGGTATCTTTCGGCGGCGCTCAGTATTTTAGACTCACAGACAGTGGGGATCAGCGTATAACACGCACCCACGACTTTCCCCCGATTTTAAGGGGGAAAAAGTGCGTGTTATACGCCGATAAATACGGTAGCTAGATATCCCTTTAGAATACTAGGGACACTGGAAATGATGTAATTAAAGCGGGAGTTACGCCATTTTTTTTTAAGCTCAGCTGGTACAAATACTGCAGCTGCTGACTTTTAAAATATGGACACTCACCTGTCCAGTGCGTCCGCGTAGTCGTCACCCAAACCCGATCTGTCGCTTGGCTCTCGGGTGCTGCCGCTGCCATCTGTACTATGGGAATCAGGAAGTGAAGCCTTGCGGCTTCACTTCTCGATTCCCTACTGTGCATGCGCGAGTCGCGCTGCACAATACGATTGGTCTCTGCTGTCTCTGGGACCCATGTGTTTCCCAGCAGACAGCAGGGAAGGGACAGGACATGGCATAAATACCCGCAGATTCTGCGGCTATCTATGCCCTGAAGTGGGTTCAAAAATACCTGTATTATACAGGTATCTGCACCCTCCTCCCCTCTGAAAGGTGGCAATTGTGGCACCGAAGGGGGGGAGGGTTCCGATGAGCGGAAGTTCCATTTTAGGGTGGAGCTCCGCTTTAATACATTATATGTGAATGTATAAATTCTAATAGTAGACACACACATTGAATGTGGCAAGCAAAATATCGAATTGGTATAAAATAAAGATCAAGCAGAGATGTAAAGGGAATGTGGGAATAATATCATAAGGTAAAAAAAGGGGGGGGTCACAATAATCCAAAGACTAAGTTGAGAAGTGGAGGACATAGCTAACAGTGACATAGTGAATATAATGTCTCTATGAATGGTTAAAAAATCATTAATACAGCAATTGAGTTCAAAAGTATCTAGTATAAAAATCTATGTTGATTCTAACTGGCTCAGGGTCCTTCTCACTTTAGAAAGTATTTTTTTTCAGTGCAGTTTCATCTCAAACGCATCAGTTGACCTTTAGGGATATTGTAAAGCCAATTCTGTTGATGACAGCTTTCAAGTGGAAGGTAGCTATTTTTATCACCAGTCTTGAAATGTGTTTTTGAGCTGAGCTTACCTCCTTCTTGTATAATTTCTAGATATCTAGAAAGGATATGATCTTCTTGCTAATATCCCACGTTAGTCTGATATTTCTATCGTTGTTATTCAGTTTTTCTAGGAAATATACCAACTGATTTTGTTTGCCTTTCCATAGGATGAAGATGTCATCGATGTATCTTTTAAAGCAGACAAGGTCTGTGGGTGTATCTGAAAAGACAGTTTCATCTTCCCATTGGGCCATGAACAGACCTGTAATGTTGGGTACAAATTTTGCTCCCATGGCAGCTCCTGTCTTTTGATGGTAATAATCACAGTTATAACAGAAATAAATGTCTTGACTTCTGCCTAAAAAACAGCTAACAAGATATTTTCTCTAAACACAGGGTAGTGTAGTATGTGTTCTTTTAGCCCCATTTTGTTGCTTCACACACCTAATAATGAAATATTATGGTGTAGAACAAGGACACATCCACTGTGGCCATAATCCATGGGCCTTCTTCGTTGAGCATCCCTTCTAAGATTTGTAACCTCTGCTTCATGTTCTCTTAGTACTGCTCACTGACCACCCTGCCACTACATACTGCTCACTAACTGCTTTATCACTACATACTGCTCACTAACTTCCCTGCCACAACATATTGGTCAATGACCACCCTACCACTACATACTTCTCACTGACCAATGCATACTTCTAACTGACACTACATACTGTTTAAGACCACCCTATCACTACAGTGGTGTGAAAAAGTGTTTGCCCCCTTCCTCATTTCCTGTTCCTTTGCATGTTTGTCACACTTAAGTGTTTCGGAACATCAAACCAATTTAAACAATACTGACCAATGCATACTTCTAACTGACACTACATACTGTTTAAGACCACCCTATCACTACAGTGGTGTGAAAAAGTGTTTGCCCCCTTCCTCATTTCCTGTTCCTTTGCATGTTTGTCACACTTAAGTGTTTCGGAACATCAAACCAATTTAAACAATAGTCAAGGACAACACAAGTAAACACAAAATGCAATTTGTAAATGAAGGTGTTTATTATTAAAGGTGAAAAAAAATCCAAACCATCATGGCCCTGTGTGAAAAAGTGATTGCCCCCTAAACCTAATAACTGGTTGGGCCACCCTTAGCAGCAACAACTGCAACCAAGCGTTTGCGATAACGTGCAATGAGGCTTTTACAGCGTCCTGGAGGAATTTTGGCCCACTCATCTTTGCAGAATTGTCCTAATTCAGTTACATTAGAGGGTTTTCGAGCATGAACGGCCTTTTTAAGGTCATACCACAACATCTCAATAGGATTCAGGTCAGGACTTTGGCTAGGCCACTCCAAAGTCTTCATTTTGTTTTTCTTCAGCCATTCGGTGGTAGACTTGCTGGTGTGTTTAGGATCATTGTCCTGCTGCAGAACCCAAGTTCATTTCAGCTTGAGTACACGAACAGATGGTCGGACATTCTCCTTCAGGATCTCTTGGTAGACAGCAGAATTCATAGTTCCTTTTATCACGGCAAGTCTTCCAGGTCCTGAAGCAGCAAAACAGCCCCAGACCATCACACTACCACCACCATATTTTACTGTTGGTATAATGTTCTTTTTATGAAATGCAGTGTTCCTTCTACGCCAGATATACTTGGACACACACCTTCCAAAGAGTTCCACTTTTGTCTCATCGGTCCACAGAATGTTGTCCCAAAAGTCTTGGGGATCATCAAGATGTGTTGTGGAGAAATTGAGACGAGCTTTGATGTTCTTTTTGCTCAGCAGTGGTTTTCTCCTTGGAACTCTGCCATGCAGGCCATTTTTGCCCAGTCTTTTCCTGATGGTGGAGGCATGAACGCTGACCTTAACTGAGGCAAGTGAGGCCTGCAGTTCCTTGGACGTTGTTGTGGGGTCTTTTGTGACCTCTTGGATGAGTCGTCGCTGCACTCTTGGGGTAATTTTGGGCGGCCGGCCACTCCTGGGAAGGTTCACCACTGTTCCATGTCTTCGCCATTTGTGGATAATGGCTCTCACTGTGGTTCGCTGGATTCCCAAAGCTTTGGAAATGGCTTTATAACCCTTTCCAGACTGATAGGTCTCAATTACTTTCTTTCTCAATTGTTCCTGAATTTCTTTGGGTCTCGGCATGATGTGTAGCTTTTAAGGATCTTCTGGTGGACCTTACTGTGTCAAGCAGCTCCTATTTAAGTGATGCCTTGATTGTGAACAGGTGTGGCAATAATCAGGCCTGGGTGTGGCTAGAGAAATTGAACTCAGGTGTGGACAACCACAGTTATAGTATGTGTTAACAAGGGGGGCAATCACTTTTTCACATGGTTTGGATTTTTTTTCACCTTTAATAATAAACACCTTCATTTACAAATTGCATTTTGTGTTTACTTGTGTTGTCCTTGACTATTGTTTAAATTGGTTTGATGTTCCGAAACACTTAAGTGTGACAAACATGCAAAGGAACAGGAAATGAGGAAGGGGGCAAACACTTTTTCACACCACTGTATATACTGCTCACTGACTGCCCTATCACTACATACTGCTCAATGACCGCTCTATCATTACATAATGCTCACCAACTTCCCTCTCACTACATATTGCTCACTAACTTTCCTCCCACTACATACTGCTAACCAACTTCCCTGCCACCCTACCACTGCATACTGCTCACTGACACTGCATACTGCTCACAGACTGTCCCGCCACTACATACTGTTCACTGACAGTCCAGCCACTACATATTGCTCAATGACCACCCTGTCATTACATACTGCTCACTGACACTACATACTGCTCGGTAACTGCCCTGCTCCTACTTACTGCTCAGTGACCACCCTGCCACTACATAATACTTCCTGACTGTCCAATCAGTACATACTGCTCACTAACTGCCCTGCCACTACATACTGCTCACTGACACTACATACTGCTCAGTAACCGCCCTGCTCCTACTTACTGTTCAGTGACCACCCTGCCACTCCATAATGCTTTCTGACTGTCCCACCAGTACATACTGCTCACTAACTGCCCTGCCACTACATACTGCTCACTAACCTCCCTGTCACTACATACTGCTCACTGACTGCTCTATCACTACATACTGGTCACTAATTTCCCTGCCTAATTTACACGCTGCTTATTGACTTACCTGCCACTACTACTGCTCACTGTTTTTCCTGTCACTACATACTGCTCAATGACCACCCTAGCACTACATACTGCTCACTTACTGCCCTGCTCCTACATACTGTTCACTGACCACCCTATCACTACACAGTAGTGCTCTATTACTACATACTGCTCACTGATGTGCCTGCCACTATATACTGCTCACTAACTGGCCTGCCACTTCATACTACTCACTTCCCTGACCCTACATACTGCTCACTGACTACCCTGCCACTATATACTGCTCAATAACTGCTCTATGACTAAGTACTGCTCACTGACCACCCTGCCACTAGATACTGGTCACTGACCACCCTGCCACTAGATACTGCTCACTGATCGCCCTGCCACTACATACTGCTCACTGACTTGCCTGCCACTACATACTGCTCACTGACTTGCCTGCCACTACATACTGCTCATTGACTTGCCTGACACTACATACTGCTCATTGACTTGCCTGACACTACTTACTGCTCACTGGACTGCTCTACCACTACTTACTGATTGCAGTGTCACTACATACTGCTCAAACTTTTCTGTAACTACATACTGACCCCCCTACCACTGCATACTGCTAACTGGCACTACATACTGCTCACTGACTGCTCTGCCACTATATACTGCTCAATGACCACCCTACCACTATATACTGCTCTCTGACACTACATAATGCTCATTGACTGCCCTGCTCCTACATGTTGCTCACTGACTGTGCTGCCACTACATACTGTTCACTGACTGATCTCCCCTCTCTCTAAAAACATATTATACCTACCTGCTCTGTGCTGTGTTTTGCACAGAGCAGCCCAAATCCTTCTCTTCTTGGGTCCCTTGCCGGCGCTCCTGGCCCCTCCCTCCTGCCGAGTGCCCCCACAGCAAGCAGCTTGTTTAAACACGGAGCCATGACTTGGCCTCACCCCCTCGCTCTCCTCATTGGCTCAGTGACGTTGACTGACAGCAGCAGGAGCCAATGGCGCCAGCTGTGTGTCTCAGCCAATCAGGGGGGGGGGTCTTGGACAGCTGAGTCTCATGCAACATAACTGCATAGAGATGAGGCTTAGGTAAGTATTGGGGGGCTGCTGCTGCATTAAGATAAAAAAAACCTTCTCCCTTTAGAACCACTTTGATAAAATAATAATTCCCAACAGTATATTTGCCTTTAGTAAATTATGTCAATTGTGTTGAGGTGAGACTCAATAAAGAAATAAAAGAAAGGAAAGGTATGTTTTTTCTTATTCTAATATTTCACCTTCATTGGTAGGCACTGTTTTGAATACAACTCAACAATTTACATGTGGTGTACCTAATTATTCAGACAACTGTATATGTTGACTGCAGATACAGTCACAATGCATCCACCCTAAAGACTGAGTACCTGTAACAAGTAGCTACTTTTCTAACAAGATTGCTAGCCGTGTATTCAAATTTCCCAGACTTCAGTTCTTAGAGTGCCCTGCAAGAAGACCTGGACTGGCCGCAAGGCACACCGGGCACTTGCCTGGTGGGCCGGGGCCGCCAGTCCTTGCAGGGCCAAGGCAGCTGGTCTGCTCTTTGAGCCTGTGCCACTCACCCAAACCTCTACGCATCCGTTGGGCTACTAGTTCAGTTCAGCCGTTTGCACCTGGAATGCGAAAACATGAAGGGGGAGGAGATAGAGGAGGCACTTTGGGCCGCTCCACAGCAAGCAAAATAGTTCAGCCGTCGCCACTTGGCGTGACCATGAAGGGGGAGGGGCTAAAGTAGACACCATGGAGCCGGATCAGAGGGAACGTGAGAATGTGAGTGTGGTCCCCTTTAACCTGGATAGGAGGAGCAGTGGGGGTGGCTGCATATAAAAGAATCATTCTCTCCATTCCTTCTGCAGCTTCTGAATGCCTGCGAGAGGGAGAGAAGGAGAAGCGGGTATTCAGAGGCTGCAGAAGGAATGGATAGAATGATTCTTCTATATGCAGCCACGCACATTGCTCCTCCTATCCTGCTTCTTTCTGTTGCCCCCCCCCCCCCCCCAGTGCTCTCCACTTCTCCCCTAGTGCTCTCTGCCCCCCTATGCTCTCCACCTCCCAGTACTCCTCAGCCCCCCCAGTGCTCCCTGCCTCCCCCATGATCTCCACCTCCCTCCCCAGTGCTCTACAGCCCCCTGTGCTCTCCGCCTCCCCCCAGTGCTTTTTACCTCCCCTCGGTGCTCTCAAGCCCCACCTGTGCTCTCTGTCTCCCCCACCTGTGCTCGCTACCTCCCCCCACCTTTGCTCTCCAGCCTCCGTGCTCTCCAGCCTCCCCCTGTGTTCTCTGGCCCCCGTGCTCTCCTGCCTCCTGTGTTCGTGCTTTCCCCTGTGCTCTGACCCCCCCCCAGTGCTCTCCTCTCCCCCGTGCTCTCTGCCTCCCTGTGCTAACGCCCCACCCTGTGCTCTCTGACTTCGTCCTTGTGCTCTCTGGCCCATCCCCCCATTCTTTTTACCGTCCCTCTTGCCACCCCCGCACCTCTGCCATGTTCTCCCCACTCCTCTCCCAGTTAACATGTCATGAGCCGCTCAGTCCAAATTGCCCAGGCCTAATTTTTGTCACAGTACAGGCCTGCATGCAAGGTATAGTGGCAAATCTACTATTCACACTGCCTGCAGTTTTGAATATTTTAACGCAATTACATTTAAAGACAGTACAGTAACATGCAAATCTTACCTTTTTTCCTTTAGGTACATCTGCATTAGAAACTGCTCATTTATACAATATGTGAACCACTTTGATTATCAAGGTCACTTTATTAAAAACACAGGAATGAAATGTGCCTGTACACACAAAACCTGAGTAAAACTTCAGTTTGTTAAGCTCTAGTCAATCTCCCTCCCTTCTCTTGCTATTGGACAGTGAAGCTACTTTAGTTAAATGGACCATTAAGGATTTGTAGGAGGTGGGAGAGCTGCAGCTTGACTGTACTGCAGATTATATTGGGGCATTCATAACAGTTCAAGTCCTATCTCACAACTGAGTGACTGAAGCATCTGTGAAATGTTGTATAACACTATGATCAGGTGGCCCGTCGGAGTATAAAGGAAATCGGTAAAGATTTAAAATAGCACTGAACTGAAGAACATCCTTGTCACAAAAAGTGCTATTTAAGTGGAGAAGTGTGATATGTAGGAGAAGTGTGATATAGAACTGTGAGATGTCGGAGCATCTAAAGACGAAATGACAGCATGTCATTTTAGAGAATTGTCTCAGTGTAGCTGTATAAGGAGTTAACTTCAATAGCCTGGGTTCTTGAAGTTTTAACCCTATGTACTGTATATTGAGTTTAACTACCTCACCCAGAGAGATTCTTGCAATTAGAGCATTTATTTTGCAAAGACCCAACACGTTAGTTTCACATGGCTTATTTTTTTTCCTAATATAAGCATTTTTGTAGCATTAAATCAATCTTTTGAATTGACTGTTCTTAGGTACATTTGTAGACAGTCTATCAAGTGTCATCTTTGAAGAGAAAGTGTGACACGAAACAACACTTTTTCCTCTGGGTTTCATAAATCTGTCTCTGTGTATATGTAAACATTTAATGTTATTGGCTGTAAAAGTACAATGAATTATATTTACTACAAAAGTCCCTATAAATCACAACATTAGTTATAATTTCCTGTAAGATTACATTGGATGATATTAACTATTAGACAACCAAAGCAAAGGAAAGTTTTGATCACACATGTGGTATTTATTCTTGCCAAATATTATTGCCTGATATACTGCGGGTATGCTATATATCAGCCTTTCTCAACCTTTTCAACATGAAGGAAGCCTTGAAAATAACTTTTTGGCTTCAGGAAACCCCTGCTAATAATTCTATACTTACAGCTCACTGTACATTGGTGTGATTGTCAGTGGAAAGAATGCATCCTACATTTGTGGTCATTGGGAACAATCCCTCCTTACAAATAGCTAAAAAGATCATTGGTATCTGTTACTCACGTGAGAGACAGAAAACACTTTTTGCTCATGGAACCCCTAACAACCTCTGGAGGAACCCTGGTTAAAAAAAAAAAAACTCGCTATAGATACTCTAATAACAGTTAACCTTATTGCTTTCAGACGAGAAATAATGCAACCACATCTAATGAATAACTACTCTTTGTATAAATGAGAAGGAACATCTGGTGATAGAGGAGAAAAATAAAATAAAATTATATATATATATATATATATATCCAGCATGTATTCCAGCATTCTTTGCTTCCCTATGAAAGCCTGGAGTCTTGCACTGCCCTCTTAGGATACAAAATGTATAAATGAAGGTACCTCATTTGCTGCTGCATCATTTGAGTACTGCTCAAAGTGTTGTTTAAAAGCCAATCCTTCAATTATATCGTCCACCTCATAGTCATACACTGCTTCTTGCTGTTCAGGAGGCGCAGTCTGTATGTAAGGTAGGGCTAGAAGCACAGTGCACCACATACACATTGTCTGCATCTTTGTTCCCTCTGAAATACAGCTGGAAAGACTCTGCTCTGCTTCTAGAAATTATTTGGGGGGAGGGGTGAGTGGGGGTGGGGGGCTTTCTAAGTGCCTGGAAGAAAACTGCATGTCATAACAATAGCCAGAGAGTGCATGACTTGTTGGCAGGGACTACTCAGGCTTAGACCATCTGGGGGGGATTATGCTTAACCCTTTCAAATGGTAACTATAGGAATCCAAGTAACAGCCTAAAGATCAAATTCACTTCCCCAGTGAAGCAACATGTTACTCATTTTTGGAAACATTTTCTTAGAGTTTGGCTGATGTTGTTACTGGCTAACAAAGTAAAAGTTTTTACTTTTTATGACTTTTTTACTTTAAATGACCTCATTTTGTTGACCGAATTTCTATAGCTACAGAAAAATAATTCCATTTGTGAGGGCAAGACCATGTGCTTAGTATATGTCAGCGCTAGCAGCATATATTAAAGTGGTTGTATAGTCTTTTTTACAACTTTTACCTACAGGTAAGCCTATAATAAGGCTTACCTGTAGGTAAAAAATATATATATATTCCCCTCGCAATGCGTGCTGACTGCAGCGGCGCATGCGCACAGGGGATTCTCGGCTGAAAGTCCGGCAGACACCGGACCATGCCGGAAAGAAATCTCCCGTGACGATATCGCGGCTACCCGGAAGACACGCAGAGGGAACATGTCAGCTCCCTCGGCGAGATGTCGGGGGCCTCGTTCTAAGGTAACTGTTTCATAATGAGCTAGTATGCGGTGCATACTAGCTCATTATGCCTTTTCCCTTGCAGGCCAGAGAAAAAAAAAAAACTCAGCGGGTTTACAATTGCTTTAATGTTTTGTTTAAAAACATCTCACCTTACTTTCTGATTGCCTTAGTTGCTTATTTGTTGTGTTCCTATTGGAGCAATTAGTAGACATGTCAGCATGGACCATGGAATGAAGAAAGGATATCCAGCACTCTGAGCCTTGGAACATTAATTTACTGTGTATCCCAAAGCAGTGGGAGAAGCATCTGAAAGTCTAATGCCCCATACACACGATCGGAATTTTGGTCAGAAAAAGCTATGATGGTTTTACCGACAGAATTCTGCTCAAGCTGTCTTGCGTACACACATAGTCACACCAAATTCCGACCGTCAAGAACGCGGTGCCGTACAACACATACAACGGGACTAGGAAAAGGAAGTTCAATAGCCAGTGTGCCACCCTTTGGGCTCTTTCTGCTAATCTAGTGTTTAGTAGAAGTTTGGTGAGAGATGATTTGCACTTTTCAAACTCATGCTTATTCCGATTGTTTTACTGCTGTTCAGTTTGTGCTTGTGGGTTTGTATCCGGTTTTCAGTGCGTGTATTCAGTTTGTATCTGTTTTTCAGTGCATTCTTGTCCACTCTTTACTGATTTTCAGCTCTCTCTTCACAGGCCTTGCTGTTCTTCAGTGCGTTCGGTTAGTTCGTTCTGACCAGCCGACCATTTTGAAGCCATGTTGCGGCTGCGTGCTCATTGTGCAGGGACTTGGTGTTGGGGTTCTTACTTTGACCCAAGCCCAGTCCATGAATAGGGTGGGGAGGAATTCATGGACCAATAATTGGTTTCTCCAGCGTGACCAATTCTCTCATATGCCTTTGCTGCATGAGATCCATGAGATCCATGAGAATAACCCTGATGAATTCAGTAATTTTTACCGGATGACGGACCCCATCTGTTGGCTTTGCTGTCCCTTCATATTAAATATATAGAGCAGGACACCTGCATGCAGCAAGCCATCACTCTGGAGCAGAGGCTAGTTGCCATGTTGCGGTACTTGGCGATTGGGAGAAGTCTGCAGGACCTCAATGGGGATCATTATCCAGAGGCCTGTACTACCATCATTCAGGTCCTGCAGAAGGACTATATTAGGGTAAGTTTACTCCTTTAACATCACATTATAGTTACTAAGGTTGAATAAAGACACCAGTCCATCCAGTTCAACCTGAGTGAGTTTCTACAATTTACCCTATCCCTGTATATTGCACACTCACATCGGTCCCTACCCTCAAGGAGCCCACAATCCAAGGTCCCCATTCATATACTAGGGCCAATTTTGGACAGAAGCCAATTAACCTACCTGCATGTCTTTGGAGTGTGGGAGGAAACTGGAGTACCCGGAGGAAACCCACGTAGGCACAGGGAGAACATGCAAACTCCAGGCAGGTAGTGTCGTGGTTGGGATTCGAACCAGCGATCCTTCTTACTGCTAGGCCATTAGTAGCACATGTACTTATAGTGATAACCCAGAAGATATTATCTTATCCATAGTGAATGGCTCAAAAAAAGAGGGGGGGAGAGAGAGAGAGAGAAAGGAGGCTCCAATGGTGTAGTATTTTAAGAGTAAAATAATCAATTTATTAATGTAAAAGCAAATCGGACTCTCACATTTTAAGAGAAAAAAAACACAGCAAGAGAAGTAAAAAAATGGTGGCGTGGCGTCTTCCGCCAGTCCTACTTTACTTCCGGTACGTCCTACGGCCACTCCCTACGCGTTACGTCAGACCACGTGACTTCTTCATGGGGATAATGATAGGCTGCCGTATCATTCATTATATATACCGAAAACTGGAAGTGTCCAATCGGCCATTTTAGTAATGGTATTAGAAGAGTAAATATCTATAGACCGGAAGAGTGGATTCCGCAATATTGCTACTCCAGTACAACACAAACGGAAGTACAAGCACCGCCATCTTGGTGCTCATAATATTAATAGCAAAAACGGAACTATATAATAAGAAAAACAGCGCCTGAAAAATCAAAAATATCAGATGTTTAACAAGAAGACAATAAAGGGCAAAGAGATGGCATCCCCCAGGCGCATCTACAAAAAATAATAATGCTAAACAAAGACACAAAAACGCCACTATATATAAATAAATCACAATATATATAGCATATATTACCAAAATATAATTGCAGCTAAAAAATTTTTTTTATGGACAATAGCTGCAAAAAAGTGGAATATTAATCCAACCATATCATCCTAGGGTGATATGGACTGCCACAAATGCACCCTTGAATAAAATATATAAACTTGAATCGCATAAGGAATCGCCAGATTTTAATAAAATGGCATTACAATTAAATAAAGACCTTATTGCAAAAGACCTTGAAGTTCAACAGCGCAAGATGAAAAAGTATCATCGGGACATTACCGATTATAAAGCAAATAAAGTATTTAAATCGCAAGGGAAATTAGAACAAGCGATCCCCATGTCTGCACAATCTACCCCTGAAAGAGAGGTTAGGATACAAGACCCCACATCCTCTCATCCGAGTAATGGTCCCATGTGGGACAGAGATAATGATAAGTATGAAACAAGGAAGCCTCCTTTTGTACAACAAAATCGGGGCTATCCTGAGACACCTTATAAGGTATGATCCACCTTATAGTGATCAGTATGCCACACCCGTACCTTACTATAATCAAACAAATGGGGGTAACTATACACAAACCCCAAAGAAAGGTTGGAAGAAGCCTTTTAAAAAATTCAAGAAACCCTATAACAATTGGCATCATAATCAGAGAGAGAACAGAAGATCGTCACATCAGTGTGACCACCAAGGAAGGAGGGACAGAAGTCACGTACCTACACATAATAGGTTTGAACCTATTAGAAATTATCCGGAGCAAAATTACCATGAGCAATCCTATTATCAATATCCACGAGACACACAGGATAATTTTTTAGACCGAGACAGGAGAGATTACTCTCCCAGAAGACCTCAGGAGACATACCGAAGGAGAGAATCTCCCCTAAGGAGACCTCCAGTAGAATCTTATCACTCCCCTATAAGAAGAATGGAAAACGACAGAGTGTGAGACAGCCCAGAAAGAAGAGAGGCTGCAGAGCGGGAAAGAGAATCCAAACACAAAAGAGAGTGATCGGTGAGGGAGTCATCAATTTGAGTGGCACCTCTATCTCTCCTGAGGAGCTTGCCATTCTTGATAAAGGCCTGAAACATGCTCCTATAAAAAATCTTAATAAGTTTGATACATATATAGGCATTCAAAAATATATTAGGAAGATTAACATCAAAAAATATATTATGAATAACCCTATTAAGTCCATTTATGGGATACCTAGTGAACAAAATCCTGTACAACATAGTACACTACGTAATAACTCGGTATTTAATCCACAGTTGGCCAATAATCAACATGTTGAAGTTTTCAAAAAACTGGTGCTTGATGATTTGGAAGCTCTGTGGATTAAAAAAGTGTTTGATCCAGGACATATTAGGAAGGGCATTAAATTATTGACACAGAGAAATGAAATCGTTATTCGGCCGGCAGATAAGGGAGGAGCAGTTGTCGTACAATCCAAGGAAGCATATTTATGCGAACTGGATCAACATTTGCAAGATGGAAATACATATATTAAGTTATTAGGTAATCCTACCCTGAAATATAAAAAGGAATTGGAGCAATTGGTTCATTTAGGAAGTAAGATGGCTATTCTCAGTAAGAAAGAAAGCAAATATCTTATTCCCGAATCATGCAGAACAACTATTATCTATACTATCCCTAAGATTCATAAGAATAGAGATAACCCGCCAGGATGACCGATTGTGAATAGCATCGAATCACTCACATCCAGAATGGGAGCATATTTAGATTTTTTCATTCAACCAGCGATACAGAAAACCAAAGCATATTTGAAGGATACAAAGCACACATTACAATTATTGGAAACCGTTACAGTATTGGAAAGAAGAACTTTTCTTGCTACTGCAGATGTGTCATCCTTATACACTATTGTAGTACATCATGAAGTGTGCACAGCTATAAAATGGCTTCTGAAAACTTTTACGACACTGGAATGCAAACAAAGAAAGTTCCTGATCAAGTGCCTTGATTTTTGTTTAAAACACAACTATTTTTGGCACAACCAAACTTATTATAGACAAGCTATTGGTATAGCTATGGGTGCAAAATTTGCCTAGTGTGGCAAACGCTTTTATGGCACATTGGGAAGAGGAGGCTGTGTATAAAAATATGCCTGCAGAGTTGACTCTTTATAAAAGATATATTGATGATATCATTATTGTTTGGAAGGGTAGCTTTGATGCATTGGAAAAATATCTGGTCAGTTTGAATAATGATGACAAAAATATCCGTTTAGAATGGAAAATTGATGGAAAGGCAATTAACTTCCTGGATTTAAATATCTCCCTCGAAAGAAATGCAGTCATCACTAAAACACACTTTAAAAGTGTCGATGCTAATAGTTATCTCTCTATTAATAGTTGTCATTTTAAGCCATGGTTGTATAATATATATACCCAAAGGGCAATTGGTTAGAATAAGGAGAAATTGTACCAAGGTAGACGACTATTTGGAACAGGCCAATCTTGTTGCTACTAGATTCAGAGAAAAGGGATATGAAGATTCCCAGATTAGAATGGAAATTGAACAAGTGAAACGCATGGATAGACATATGATGCTCTAACAGAATAATAAAGATAACCGGTTTAATTATGAGGTCCCTTCCATAATTTTGGACTATAACGTACAGCATAAAGAGATATCTAGATTAATTAGTCGACATTGGCATGTCCTAAAAAAAGACAGGGATCTGGGAAAAATCTTACCAGATAGGCCTAATGTTGTTTACAAGAGGGCCCCTACCCTGAGAGACATCATTGCTAAATCTGTGGTGGAGCCACCACCCAGAAAGGAGTACACCTTTTTTACGGGAAGGGTTTCTACCCATGTAAAAATAGTTTTGCATGTCGACAATCCAAAAAATTTCAGAATAAAAGGTGTGAATTTGTAAGCACTACTACTGGACAAACATATTCCATACGGGATTTTATAGGATGCCATACTGAAGGAGTTGTATGTTGCTTACAATGCAGTTGCAATGTACAATATATAGGGAGAACAAAAAGAGCATTGAAAGTCAGACTTAAAGAACATATACAAAACATTCTTAAAGGTTTCCCTAAACACAGTGTCTCTAGACATTTTGACCAGGTACATAATAGGGATCCTTCCCATTTACAGTTTTGGGTATCGAAAGATGCAATCCATCGTGGAGGGGTAGTCATAAAATTAGAACGATTAGCCAAAAAGAATCCAGGTGGATTTTTACTATGAGATCTTTTCACCCCGAGGGTCTCAATGTAGATTTTGATCTTAACTGCTTTTTAAGTAATTTTTAATATTATCAGTACATATATGGATCTGTATCTCTTTTTATCTTTATTTTTATAGGCTATATCTTATTGGTTTTGTGATACTGTTTTTTTAATATTATATGTGTATATATATATATATATATATTATTTTTTGTATATGCAAGGTCCTACTTTATTTCCGGTATGCGACTTTACATATGCGTTTTTATGACGGTTTTTTTATATTATGATATTTCTTTTTTATATATTTTATTCAAGGGTACATTTGTGGCAGCCCATATCACCCTAGGATGATATGGTTGGATTAATATTCCACTTTTTTGCAGCTATTGTCCATGAAAATGTTTTTTTAGCTGCAATTATATTTTGGTAATATATGCCATATATATATTGTGATTTATTTATATATAGTGGCGTTTTTGTGTCTTTGTTTAGCATTATTATTTTTTGTAGATGCGCCTGGGGGATGCCATCTCTTTGCCCTTTATTGTCTTCTTGTTAAACATCTGATATTTTTGATTTTTCAAGCACTGTTTTTCTTATTATATAGTTCCGTTTTTTCTATTAATATTATGAGCACCAAGATGGCGGTGCTTGTACTTCCGTTTGTGTTGTATATGGCAGAATCCACTCTTCTGGTCTATAGATATTTACTCTTCTAATACCATTACTAAAATGGCCGATTGGACACTTCCGGTTCCGGTTTTCGGTATATATAATGAATGATACAGCGGCCTATCATTATCCCCATGAAGAAGTCACGTGGTCTGACGTAACGCGTAGGGAGTGGCCGTAGGACGTCCCGGAAGTAAAGTAGGACTGGCGGAAGACGCCACGCCACCATTTTTTTACTTCTCTTGCTGTGTTTTTTTCTCTTAAAATGTGAGAGTCCGATTTGCTTTTACATTAATAAATTGATTATTTTACTCTTAAAATACTACACCATTGGAGCCTCCTTTCTCTCTCCCCCCCCCCCCCTCTTTTTTTGAGCCATTCACTACGGATAATATCTTCTGGGTTATCACTATAAGTACATGTGCTACTAATGGCCCTCTAGTGGCCGGATATAGAAACCATCATCTCTAATCTGGCACAGTAAAGGATCCCTCTGGTGGCTGAATATGAGGAGTGAAGTGGGATACCCCCTGTTTTTGTGATGAGCCTGGTTTTCTCTTTTTTAAGGTGAGAGTTCTGAGAGCCCTTACTTTTGGGATTTTATACCACCGTCTGTTCATCTTTTTATTCTTCATCGTTGGTGTTTATGAGTATATGGACTTTTTATTTACACGTATATTGATCTATTTACACGTTTTCTTGCACTTAGCAGTTTCAGGACTATATATTTGTGGCATATTTTGCGCAGGACTTTTTCACGTTTATTACTTTATAGGGTAGTTTGTGTTCACTATCTTGTCTTGCTGCATTTTTGTTGCACCTTATTTTTTCACGTGCACTTTGTGATTATTTATTACTTTTTTATGTATTTATTTATATTGATTAGTTGAAGAGGCATTTATATACCCTATTTGTATTTTTCACGTAGTAGCGCGAAGGCCCCTTCTTTTTATAATATCATACATAGAATGTGAAAAAAGAACTGCTCTAAAAAACAAAAAACGATACGTGAAAATATAAAAAAGCTGCCAACACTCAAACAAAGGCCAAAATTCACATGTAGCAAAATAATGTAGCGCTAATTAATCTAGAATCAATATTAATATGCTCAAACTGTGATAATACAATCAAAAGGTGACACCTGTGGAGGTGAAAACTCAAATATTCCAGAAAATTTATAAATATACATATAAAGTCTTTATAAGGTATCACCCATATAAAGCATTATGAATCAACAGTCCCACAGATCAGATAGTCCAGTCTAAATTTGGCTTTTACGGGGGTGACTTCACCCCATCTGATGAAGGCAATATCAACACATTTTTGACACTATAATGTCTGATATTGGGTGATGAATACCCCAATAGACAGGATGGTATAATCACACTGGATCTTAGGTGGATCTCAAACGAATGGAAATCATATAGAAGGATGTAACACTCTTACCAGATGTGTTTGATACAAATACCATATGGCAAGGTATCATACGAGCTGGTAGCGCTCCAAACACTAGCGCAAGGAAAAAAGTGACCAGGCTGGATCCGGACAGTCAAGGCTGAGGGACACCCATCGAAAGGCTGCACTTATCCACGCCAGCAATATTGCGATGGGATAAATCCACAGGGATCCAATATGATGCACTCAAATGGCTCAGTGTAAATCCAATGTAGTATGGAAAATATGGAAAAAATGGAAAAGAACTCTGATGGTGCAGGTCAAAACAAACTAAAACTTTATTCACATCATGCATATAAACAGATGTGACAAAAATTTGATCACATAAAAATATATATAAAAGCAATGTGGGAAGCACAAGATAAGTGGACCAACGCGTTTCGACGCAAAATGTTGTGGACTGGGTTATATCTCAAACCCCCCCCCCCCCACATTGCCAAAGTATTTATAGACTAAAGGAATCATGGGAAATAAATAGGAAGCCCCTCCCCTTAGAGGTCATAACAGGAAGGGAGGACACTATCCACCCTACATTGACAAAAAATAAGAGAATGGGGGTCAGATTAGTCCACACAAACCCTTCATGTAACTCTATGAATAGTACATAATCAATATATTAAAGAAGAAAATATATACAAAGCACATGAATACAATATGGATTCATATACACGCTGTCCAATCGTGAATTATCAATGAAGCAAATTACTTTAAAAATCAGATCTATGACCCGATGAAGAGCCAGACAGGTCAGAGGAAGTCACTACTCAAAAAGCTGAAACATGGCGGGTTATATACAAACCCCATATGAATTCCAGCCAGACAAAACTAACATGGCCGCCGGACGTGGTCAGCATAGTAAGGGCATATCCTGGGCGTGTAATACATGCCCTCACCTCCCCACACGGAAGTGCAGCACCGCCACAGCGCCCAGGATGGCTCGTACACGAATCCATTCCTCCAATCGGAGCGCAAGAGTGTGTATATGAATCCATATTGTATTTATGTGCTTTGTATTAGACATGTGCAGACTGAAATATTTTGTTTCGGAATTTCGTTTTTGTCCGAAAAATAAATGTATTTAGTTACTCCCGAAATTCGTTTTTATTTATTTAGTTTTTCATAAAAAATGTGCATTTGTCCGAAAATCCAAATGAATTACGGTCGAATCTGTCATTGAAGGCTTATGGTGTCTGTCAAATGTATAAAGAAGATTTTACGGAGCAGTGAAATTCACTTATGATGCTGCAATCATACATTCCCGGTCAAATATTTTGACTACAAGCTATAGTAGGATTCTAATGCGTACGTCTTCTATGGGTTTTTTTTTAAATCTATTTGCATTGCAATGCACACAGGTCTTTAGCATTAGCATTAAGAAAAAAAAATGCATGGGGGTCCCCCAAAATTCCATACCAGGCCTTTCGAGTCTGGTATGGATATTAAGGGGAACCCCGTGCCAACAAAAAAAAAATGGCGTGGGGGTCCCCCTCAAAATCCATACCAGGCCCTTCAGGTCTGGCATGGATTTTAAGGGGAACCCTGCGCCAAAAAAAATGGCGTGGGGGTCCCCCTCAAAATCCATACCAGACCCTTATCCGAGCACGCAACCTGGCAGGCCACAGGAAAAGAGGGGGGATGAGAGAGCACCCCCCTCCTGAACCGTACCAGGCCACATGCCCTCAACATTGGTAGAAGGCTTTGGGGGTCCATGATGGGGACAAGGGCCTCATCCCCACAACCCTGGCTGGTGGTTGTGGGGGTCTGCGGGTGGGGGGCTTATCAGAATCTGGAAGCCCTCTTTAACAAGAGGACCCCCAGATCCCGGCCTCCTCCCCTGTGTGAAATGGTAAGGGGGTAGAAAAGTACCCCTACCATTTCTCCCAAAAAAGTGTTAAAAATTACAGGAGACGGTCTTTGACAAGTCCCTTATTAAAGTCTTCTTTTTTATAACGGAGGACCGGGCCACCCGGTGACTCTGCCCCCGCTGATGTATGGAACCGTGCGTCAGAGGGGGTGGAGTCACCGGGTGGCCCCGCCCTCCTTTATAAAAAAAACTGTCAGAAGAAGAGAAGCGTCACACATCGGGAGCCTCCCATTGCACGGAGTGGCCCGAGAACCAAGAAGAGACGCCGTGGAGGAAGATGCCGGACGAGAACACCGGAGCAAGAAGAAGCAGATCGGAGGAAGAAGAGTATCGGAGGAAGAAGAAGATGGAGGAAGAAACTGAAGGATGAAGAAAGGAGGGAGGACGAAGACCAGAAGAAAGAAGATGGAAGGAGACTAATAAACCGTCTCCTGACATTTTTAACACCTTTTTGTCACTTTTTTGGTGAAATGGTAGGGGTACTTTTGTACCCCCTTACCATTTCACACAGGGGGAGGCTGGGATCTTGGGGTCCTCTTGTTAAAGGGGGCTTCCAAATTCTGATAAGCCCCCCACCTGCAGACCCCCACGACCACCAGCCAGGGTTGTGGGAATGAGGCCCTTGTCCCCATCAACATGGGGACATGGTGCTTTGAGGGGTCACCTGAAGGGCCTGGTATGGATTTTGAGGGGGACCCCCATGCCATTTTTTTTGGCACAGGGTTCCCCTTAATATCCATACCAGACCCGAAGGGCCTGGAATGCTCTTGAAGGGGAACCCATGCCGGTTTTTTTTTTACATTAAAGTCGTGTTGTAAGTCACACTGTGATTCACACTCAAGTCGTGTCCAAGTTGCCTTCCAAAGTCGTGCTGGAAGTCGTAAATAATAAATAAATTGCGGCGCTCACCATAAAAAAATGACTAATCAAATAGTAAACTAAAAAAAATAGTAAACTAAAAAATATATATAAATAGAAAGTGCAATGAGTGTGAATCACCTCACAAAGTGCAAATAGTGCAATTAGATAAATGCAATTAAATAAATACAATTCGGATAATTGCTGCGATAATAAATGTGCTCATATAATAAATATATGCCCAAAAAGAAAAAATGCAAAATCCGAGGGCATAAAAAATGTGCAAAAAACTATTTTAAAAGACACAGTAAATCTGTAAATCATAAATGTTCATAAATTCCCGTTCATGCAGATGTTTTGTGAGCTAAAAACAAAGTCCATGCATAAAAGTGCCTTCCGCAGTGTGTACTAATCCAGTGATTCAATTCAGTGCCAAGCCAGTGCACCACCTGTTTCCCCCAGCCTCTCACCTCCAATATTTGATAAGGAAGCACAATTTAAAAGCCAGAGCTCTTTCCTCCACAATCATCCAGTGGCTAGTATCCAGCTGACATTTTCTTTCCCAGGTTCTCCACCTCTCACATAAGTAAAGAACAGAAGGACAAGGGGGCTCTCATGTGTAGTATCCAGATAAAACGATTTTAATAACAAACAATAGTAACTTACAGTTCAGTAAATGACAGCGAGTAGATGTAGCAACAATCCGAACTTCCGGTCTCGGCCGCGACCGGAAGTAACAAGTGCAATACCACAGCTCCTTCCCTGACGCGTTGCGTCACGATCACATGACTTTTTCAAAGGGTAATGATTACCCTTTGAAAAAGTCATGTGATCGTGACGCAACGCGTCAGGGAAGGAGCTGTGGTATTGCACTTGTTACTTCCGGTCGCGGCCGAGACCGGAAGTTCGGATTGTTGCTACATCTACTCGCTGTCATTTACTGAACTGTAAGTTACTATTGTTTGTTATTAAAATCGTTTTATCTGGATACTACACATGAGAGCCCCCTTGTCCTTCTGTTCTTTACTTATGTGAGAGGTGGAGAACCTGGGAAAGAAAATGTCAGCTGGATACTAGCCACTGGATGATTGTGGAGGAAAGAGCTCTGGCTTTTAAATTGTGCTTCCTTATCAAATATTGGAGGTGAGAGGCTGGGGGAAACAGGTGGTGCACTGGCTTGGCACTGAATTGAATCACTGGATTAGTACACACTGCGGAAGGCACTTTTATGCATGGACTTTGTTTTTAGCTCACAAAACATCTGCATGAACGGGAATTTATGAACATTTATGATTTACAGATTTACTGTGTCTTTTAAAATTGTTTTTTGCACATTTTTTATGCCCTCGGATTTTGCATTTTTTCTTTTTGGGCATATATTTATTATATGAGCACATTTATTATCGCAGCAATTATCCGAATTGTATTTATTTAATTGCATTTATCTAATTGCACTATTTGCACTTTGTGAGGTGATTCACACTCATTGCACTTTCTATTTATATATATTTTTTAGTTTACTATTTTTTTTAGTTTACTATTTGATTAGTCATTTTTTTATGGTGAGCGCCGCAATTTATTTATTATTTACTGTATCACTAGTAGTGTGGAGATCACTATTCTTGCAGGCTGCTTCCACACTTTAATATGATTTAAAATTTTTTTGGTTTGTTACACATAGATTAGTAAGGTGAAGCGCACTAGTACCCTCTAATTATATATTAGTGCTGGAAGTCGTGTTGCCTCTGTGTGAATGAATGGACTGTTATGATACAAGTTAAATAGACACAGATTGTTATTGTTAGAGTCACGTCGAATTTCCTATCTGTATCGAACTCTGTCAAAACGAAAACTAAAATAAAGCATTTATTTATGTCGGATCTTTCGTTTTTCGGACTCTGTCCTTTGTTATCGTTTGTCAAAACGATAATGAAAATACCTCAAATTCGGACGAAAATCCATTTGGACGAAAACGAATGCACATGTCTACATTGTATATATTTTCTTCTTTAATATATTGACTATTCATAGAGTCATGGGGTTTGTGTGGGCTAATCTGACCCCCATTCTCTTATTTTTTGTAAATGTAGCGCGGTCAGTGTCCTCACTTCCTGTCATGCCCTCTAAGGGGAGGGGCTTCTTAATTATTTCCCATGATTCCTTTAGTCTATAAATACTTTAGCAATGTGGGGGGTTGGAGATATACCCCAGTCGATTACCTATTTTGTCGAAATGTGTCGGGTACGCTTATCTTGTGCTTCCCACATTGCTTTTATATATATTTTTATGTGATCACCTTTTTTGCTACATCTGTTTATATGCATGATGTGAATAAAGTTTTAGTCTGTTTTGACCTGCACCATCTGAGATTTTTTCCATATTTTCCATACTACATTGGATTTACAATGAGCCATTTGAGTGCATCGTATTGGATCCCTGTGGATTTATTCCATCGTAATATTGCTGGCGTGGATAAGTGCAGCCTTTGGATGGGTGTCCCTCAGCATTGACTGTCCGGATCCAGCCTGGTTGCCTTTTTCCTTGCGCTAGTGTTTGGAGCGCTACAAGCTCGTATGATACATTGCCATATGGTACTTGTATCCAACACACCTGGTAAGAGAATTACATCCTTCTATACGATTTCCATCCTTTTGAGATCCACCTAAGATCCAGTGTGATTATACCCTCCTGTCTATTGGGGTATTCATCACCCAGTATCAGACATTATAGTGTAAAAAATGTGTTGATATTGCCTTCATCAGATGGGGTGAAGTTACCCCTGTAAAATTGTGAGTTAAAATGGGGGTTTCCTTTCTGATCTCATACCTCATGTCAATATGTGCTTGGGAGTGCAACCACTTCCTCTCACCTACTAGAGTTGGGAGGAAGGGATTGCACCCACAAAACACGTATATTGAAATCCCCTGATGGCAGATAGCACGTGTTGACACACAGGGGTTTATTTACTAAAGGTAAATCCACTTTGCATTACAAGTGCATTGCAAATGCACTTTGGAAGTGCAGTCACTGTAGATCTGAGGAGGAAATGCAAGATAAATAAAAAACAGCATTTTAGCTTGCACATGATTGGATGATAAAATCAGTAGAGCTTCTCCTCATTATCTTCCCCTCAGATCTACAGCAACTGCACTTCGAAGTGCACTTTCAGTGCACTTTCAAGTGCACATGCAGTGCACTTGTAGTGCAAAGTGGATTTGCCTTTAGTAAATCAACCCCACTGTGTGCATCTTCCAAATGTGGCTTTTAAACTGTATTAAAATGTTAAAAAAAATTAAATAAATAAATTAAAAAAAAGCTGTAATCTTTTTTGTATTTAGATTCTCCCTAGTACATCAATCATGTTCTTCGGTCTTTTTTCAATCTCCTTGGTTTTTTCTTTGATAAGTTCTAAATCCCGACTACAACACATTATGTCCCGGATAAGCTGTTACTGGTCACTGGTGAAATTAGTAGATTGTTCTTCCACAACATGTACATCACCTAAAATAAAAATACACACCATGTATTATAAATATGCAGGCATACATCTATTACCTGAATCTGTGGTATCTGACACTGACCTGTTGTGGTGACAAATTCCAACACTTCTTCCACCTCTGCGCCCTCCATATCCTGAGGTTGTGATGTCCTCTGCTCCCCTTCTTCCTGAGGTGTGGTGTTGCTGGTGTCCTCAGACGGATCAAGTCTTTTCTCCCCTATGAGAATGAAACAAAAGGTATACTTAGCACACAGATATTTGTGGCAGAGTTCCAAGTTGAAGACATGATTAATTCCGTTAATCAAGCTGGAATACTTTACCTTTATTGGACAAGTTTCACACATGTAGACACCCCAAGTATCCACTGGAGCACCTGTGTGGGACACCTTCAAAAGTTTGTTCTGGTGTCCCACACTAGTGCTCCTGAGTCCAGATGTGTAAACAGCTGCTGAGTGTCCTCTCCTTACATTACACTGAATCAAGTTTGCAATTCATTCTAGTTACAAACACATCTAGACAACAATGTCCTACACTTCTTTAAATACAAATTAGCATGACCAAATGTAATTAACCCTGTATCTGCCCAAAACATCGTATTTAGTTGTCAAACGAACTATGTTTCTTACGACCAATTACTGTGCCCACGAACATGAAAGTAGCCATTTTAAACTGTACAACAGTAAAGAAAAGCACATGGAACAGCATGCAAGTAATAATAATAAACAGAGCACACGACAACTACTTACTTTTTAGAAGCACTTTCTTGATCCTTCTGTACTGATCCTGCTCCCTTAATTTGAGGTCTGACCAGCGTTTCCTCAATTGCTCCTTGGATCGTCGTACCCCAAAATTCCACCGCAGACTCTTCACAACTTTAGTCATGGTCTTGGCTTTTCTCACATTTGGGCTTAGGTACGGTCCATACTTTCCGTCTTAGTCGGCCCTGTTCAATATGTCCACCATCTCCACCATCTCACCAAAGGACATATTTGAGGACATATTAAATCTTCTCTTCTGGGATCGGGACGTTTCTTGCTCTGGGCTTTCCTCCTCCTCGTTACTGCAATTAAGCAGCTGCTCTGTCTCCGTCCATGTCGTCTCCCACTGCGACGAAAGAAAAGGGGCAGGGAATATTCTAGAAAGATCGTCAGGGGTGGGCAATGCGGGCAGAGTTTCACGCATGGCAGTGTATATAAAGCGGAACGCACGTGTGTCGTACATATGATCTCTGAGCAGAGGACGAAGTAACAGGAGCAACGATCGTTTATAACAAAGGTACAATTTTAAGTTGGTGTATCAGTGGCCTATACTGCTTATAGATTGAGGCCTATATTGGGTCAAGATTAGGAGAATTTTGCCTGATATTAGGGTTTGTCTTGCGTTGTGTCTTGCAGAGAATATTGATCTATTCAATGATGAGGACTTTATGCCCATATTCATTGTTATGTACAGGGAGCTGCCCTGTCTGTGGCAGGTAAACTACCCCTTTTATAACAATAAAGCAAAGAGGAAGGCAGTGCTGTATTAATTAGTGGAATTTGTGAAGCCGGTGATCCCCAAGGCAGACATCCCCTATTGGAAGACCCTAATTGGTGGCATGAGGAGCACTTATAATAGGGAGCGCATGACGGTCCAGGATTCCCTGAGATCAGGAGCTGCAGCAGATGACATTTATGTACCCAGGATGTGGTACTATGACAGAGTGCATTTTCTGGCAGGCCAGCACTCTCCAGTCTTCCTTCAAAGCTTTCTTCCACCTCAGCTGAGGCTTCTGATGTCCAACCTGGGCCTTCCAGGCAGCAACATGTGGAGGAGCCCAGCTTGAGTCAGGTATAGCATTCTTCAAAATATTTCTGTTTGTCAAATTAATGATGTTAAATATATGTTCATTTTGATTACTAATTTCTGATTTTACAAAGTGTTTTACATATCAATAGACAATAGTGACCACAAATGCTTGGGACAAGAATGAAAAATGTTCTGGTCAGAATGACAGTCTTTGCTATTTGTTAACATTCAATTTGAAAAAGTCATGAGATGAAAATTGTGTGTGATTAATGAACCAAAAAATAAAACTATGTCCCTTTTTCATACACAGGAAAGCCTCAGCCGGGCCGCGGAAAGTGGCAGCCAGGAGGTGGCCGGGCCCAGTAGCCTGCCCAAATTCCAGGTCCCTCTCCTCCGCCTTCAACAAAAAAGTGCCAGGAAGAGGAGTAACTTGAAGAAGGCAGCCTATTTCTGAAGGCTACTGCAGCCTTCAGAACCCCAACCCCCCCCCCCAGTGTTCAAGAGTACTATGCCTACATAACAGAATGCAAAATGCTGGAAATGGAGGAGGACCAACGCCTTTTATGTGAGGAAGTCATCTTGCAAGCCCTAAATATGGAGTTAAAGGGATAAACTCACAAGCCAAAGCCACATTTGTGAGTTCAACCATGGTCCTCCTCCTCCTCCTCCACCTCCTGCTATACCTCCAACACCAGAGCCACAGCCTGGAAGGAAGTGTCTAAGGAAGACAAGAGAGTGATGGCCTGGGTTCAGTCTAGTCTGACAAAATATGCAGGCTGTTGTATGACCACAGCCTGGGGACAGATATGTCACCTGCTGCTGTTCTGATCTTTTGTAGTCCTGGACCGGATTGTGCTCACCATTATATGGACTCCTCAGGCCACCAATTTTGACTGTAAAATAATTGATGTGTGCCCTGGGGTACAAAGGCTTCGCTAACTTCACCAGTTTCTCCAGCGTTGCCTTCCTCTTTATTTTGTTATGACCCAGAATAAATGGATATTTTGTTTTCAGAAGTACTTGCCTATGTGTTTTACTTCAAAAGGGACAGCTTGTTTGTGAGTAGGCAGGTACTTTTCAAAAATACAATGTCAAATTAACAAGGGACACCAACCAGCCTCCTTGAGGTAAAAAAATACAAGATAATAATGGCGCTGTGCTAACTTAACACACAAAACTATTATTATACAAATATATATACTATTATTATATTATTATACAAAACTAATATTATGGCGATCACTAGAAAAAAAAATGCAGATCAAAACGAAATAAAAAAACAAAACAAAAAAAAACATTATGGCGATGTGACGAACAATCTAATTAATATTATTCATGAGATTACAAGAAATAATAAAGAGAAGTTTGTGAGAACTCTGTGTGAATATGAGCAGCAAAACAACTTAATTCTTCTAACATTCTAAAGAAGAGAATGCGCTGCATTAGACTATTTTAAAGCGGTAATAAACCCGCACATTTTTTTTTTTTTTTTAAACCTGCAAAGCAAAAGGCATAATGAGCTAGTATGCACCGCATACTAGCTCATTATGAAATACTTACCTTAGAACGAGGCCCCGACATCTGGCCCGATCCACGCCGAGGGAGCTGACATGCTCCCTCGGCGTTTCTTCCGTGTATTGCGGCTCCGGCGCTGTGAGTGGCCGGAGCCGCGATATCGTCACTCCCGCGCATGCGCGCAGGAGATTTCAGTCCGGCCGCTCGGCCGCTGACGGATTTTGACGGCGAGAAACCCCTTGTGCGCATGCGCCGCTGCAGTCAGCGGCGCATACCAAGGGGAATATCTCCTAAACCGTACAGGTTTAGGAGATATTTTTTTTACCTACAGGTAAGCCTTATTATAGGCTTTCCTGTAGGTAAAAGTTAAAAATGTGGGTATACAACCACTTTAACAATATCAGCGTGACAAAATGTGCCATCTCCATTACGAATGGTTGTTTTACCAGACCGATCGCTTCCGTCTCATACTTGAATCTGAGAATGCGTGAGTTTTTGCGTGTCGGAATTGCATACACGCGAACAGATTTTCGGATAGAGACTTTTTACAACTGAAAAATTGAGAACCTGCTCTTAATCTTTTGCTGGCAGAAATTCCGCCAGCAAAAGTCAGATGGAGCATACACACGATCACATTTTCTGACCAAAAGCTCTCATCAGGGTTTTGCTGGTGGAATGTCTAATCTTGTATATGGGGCATTAGAAATTTATGTGACATCCGCAGTGGCGGTTGGTGCTCGAAATTTTTTGGAGGGTGCAAACAAACTGAAAAATTCTAAAAAAAAATACTTAAAAAAAAATCATCAATTGCAGCCTTACTGTGCCTATCAAGTACAGCCACTGTGCACAGCAAGTGCAGCCATTGTGCCCATCATATGCAGCCACTGTGCCCACTGACCCACCCACTCGCGGGACTCGCAGCTCTGACAGCACACTTGCCCTCGTCTCTGGTCTCTGACAGCGGCACCCCCCTTGGAGCTTGGCGGTGACCTCTGCTCCAGCGTGTGTCTCCTCATCTTCTCTTTCTAAGCGACAGGCTCCAGCGTGTGTCTCCTCCGCTCCTCTTCCTAAGCACCATGCATCCAATACGGTGGCCTAGCACTTTGGCCAATCAGTAGACAGGTCTGATGCCTGCCTCCTGATTGGCGGGGAGGAAGGTTAGTGTGAAAATAGTGAAAACTAATTTGCTATCATCACACAATTGGGTGGGATCAGGGCACACTCTCTGCGCCTCGAGCCCACCCTATTTTGAAGCCTATTAGAGCCTCTGGCTCTAATCAGGTGCTTCAAAAAGTACCACCCTCTCTCGCACGGGCTGCCACTAGTCATACGCCAATGCACAGGCCGCCACTGGTCATCTGTAAAAAGAAAAAAACATTGCTGAAAATGTGAGGCTGGCAGACTGAGAGAACAGTTTTCTTATGAAGTACTAAAGTTAATCCAAGGTTTGTCTCTAATTTTTCTTAGCTGTTAGCTCAACTGAGAAATAGCCAAGCTTCTATAATATATTTATATACAGTTATACCCCTTAACATTTTCCAAATGTTGTCATGTTGCAACCAAAAACGTAAATGTATTTTATTGGGATTTTATGTGATAGACCAACACAAAGTGGCACATAATTGTTAAGTGGAAGGAAAATTATAAATGGTTTTCGACTTATTTTACAAACTAATATGTGAAATATGTTGTGTGCATTTGTATTCAGCCCCCCTTTGTAGAACCACCTTTCGTTGCAATTACAGCTGCAAGTCTTTTTTGGTATGTCTCTACCACAGGGGTCTCAAACTGGTGACTCTCCAGCAGGCCCGGACTGGCCATAGGGCACACCGGGCATTTGCCCGGTGGGCCGCGGACCGCCGGGCCGCATGACATCTCGGCACTGTGAAGCTGGTCCTGCAACAAGCTCCATGGCCGGCTCCACGGCAGCTCCGCGGCCGGCTCCGTGGCCGACTCCGCGGACACGGCCGCATTTCTTTCTGCCAGAGTCCCGGGCTGGGCTGCTGCTTGTGCCAGCGCCGCTCACCACAGCCATCTCCATGGCCATCCGGCCAGCCTTTCACCTTAGGAGGAAGTGAAGAGGTCATGTGACCGAAGGGGGAGGAGTTGGAGGAGACCTCATCTGCCTAGTGTCGTAAATGGACCTGCAACTGCTAGAAAGGTAAGTGACACTATTGCCCGCCTGTATATATGTATATTTTTTAATGCATCTTTGCTGATAATGTGTTTTTTTTTTTTTTTTAATCATGCCTGCCAATGTCTTTTTTTTTTTTTTCAATGCCTGCCAATGCTTTAAACTGATCTTAATAAAAAATAAAAGTGGTCAGTCTCTCTTAGAGATCCGTATCACACTGGTCATCTCCTGTAATAGATCTGCAGTCTCTGGTCATCTCCTGTATTAGATCCGCAGTCTCTGGTCATCTCCTGTATTAGATCCGCAGTCTCTGGTCATCTCCTGTATTAGATCCGCAGTCTCTGGTCATCTCCTGTATTAGATCCGCAGTCTGTGGTCATCTCCTGTATTAGATCCGCAGTCTCTGGTCATCTCCTGTATTAGATCCGCAGTCTCTGGTCATCTCCTATATTAGATCCGCAGTCTCTGGTCATCTCCTGTAATAGATCCGCAGTCTCTGGTCATCTCCTGTATTAGATCCGCAGTCTCTGGTCATCTCCTGTAATAGATCCGCAGTCTGTGGTCATCTCCTGTATTAGATCCGCAGTCTCTGTGGTCATCTCCTGTAATAGATCCGCAGTCTCTGGTCATCTCCTGTATTAGATCCGTAGTCTCTGGTCATCTCCTGTATTAGATCCGCAGTCTCTGGTCATCTCCTGTATTAGATCCGCAGTCTCTGGTCATCTCCTGTATTAGATCCGCAGTCTATGGTCATCTCCTGTATTAGATCCGCAGTCTCTGGTCATCTCCTGTATTAGATCCGCATCTCTGGTCATCTCCTGTATTAGATCTGCAGTCTCTGGTCATCTCCTGTATTAGATCCGCAGTCTCTGGTCATCTCCTGTATTAGATCCGCAGTCTCTGGTCATCTCCTGTATTAGATCCGCAGTCTCTGGTCATCTCCTGTATTAGATCCGCAGTCTCTGGTCATCTCCTGTATTAGATCCGCAGTCTCTGGTCATCTCCTGTATTAGATCCGCAGTCTCTGATCATCTCCTGTATTAGATCCGCAGTCTCTGGTCATCTCCTATATTAGATCCGCAGTCTGTGGTCATCTCCTGTAATAGATCCGCAGTCTGTGGTCATCTTCTGTATTAGATCCGCAGTCTCTGTGGTCATCTCCTGTATTAGATCCGCAGTCTCTGGTCATCTCCTGTATTAGATCCGCAGTCTCTGGTCATCTCCTGTATTAGATCCGCAGTCTCTGGTCATTTCCTGTATTAGATCCGCAGTCTCTGTACATCTCCTGTATTAGATCTGCAGTCTCTGGTCATCTCCTGTATTAGATCCGCAGTCTCTGGTCATCTCTTGTATTAGATTTGCAGTCTGTGGTCATCTCCTGTAATAGATCTGCAGTCTCTGGTCATCTCTTGTATATGATGACTGTGAAGGTGGAGGAGCCAAAGCAGACACCTGCTGCTGAGTCCTGGCAGAACACCGGATAACAGAAAACATGAGTTCCGCGCCGTGCTCTGCGCTCACCCCCTTATAACTTGGATAGGAGGAGTGGTGGAGGGCAGCTGCATATAGAACAATCAATCATTCTCTCCATCTTCCTCCTGCAGTATCAGAATGCCTGTGAGAGGTAGAGGAGAAGCAGGAGACTGCAGGAGGAAGATGAAGAGAATGATTGTTCTATATGCAGCCGCCCCCACCCCTCCTCCTTTCCTGCTTATTACTGCTGCCCCCCCCGGGCTCTCTACACCACCCATACTCTTTGCCTTCTCTTGCTCTCTGCCACCCCCCCCCCCCCAGTGCAATCCACCTCAACCATGCCCGCTGCATCCCCCAGTGCGATCGACCTCCCCCATGCCCTCTGCCACACCCCCAGTGCAATCCACCTCACCCATGCCCTCTGCAACCCCCCCAGTGCGCTCCACAACCCCCATGCCCTCTGCCACCACCCCAGTGCGCTCCACCTCCCCCATGCTCTCTGCCACCCCCCAGTGCAATCCATCTCACCCATGCCCTCTGCCACCCCCCCGTGCAATCCACCTCACCCATGCTCTCTGCCACCCCCCCCAGTGTGCTTCACCTCCCCATGCCCTCTGCCACCCACCCAGTGCAATCCACCTCCCCCATGCTCTCTGCCACCCCCCCTGTGCAATCCACCTCAACCATGCCCTCAGCCACCCCCCAGTGCGCTCCACCTCCCCATGCTCTCCACCGCCCCCTCCCTATGTTCTCCACCACCCTCCCTGTGCTCTCCACCTACCCAATGCTCTCCGCCACCCTCCCTGTGCTCGCCACATCCCCCCATGCTCTCCACCACCCTCCCTGTGCCCTCCATCTCCCCCTATGCTCTTTGCTGCCTCCCTGCGCTCTCCACCTCCCCCCATGCTCTCCGCCGCACTCCCTGCAGTCTCCACCTCCCCCCATGCTCTCCACCGCCCCCCCTGTGCTCTCCACCACCCTTGCTGTGCTCTCCACCTCCCCCCATCCTCTCTGCTGCCCCCTGTCCTCTCCACCTCCCCCCATGCTCTCCGCTGCCCCTTGTGCTCTTCTCTTCCTCCCTGTGCTCTTGCCTCACCCCATGTTCTCAAGATTCTTCCCTGTGCTCTCCATACCCCCATGCTCTTTCCTGGTCCCACCTCACCCCCCCCCACACCTTTGCTGGGTTCCCCCCTCCCCTCTCTCAGGGGATTTGTCAGAGTGGAGAGTGGGGAAGGGGCCGGTTACCATGTCATGGGCTGCTCAATCCAAAATGCCCGGGCCTATTTTTTGTTCCAGTCCGTGCCTGCCCTCCAGCTATTGCAGAACAACAATTGCCACGAGGCATTGCAAGGCTGATAGTTACAAGCATGACTCCCTTAACCAGAGGCATGATGAGACATGTAGTTCCGAAAAAGCTGGAGGGCTGACAGTGTGAGACCCCTGTTCTACCAGCTTTGTACATCTAGAGTAACATTTTTGCCCATTCTTCTCTGCAAAGCTCAAGGCTCAAACTCTGTCAGATTGGATGAGAGAGCCTCTGTGAACAGCAATTTTCAAGTTTTGCCACAGATTTTCAATTGGATTTAGGTCTGGGCTTTGACTGGGTCATTCTAACACATGAATATGCTTTGATCTAAACTAGTGGTTATCAACCCTGTCCTCAGGGCCCACTAACAGGCCAGGTTTGATGCTCACTGATTGCAGTATTCTAGTCTATATCTCTCCAAGGTAATATATAAAACCTGGCCTGTTAGTGGGCCCTGATGACAGGGTTGATGACTAGGGATGAGCTTCGAGTTCGAGTCGAACTCATGTTCGACTCGAACATTGCCTGTTTGCCTCTCCGGTGAACAGTGAAGAATTTGGGGTGTTCGCGGCAAATTCGAAAAGCCGCAGAATACCCTGTATAAGTCTATGGGAGAAGTCTAAAGTGCTAATTTTAAAGGCTAATATGCAAGTTATTGTCCTAAAAAGTGTTTGGGGACCTGGGTCCTGCCCAAGAGGACATGTATCAATGAAAAAAAAGTTTTAAAAACTGACGTTTTTCAGGAGCAGTGATTTTTAATAATGCTTAAAGTGAAACAATAAAAGTGTAATATTCCTTTAAATTTCGTACCTGGGGGGTGTCTATAGTATGCCTGAAAAGGGGCACATGTTTTCCGTGCTTAGAACTGTCCCTGCACAAAGTGTCATTTCTGCAGGTTAAAAAAGTCATTTAAAATCACTTGCGGCTATAATGAATTGTCGGCTCCCCGTAATACAGCGAACAGTCATTGAAAGTCATTGATAAAAAATAAAAAGCGTGGGGTTCCCCCAAATTCAATTACCAGGCCCTTCAGGTCTGGTATGGATATTAAGGGGAACCCCGCATCAAATAAAAAAAAAAAATTGCGTGAAGTTCCCCCTAAAAATCCATACCAGACCCTTTATCTGAGCATGCAACCTGGCAGGCTGCAGAAAAAGAACCGTACCAGGCCACATGCCCTCAACATTGGGAGGATGCTTTGGGGGTCTGTGACCCCTCAAAGCACCTTGTCCCCATGTTTATGAGGACAAGGGCCTCATCCCCACAACCCTGGCCAGTGGTTGTGGAGGTCCGCGCGCGGGGGGGCTTATCAGAATCTGGAAGCCCCCTTTAACAAGGGGACCCCCAGAACCCGGCCCCCCCTGTTTGAAATGGTAAGGGGGTACAAATGGTAAGGGGGTACCCCTACCATTTCACAAAGAAAGTGTAAAATAATATTAAAAAAGACACACACCGTTGAAAAAGTCCTTTATTAAAAATAAAAAATTTTTTAAAAAGATTTCAGCGGTGGTAATCCACTCTTGCTATCCAGCAACGGATGATCATCTCTCCGGGGTGCAGCGATGGCTGATCTGATCCAGCGACGGGTGAGCTCTCCCTCCATCGCAGCAAATCCATCCATCCTCTAACTCCACTGGCGGAGACACTGCGGGGATTTTTATTTTTAATAAAGGACTTTTTCAACTGTGTGTGTGTCTTTTTTAACATTCTTTTACACTTTCTTTGTGATATGGTAGAGGTACATACCCCCTTTTTCATTTCAAACAGGGGGGGCCGGGATCTGGGGGTCCCCTTGTTAAAGGGGGCTTCCAGATTCTGATACCGGCCAGGGTTGTGGGGATGAGGCCCTTGTCCTCATCAACATGGGGACAAGGTGCTTTGAGGGGTCACAGACCCCCAAAGCATCCTCCCAATGTTGAGGGCATGTGGCCTGGTACAGTTCAGGAGGGGGGGCGCTCTCTCATCCCCCCCTCTTTTCCTGCAGCCTGCCAGGTTGCGTGCTCAAATAAAGGGTCTGGTATGGATTTTTAGGGGGAACTCCACGCCATTTGTTTTTTTTTATTTGGCGTGGAGTTCCCTTTAAAATCCATACCAGACCTGAAGGGTCAGTGGCTAACTGTGACCACCTCATTTAAAGTCCCAGGGCGACTCTTCTATTTTTGTATATGTATATAGGGATGGAGGTGTATCACTGGTGACTGCAGACCTTTCATTTTGTTTCTATTGAATCCAGGTGGAAGACACCCATTTTGCCAAAAAACTGGCCTGCTTTCACCACCAGCCACTGTTTCACAAATATATTCCATATACATGTTTTAGCCTTTTGATTTTGCCTCCAATAGTGGTGGTGTTCTGTGGCCTTCGTTTCCTTTGCTGTCTCCTCCGGCGCTTGGTGCTTTTTGTATGGTGTGGGAGCTGCGATTTGCTAAGGGAGATTTTTGTCTCCTGCTGTCCTCTCCCCCTCGTCCCATGGACTTTGTTGGGGGGAGGGGCACCAGCATATCGGTGCCATGCTCCTACACCCACTGGGTGGCTTCCGCAGATGCGCTTTCACCCTGTGGCAGTGCAGTTTGTCATCTTGGATGGACGGGAGTCCATTGTGCATGCACACTCCCATTGGCAGGTGACACCTAGGTGTTGGCCTACCAATTCATCCTGGCATGGCGTTGGGGACGGAGTGGACCGGACCTCTTAGGGCTTAAAAGTCAGGGGTGTGACATGGCTGAGATCACTTCCTTCACTCACTACTAATACTATGCACATCACAGATTTCCATTGCTGTTCAGCTGTTTGCAGATCAAGGTAAATATGCTCTCCCCACCCTAGCACTCACCTGGTGCTTTACCTGTATTCCCTGCACTTTTTGTCTCACTTAAACACTGCTTTACACACATCCTTTTTTCCACCATAGGGGTTGATTTCCCAAACAAACATATTTTTTCAGGATTCACTTCCCTATTCATGGTCTCTATGTCTGCTCCATTATTGGATCAGGTTAGTTCACATATGTTTCTATACAAATAATGATATAACTTGTTTACTCTGATTATTTAGTAAGGTTTGACATACACACTTATGCTAGAGTATATATGCCCTTATATAAACATTTTCTACTACATTATATAACTTGTTGTTCATCCTACTAAATTTGGCAAATCATTGAGACATATACATCTGATTACATTACAGCTGATATCTATCAAGTTACATACTGAGACAATTAGGACCTTGCACCTTCACCCATGCCATGTTTGCTGCCTGGCATCCCCCTAGGGGGTACCTGTGTTCATCTTCTCCCCCTCAGGTCCCGTGCCATACTCTGGCTGCTGCCGTCCATTTGGGGGTTCAGCGATGGAAACCCTGGTTTCGTTCATTGGTAAGTATTGGGCCGTTTTGCTCTGGCCCATTCTGCCATTATTCTTACATTTACCACCGTGACACATATTTTTGTCTATTTAGATACACTTGATCCACATCCACCCCTGATGGGCGAGCAATGATCTTGCGAAACGCGTGTCGGGTTATCTGATGCATGCATTGGTATATACTGCATTGTATAATGTTTGTATCAAATTGATTTATTATTTATTCTTTTTCCTTTGTGCAAATCCATTGGCCGAGCCAGTATCCTATATTATCCATGTATGTACAATTATTTTAATAAACATTTATACTACTATTACTCGTGTTACTCAGTGGCTAACTGTGACCACCTCATTTAAAGTCCCAGGGCAACTCTTCTATTTTTGTATATGTATATAGGGATGGAGGTGTATCACTGATGACTGCAGACCTTTCATTTTATTTCAATAACTTGCATATTAGCCTTTGAAAATGAGTCCCATAGACTTTAATAGGGTTCTAAAGTTCACACAAAGTTTAGATCTGTTCGCAGGTTCTGGTGCGAACCGAACGGTGTTGTTGGGCTCATCCTTATTGATGACCACTAATCTAAATGTAGAGCTGGCATTTTTGCCTACTAATGCAATGTTATTGCAATGTAAGCCTATGGACAGTGTTATTCTTTAGTATTTGGTGTCATCTAGTGGCCAAAAACAGGAAATGGACCTGAATGATTTTCCTTTTCCAAGCAGTAGAAAAATAACAGGAAGTGACTGTTCTGTTTACATTTTACTGTGAACTATTTACCCAGAATGCCAGGTGACCTACCCATGATCACCCTGTACAGAACTGCATGCTGGGTAGGCTATAAAAGGACACACAGGCATTTTCGTTCTCTTCTGGACGCATGGCCTACCTGCAAGGAGCTGTGGATGTGTGTGTGTCCCACAGCACTGCGCCCTGCTCGGTGCGGAGCAGCAATCTGAAGCCAGAGGAGGACTTCACACCACAGCGTCCTGGGACAGCAGTGTGGTTGAATCGGGAAGGATCCAGAGGCACCCTGATGGAGGTAACTGAGAGCTCCTGGTGACCTTGTGAAGCGGAGTGGTGTGACAGAGCCAGCCGGCTAGAAGCAAGACTAGTGGAGTGGAGCTGACTTATTCTTCAGACCCAGTTTGGTGAGAGGGCTTTGGCCCACATTTTATTACACACTTGCATACAGTTATACTTCTACACAGAGGTCCTGGGACCTGTAGTCCTATGGAGGAGGATATAACAAAGACTACCTTTAGGCAGGCCTAAAGCCTACTCCTCATTGCACTTTAGTACCGTGCTGTACCAGAGGTAACAACCATTGGAGTATCTACAGGAACAGTTCCAGGATGCCTTTTAAGTTAACACTCATCCTCTTACTTTTTGGATTACAAATTGTTACAGACTTGTATAGCTAGCAGAAGAAAGAAGATCAAAGACTGTGTGTTATTGCAAGGCCTTGCACCTAAAATTCAAAGTAGGGGGGGGCGTGGCTTGGAGCCGGGACGAAATGGCCGCTTGCTAGAAGAGCTCCGTCCGCGGGAGTCCTCTAATCAGCCCTTATCCAGGAGCAACATCAGCCAGTGGATGGGGAAATCACGGGGACAGCGTTCGCTGTCCCGCTCGCGCTCCCCGAGGAGTTCCGAGGCGCAGACGGGGCGCGGAATACCGGAACTATTCTGTCCCCGCTCACGCGAGGCCGAGGCTTCATCTCGGGCCTACCCGGAGGCCGCATCTCCTTCTAGGAGTTCTACGCCGGCGGAGCTTTCCCCGCGAACGGAGGGATCGCCCAGCCCACATGCCAGACAGGCCCTCACAGTAGCAGACCTCCGGGATGTGGCCACTGACATAAAAAACTCCCTCTCAGCAGCTATAGGGGAGCTTCGCAGAGATTTACAGGCCATGCACACCAGAATCTCTGGTGTGGAAGAAGTGTCAGCCCGCCATGAATCCGCCATCAGGCAGCTGCAGCACACCTCCTCCTCCTACAACATGCAACTGAGAGATGCTAACAGGTACATGGAGGACCTCGACAACAGGGGGCGCCGCCACAACTTGAGGGTAAGAGGCATCCCCGAGACTGTTGAACCCACACGCCTGACTCAGGCCACTACACAGATCTTTAATGATGTCCTAGGCAGACCCCCGGATACTTCCCTGGACTTTGAACGATTACACAGAGCCTTGAAACCTAGGGGCAGAGATACAGACCCCCCCAGAGACGTTGTCTGCTGTTTAGTTAATTTTAAAACCAAAGAGGAAATTCTGAGGAAGGCTAGAGACAGACGACAATTGCTGTTCCAAGGCACAGAAGTAAAGATTTTCCAGGACCTGTCTCCCGTGACACTACAAAACAGGAGAGATCTGCGCCCCCTTTTGGAGGTTTTGCGCCGCAAAGGCATTCCCTACAAATGGCGATTCCCTTTTGGACTCTCAGCATCTGTTTCCGGTCGCACTGCTATTTTGCGAGTACCAGAAGAACTGAGCAGGTTCTGCGATGTATTGCAGTTGCCCCCGGTGGAGCTACCTGATTGGTACAAAGCTTTCCGGTCCACTCATCTCCGCAGATCTGACTCAATGGACACCATCCCAGAGAGAGATGATTTCCATCTCAGAAGGCGCAGATCTTCGTCACCGGACCCGCTCCAACAGAGAGATCGTGGAGACAGGGCCTACAATAGCCCCACTGCCTCACCAGCTCACAGGCGAGCGCGACCAGATGACCCCTAAAACTTAGCACCATTTTCATTCTTTCAATCGGCAGGATCGTGTGCCTTGGTTCGTCCTGTTAGAGACTCTCATTTGCCTCAGTCGCTTCTCAGTAGATCTCCCCTCGCCCCTCCCGAATTGGAGGGCCGAAGAGTCACAGTCATTGCTTCACTCACTCGTTTGCCCCCCAATTTTTCTTTTTTCTGGGGGTTTTTTTTTTTTTTTTTTTTTTTTTAGCCTTTCTCAGTGGGGTATCTTACCCCCCCCCTCAAACCAAAATATCCCACGAGACTACAGCTGTTTTTACCTAACCTGACATGTTGCCGTTTTCAGTTGACGATTTTTGAGCAAGTTATTCAGGTTGGGGAGTTCGCGGATCGATTAAATCCGCAAACGTCAAGGCTGGATATAGCTAGCCAAGGGTCCCCCCCTTTTTTTTTTTTTTTTTTTTTTTTTTGTACCACCGCCTCCCGCCAACATGTAGAGGACGTCTCCTGCAAGTACTCATACGATTTGATATCACGGACCATTGTTTCTCGCATGGGATAGGCAGCGGAGTACTTCCTGCCTATTTTAAACTGCTTTGATGACTATGTGGGGGCGGGAGGTGGGGGGGTAGGGGTGGGAAACTGGTACGCTATGTGTCCGGTCCAGTATAAGATAACACATAGAGTTACCAGGACGAGGGGGACTGTTAGATGCAGATTAGCTATTGTATTTTACATTTACCTCACGGCCTCACTTTATGCATAAGCAGCAATGTTCAGAGGCGTTGTGCTGTTTTTGGGCCCCCTAGTGTTGTTCTGTTTTATTTTTGTTTTCCTATTGTTGCTGTTTCACTGTTCTGTTTTTCACAGGCTACGTAGTCATGGGGATGCAACCTAACATTTTGTCCCCTCTTGCTTAGTATAGCGAGCTCCTGCCAAACCTACAGACGCCTTCCAAGGACTCCCGCTGGACCGAAACTGAAAGGACTTCTTCTCGGACGACCTTCCACGCACTCGCACAACAGACGGACTCTCCGACTGTTGACCCTTTCCGGACTTACCACACTAGGTCAGGGTAAGGTAGCTGTGCTACACATCCCTCCGGCTCTCTTCCTTCTTTGTTCCCTTTTTTCCCCTTCTTTCTCTCCTATTCTTCCTGCTTTTTTCCTCCCCTCTATCCCCCTCCCCACTCTCTCTCCTATACCCCTTTGCCTCTTCCTCCCCACATACTTCTCTCCGGCCTCCCCTGAACCGCACGCCACTTCGCGAGGGGCGGTTATCCTTACTAGCGCTGGGCTTACACCTTCCACCTAAATATCCGCGCTCCTTCCCACCTGACTTTGAGGAGCCCGAATTGCGGATCACAGGGACTAGCCACATTTTCACAAGCGTTCCCACACAATTTACTTTACGCAACCATGGCTAACCTGACTCCTACACTAGGCCCCGCTACTCTAAAAATTTGGTCTCAAAATGTGAAGGGCCTTAACATCCCAGAAAAACGTAGCCAGGTCCTTAACCTTTTATCCAAGCAGAAAGTAGATATAGCATTCCTACAGGAAACGCACTTCCGTACTGGACAGGTCCCTAACCTTATAAACCGAAAATTTTCTACGGCTTACCATTCTACAAACCCCTCTGCAAAAACTAAGGGTGTCTCAATCCTCATCGCTAAGAATATCCCATGGCAGTGGGAGGATTCACTTATAGACCCTGATGGCAGATTTGTCTTTTTGAAGGGAACCATTCATAATAAACCAGTTACATTAGCGAGCGTATACAGCCCTAACACGGCGCAGGTTAGTTTCTTCCGAAAGGTCGTTGACCTTCTTACGAACTTCCAGGCGGGAATAACGATTCTGGGCGGTGACTTTAATGTGGTACTCCAACCCCTCCTAGACTCATCGTCGGGTACGTCCTCCATTCCCTATAGATCTCTACGACAGATCAGGACTTTACTACAGGCTCTTACTTTGCACGATGCTTGGCGCACTCTACACCCTACCACAAAAGACTACACCTTTTTTTCTGCACCACACAATCGGTACTCCAGGTTAGACTACCTTTTCATTTCTCAAAGAGATCTCCCTCTTCTCCAATCAGCGAGGATCGAACCACTCCTTTTTGCAGATCACAACCCGATCTCCATGCTCCTTACATTCCCGATTCAAAATAGGACCACGAAAATCTGGCGCTTGGACGCTTCCCTCCTTTCCTCTGAGATAGATCTGAATGCTATTTCCTCAAGCCTAACTCATTACTTCCAAGAAAATACCACACCCGGGATCTCTCCTATTACGATCTGGGAAGCCCATAAGTGTACTATAAGGGGGAAATTTATAGAACTTGCTGCACTGCGGAAAAAAGCGAACCAAGCCCATATCTCTGAATTAGTCCACAAAATCCAACAGCTCGAACGAGCCCACAAACGCTCGTTAGCTCAGGCCACACTTCAAGACTTAACTGACACGAGAAAGCTCCTACAGGAAGCGTTGAACCGTAAATCCCACCGTAAGTTCATCCTTAACCAGAAACTGTTCTACGAACAGGGCAATAAAAATGGCAGACTTCTGGCCCAAGCCATTCGCACTAAACGCTTGTCCACTACAGTTCACACCATTAAGGATCCAGGGGGCACGGCACACACTTCACCGGAGGGTATAGCATCCCAATTCGAATCTTACTATAAAAGCCTCTACAACTTACACAACCCAACGTTTACTCCTTCGTCCCAAAAACACAGGGAAATGCTCCTTACAAACTTTTTGGAAAAATACAGCCCTGGAAAGATTTCTAGTGAACTAGCCTCTGAGTTGGATAATCCCATCTCTGAGCTGGAGCTCAAGCAGGCTATCAAGCAATTAAAACCGGGCAAAAGTCCGGGGCCGGATGGTCTGTCTGCCCCCTATTATAAAGCTTTCACTGAGATCCTCACTACACCCTTTCTGCGGGCCTTTAATTCCCTTAGTAACTCGGAACTACCATTCCATCGGCTCCTAGATGCACACATCACGGTCATCCCCAAACCAGGGAAAGACACTTCATCGGTCACCAGTTATAGACCCATTTCTTTACTCAATTCCGACATCAAGCTCTTCGCCAAAATATTAGCCAACCGCCTACTCCCAATCCTCCCCTCTCTTATCGGCAAATATCAGGTGGGCTTTGTCCCTGGCAGGGAGGCCAGGGATAATACTACCAAAGCCATCAACCTTCACCACTGGCTCACGTCCCGTAATGAAAGGGGTTTTTTCCTGTCACTGGATGCTGAGAAGGCATTTGACAGGTTGGCCTGGGATTATTTAGCTTCGGTACTCCGACACCTAGGTCTAACCAACAGACTGCTGACCTTGATCCTGTCCCTCTATACCACTCCCACTGCATCCATAAGGGTCAATGGCCACCTGTCAAATGCCTTCGACATCCGAAATGGAACAAGACAGGGATGCCCTCTATCCCCGATTCTATTTATCTTGACGCTCGAGCCTCTCCTTCGGCGCTTACATTCCAATGAAGATATTCGGGGAATTCAGGTAGCAGGACACACTCATAAATTAGCGGCATTCGCGGACGACATCCTTTTGTTCCTTAGTGAACCGCTAACGTCTATCCCTAATTTGCTCAAGGACTTTGAAGCCTTTGGCAAACTATCCAACTTGAAAATTTATTTTTCAAAGTCCAATGCTTTAAACATCACTTTACCTACCGAAATAGTTTCACAATGTCAAATAGCGTTCCCTTTCTCATGGAAACAGGACGCTATCACTTATTTAGGAATTCAACTTCCCAAGCATTTGTCCAACCTATACTCTAATAATTTCCTCCCGCTGTCACGCTCCATTACTGAAGATCTACGACGCTGGGACAAACCCCACTTCTCCTGGTTTGGCAGAGCAGCCATTCTCAAGATGAATGTGCTCCCCAGAGTCCTATATCTTCTACAGACAATTCCCATTCAACTCCCTGCCTCCTTTTTCGTGCTCCTCAAACGTGCGTTCACACAATTTTTATGGAAACATAAACGCCCGAGAATCAGTTATAATCAACTTACCAGCCCTAAAACCGCAGGAGGTATAGGTCTCACGGATCTCAAACTGTATTCCCTTGCCTGCCAAATGGTCAGAATCTTTGACTGGTCAGCTCATGGGTCAGATAAAGACTGGGTCTCCATAGAAAATGCTTTCTCGAACATCCCTGTCAAGCACACGCCCTGGATCCCCACTTCCTCTGTACCTAAGGCCCTGAAAAGCCACCCGCTAGTGCACGCTACCCTGCTTAACTTTAAGGAAGCATGTAAAAAATTTAAGGTCTCATCTAATCCGGGGCCCCTCACGCCTATTCGGCTTAACCCCGCGTTCCCCCCAGGCATGTCTGTAAACTTCCTTAAAAATAACTGGCCACATGCAGAACTGTTGGCGCATCAGTTTTACCAAAATGGGGAGATCCTGGATTACTCGACTCTTCCGACAGATGGGGATATTCCCCCTGTTCCCAAATACGCCATTTCCTTAGAAAAGTTCACAGAGAGGCTGATCTCTCTAGACAGCTGACGCCTTTTGAGACTCTCTGCTCTCAAGCCGCGCCCAAGCGCCACCTAATTTCGGAGGTCCACTCGCTCCTCTCCCAGCCAGCATCCTCGAAACAAGATTGGGAAAAAATTGATATCATTACGCACAAAGGCTCCCTGAACGTACATACCCAAGAAAACAATTTTAAACTTATTTCTAGATGGTATCGAACACCGGCTTTAATTAACAAATATAACCCTGAGATCCCTAACAAATGCTGGAGGTGCTCTGATACTGACGGATCCCTACTACACATATGGTGGTCGTGTCCCCGTCTCCAGAATTTCTGGACCCAGGTGCATGGAATAGCTAGCTCCATTACTGACAGCCCTATTGATTTTACAGCAGCCCACATGCTCCTACACCACACTCCAATCCCAAACCGCTCCTATATGCACTCACTAGGCTTGCACCTACTCAACGCTGCCAAATTGTGCATCCCCATCCATTGGGGATCTCCCACTGTTCCCTCCATCTCTGACTGGTTAAAAAGGGTGGCTAAAATAGCTGAAATGGAGGAACTCATTTACATTGCCAAAGACTCACCGCACAAATTCGCACAGATCTGGGATAAATGGACGACTTTTCAAAGCTGTCACCCCTTGAGCTTAGGGGCCAACCAGACTAGTCTCCAACTTAGCGGGTGATCGCTTGTCTAAATTGGGTAACCCTATCTGCCCCGAATCACCTCGATCGCGCGGTCCCGGGATATGTAGGCCAGCTCGCTTTATCGTCTTTCCCCCTCATTCTGTACACGGACACTTGGGGGAGCCCGGAGAGAAATCCCTCCTCCCCAACCGGGGCTCCTACTCCCTATCCCCCCATCCCCTTCTTTTTTGTCCTTCCTTTCATACCTGTTCTTTCCCTCTTTCCTTCTTTCATTTGACTTGACTACCCCCCTGTATGGGGTTTAGACTTTTGACGCAGACACCCATCCCGAGAACGGTTGACGGCTTCGCACTGACTATGTGTACCCCTCCCCAGCCCCCTGCGCCTCTCTTATGGCTGCTGTTTTATCACCCTTCCTCCACCTCACTCCACTACTCACTGGGGTTTTGGACCGATTGCCATGGGAGACTGAATATCCCCGTGTTGAGCTACATTGTAACTGAACTGCGACCCCCTTATCGCCTCCTGTGCTTGCATTCGTGGTGAGGAAAAAGAAAGGAGTAGAGGCGTAGGGGACATAACATTGAGTTTAGTATTAATAGGAGATGCTGGGTAGGACTCACCTCTGCTCTCCAATAGGAAACCTTGTCCGATTTGACTGTTCACATGTTTTATCTATGCCATTGTTATTGTCTGTGATACCAACTTGTACTTTTCTCATTTTGTACATCAAGTCCTACCTGTTATACCTCTTTCTTTGAAAATAAATAAATATTTTATGGAAAAAAAAAAAAAAAAAAAATTCAAAGTAGGGGGAGCTCCCTTGTAGTTATTGGGCATGAGCTTCCTGTTCGAGTCGAACCCATGTTCGACTCAAACATCATCTGTTCGCCCGTTCGGCAAATTCCGAACGTTATGGGTCGTTTGTGCTAAATTCGAGTGGCGCGTCACAGCCTATAATTCACTGCGGCATCGGAGTGCATTGCTGGCTGATGATTGGCCAAGCATGCACTATGGCCCGCATGCTCTGGCCAATCACAGCGTGGAACAAACGGAGAGCTGTAATTGGCCAAAGCCAGGGTGGCTTTGGCCAATTATGGCTCAGGGGGTTTAGTACACGCCACACTCTATATAAGGTCGCCTGCGAGGCGGCCTTGTGTAGTGTGTTGCAGCGGCGAGAGATAGACGGAGAGACAGTGTGACTGAATTTCATTTGAAGCTGTTGCAATTACAGTCGGTGTATTGTGGCACCTGCACACCTAAAGTTACCCCAATTGCTGGTGTTCTGCTGATCCTATACCACAGGCAGGCAGCTGCTGCACCAATTACAGTCAGTGTATTGTGCCACCTGCACAGTGTACACCTAAAGCTACCCCAATTGCTGGTGTTCTGCTGATCCTATACCACAGGCAAGCAACTGTTGTAGCAATTACAGTCGGTGTGGGTCTTCCTCCCACAGGGACCCTGATGTCACTGGGGTTTGGGGTTCTGAATTGGGTGGTTAAAAAGTATACCCCCTTTTCCTTTCCCTTTTTGCCCTGTCAAGTGCTTTTGGGGTTTGAACTACTCTGATTTTGAGGGTTCTTTTGAAGGATGAAAAAACTTCCTTTGAAAGTTTTTCTTTTTATCCTTTTATCCGCCGTTCCTTCTAAGAGGGTATCTAATTCAGGGCTGAAGACTAAGTCTTCAGTAAAGAGGACACTGCACAGGCGTGCCTAGGACGCCATGCCCCCCCCCCCCCCCCCCCACAAGTTTTCATCCAGACTGACCTTCTGGCTGTGACTGAAAGTGCTGCAGTCTTAACCACAAATTTAAAGGAATCAGTTGAAGCGTCAGAAATGCTTGCCGCCTTGAACAGCATAAGGAACATTTTTAAGAGCTCCCCTCTAGGAGTGCCTGCCAGTTAGGTGTTCTTGTAGTTGTGACAACCAGAACTCAAGATTTCTAGCTACACCAGAAGTGGCTAGAGCTGACTTCAGGCCTGCCATTGATGCATCCCAAGCCCTCTTTAAGACTACGTCTGTTTTCCTGTTTATTGGGTCCTTTAAATGTCCCATATCCTCGAAGGCAAGGTCAGACTGTTTGCACACTTTGAACAGTGGGGTGTCTAGTTTTGGATTTTTATTCCAGACTGCCTCTGGGTTCTCGTCAAAGGGGAATCTTCTTTTGAGAGAATTTGGAAAGAAAGCTTTCTTATCCAGCTCAGCCCACTCCTTACGGACAAGGTCAGGAAGTATGCTATGTATAGGGTATACTTTCGCCTTTTTTCCAGAGGGCCTCATACATTTTATCATGTCTGGGCAACTGAACTTCTTCCTCATCAATTCCCAGCGTATCGAGGGACAGCTTGTATTTTGCGGCTTTGTAAGCTACAGCCTGATTCTTGTCACGGTCTAAGTCTGATTCAGAAGATTCAGGCCTAACTAATGCGGGGCTCTGCTCCCTGACTCTACGGGGCTCCCTGGAGCAGGATGTTGTAGGGCCTGGTGAAGAGGGAATCGCAGCTGCACTAATGGTGGAAGCAGATATGTTTATATCTTCAATTAACACCCTAAGAGATTTAACCACTTCAGCCCCGGCGTATAGACATATGATGCCCAGATGGGATCTCCCATCCTGGGTGGGCGTCATATGACGTCCTCTCATTCCCGGCCGTCTAGGGGGCGGCATCGCTCAGGGCCCGGTGGCCGCGATGTCCGCTGGGCACCTGCGATTGCCCAGGAACACAGCAGGACCGTGGATCTGTGTATGTAAACACACAGATCCACATCCTGTCAGTGGAGAGGAGACCGAAGGTGTGTTCCCAGTACAGAGGAAAACCGATCGGTCTCTTCCCCTTGTGAGTCCCCTCCCCCCACAGTTAGAATCACTCCAATAGGGAACATATTAACCCCTGCATCCCCCCTGGTGTTAACCCTTTCCCTGCCAGTCACATTTACACAGTAAGTGCAATTTTATAGCACCGATCGCTATGTGAATGGTCCCAAAAATGTGTCCGACGTAATGTCGCAGTCGCATATTTTCCAAAAATATGTCGAAGAATACGTATCGGCCTAAAATGAAGAATTTTTTTTATGATCACCCCCTTTTGGCCCAAAAGACCGTGGTTCTTGGCCCTTCTGCAGATGCAGCAAAGACCGTTCTGGCATCTCCCTCTAAGAGAAGGTCTCCTCTGGCAGGGCCCTCTTGTCCATCAAGATCTAGCAAAACTAAGGCTTACAGCTTGGTTTCTGAAGAGCAGCTCTTAAAGAAGGGGTTCTCAGATAAGTTGATTGCTACCCTGTTGTCCAGTAGGAAGAAGGTCACCAGGGCAATATACTTCAAATACTGGAAAGTGTTTAACTCCTGGTGCAGGACTTCAGCTAGGTCACCAAGACAGATTGCTTCGGTTTTGGAGTTCCTACAGGAAGGAGCAGATAATAAATTAGCAATCAGCACCCTAAAAGTACAGGTAGCCGCTCTAGGGGTCTTTTTGGAGAAACCTTTGGCATCAGACCCTCTTGTGGTCAGGTTCTTTAGAGTGCTTTCTCGCTCTAGGCCTGTCGTAGTTAAAAACTGCCCAGGCTGGGACCTGTCTACTGTCCCGCAGGCCCTGACCAAGGGTTCATTTGAACCGATTGTTTCGGCCTCCCTGAGACGGATTACTTTGAAAACAGTTTTTTAAGTACCAATTACTTCAGCTCGCAGAGTTTGTGAGTTGCAGGCATTATCAATCAGGGAGCCATTTTTTTTGTATTTCCAGACAGGATACTCCTTAAAACAGACCCTTTTTGCCCAAAGTGGCATCATTTCAGAATCAATCCCATGAGATAATTCTCCCTACATTCTGCTCTAATCCATCGGGTAGGAAAGAAGAAGATTTCCATACCTTGGATGTTAAGAGGGCAGTTCTATGTTATTTAGAAGCCACTAAAGACTTTAGACAGTCGGATGCACTTTTTGTTTCCTTTTCTGGTGCTAATAAGGGAAAGCAGGCGTCCAAAGGGACCATAGCCAGATGGCTGAGGATGGCAATTTCGGAAGCAAATTCCTGTGCTGGTCAGAAGGGTCCAGTGAGTGTCCGGGCTCATGTCACAAGGGCTACAGCGGGGAGTTGGGCAGAGAAGGCTGGCGCCACCCCAGAACAAATATGTAAGGCTGCTACCTGGAGAGTGTCTACAAACAACTGAGGAGGCTGCGGGGAGACTTCCCTTAAAAAGCTCTGATGGAGGAGGTGATCTCTCGGGTGGCTGTCCTGAAAGTCTACTGGAAAACAAGTTACCGATAAGACTAATGCCGCGTACACACGGGCGGACTGTATGGCGTACTTAGTCCGTCAAAACACATTTCAGTGGACAGTCCGCTCGTGTGTGGGCTTCAGCTGACTTTTTCAGCGTGCAGTCTGGCGTACTAAGTATTTTGGATTTTTCGAAATTCTGTCCGTCGTACTTTGGTTTCAGCGGACAATCCGCTCGTCAGTAGGCTAGTTCGACGGACTAAGAATGGCACATGCTCAGAAAGGATTTACACGGCGGAAGGGTGCTTTGCTGTGTATTGGACTTCCTATTTCTAGTCCCGTCGTACGTGCTGTACACGTCATCGCGCAAGCTTTCGACGGACTGTTTGTGCATCCGTGTGTGGTCAAGTCCGTTCAGTCGAAAGTATGACGGACTGTCCGTCGGATTGTATGACGGACTAAGTACGCCATACAGTCCGCTCGTGTGTACGCGGCATAACTTGAAATTTCCTGGGCCCCATGGGAGGCCACAAGAATCACAGATTTCCCTTCCTGCTTGATCCTGCAAAGAAGTCGTGGACGCAGGCAGAATAGGAGGGATCACATAAACCGATTCCACAAGAATAGCAAGGCATCTGTTCCGCATGCTAGCGGATCCTTTGTTTTTGACACAAAGTTGTCGATTTCTTTGTTGAATCTTGGCGTAAACAGGTCTATGTCTGGGATCCCCCATCTTTGACATATTAATAGGAAGATATTGGGGCGAAGAAACCATTTTCCCGGGAACAACTGCTGGCGACTCAAGTAGTCCGCCTGCCAATTTTCTATTCCTAGAATAAAGACCACTGATAGGCAAAGTACATTGTTTTCTGTCCAAGCATATGATTCACCTTTCTCTGGGCCGCACAACTTCTTGTGCCTCCTTGGTCATTAATATAGGCCATTGCTGTGGAAAAGTTGGATTGAATCCTGGCAGGACAATAACATAAAGTGAACGTTCAGGCCCTCAAAACCAAGTGTTCTGCCTGAATTTTTAGAATGATAATGGGCAAGGTAATTTCTGATCTGGGCCACTTCTGTAGTAACTGAAGGAAGTATTTTTACCTTTGCAAATTTTTGGATATTAACCATTGTAGTGGTTCTACAGTTATTCCCGGTAACACATGGACTAGCCAAGGGTTGATACTGCAAGACACTTAGAGACCCCCAGTACTGGGAGACACTTTCAATAAACAGAATACTACAACAGCTTTGGTTCAAAGAAAATGTCTGATATGAATTTGGGTGGGACCAGCTTATATACGAAACATCTTATCCAATCATAATTGGGAAAAGGGCTGTGTTAGTGGGAGGGTATATGAATATCATTAATAATGAAACAGTTTATTATCATAATGTTATACACGCCTATAATGTAAATAACCTTTGAGACATAGCTGTCACAAGGTTACTAGGATGAAAATACCATCTGGTGATGACTAATACTTGGTTTCCCGTCCCGAGTCTGTGTACCCCAATAAGAGGAAGGCGGGAGATACCACAACTTATTTATACATTATAGACTGCTCACAAAACACTTATGCAAGCAAATTTATGCATGCTATTGTGACACATAGCTCAATACTAAACTATAAAGCGAAGCTTCAAAATATGTTCTCAAAACTAAGTTAACCACTTGCCGACCGCCGCACGACGATGTACGTCGACAGAATGGCACGGGCAGGCATATGGGCGTACCTGTACGTCCCTGCCTTCCCGCGGGTGGGGGGCCCGATCGGGCCCCCCCGGTGCCAGCGGCGGTCGGTATCTGTTCAGGAGCGATCCGGGATGAGGGGGCGGCCATTCGTTCATGGCCACCCCCTCGCGATCGCTCCTGACGAATGGAAGTGAGGCGTGACATCACTTCCTCTCCTGTAATGTAAACACAGGCAGAGGAAGTGATGTAATCTCTCCTCCGTGTCGGTATTTTTCGTTCCGGGACCGAGGAGAGAGGATCGGTGAGTTGCACCAACACGACACTACACAGTAGAACATGCCAGGCACACTCTCACCCCCCCTTCACCCCCCGATCACCCCCCCAATCACCCCTGCCCACCCAGTCACAGTGACACCAATTGCATTTTTTTTTCTTTTTTTTGCATTGGTGTCATTTGTGACTGTAATAACTGTTAGGGCAGTTAGGGTTAGCCCCCTTTAGTTCTAAGGTACCCCCCTAACCCCCCCAATAAAGGTTTAACCCCGTGATCACCCCCCGTCGCCAGTGTCACTAAGGCTGGGTTCACATTGCAGCGGTTTATGAGAACGGATGTGATTCGCACCGCACTGCAGTGCAAATCACATCCGATCTCTGTGCGATTCAAGTTCAGCCATACAGATAGTATGGCTGAATTTGCGTCGCACCCGCCGCACCCACCGCAAACTCGCACGGGACCCTTTTTTTGGTCCGCAGCAGAATCGGATCGCATGGGTGTTCACACCATGCGATCCGAGTTTGCAGATCGCACTGCGATATGCGAACTGATCTGGGGGTGTCATTAACATTTCACTGACACTCCCAGCAGTTCGCATAGGACAGTGTGAACTGCCGCCGGGAGGCATGCGATGCAGGAACCCGCCGCGGATTCGTGGCGTTCCCGCATCGCTCCAGTGTGAACCCAGCCTAATAAGCGAGATCGTTTTTCTGATCGCTGTATTAGTGTCACAGGTGACGCTAGTTAGGCAGGTAGGTATTTAGGTTCGCCGCAGCTTTTTATAGCGCCAGGGACCCCCATATACTACCGCATAAAGCCCCCTGATTGCCCCCTAGTTAACCCTTTCACCAGTGATCACCATATAACTGTTACAGGTGACGCTGGTTGGTTAGTTATTTTTTTATAGTTTCAGGGCACCCGCCATTTATTACCTAATAAAGGTTTAACCCCCTGATCACCCAGCGGGTGATATAAGTTTGAGGGTCAGATAAGGTCTGCGTCGCCCCAGGCAGCGTCAGGTTAGTGCCAGTACCGCTAACACCCACGCACAAAGCATACACCTCCCTTAGTAATATAGTATCTGATCAGATCTATATTAGCGTCGCCAGCAGTTTAGGTTTCCCAAAACGCATTGTTAGCGGGATCAGCCCAGATACCTGCTAGCACCTGCGTTTAGCCCCTCCGCCAAGCCCAGACCAGCCCACCCAAGTGCAGTATCGATCGATCACTCACTTACAAAACACAACACACATAACTGCAGCGTTTGCAGAGTCAAGCCTGATCCCTGCGATCGCTAACAGTTTTTCTTGTAGCGTTTTGATACAGTCGCTGACAGCCTAGGTGCTTTTTTACCTGTGAGTCTCACTAGTGTACCCCTAGGGGTGTCTACTTTCCAAAATGGGGTCATTTGGGGGGGGGTTTGTGCCATCTTGGCATTTTATGGCCTTTCAAAACTGTAATAGGTAGTGAGGAGTGAAGTCAAAAATTTACGCCCTTAGAAAGCCTGAAGGCGGTGCTTGGTTTTCGGGGCCCCGTACGCGGCTAGGCTCCCAAAAAGTCCCACATATGTGGTATCCCCGTACTCAGGAGAAGCAGCAGAACTTATTTTGGGGTGTCATTTCACATATGCCCATAGCATGTGTGAGCAATATATCATTTAGTGACAACTTTGTGAAAAAAATAAAAAATAAATAAAAGTTTGTAATTTTCCCGCAACTTGTGCCAAATATAAAATATTCCATGGACTCAACATGCCTCTCAGCAAATAGCTTGGGGTGTCTACTTTCTAAAATGGGGTCATTTGTGGGGGTTTTGTGCCATCTTGGCATTTTATGGCCTTCAAAACTGTAATAGGTAGTGAGGAGTGAAGTCAAAAATTTACGCCCTTATGCCCCGTACACACGAGAGGACTTATGTCCGACAGACTTCCAAAGGAGTTCCGCCGGAGTTCCGACGGAGTTCTGACAGACTTTTCGGCCGAACGGACTTGGCCACACACGATCACACTAAACTCCGACGGATTCGAACGTGATGACGTACGACCCGACTCGAATAAGGAAGTTCATAGCCAGTAGCCAATAGCTGCCCTAGCGTCGGTTTTAGTCCGTCGGAGTAGCATACACACGAGTGGAGTTTTCGAAGGGGACCGGGTCCGGCGGAGTTCCTTCGGGAAAATTTGAAGCATGCTTCATTTCTAAAGTCCGTCAGACTTTGGCGAATCAAAAGTCCGTTGCAGCCCACACACGATCGGATAGTCTGACGGACTCGGTCCTTCGGACTTTGGATGTTGAAAAGTCCGCTCGTGTGTACGGGGCATTAGAAAACCTGAAGGCGGTTCTTGGCTTTCGGGGCCCCGTACGTGGCTAGGCTCCTAAAAAGTCCCACATATGTGGTATCCCCGTACTCAGGAGAAGCAGCAGAACTTATTTTGGGGTGTCATTTCACATATACCCATAGCATGTGTGAGCAATATATCATTTAGTGACAACTTTGTGAAAAAAATAAATAAATAAATAAAAGTTTGTAATTTTCCCGCAACTTGTGCCAAATATAAAATATTCCATGGACTCAACATGCCTCTCAGCAAATAGCTTGGGGTGTCTACTTTCTAAAATGGGGTCATTTGTGGGGGTTTTGTGCCATCTTGGCATTTTATGGCCTTCAAAACTGTGATAGGTAGTGAGGAGTGAAATTACAAATGTATGCCCTTAGAAATCCTGAAGGCGGTGCTTGGCTTTCGGGGCCCCGTACGCGGCTAGGCTTCCAAAAAGTCGACCACATGTGGTATCCCCGTACTCAGGAGAAGCAGCAGAATGTATTTTGGGGTACAATTCCACATATAACCATGGCATGTGTGAGCAATATATCATTTAGTGACAACTTTGTGTAAAAAAAAAAAAAAAAATTTTTTTTTGTCATTATTCAATCGCTTGAGGCAAAAAAATAAAATATTCAATGGGCTCAACATGCCTCTTATCAATTTCCTTAGGGTATCTACTTTCCAAAATGGGGTCATTTGGGGGGGTTTTGTACTGCCCTGCCATTTTAGCACCTCAAGAAAGGAGATAGGCAGTCATAAACTAAAAGCTGTGTAAATTCCAGAAAACGTACCTTAGTTTGTAGATGTGACAACTTTTGCGCAAACCAATAAATATACAGTTATTGACTTTTTTTTACCAAAGACATGTGGTTGAATACATTTTGGCCTAAATGTATGACTAAAATTGAGTTTATTGGATTTTTCTAATAACAAAAAGTAGAAAATATAATTTTTTTTCAAAATTTGCGGTCTTTTTACGTTTATATCGCAAAAAATAAAAATCGCAGAGTCAGTCAAATACTTTTAAAAGAAAGCTCTATTTGTGGGAAAAAAAGGACGCAAATTTTGTTTGGGTACAACATTGCATGACCGCGCAATTACCAGTTAAAGCAACGCAGTGCCAAATTGTAAAAAGACCTCTGGTCATTGACCAGCAAAATGGTCCGGTCTGAAAGTGGTTAAAAGCATATTGCTCCATAGCCAGAACAAGATGGAGTCACTATTGTTCGGTCATATTACTACAACCATAAACTGAGGCTCCGGCGTACCCAACCTACAGTACCTGGTATTTCCAGGTGGTCCATCCGGGTGCTAACCAGACCCAACCCTGGTTAGCCTCCAAGATCAGATGAGATTGGGCGCTTTTAGGGTGAGGTGGCCATAGGCTTTGGAGTCAGACACTTTGGGAATCTAGAGCTTGAACCCCTTTGTTCCAAGCCAATAGGATAATGTTTTGCAGCAATCTCGACTGAAACTGAGCATAAGGAATAAAGCCACCATCTTTTCCAATAACCTCATGCCATGTTGAACTGAAGAATTCATCTTGCTTTGACCACCTAAATCAGTTTCTTTATGGTGCTGATCTTTGCCTGGGGCAAGGATACCCTTTTCTGGGTGTACCTATGAACAGACCCAAGTATCATAGCCCTCTTCATGGTTTTAAAAAATATTTCTCCTAGGCTGAGAATCCGACCTAGTTTCAGAAATCATGAACCAGACCAAGACAGAAGTACAATTAAATCACACTTGTTTATTAATAAAAAGGTAAATAGAGTAAGCGTAGTCAAAGCATAGCCAGAGTCCAGTAACCGGATCAAGTAGTCAGCCAGGCCAGAGTTCAATAACCAAATTGGGAAATCAGGCAGGCCAGAAGTCAGGGATCCAAGTGGAGGAACAGCCAGCAGGATAAGGAGCCAGAAGGGATGTCAGCAAGCCAGTCTTTAAACAGGAACGCAGGAGATGGTTTCTTGTGATGTGACCAAGGCAAAGGCAGAGATGAAGTGAGCCGGACAGCTTTAAGTAGGCAGGTCAGACAAGCGGGATCAGGAACAGCTGGGTGACTGTGGAGAGAGGTGAGAGCTGGCAGTTAGCCAACAGCTGAGCAGCCAGCCCAGAGAAGGATGGGATAAGCCAGCCCTGACAGTACCCCCTCCTCAATGACCCCTCTCCCTCGGAGGGCCACCGGGCTTGAGGGGAAACCATCTATGGAAATCACAGAGGACAGGGGCATGTATGTCCGAGGATGAAACCCAGGAGCGATTCTCCGGACTGTACCCCTTTCAATGCACCAGGTACTGTATGCGCCCACAGAACCTACCGGAGTCAACAATGGATTGTACCTCATACTCCTCATGGTTCTCAACCTGTATAGGATGAGGACGTGGCACCAAAGGGGTAAATTGGTTGCAGACCAATGGTTTCAATAAGGAGACATGAAACACATTTGAGATGCGCATACTAGGTGAAGGTCCAACTCGTAAGCCACTGGGTTAATCATGCGAAGGCTACGGAAAGGCCCAATAAACCGAGGTGCAAACTTCAGTGAGGGAACACAAAGTCAGAGGTTGCAAGATGACAGCCAGACCCTGTCCCCAACCTGGTAGGAAGGTGCAGGCAGGCGCCTCCTGGACCTGTACCCAAGTGGAACAAAGACCATGGAGATGTTCTTCTAATGCAGGAATACTCTGCGGAACAAACGAGTCAGGCAACATGGAAGGTTGGAAACCATAATTCGCCATAAATGGAGACAATCGGGAGGCAGAATTCAAGGCACTGTTGTGAGCAAACTCTGCACATGGTAATAAGTCTGACCAGTTGTTATGATGGTCAGAAATATAGCAATGTAGGAATTGCTCCAAGGACTGATTGGCTCGCTCTGTGGCCCCATTAGACTGCGAGTGATACGCAGAAGAGAAAGCAAGCTGAATTCCCAACTGTGCACAAAAGGCTCACCAGAACCGGGAGACAAACTGGCTGCCCCTGTCTGAGACAATCACCTTGGGTAGCCCATGTAAGCGAAAGATCTCCCGAGCAAAAATGGAAGCCAGTTCCATAGAAGTAGGCAACTTCTTAAGTGGAATACAATGACACATCTTTGAGAACTGGTCAACCACCATAAGGATAACAGTGTTGCCTTGGGAGTTGGGCAACTCCACAATGAAATCCATTGACAGCTGGGTCCAGGGCCTCTCTCCATTTGGTATGGGTTGTAGGAAGCCCACTGGAAGGTGAGCACACACGGAACAGGCAGCTACGAAGGCAGTTACATAAGCCCATAGGCTAGGCCACCAGAATTGTTGGGAAATGTCCAAAATTAGTTGATTCTTCCCAGGATGGCCAGCTTCCTCGGAAGAATGGTAAGTCTGGAGCACGGCAGTACAGAGACTCTCTGGGACAAAGCAGCGGTCACAAGGTTTCTCAGGAGGAGCATAGACCTGAGCAGCAAGAATTTTGTCACCCAAAGGAGAAGTAAGACTGGTGAAAACCGTAGCCAAGATACAATCAGGAGAAATCACAGGAACCGGAACCCAACCGACATCGACTTGGAAGTGGAGGAAAATTGTCGTGACAAGGCATCAGCCTTTACATTCTTAGTATCGGGTAAGAATGAGACAATGTAATTAAAACTCAACAAGAAAAGAGCCCATCACGCCCTTCTGGGAGAGAGGCGCTTAGCCTCAAACAAGAATGTGAGATTATGGTCAGTAAGAATGAGAATCGGCACAGTGGTATCTTCAAGGAGATGTCTCCATTCTTTCAGGGCTAAAATGATCGCCAACAGCTCTCTGTCACCAATCTTGTAATTGCACCCAGCAGGTGACAATTTCTTGGAAAAGTAGCCACACGGACGCATAGTGCTCTCAGAGTTAGGACGTTGAGACAGAAGGGTGCCAACTCCAGTCTCAGAAGCATCAACGTCTAGGATAAAAGGCAACATAGGCTCAGGATGTGCCAAAACAGGAGCAGAAACAAAGGCAGCCTTGAGAGTCGCAAAGGCTTTAATGGACTCCGGAGACCAACTCTGTGGGTTACCGTTCTTTCTGGTCATATCAGTCAGCGGCTTGACCAGAGATAAGAAGTTACAAATAAACTTCCGATAGTAGTTGGCAAAGCCCAGGAAACGCTGCAGAGGACATAAACACACCAGTCGAGGTCACTGTAGGACTGCCGACAGTTTCTCTGGTTCCATCGAAAAACGAGCAGTGGAAATGACATAGCCCAGGAATATAACCTGTTCACGATGGAACTTGCACTTCTCCAGTTTACAATAGAGATTGTTCTCTCTTAGTTTCTGAAGCACACAACAGACATCTGTGTGGTGGCTCTCCAGGGACTTGGAAAATATAAGGATATCATTGAGATAAACCACCACACATAACTGCAACAAATCTTGGAGGACAGCATTAATAAATTCCTGGAAAACCGCCGGGGAGTTATAAAGGCCAAAAGGCATTACCAGGTATTCATAATCGCCTGTTCTGGTATTAAACGCAGTTTTCCACTCGTCACCCTCCTTAATCCGCACCGATTATATGCCCCTCTCAAATCAAGCTTCGTGAAAACCGTTGCTCCCTTGAGGCGGTCAAATTTGTAGTCAACGGAATCGGGTAGGCATTCTTAATCGTGACACGATTGAGACCCCTATAATCAATACAAGGTCTCAGTTCACTGCTCTTCTTCTTCACAAAGAAGAAACCAGCACCAGCAGGAGACGAGGATTTGCGAATGAAACCTCGAGAGTGCGTCTGCAACATACTCCTCCATGGACTTATCCTACAAGACCAACAAAGGGGTAAACCCGGCCACGAGGGGATATGGCACCAGGTTGAAGGTCAATTGCGCAGTCATAAGACTGGTGTGGAGGCTAACTACTAGCTTGACCTTTGTCAAAGACATCGCTAAAATCGCGGTACTCCTTCCGGCAGGTGACCAGGAGAGAACCTCAGCATGGAGCCAATCAAACGAGGGGTTGTGCCTCTCATGAGTCACATGGGCATGCTGTAGAGGTCTCCCGTCAAGAGCCTCAATTGTAAGTGAAGTATCACGCAGCTGCAGCGAAATCGAGTGCTGCGATACAAAGGCAGCATCAATGAACAGGCCTGCAGCCCCAGAGTCGATTAGAGCCTGTATTTCGATGGATGACTCAGCCCAAGAAAGATTGACCAAAACCAGGGGCTTATCCTTCTGGAAAACTGGGGACAAAACAACGCCACCTAAGGTCTTTCCATGACAGGGCCTCAAGGTTTGGGCGTTCCCTGGACGGGTAGGACAAGACTTCAAACAGTGACCTGCCTGGCCACAATAAAGGCACAATCTCCCCCTCCTCCTAAAGGCTCTCTCATCCGCAGAGAGACACGTGAACCCAAAGTGCATGGGTTCATCTTCACTGACCAACTCGGTACCAGGAGGCATGGGATGTGAGGGAAGCACAGGTGTGACTGCAAAGTTCGGAGGCAAATGTACAGGAGGCTTCCTCAAGCGCTTTTTCAAACAAAGTCTTTCTCTGAGTCTGGAGTCAATGAGGATGGCAAACGAGATCAAGCTCTCCAGCTCAGTGGGTATATCTCGGGCTGCTATCTCATCCTTGATGGAATCCGAGAGACCATGAGAAAAAGCAGCCACGAGGGCCTCATTGTTCCAAGCAACCTCTACTGCTAGAGTACGGAATTCAATGGCGTAGTTGGCAACAGGTCTCGTCCTCATGGACATGAGGCGCTTGGCAGCAGAAGCGGCGCGCGGGAACATCAAATACCCTTTCAAAGGAAGCCACAAAGTCAGGGTAACTCAAGACATCATAGAGGCACTATGTTTGGCCAAGGCTCTCTCAGAAAGCAAAGATATCATGAAACCTACTTTGCTTCTGTCCGTGGGAAACACCTGGGGCCGTATCACAAAGTAAATCTCCACCTGGTTGAGAAACCCTCTGCATTGAACTGGATCGCCCCCAAATCCCTGGGGAAGCAGAGCGGAACCAGATATACCTCTTATAGAGGTAATACTCGAGGCGGGTGCCTGCACAGAGATTGGCGCAGCAGCAGGGATGGCCTGCAACTCAGGCCTTCGCCTACTGTCAGAAACCAGTATCTTCTGCGAATTTCCTTCTTCTGCAAGGGGACTTAATGACCCAGATCAGCAAGCCTCAGTGGTGGTTTCCACACCACTTGGGACCACCTTACAGGCAAGCGAAGGGCTACTCTGATACGAGGATAAGATCTTCTTACCGGAGGGTCTACAAACAGCCATCTTAAGTCTGCCCCATGACCACATGCCTGCAGGGCATTTTGGCATTAGCAAAACCTCTGAACTTGTGCAGCGAACATTCTGGTGGCCCGGGTTGGCGAAAGACTGTAGGAGATACGTAGCATCCTGTACTACTTGTATCCACAACAAGAGCAGCAAGTCTAGGGCTTGGGGGTTGCTGAAACCGTTACCTATCCTGAATAGACCTTGGAGAATGATCTCAATTGATTTTATTGTGGTGCTGCCCCCATCCGAGGGCTACAGTACTATTTTCGTCATTGTCGATTGGTTATCCAAGATGGCCTACTTCATCCCTATGAAGGGCACCCCCTCTGCACAAGAGACTGCACAGACATTTATCAGGGAAGTTATAAGACTTCATGGGGTTCCAGCAAATATCATCTCTGACAGAGGGGTCCAATGCAAGTCCAGATTCTGGAAGTCTTTATGCAAATCTCTTGGAATTGAACTCTCATTTTCTTCAGCCTATCACCCGCAAACAGATGGACAAACAGAAAGAACCAACCAAACCCTTGAACAATATCTACGCTGCTTCTGCTCTTTTTCACGAGATGACTGGGTGTCCCTACTTCCCCTGGCCGAGTTTTCCTACAATAATTCTGTTCACTCAGTCACGAAACAATGCCCCTTTTTCGCCAACTATGGTTTTCACCCCTCTTTCCGGTTTAACAATATTCCAGAATGTCCCGTACCTGCTGTGCTTGAGAAGATGGACTTCTTTAACTTCAACAATAAGCTGTTACAGGAGACGATGGCCAAGACCCAAGCTTACAACAAAGAGGTCTTCGACAAGAAAAGAAGAGGGGGGTTGATCCTGAATCCAGGTGACCAAGTCTGGTTGGCTACAGCGGACCTGAAACTAGCATGTCCTTCAAGGAAATTAGGTCTCAAGTTTGTAGGGCCGTTCCCAGTAAAGAGGTGGATTAACAATGTCGCTTATGAATTTGAGCTCCTGACGCCTTCAGGATCCATCCGGTGTTTCACATTTCCTTACTGAAGCCTGACGTTCCTAATTGATTTCCAGATCGGAATACAGGTCCACCCGAACCCGTGGTGGTAGACGGTGAAGAGGAATTCGAGGTAGAGGTGATCTTAGATTGCAGGAGAAGGAGGAATCAGGTTCAATACCTGATTAAGTGGAGAGTATACAGCCCAGAGGACAACTCATGGGAGCCAGAAACCAGCATCCATGCCCAAGAATTTATCCGAACCTTCAAGAGGACTCATCCAGACAGGGTGACCAGAGGCTGCCCATTGGGGGGGGGGGGGGCAATGTCAGGAAGGGCTAGCCAGTACCCAAGATGGTGGCCGAAGAATACAACCTGTGACCTCAGCCCCTGTCAGAACACCTCCGGCACATCTGTGCGCACAGGTGTACGCATGCACGCATATGCGCGCACACCTGCGCATTGTCAGGAAGGGCATGTCAGTATCCAGGATGAGAATCCAAGAAAACCTGTTAGACTACTGCATGCACGCATCTTTGATATTAGAGATGTGCTATGTAGGGTGCACTTCTATAAATGCAAGGAGGAACTTTTAAATAAAGCACAAAATCATGGTCCTATAGACTCAAATGGTGCCCAAATCACACTTTACTCAGATCTTTCTCGACGAACTCTCGCTAAACTGAAATCTTTATGTCCTCTAAATAGAGCTCTTGTAGAGACTAATATAACTTACAGTTGGAGGTACCCATTTCCTCTTTTGGCTTGTAAAAATGACCATGCCTGTATATATTACGATCACCAACAGAGCTTCCCGTTTTTATTTTTTTATTTTTTTTATATAAAATCTGGGCATCCCACAAGTGGAATTGTATCCTTGGCCTGATCCCTCTATGCCACATTTCTCTGAGCTACCATTGTGGGAGCTGTGGATTCCAGCAAGAGCTCTAAAGCATCAGCAAAACAAATGAATTAGCTACACAATCATTAGAGTGAAGAAATGGCTTTATCCACTAGTAATCTGTGTTTGCATCCCCTTTTTTTGGGGGGAGGGGCTCATTGCTCCAAGATCCATTTTGACTATTCGTTTTTGTGATATGTAAACAATGATATGAGAGACTTTCTGCTGTATATTAGCCTTACCGGGCCTAGGTCTAGGTGCTATGAAAGACTTTTATGTGGGTAGGAGGGAGGGGAGAGAGAAGGGAAGAGGAAGAGTAATGACTAAGATAAATATTATGTGTTTGTTTTTTTTGGTTTTGTTTTTTCTCCCTCTCCTTTTCTCCCCCTACATCTCACTTTACACTCTTGGTTTTGTTTCGTGTATGTGTATATATATATATATATATATATATATATATATATATATATATATATATATATATATATATATATATATATAGATTAAGGCGCATGTACGTATAGACATCTATCTGAGGGCTCTCTTTCCCTTTTTTTTTATTTACATTTTTAAAATTTTTGGTAGGATTCGCGCCTATGCGAATTGGAGGTGGGTTATCCCACCCCTGGTTTGCATGATAGGAGAGTATGACTGGCACATAGTGGAACTACTTTACATTTCTCCGGGGGTGGCTGCAGAGCATGCACGGTGTTTCTCTGGTTCCATTCCGGGCCCTAGTTCAGGTAAATTGGGCTCTTGACTCATCCCTAGAGGGTGGAGGGGAGCACACTGAGCCCCACGCTGCCAGGCACTTAGCAAATAATGTGAACCCAGCCTTAAATGAATTAAATGAATTGTGTAGAATATGTGGCTTCAGGTAAAATGTGTTTATAACAGGCTGAATAGGACTGGGGACAATGGGAACCTAAACAGGTATATATATATATATATATATATATATATATATATATATATATATATATATATATATATATATATATATATATATGTATTTATTTTTTTATTATAAAAAAAAAAAAATCTTACCCAATGGATTTGTTACTATATTGCAGAGCTACACATCCTCCCGAATACACCATGCCACATGGGTCTGCGGTGATATCCACTGTACCTCTGCTTTTGATGGGAGGGTTATTTTATTACTATTTATTTTTTTATACGTTTCTTTGTATATATATTTTATATTGTTTTTTTTTGTTGTGTTTCTCTGGGGAGCCGCCTCGTGACCAAATATCATACGCCAGGTTTATCTAAGTCTTATTTCCACCCACCATGAGGACTCGAGGTTTGTATCCTTGAATGTCAGAGGCATGAATACGCCCCCCAAAAAAAAATCGCAAATAACATATGATATGCATAAACAAAAGGTAAACATTCTTTTTTTTTTTTGCAGGGAACTCACTTCAAATTCTCTCAGGTAAAGCCCACTAGCTTTCATTCCTCATGGTTTATAAGTCACAATCCAAAGAGGTAAATCAAAAGGTTTGGCGATTGGTATACACGCCTCTATTCCAGTCTCTGATGTGCAAGACCTGATTGACCCTGTGGGTAGGTACTTCTTCGTTTAAATGTTACATTTTTGATCAGCTATTTACACTAGTTAGTTTCATAGTTAGTTAGGTTGAATAAAGACACCAGGCCATCCAGTTCAACCTGAGTGAGTGTCTACAATTTTGCCTATCCCTGTACACTGCACACTCACATCAGTCCCTACCCTCAAGGAGCCAACAAAAGCTAATATATACGCACCAAATCAAGGACAAGCTACTGTTGACCTCAGTCTTAGGGAAACTTAGGGACTTTCAGGAAGGAGTTCTAGTTTTGGGAGGTGATTTAAATTTAACTTTGGAGTATGCTATGGACACCTCAATGGGTCTCTTATGTTAGTTTAAATAGGTTGAAGTGGATGTTTCATTCTTCCCAGTTAGTAGATGTTTGGGGTGTTTTATACCCTCTGAATAAAGATTTTATGTGTTACTCTACTACTCTATAATACATACAGCAGGATAGATTATTTCTTAGTCTCCCATCGCCTTTTGGATTGGGAACCGCGGTCCGAGACATGTATACAAAAGTGGTCAGATCATTTTCCACTATACTTCTCAGTGAAGGTTCCTACTACTATGAAACCTAAACTTACGTGGAGATAAATGAGAATCTATTAAATTACTCTTTGACAGCGGGGGGGCCATAGTGGAGACAATTTCTGCTTTTTTCAATGATCATAAAGATGATACAACAGCTCTGCCAATAAAGGGGAAGAATGAAATTGCGTGCTGATGGCAATATTAATTTTACATGGTACACGATTGAAGAAAGAAGGGGGCGCGGCGACCGAGCTCTAAGATGGCCACTTGATCTAGGAGCTCCGCTCGGCTGCCGGAGAAACACTTCCCCACCGGAGCACGCAGAGCCTCCACGGACTCACAAATAGCATCGCTACACCGTCGAACGATCCGGGAATGACATGGTGCAGGAAAAACCCGCCGCGACCTAACAAAATGCTGGATTTCTTCACGCAAAAATCCTGTGTGATCCAGCAAAATGGCGGCGGTAGCAGCGGCTTTCACACACAGAGGTTGGAGGATAGAGCCACTCACCACACGAACTGGCACAGCGGAACCCATATGTGGACCTCCGAAGCCCACACAGGCAGCGGATCCTCCTCAGGCACTTCAAGTCCATCCACGAGAAGCCCAGCCAAATCTAAGCCGCAGATGGCATCTCCTGACAGGCCGCATTACATGCCGGACATGGAGGTAAGCAGGCCGCAGAACATCCTGCATACAACACCACTGAATGACCCCGTAGCAGACTTCCCCACAGCAGATAGGCCTATTTCTGATACCATGTTAAAAGAAATTCTTCTCTCACTCAAATCCTCTCTGCAAATTGAAATGGTGAGAGAGATCACACAGTGCTACAAAGAAGTGCAGGCCTTAGGAGTCAGAGTGGACCAAAATGAACACCAGATGGACACCTATGCTTCCACCTACAATACTATGGTTGATGCTCATGTGGCACAGGGAGAGGACATAACCTGGCTGAAGGACAAGGCCACTGACCTTGAGGACAGAAGTAGGAGGAACAGTATAAAAATGACAGGGGTCCCAGAGACAGTCCCTGCCACACAACTCCTACAACATGCTCACGCCTTATTCTCCACTTTAGTCCCTGAGCTGACTGCACAGGACCTCATAATAGACAGGATCCACAGAATTCCCAAACCATCATTCATCCTGGAAGGCACTCCAGGAGATATTCTTCTGAGGGTCCACTTCTACCATATAAAAGAGAATCATTCAGACAGTGCACAAACAAGATTCTATCCCTCCACAGTACTCCGATATCCTCTTGCTACCAGACCGCTCCAGGCACACCCTGTAAAGACGCCGCAACCTGGCGACAATCACAAAAGCACTCCATAACACACAAATGGAAGTATCCTGTAATATTAATCATCACCCATAATGGTGCCACGAAAACCATCACCACACTGGAAGAAGGGATAACAACTCTACGCCAATGGGGGATACTATCCAACCAAAACATAACGTCTGCCTCTTCCTCTCAACCGATGACACTTCAATCCGAATGGCAGGTAGTGTCGCACAAACGTGCCAACAAAAATCACACCGGTGGTAACTCATGACGGGTGGCACAGTGGTGTAGTGGTTAGCACTCTCACCTAGCAGTAAAAAGGGTCACTGGTTCGAATCCCAACCACGACACTACCTGCCTGGAGTTTGCATGTTCTCCTTGTGCCTGCGTTGGTTTCCTCCAGGTGCTCTGGCTTCCTCCCACGCTCCAAAGACATGCAGGTAGGTTAATTGGCTTCTGTCCAAAATTGGCCGTAGTATATGAATGGGGTCCTTGGATTGTGGACTCCTTGAGGGTAGGGACCGATGTGAGTGTGCAAGGGATAGGGAAAATTGTAGACACTCACTCAGGATGGACTGTTGTCTTTATTCAACCTTTCTAACTATGTAACTGTCTGAAAAATGACCACATGCTTCTCCGGTTAAGGGAGTGTACTATTTAATCTCCTATCGCCCTGATACAATACGCAGCACTGTTCTTTTCATCTTTTATTTCCTTTGTTCCTTTTGCTTTTTCTCCTTTGTACACAGTCACTCCAACCGCATGAAAATGTCACCAGATGCTGAGACCAGCTTCCAAGGAACCTTCCCATCATCATCGTCTCCTTAGAAATCCACCGCAAGAATCAATGGACATAGTGAGTACCTATCCTACACTACCAGAAATCACACCCCCCAAAGCCACAGATGACTATCAAGTGTTTATCTATTAACGCAAGAGGCCTGAACCATCCAGCCAAACAATTCTCAATGTAGAGAGAGGCCCTCAAACATAGAACTGACATTCTCTGTGTTCAAGAGACTCACTTCCAAACGCAAAAAAAGCCAAAATGCTTGCACAGAGAATACCCCCACGTATTCTTGGCATGCACGCCTAACAGTAAAAAAGGAGGTGTGACGCTGGCAATAAGGAGCTCCTTATCATTTCAACTCAAAGACAAATGTATTGATGAAGGAGGCAGGTACCTTATAATCACTGGAGACATCAACTCTAGACCATACACGATAGCCACAGTGTATACCCCAACCAACCACCAGATACACTTTTTACAAAAAGTTCTCCAAAAAATCTAATCTTTACAATATGGCAACATCATACTCGGAGAGGACTTCAACTGCACACTCCTCATTCCTCTCCTCCCTCTCACTCCTTCCTCCCACTCCTCCTCCCTCACCTCTCCCCCACACTCCTCCTCCTTCCCCTCATCCTCTCCTAACACCCCTCTCCTAACACCTCATCTCCCCCACACTCCTCATCCCTCTCCTCCTCCCTCCCAATCCTCCCCCCTCTCCTCCTCCTCTCCCCTTCCTCTCCTAGAACCTATCCTCCCCTTTTTCCTCCCCCACACTCCTTATCCCTCTCCTCCTTCCTCCCAATCTTTCCCCTCTCCTCCTCCTCCCCTTATCCTCCTACCCCCTCTCCTCCACTTCTCCTCTCCCCGTCTTCCCCCACTTCTCCTCCCCTCTGCCCCCCTCTCTTCCTCTTCTCTCGCCTCCTCCTCCTCCCTCCTCCTCCTCCTCCTCCTTTCACCCCCTCCTCCTTTCCTAAAACCCCTCACTCCTCCTCCTTCTCTCCCCTCCTCCTCTCCTAAAACCCCTCACTCCTCCTCCTCCTCCTTCTCTCCCCTCCTCCTCTCCTAAAACTCCTCACTCCTCCTCCTCCTCCTCCTCCTTCTCTCCTCTCCTCCTCTCCTAAAACCCCTTACTCCTCCTCCCTCTCCTCCTCCGACTCTCCCCTTACACCCCTTCCTCCCTCTCCTCCCCTCCCCTCCTTCTCCTCCTCCTCCTTCCCCCGTCCACCCCACCCCTCTCCTCCTCCTCCCTCTCCTGAGAGAGCAACCACCAGGGATACCCACCAGTCGTACCAGCCAGAAGTTCCTACCCACAGAACAGCCATCTGCAGCCACCTGCCATAGCCGCTGCAGGTGGGGTTGGAGGTAGAGCCAGGGGGCGGCAAAATGAGGTTTCGCCTAGGGTGTCAAAAATCCTTGCACCAGCCCTATGCATAATATAACTGGGTACCTCTCAGGGGATCAGGAAGGAATTTTTTCCCCTGCTTTAGCAAATTGGATCACGCTCTGCTGCGGTTTTTTGCCTTCCTCTGGATCAACTGTGGGTATAGAATTGGGTATATGGGATTGTATGATATTATTATTTTTATTTTTTTTGTGGTTGAACTAGATGGACTTGTGTCTTTTTTCAACCTGACTAACCATGTAATCATGTAGATCCAGATATGGATACCACTACACTGAAACCTAACAGACCTAGAACCCTTCAAAGCCTACATAACCAGGATCTGTTCAATGCATGGATATGCTTCCATGCCAATGAAAGGGACTACCCCTTTTTTTTTTTTTATACCAGGCATTGCACATACTCCTGCATCGACATGTTTCTGGTGGATCAATGGCTCCTACAACGAGTATGCTCTACTCAGATACACAACATAACTTGGTCTAACCATGCCGCAATCTTATTGTCGATGCAGCACAAAATTGTTACAAGAACCCCATACAGTCCCTGTGATCTCTCAGCATCTCCGAGATTTCTTTCAAATTATTCACACACCTACAATAGATCCATTCACACTATGGAACTCCCATAAGGCCTACACAAGGGGCATACTCATACAAATAGGATCTCAAGAAAAGAAGCGATATTCCACCAAATTAAACGCCCTCTTATCAAACATATGCAACATTGAACACCAAAACAAAACTGCACCAACAGTGGCTATATCGGCCCCACTTTATAAACTCAGAGAATCCCTGCGAGAACATCTATCACAAAAATTTGATAAACACCTTCATAGTTTCATAGTTTCATAGTTAGTTAGGTTGAATAAAGACACCAGTCCATCCAGTTCAACCTGAGTGAGTGTCTACAATTGTCCCTATCCCTATACATTGCACACTCATGTCGGTCCCAACCCTCAAGAAGCCCACAATCCAAGGTCCCCATTCATACACTAGGGCCAATTTTGGACAGAAGCCAATTAACCTACCTGCATGTCTTTGGATGGTGGGAGGAAACCGGAGTACCCGGAGAAAACCCACGCAGGCACAGGGAGAACATGCAAACTCCAGGCAGGTAGTGTCGTGGTTGGGATTTGAACCAGCGACCCTTCTTACTGCTAGGTGAGAGTGCTAACCACTACACCACTGTGCTGCCTACTGACCTTAAAAAAACTACAGCTAAAGTCATATGCTAATGCAAACAGAGCAGGGAAATATCTTTTTTTTTTACTTTATTTCTTTATTAAGATATTTATTTTGTTTACAAAATACATCAAAATTAAACATCCCCTCAGTCCCCCCCCCCTCCCTCACATCCCCTTATCAGATAAAAAAAAAGAATGGTTCATATCTTGGGTGGCCTAAGAGGGGATTGGTATCATGAGGGCCATCCTAGCTGATGTTCCATGTAATCTAGATTCCCACTCTATCACACTTCCCTCTCATCCCCATTCTCGCACACTTCCACCCTCTTCATTTGCCCTCTTACTTTAATTCCTATTGGGTCACTTTTCATCGTTAAAATATTTTTTCCACACTATTATTATTCACATATCAATCCCTCTGGCTTCCCACCAAGGTTTCCCCATCTTGTCCTATTTCTTTAAAGTCCCTTGTTTTATATATAACGCTTTCCTCTTTAAGAATTACCACATTCATGCTATTTCTCCATTCTCTACCGGACGGAGGCGACACCAACAACCATCTTAGGGCAATCAGTTTCCTTGCCTGAAATAGGCATCTCAGAACCGCCATCTGGCTGCTGCCTGGGTTTCCAACTCCTTTAACTAATCCCAGGAGACAATAATTCGCCTCCATCCTGGTGGAGGTTCCAAACACCCGATCAATGGTTCCTGTCACCTCCGTCCAGTAGCGGATAAACTTCGGGCATCTCCAAAAACATGTGAATCATGTCTCCCTCCATGTCCCCGCACCGGGGGCAGCTTGCGTCCGGCCGTCGGTCAAATTGAAGAGGTTTACGAGGAGTATATTAAGTTCTATATAATAAGAACAGATGTGACATCCTCTGAGAGGGAGAGAGTGATACCAACGGAGCCAGTTCAAGAATTCGATTCCATTGTATTTCGGAGATATCAAGGTGTAAAAAATACTGCGCTATGAACAAATGTACTCTACCCAGCTGCCAACACTACTGAAGACTACACAGTAACATACAAAAATTAAAACAAAAAAGTGTGGCGCTTAGGTGGCAACAAACCACATGTACCAGTAAGGCACTAATTCAAGCAAAGAAAATTACATACACTTCAAAACAAGAAGAGAATATGTGTAAATTCTGTTATATATCAAGAGATCTTACTCCCAAGGTAAAGAGTGCATGAACCTCATGCACACAAAAGGTTAAAGTAAATAAAATTAATTATACATATACAGTCCATCAAGTGAACGTCTAACAGTCCTTGAAATGTGTAATATCAATCAATTCCAAACTTGAGGTGACGTAAAAGAGGTGAAATTCAACTTCTGATGTATAGAATAATACCACCACCACCGTGATAAGGAAGGGGAGAGGAGGCTTACCAAATGACGTGGACTCGGAGGAAGGCTTACGCCTCTCGAATCATATGGGCCTATAGGTTAGAAAACCAGACAATCATACATCTAGTGTGTAATCTCCAGCAAGTCTTCAGGTCGTGAAATCATCCGTAGCGATCCTCCTATAGTGCTCATCCCACGAAAATAGGGGGCTCAGGTATCAAAGACCATGGAAGTAGAAAACTAGCATAGCGTGATACCGTTTTAACATCCAATTTATTAAAAATAATACAAAAATTACACTCACATTTGGTTCAATCGAAATAACACGATCAGAAAGTAGCGATGTCTGTAAGGGGGTCCACCCGACGCTTTTCAACTAAACAATTGTCCTCTGGGGGTCACACCCCAGAGGACGACTGTGGGAGCGCTACTCCTCCTTCCTGTTTTTGTAACTGCAAAGTACTCAATCGAATTCTTGCCGACCCACCCTTCCAAATCAGTTCCCTGAACACCATGTCTATCTTTTGAAACCACATTTTATATAACCAAATTGGGGAGTTATGCAATACATAGAGAAGCTGCGGCATCCATATCATTTTAATTAAATTACAGCGACCTGCCACAGATAATGGCGGGCGTTTCCACACTTTTGTCTTCCTCCTAAATTTATTCAGTAACGGGATTATATTATCTGCTGTGTACTGTTGAAGGTCTCTGGATACGTTTATTCCTAGGTATTTAAATTTACTTACTATTTGGATCTGTGTCACCTCCTCAGGCAAGGGGCTTCCCAGAGGATCTACTGGCAGAAGGCTAGATTTTTCCCAATTTATCTTAAGTCCGGAAATTTGTCCAAATTTGTTAATAATGTCCATAGCTTTCTGAAGGCAATCCTTTATATCGCCAAGGAATAACAGTAGGTCATCCGCGTATAATGCTACTTTTTCTTCCAAGTCTCCCCTTCTAAGACCTTTCACCTGAGCAGAAGACCGCAGGGCAATGGCCAGAGGTTCAATTGCAAGGGCAAAGAGGAGAGGTGACAAGGGACACCCTTGTCTTGTCCCCCTCCCCAGTCTAAATTTATCAGACTTTTCATTATTCACCTTTACTCTGGCTTCTGGTGCCCTATAAAGCATTTTTACCCATTTCATGAAACCCGGTCCAAATTGGGCCGTCTCCATAACTCTCCAGAGATACTGCCACTCAAGACTATCGAAAGCCTTGACGGCATCTAAAGACAAAATAGCCCTCTCTCCACTCTCATCCGTAGGGACCTGAAGATTCAAGTACCGTATATACTCGAGTATAAGCCGAGATTTTCAGCCTCTTTTTTGAGGCTGAAAGTGCCCCCCTCGGCTTATACTCGAGTCATCGCCGTCTGTCTGCCCGAACAGCGTGTCGAGCAGACAGACAGCGGCCATTCTAACTTTCAAAAGCCGCGCCTCCCTGTCTGTGATAGGCGGAACACAATTTCCCAGCAGTCTGTGTTCCGCCTATCACGGACATCCGCTCATCCTCATACTACGGACGAGGATAAGAGGATGTCCGTGATAGGCGGAACACAGACTGCTGGGAAATTGTGTTCCGCCTATCACAGACAGGGAGGCGCGGCATTTGAACAGGGGAATGGGCGCCGACGAAGAGCGGTGATCCTGGGACGGGACCGGACGGAGGCTCGGCTCGGGACGGGACGGGACCGGACGGAGTCTCGGGACGGGACGGGACCGGACGGAGTCTCGGGACGGGACGGGACCGGACGGAGGCTCGGGACGGGACGGGACCGGACGGAGGCTCGGGACGGGACGGGACCGGACGGAGGCTCGGGACCGGACGGAGGCTCGGGACACAGGTAGGCTGGACACACAAGGCCACACACACACACACACACACACACACACACACACACACACACACACACACACACACACGGATGGACACACACACACACACACACACATGGATGGACACACACACACACACACACATGGATGGACACACACACACACAGGGATGGATGGATGGACACACACACACACAGGGATGGATGGATGGATGGACACACACACACACAGGGATGGATGGATGGATGGACACACACACACAGGGATGGACAGGCATATCTCACCCTCGGCTTATACACGAGTCAATAGGTTTCCCAGTTTTTTGGGGGTAAATTGGGGGCCTCGGCTTATACTCGGGTCGGCCTATACTCGAGTATATACGGTATACCCTCCTTATATTTGTGCTAGTAGTTCTTCCGGGTATAAAACCTGATTGATCAGGGTGGATGAGTTTCAATATAACCTTGTTCACCTTAGCCGCCAAGACTTTTACCAGTATTTTTATGTCAGTGTTTAATAAAGTGATAGACCTATATGAGGCAGGATCAAGTGGGTCTTTACCCTCCCTGTGTATGGTGATTATGGTGGATTCCATCATCGATGAGGGGAGCTCTCCCCTCATTAATGACCAATTCAATACCCTCAACAGCTCGGGAAGCAATACCTTCTCATACTGCCGATATATATCTCAGTCGAGAGTCCGTCTGGGCCCGGGGATTTCTGTTGTGCCATCTCAATAGTGACCTTTTGTATTTCCTCTATCGTTATAGGTCTATCTAACTCAGTTCTATCTGTCTCATCAAGACAGGGGAAATTCAGATCCCTGAGAAAGCTGTCCATTTCATCCCCCATTTCCTCCTGTTGTGATCTATACAAGTTCTCATAATATTCTTTAAACTTGCCCACTATTTCTGGAGTATATGAGGATACCCTTCCATCTCCTATAGTTATCGTGTGTATAAAGGATGGGGTGGAGTTCACCCTGACTAATTGTGCCAGCATACGTGCCGCACTTTCCCCCTCTCCAAAGGCAAATTGTTTCTGGAAGAGATGTTTATTCTCTATTTTTCTAAGGGTCATTAATCGATAATTTTGTTGTTCCTCTATCCATTTCCTAAGTCTATCCGGTGTTGGGCCATTGATATACTGTTCCTCTGCTGTAGTTACCCTCTCCCCTATCAGTCTCTCCCACTCCTTAGTCTGTTTTTTAATTTTTGAGATTTGTTGGATCATTATGCCTCTTAAGAAAGCCTTCAGAGTGTCCCATGCTATTCCTTCTGAGGCAGTACCTCTATTCAAATCGAGAAACTCCCCCATTGATGCCAATATCTCGTTCGGATCCTCCATCAGTTCGATCCAAAATGGGTTTATCCTCCACTCCCCAGGATAGTTACGCTCGCCCAGCTCTAGTGATATTGTCACTGGGGAATGGTCCGACAGACCCCTTGGTCTGTAGTTCACACTCTTTATGATAGACATCATTTCGTCATTTCCCAGCACTAGGCCGATCCTGGAGAGTGTCGAATGTGTGGGGGGATGGGGGGGGATATCCGTGACACCACCCGTTAGTGTCCCCGGGGGGAACCTATCTAGTCTCCGGTCCATTACCACATTGAAGTCCCCCGTTACTATCACCAGGACTTTCGGCTTATCCACAACAAACTTGGCAAGCTCACAAAGGATCGAAACGTTAAAGGGTGGAGGGAGGTACACATTTCTTAATACACGGACTCTGTTCTCAATCTTACAGAATAAAAAATAAATCTCCCATATTCATCCACCTTAGCCTGCATACAAGAGAAAGCCACCCCTGATCTAACAAATATACTCACCCCCCTACAATAGGAGGTGTGTACTGAATGGAACTGTGTACTGTAATCTCTCCATCTCAATTGGGAAATTGTCAGGTCACCTTGAGGCGAGGTGACAGGTGCACGCCGTAGGGATCAGGAGTGCACCGCAAGGTTGTGGACCCTACGGCTGACTGCTGCAGACGGGGGACAGATCCCACTGGGGTTAGAGCGTAAGATTCCCTGGGGCGCGGAGTCTAAGAGCCAGCAGGTGTTCACCAGCGCCTCCAGTGGTGAGGATGGTCCCCCAGCTCACACCCACAGTAGGCAAAAGGAGGTTAGGGATGGTGAGGGACAAAGCCAAGGTCGGGCCACAAGCAGACAAGAATAGTTTGGTACACGCCAAAAGGTCAGGATCACAGGCAAACAGGGATAGTCAAGACACGCCAAAGTCAGTAACGGAAAACAGAAGCAGAGCACACGGCAGGAAACAGGAAGCTAACACACAAAGGAATACACAATGGTTGATCAGCACTGATGGCCTGCAGTGCACAGGTTAATATAGGGCTCCCTGATAGGGCCTGGGGGGGAGCCATGCTTAGAGGAGAGGTTATAAAAACCACCAGGTGGAAGTGGCTGGGCTCTTAGGCTGAAGACATGAGGGGAGGTAAGCAAACACAGGAAGATCACTGCATAACCATGACAGGAATAGAGATTTTAGTAAGATGTGTCTCCTGCAAACAAAGGATAGCCACCTCGTATGTCTTTGCAATCAGGAGAACTGCTGCTTTCTTCTCTGTATCTCCCATTCCCCGGACATTCCATGAGCACAAAATTTATTTTTTAATCTGGGTGCGCATAACCAAAGTTTAATTTTTTTAGTGAATCTAACCAGTGCCTTTTCAAATTTAGTTTTCACGTATCATTTTTTGTGACTCCATAGTCTCTCTTCTCATACCTGTAACTTAAATCGAACAAACTTTTGTGCCAGACCCACCACTCATTCCATCCCATACATCCGTACCTCCTCTCATGCCTATAATTGTGTTCACACAGTCTTTTGTACCAAACAACCCACTTGTTCCATCTCATACACCTATGCACACCATTCACCTGCCCACTGGGCCTATTTTGGGGCTTCCTAATGTGACCTTTGCATTCATCTAGCAATTTAAGTGTTATCAACTTTAAACTTGTGTTCTCACACTCTTCCCTCCCTATCCCCCCCCCCCCCCAGAAAACCATACAGCCCACATTTAATAAAATAAACAAACAGGACAAGACAAATGTAGCAAAACAGACAACACAAATAGAGAACTCTTCGCTCCACCCCTTAGAAACATGGGGTGGTATGCTCGTTGTTCCCTCACCCTTTCCACCGCCAACACCCTCCTCTCTCCCTAAATTATTCAACAGTGTAGTGGTTTGTGTCTTAAACAAAATCATATTGCTAATAAAAGTCCAGGGCAATATAGTCAGATTGGTCTACAGTCTCCCACTATAGGTTACTATCCAGTTCTCCACTCCCTCCGGGGTATCGAAAAACACAGTCCCCCCCGGGGGGGGGGGGGGGGGGCGTTTATACGTAGTCTTGCCGGGTATAGCAGTACATAGTTAAATTTTAATCGTTGCAATTTACGTTTGACTTCTCCAAACTTAGCCCTTCTTTTTTGCAGATCAGGTGAGAAATCTGGGTACAGAAGAATATTACCCATTTCTCTGGCTTTATTTAGTATAATTACTTTATCTTTATAGTAAAGCAGTTTTACCAATAAGGGTCTTGGAAGGGCTCCTGATTTGGGAGGTCTAGAGGGGACCCTATGAACTCTTTCCAGCACAGAAAGGGGTGAGAAGGACTGTTCTCCAAATAAGTCTTTAAACCATTTTTCCAAAAATGTAGTGGGATCTGTACCCTCACTACGTTCTGGGAGTCCCACTATCCTCACGTTCTTCCTTCGCATCCTGTTCTCCATTTCGTCGACCTTTATCTGGTAGTTAGCCATCTGTTCCCTTATAGTCCTTATCTCCCGTTTAGGAGAGTTCAAGTCGTCTAATAGGCTGACCCTCCCCTCCAGGGTGGTAGTCCTTACGCATACTTTTTGCATGTCATGCCTAATGAGGGACATGTCTTCCTGAATAGTTTGAAGCTGGGCAGCCATTTCATTTATGGAAGTTTTTCAAGAGTTAATTGCGTTCAGTACTTCCCTCAATGATGGTTCTGCTTCCCCCAGAGCTACCATTTTAGTTGGTTATAATGACCGCGTTTGAGCATCCTCCATACTCTCCCCCAAAGGGTTTCCTGCAGGGGGATTCACTGCCTTCACAGGAGTTACCTGTCCATGTCCCTGACTCTTTCTTGTGGTGGGAGCAGAGGCCCCGGTCTGTGGTTTGGACAACATGCTAAATTCTCGACCGTTTTTAGGGGAGCTCTGCTCAGAAAGTCGACCTTGTGCGTGTGCAAATTTCCCCAGTTTAGCTGCTGCTGCCTGGCTTACTTTTGTGGTGCGCTGCAATGGCATAATAACATATAGTCGGGTGGCTTAATTACCAAAAAATATTTATCTCAATCCCCCTTTTTCCCCTCCTCCACTGTCCCCTAAAGCCTGCCACCTAAATAGCGTAATACGCTGGACCAATAAGCAAAAAATAAAAAATAAATAAATTCCAAGGTGGAAAGGGGAGAAAAGCGATCCACCACAGTTCAAGAGGATTACTCTTCACAGTCCAGTTTCCAAAATCTACGCCGGGAGATAGTGGGGGGAGGAGTAAAATGGAGTGCTCTATCTCTACACGGCTCTTTTCTCAGCATGCGATTTGTTAGATGTACTGAGAATAGGGTGGAAATTATATACAATAAGTCCGCTAAGTCCAGGGTAATAGAGGGAGACAATGCTCACATGTTGGATTTACTAAGTTTGGTATATATAACCTGTGGCGTATATATGGCAAGATTAGCAATAGGAAATACAGCTGAGGGGTTACCTTAAAAAGTCTCTCAAGCTTAAGCGTTTGGATATGAAACACCAGTAATGCAATGTGCTACCTGTACACTAAGATAACAGACTGGATCAGGTTTTGGTGCTATATATTTTTAGCATATCATCCTTAAAGCTACCAACTGCGTCCGCTTGTCTTCCACTTTGGCTCAGATCCAATTTGCATGGCTGATAAGCAGGAAATAGTGGTAATGAAAGGAAAAAAAAGACAAAAAAAAACAAAAAAACTGGCTTTTGCCTCTCATCCAGTGCTGCAGGGGTTAATCCTCCAAGCCTCTGCTCTCTACATACATTTAAACTGCAGTTAGATCTGTCCCATCATCCAGCTCCTTATCACACACTGTTTCTTGAGGATATCACACTAAATAATAAAGGTTTGCTCCCTTAGTGTGTCAGCAGCTCAGCGCTGTTAGCATATCAATGATAAACACAGTCCAGGCTGGCAGTGTGCAAGAGAAAAAAAGAAAAAAAGTCAGAGAAAGCAGAGAATGGGGGAGAAAAAGAAAATAGGGGTTTCACCTGCATTCAGCGCACATGGGATGATCCTCAGACACGGTTCACTGCTCTTAGCTCTGTGTCTGGCATACACGCTGTGGCTGCTGGAACTAGTCTCCTCGTAGTACTCTGACCTGCAAGGGAGGAAGAGATCTCTCATCATAAGCACAGCTTGTCCAGGCTAGTGGGATTGTGTTGGGGAGAGGAGCATTTAGGAAATATTTTTAGCACAGGCTGATGCCTCTCACACATCCCCTGCTAGCTTCCATATCCCCATCAGCCTCTCAGGTGTCTCAGGTGTGTGGGGCAGAGGGAGGGAGAACCGTCCTCTCACATCCACCTCCGGTCACGCCCCATTGTCCCATCGTCGGCTTTCCTGCTTGCCTTACCCGGGAATATCGCAGAAACTGCGAGAGGTAGTCAGGAGATATCGACTTTGATACATTGTTGTTACATGACCTTTTATTTTGAATTACATTGTAAGGCCGTGTACACACGGGCGGACTGTTCGCCCAACTTTGTCCGCTGAACAGTGTTTCAGCGGACAGTCCGCTCGTGTGTGGGCTTCAGCGGACAGTTTCAGCGGACAGTCTGACGAACAAAGTTTTTCGGAATTTCCGTAAGACTGTCCGCTGAAACTTGGTTTGAGCGGACAGTCCGCTCGTGTGTAGGCTTGTTCGACAAACTAAGTCTCGCGCATGCTCAGAAAGAATTTACACGGCGAAGGTTGCATTGCAGTGTATTGGACTTCGAATTTCTCGTTCCGTCGTACGTGCCGTTCACGTCATCGCGCAAGTTTTCAGCGGACTGTTCGTTCGTCGTGTGTGGTCAAGTCCGTTCATGCTAATTTTGAACGGACTGTTTGTCAAACTGTTTGACGAACCTAGTTGGGCGGACAGTCCGCCCGTGTGTACGCGGCCTAAGTGTGCAATCTTAAGCAAACCTATAATAAATACATTTTAGTACTGGATTACGATATGTGTATCTTTGTTCTCTGCCTGTTACGAGCAAACATCTAGATGGATTACATGCAGAGAGCTGACAACACCCATTGCAAGTCAAGTGTATAACTCAGTATCTTCTGATGGAGTGTATGCAGTGAGCAGACATCATCCATTGACAAATAGGCATGTAACCCAGTATAATCTGGTAAATGTATTTCCCAGGGGGATTGTGACAAGTGTAGTGTGGAGGAGGCGATTGTTTTGAATTATTATCTGCAACATTTTCTGTGATGGACAATCCTACATTTACATCTGCCTCATTTTATATAAAGTGGACTTCATACTTATTTAACAATTTTAGTGAACTTTAAAAAAATCCTAAAATGTTTGGATTATTTTAGCTCTGCTATTGTTATGGTATTGTTGCTGTGACATATTTCTGCCTTAGTGTTTTATTATCATAGTAGCTGCTTTTTGTTATTTTAAAGTAACAACTTTCCATGAACGCTGAGGGAGAGATACCAACTGAGTGTTGAATTATTTTTCATTTTTCTGCCAAGTTTAATTTTCAACTTCCTTAAATAGACCAAGCAGTCCACAAAAGTGAAAGTTAGTGGATTGTAAATACTTTTTAAAGGCATTGTACACTTTTATAGTTATATAGGTATTTATTTAGTCAGGTTGAAGAAAGACACTAGTCCATCTAGTTTTGGGGTAGGCAACGTTAGAGTGGTGGAAGTTTACCTGATCAACATGGGAGAAATCAAAGATCACTGGGCACAACACGCTCTTTTTGCGAGCTAACCTAGCAAGGCCATTAAAAAGTAAGGCAGTTTTGACGAAAACTTGGGGCCAATTCACTCCAGGATCACACAGTAATGCAGCACACACTCCTGTGCATTTCCCACATTTTTCCCCTGTGGTGCATTTTGACAGCCCACTTATTTGAATGGGCTGCAAATTACACTGGAATGGAATTAGACGCTGCCCGTGTCTTCCGGGTCCCCTGGAAGACGTCAGTTGTGACGAAACGGCGTAGGGAGGAGTGACGTGCTGACGTCACCGCGTACTGCACTGGACCCGGAAGACACGGGCAGCGTCTAATTGAGTCGGCCAGCTTGTTTGTTTCATCTTGAGCGTGTACGAGAAAGAATATATGTGTAAGTGCAATCTTATTTTAAATAAATCATTGTGTGTACGAATTACACTATGGAGGCATTTTTGTTTTCCGCATGGGGGAGGAACATTGCCTAGAACATTTCTGTGTCATCTGTGACGTTTCTATGAGAGCCGTTCTTGAGAGCCTGAAAGTGAACTCCTGCCTGTGAAAGGATTACATGCCTGTGTAGATCTCCCTAAAAAGAGATCATAAAATCTGGTAAGCGACAGTGTGTGCAGAGGTGGAGGATTTCTCGCTTGGAACGGGTCACTACTTTCCAGGTGTACATTTTTCATGTGATGTCACGAGGAATAGACTAATAAAGATATAAGCATATTTGGAGGACTCTTTTTTCATTTATTATTTTTTTCACCTGTCTGATTGGACGCTTTGAGAATTTGTGCATATAGTTATTTCACAAATATTGATCACTTTGGGGATTGTGTCATTTCACCGATTGATCCCAATTATTCATATTTGTATATCAATGTTTTTGTGTGATTAGTCATGTAAGAAACACTTTTTCAGCGCAGCTAATAGGTTTGGAATGGCATGGTACTGTGGGTATCTCACATAATTTAGCTGCAGCAGTTAAGTGAGTGTTTATCACCTTTAGGACAGCGCAGTATGATATTTTCACAATTTTAACATACGATCTCCCAATTACCCTCTTAGGAGCTAAAATACCTATGCTGCCTACAAAGAACCTCCTAGCAGGGGTATTAAACAATATCCAAGATATGTTTACAGGAACAACTCCCAAGTCTCCTGAACAAATAATGGCCACATACCACCTACACGATAAACTACTATTCTCTTACCTATGCATTTCCCACTTCCCAAGGACTTAAATTCAGTTTGCCCTCTACAGCATGGCTGTTCTACATGAGAAAGCCTCCCCTTGCTAAGGGTATATCATTATTTTATAACCTCATTCAAAATAAACACCCTTTTCATAAGACAACGGCCATTAGGAAGTGGGAAAGTGGTCTAAATACTACATTCTCAAATGAACAGTGGAAACACGCCTTTAAAACGATATACATAACTTCACACTGTATAAATCACTAGGAAATGACACTTAAAATCACCAACGGATGGCACTATATGCCTTATAGACTTGCTACCTTCTTTACAGAAGCGTCCATGTGCTGGAGACCGTGCGGACAAATAGGCAATTTATTACACATACTATGGGAATGCCCGAGCATAACCAGTCTTTGGAATGACACCTTTAGAATTATCTCCTCAACTATAGGGATTTTAACAACACCAGCCCTAGCAATCCTAAATATTGGGATAGAGAAATTTCCACCTGATCGTAGAGCGACCACCACACACATATTATTATCAACCCTGCAATCTTATCTTTCGTAACTGGAAAAACACCACAGCCATCAACACATCTGAGGTGATCACTCTGGTCAATAGAAATCGAACCTTTGAACGCCCATTGGCTATCAACTCCTTGTCATGTAAAACATTCGACAAACACTGGGAAACCTGGAGTAAATTATATAAAATTGCCTAAAAACGACACTGTACTATGTATAATTTGATCAATCGGCATTATAATTGAAGTTAAACTAACACAAATATACATGTGATTTTGTAACAATGCAAATTTACTTTTCAGAACTGTGTACAAAGGTTATTTATTTGACATACTACATGCTTGTTCAATTTGAAAATTCAATAAAAAATATTGAAACAAAAAAAAGGTGAACTGCCCCTAAACACCCCTCTGTTAGCCTTTTTTTGTCGATATATACATAGGCATTTACTGGTCTTAAGACCCCTTTCACACCGGGGCATTTTGCAGGAGCTATAGCTTTAGAAATAGCGCCTGCAATCCGCCCTAAAAAAGCTGCACCATTGTTTGTAGTGTGAAAGCCCGAGGGCTTTCACACTACATCGGTGCGCTGGCAGGACGTCAGAGAAAAGTCCTGCCAGCAGCTTCTTTGGAGGCTCCTCCACCGCTGCTCCCCATTGAAATCAATGGGGCAGCGCTGTAATACCGCCGGCAAAACGCCGCTATTGCGGCGTATTGCCGGCAGTTTTAACCGTTTCTCGGCCGCTAGCGGGGGTAAAAGCGCCCCGCTAGGGGCCGAAATGCGCCGCAAATCCGGTGGTAAAACACAGCTAAAAATAGCGGCGTTTTACCGCCGACACTATGGGCGGTGTGGTGTGAAAGGGGTCTTAGGGGCAAAATTCTGAACGCAATATCACGTTCAAGAGAGGAGCGTTTGGGCAGAAAAAAAATGCCTAATGTACCTAAACATATGTTAATGCATCTAAACACATCTAGACACAAGGTGCAATCAGCGCTTGAGCATTTGTTCATATTGATAGCTAGAATACATTATTATTCTAGCCAGTCAACTAAATAAACCACAAAATACTTGATAAGCCTTAACGCGTCTAATCATGTTTTAAAAATGAGGCTTTAGGCGCATTTTAAACGCTGCTTTTCTATCAGGAGAAAGGCATTTAGAAGAGCCTAGTGTGCATGAGGCCTAAGTTCTGCAAAACAGTTCTAGTGGTTATACTGTCATTATTTGTATGTATTGTTTTATTGCCATATTTTATGAATCTGAGAAATAAATTGGATCTTTGTGAAATGAATTCCGGACCACTTTCTCAGAACATTGCTGTAATGGAACATAAAATAACAGCAGATAATAAATATTATTATTGAACTTAAAAAAAAAAAAAAAAAAAAGAAAAGAAAGAAGTCCTCTACTATGGCCTCCTTGCTGGAAGAGATCCATGAACTTGAATTGAAACATAAACAAAACTTAGAGGCCTTTACCTTTTAAATCTCTTCAACAAAAGAGATCCGAATTGTATTCACTACTTGATCAGGACTTTTTGAAACATAAGGAATGCACGCAACATGTTTTTTATGAATATGGAAATAAGTGTAGTAAAGCTCTTTGCACGCTCAATTTCTAAGAACCAGCCCAGATGTTACATTCCTAAGGTTTATTGCCCTTAGCAGGGCCTTGTATGTGCTACTGAACAAATAGCTTCCACTTTTCATGATTACTGTTCTTCATTATATCATTTAAACGATTCAATCATATCAACACCAGATAGATTCAGTTACCCCCAACTTTATGATTACAGCCATAGCACCAGCTAGCCCAGTGTGTCTGAGGAGAAGGCAAAGAGTCTTCTGAATCCTTTCTCATTGGCAGAAGTTACTCAGGTCATCAAATCCTTGAAACCAGGTAAAAGTCAGGGGCCTGATGGATTTTCAGGTATTTTTTATAAGCAATTTGGATATATTCTTAATCCAGTCCTGTGTAATCTTGTAATCTGTGTAGGACACCAGCACACCCAGTGGATACTATAGGGGTGTCTCCATCTGTCAAACTTGCACAAAACAGGTAAGTATTCCAGCTTTAGAAAGTCTTTAAAATAATGTTTTCAACTTTGAACTGCCAAAAAAGAAAATTGTACGACACTTCCAAGCAATGTTTCATATTCCTATTTCTGCCCTCAAATATCAGTGTGCCAAGTATTCCTTTTTTACATTCTCATAGGGGAGAGAAAACTCAGGACATCTGAGGACACCAGGGACCCCACAGCTCCCAAAGAAGGGAAAATCCCAAAAGCACAAGCAGAGAAGGAGAGGTTGTTGAAATTGGCGAAATTAGCACCATAACAGGTGAGTGTCTGAGACCACAGCTTCAGGTAATAGATGTATGCCTGCATTTTTATAATACATGGTATGTTTTTTGGTTTATTTTTAGGTGATGTGGATGTTGTGGAAGAAGAATCGCATTTTACCAGACAAAGTGCCCAGATACTCATCGGGGATACAATGGGGTGCAATTGCAATTTAGATAATCTCAAGAAAAACATCAATGAGGTTCAACAAAAAAATGAAGAACATCATTGATGTTTTAGGGAGAATCTGAAACACACAAAACTAGCTAGGATCGATTTTTATATTTTAAAAAATAGTTTTATATTTTGACAAAAGCCAAATTTGGAAGATGCACTGTCGGGGCTGGATTAGCCCTTACTTCTCTGGGCTGGCTGCTCAGCTGTCGGCTATTTGCCAGCTCTCATTTCTCTCCACAGTCACCAAGCTGTTCCTGATCCTGCTCGTCTGACCTGCCTACTTAAAGCTGTCCAAGTCACTTCATCTCTGCCTTTGCCTTGGTCACATCACAAGTAACCATCTCCTGTGGTTCTGTTTAAACACAGAAGGATCCCTGACTTCTGGCCTGGCTGATTACCCGATCTGGTTATTGGACTCTGGACTGGCTGACTACTCGATCCGGTTACTGGACTCTGGCTTTGACTATGCTTACTCTATTTACCTTTTTTATTTTTTATTAATAAACAAGTGTGAGTTAATTGTACTTCTGTCTCGGTCTGATTCATGGTTTCTGACAGTAGGCGAAGGCCACGAATTCAGAAGATACAGTCAATCCACTTGTTGGTAATATTTTTTCCAGATTGGATGAGCAAGATCACCACATGGATCAGTTTACCATACCGTTACAAAACGCTCCTGAGTCGCACGGCTCACCTGGAATCCCCCACTGTGGCTGCTCCGGTACAACCTGAGTTGCAGGCTGTCCCTGCTGCTACGCCAATCTCTGTGCAGGCACCTGCCTCAAGTATTACCTGTCACGTACCTTACAGCGGAGTCAGACTGCTGGGGGTGGCCTCTTGCACGGTTCTGTTCTCAACACCCCTGGAAGTGGGGACAGGGAGTGTTGAGACAGCGAAAGGGTGCAGGTGCCTGCGGATTTGAAGATGAAGGCTTGAAGACCCTGGATCCTCACGGAGGAAGAGGTGTAGACTGGTTACTGGAGGTATTCAGTGGAAGCCAAGCAGGTATGAGGAAAACACTGCACGTCAGGAACAAGCAACTGGCTGGCAATAAGGTACAGGAACGGAAGGCAGATACGTAGTCAAGGACGAGCAGGGGTCTGGTAACGTGCTGGAAGTGAGGTACAAAATTCAGGAAGCAAGCCGAAGTAGGAAGTTTAAACCGAGGTCAGTTATAATCCAGGAAGTAGTAAGCAGGGATGATCCAAAAGAATAGTCGAGCAAGCCGGGTAATCAGGAACAAGGTCACAGGTACAAACAACGATCAGGTATTTCAGGGACAAGCTGAAGATGATCCAGCACTGGTATCAGGTCAGAATCCTGTTTATATATTGTGAGATGTGCCAGGATTGGTGGACGTGGTCGTGCGTGCGTGAGTACACACATACGTTTGGTTGGCGCGAGTGCGTCCACGTGTTCGTATTGGCGTGAGCATGCGTCCGTTCGTTCCGGAACTCATTCGCCTTTGATGGGAACACTGCGCATGGCCCTTGGAACAAAAATAAACCGCTGCTACACGGGGACGGACATTCACATGGTGAGTTCCCTGACCGTGCCCCCCCTTAAGGGCAGCCTCCAGATGCCTCTTCCAACCAAACCTTGGGAACGATGAAAGGCCCGTATGAGCCTCTGGGCATGGAGGTTTGCTTCGGGCTCCCAGGAATTCTCTTCAGGACCAAAGCCTTTCCATTTGATTAAATATTGGTTTTGTCCTTGTCGTTTCCTGTAATCCAAAATGGCTTTGATCTAGAACTCCTCCTCCCCATCTACCATCACAGCTTCTGGAGGGCCTATCTCATGATCTGGAAAGGAATTGGGTACATAAGGTTTAAGTAAAGAAGCATGGAACAGAGGATGGATCATGAATGAGTCTGGAAGTTCAAGTTCATAGGCCACTGGATTGATTTTCTTCTTAATTGGGAAAGGCCCCAAATATCTGGGTCCCAATTTTTTAGAGGGACATGCCAGTTTCAGGTTCGCAGTTAAAAACCATGCACGATCACGGCCTTTAAGTCCAATTCCCCCATTCTCTTCTTGTTGAAGAATCTTTTATTGTCCTCCTGTGCCTTGGAAATGGTTTCCTTAAGTACCTGATTGTTGGTAACAAAGAAATTTAGCCTATCCTGGACAGCTGGTACATGAGAATCCAGTATAAATGTTTGCAGAAAAGAAGGATGAAAACCGTAATTAGAAAAGAATGGTGACTAATTTGTGGCAGAGTGAGTAGAATTATTGAATGAAAATTCCGCCAGAGGTAGTAATGAGGCCCAATCTTCCTGGGAAAAGGAAGTGAAACAACGTAAGTACTGCTCCAACGTTTGGTTAATACGTTCTGTCTGCCCGTTATTTTGGGGATGATAGGCTGAGGAAAAATTTTGTCTAATACCTAGTGCTTCACACAACGACTTCCAGAATTTTGATGTGAATTGAACTCCACGGTCAGAAACAATATCACTGGGAATTCCATGAAGCCTAACAACTTCTCTAATGAATATTCTGGCTGTCTCAGTTGCATTTTCGAAAAACGATCCACCACTACAATGATAGAAGAGAACCCTTCAGATGGAGGGAGTTCAACAATAAAATCCATTGCGATTTTATCCCATGGTCTTTCATGAATAGGTAGCGGTCTCAACAGTCCCCATGCTTTATTTTTGCTATTTTTATTTCTGAGGCAGGTTGGACAAGAGTTGACATAGTCCCTACAGTCCTTTGTAAGATTTGGCCACCAGAAGTGTCTTTGAACTAGATTCATAGTCTTGTGACCCCCAAAGTGACCTGCCAGGGGATAGTCATGACAGACCTGTAGGACAGAAGTGAGGAGATCTTGAGGGATGAAAAGTTTATCTCTCTGCCAGAAGAGTCCATCCTTCTCTTGGAGGTTTGTATCTGGGGAGACTGATGTTCCTCGGGAGGACTGACAAACCTGTGATAAGAAACTAGGTTGGGTTAGTAAGAAATTCCCAGCTTGCAGGATAGTGTCCGGAGGAGATGAAACTTCAGTGTCTGTGAACATGCGGGATAACGCATCAGGTTTACTGTTTTTGGATCCTGGTCTGTAAGTTATATGGAAATTAAAACGAGAAAAGAAAAGAGCCTATCTCGCTTGCCGGGGCCTGAGGCGTTTGGCCGTTCTGAGATACTCTAAATTTTTATGATCTGTGAAGATCAATATTGGGTGTGTTGCCCCTTCCAGGAGATACCGCCATTCTTCTAAGGCTGATTTTATTGCCAGAAAGTCCAAATGGCATGTCCAGGTACTCAAAGTGGCCAAAGCGTGTCCGGAAAGCCGCTTTCCACTCATCCCCCTTACGGATTCTGATCAAATTATAGGCCCCTCATAAATCCAGCTTTGTAAATATTCTTGCCGACCAAAGTCTCTGGAATGATTCCGGGATCAATGGAAGGGGATAGCGATTTTTAATTGTTACTTTGTTCAAATCCCTGTAGTCCACATATGGGCGGATAGAATGATCCTTCTTCTCGACGAAGAATATTCCGGCACCAGCTGGAGAAGAGGAGTGTCGGATGAATCCCTTCTTGAGATTCTCGTTGATATATTCTTTAATGACCAGAAGTTCAGGTTCCGATAAGGGAAAGATCCTTCCGAAAGGAATTTCAGCTCCTGGCAATAATTAAATTGGGCAATCATAAAACCGATGAGGAGGAAGAGTGTCAGCCTTTTGTTTGTCAAAAACGTCTAAGAAACTATGATATGTAGCTGGGACCAGTCTTTGGGTCTCAGATGTAGGCCCTGAGCAGGCAATGACTGGGACCAAATGGTGGGAGATCTTATGGCAGTTCTGGAGGCAGCAAGCAGACTGAAAAACCACCTCCCCAGTCACCCAGTTTATTTGGGGATTATGGGCTTGTAGCCAGGGCATTCCCAGAATGATTGGAAATAGTGGCAAGGAAATAACATCCAGGCGGAGTAGTTCTTGATGATCGGGTAATATGTTGGCTGATAATAGTTGAGTCTCATGGGTAATGGGGCAAGATCTGATGTTTGATCCATCCGCTAGCCGTATATGGAAAGTTGGCGTTGCTTGGGCATCAATGGTATTTTGTGTTGAAGAACGAGAGCATGATCGATGAAGCAGCTACAGGCGCCAGAATCAACTATAGCTTGGACCTGGAGTGTTCCTTCTGGAAGCTGTAAGGAAATGGGAACAGTGATGTGAATAGATTTTGTCAAAGGCAATGCATTGGGTTCATGAGGTCAAGGATTGAATTTATGGGTCTTGTTTGGGCACGTATTTGCATAATGACCAGCTTCTCCACAATAGAGACAGAGATTGTTCTGGCGTCAGCGCTGCTTTTCATCCGTAGATAACGGTGAACGAAGCAAGCCTATTTGCATTGGCTCTGGGGCTTCAGAGGTGGTAGCAGGTACATGAGACATAGGAATGGGAGGATGATCCGGGACCTTAGGCAACATTAATGTGGGACGAATTTGGCTGATTCTCTCAGATCTCTGCTCCCTTAGGTGACAATCTATTTGAATTGATACTTGGATTAGGTCCTACAAAGAACTGGGAACTCCGACACGGGCCAACTCATCTTTTAGAGCCTCGGAAAGTCCAATGCAGAACTGGTAAAGGAGGGCGGCGGCGTTCCACTGAGTATCAGAACTCCACCGCCTGAAGTCCATTACGTAGTCCTCTATGGGTCTGCGACACTGCTGGAGAGCATGGAGACTGGCCTTTGCAGGTATGGCACGCTGAGGGTCATCGTACTACTTAGCCATTTCATTCAAAAAAGAGTCCATAGTATCTAACAGAGGGCTGGCCTGTTCCAATAAGCGGTGAGCCCAGGTTTAGGGTTCCCCCTGAAGTAAGGAAACGATGAATCACACCTTTGTGCTTTCCAGGGAGAAGGTACAAGGCTGTAGCAGAAAATATAACTTGCAAGCATTCCTGAAGGCACGGAATGGACTGCGATCTCCGGAAAACCTCTCTGGAGTAGGAACTCAAGGCTCTGGGGGTGGCACCACCACTGCAGGTGCAGATGCTGAAGTTGCCAGACCGGAGGACCGGGATGCTGTGGCCCCTTGGGAAGCAGCTGTGCTTGGTGTCAATGACTCCACTCTCTGCTCAAGTTGGTGATAACCATCTTGCAGGCCCTGGACTGCTTGGGTAAGGGTGTAGATCTGTTGTCACAAGGCTTCCAAAAGGTGAGGCCCCCCTGTTGGACTCCATTATGGCTGGATCGTACTGTCATGTACCTTACAGCGGAGTCAGACTACTGGGGGTGGCTTCTTGCACGGTTCTGGTCTCAACACCTCTGGAAGTGGGGACAGGGAGTGTTGAGGCAGCGAAAGGGTGCAGGTGCCTGCGGATTTGAAGATGAAGGCTTGAAGACACTGGATCCTCATGGAGGAAGAGGTGTAGACTGGTCACCGGAGGTATTCAGTGGAAGCCAAGCAGGTATGAGGAAAACACTGCACGTCAGGAACAAGCAAGGTTGGCAACTGGCTGGCAATGAGGTACAGGAACGGAAGGCAGATACGTAATCAAGGATGAGCAGGGGTCTGGTAACGTGCTGGCAGCAAGGTACAAAAATCTGGAAGCAAGCCGAAGTAGGAAGTCCAAGCCGAGGTCAGTAATAATCCAGGTAGTAAGCAGTGATGATCCAAAAGAATAGTCGAGCAAACCGGGTAATCAGGAACAAGGTCACGGTTACAAACAACGATCAGGTATCTCAGGGACAAGCTGAAGATGATCCAGCACTGGTATCAGGTCAGGATCCTGTTTATATATGGTGAGATGTGGCAGGATTGGTGGACACGGTCATGCGTGAGTACGCACATACGTTCGGTTGGCACGAGTGTGTCCACGTGTTCGTATTGGCGTGAGCGTGCGTCTGTCCGTTACGGAACTCATTCGCCTTTGACGGACGGGGACACCGCGCATGGCCATTGGAACAAAAATAAACCGCTGCTACACAGGGATGGACATTCACACGGTGAGTTCCCTGACAATTACCTCTATAAGAGATATGTCTGGTTCCACTCCGCTTCCCCAGCGATTTGGGGGCGATCCAGTTCAATGCAGAGGGTTTCTCAACCAGGTTGAGATTTACTTTGAAATGCTGCCCCAGGCGTTTCCCACGGACAGAAGCAAAGTAGGTTTTGTGATATCTTTGCTTTCTGAGAGAGCCTTGGCCTGAGCAAACCTTCTATGGAAGATGCAAAAACCTATTGTCTTGAGTTACCCTGACTTTGTGGCCTCCTTTAAAAGGGTATTTGATGTTCCTGCACGCTTTGCTTCTGCTGCCAAGTGCCTCATATCCATCAAACAGAGTACGAGAACTGTTGCCGACTACGCCATCCGTACTCTGGCAGCAGAGGTTGCTTGGAACAATGAGGCCCTCGTAGCTGCTTTTTCTCATAGTCTCTCGAATTCCATCAAGGATGAGATAGCAGCCTGAGATATACCCACTGAGCTGGAGAGCTTGATCTTGTTTGCCATCCTTATTGACTCCAGACTCAGAGAAAGATCTTCTTTGAAGGAGCACTTGCGGAAGCCTCCTGTACGTTTGCCTCCGAGCTTTGCAGTCCCACCCATGCCTCCCTCACCTCCCATGCCTCCTGGTACCAAGTCGTTCAGTGAAGATGAACCCATGCACTTGGGCTTCACGCATCTCTCTGCGGATGAGAGAGCCTTTAGGAGGAGAGAGAGATTGTGCCATTATTGTGGCCAGGCATGTCACTTTTTGAAGTCTTGTCCTACCCATCCAGGGAACGCCCAAACCTTGAGGTCCTGTCATGGACAGACCTTAGGTGGTGTTGTTTTGTCAAAACAAAAGAAAACACACCACGCTAATTCAAACATAAACTAGTGAAAAGAAAAGTGAAAAAACTATAAAATATTCTGTGAGGAACACAGCCCAGCTGCTAGCATACAAACAAACCAAGTCCACATAACATAAATACAATAAATGCTGCGCTAAAAGGCACCTATTTGAATAGGTGAAAGAAATAAGTGATGTGTATAAATAACAATATGAACGAGTGAATACAAAAGTTCATGAAGTGTTTGAGAACAGTCCCAAAAAATGATTCACTCTGGTGCGTCTCAGGCTGAATTACAAGTCCGCAGATGACATTCAGGGTGAATTATCCTACCAAGTTCTCCGCCCTTGGCGACTCTTGGAACTCAATTGTAAGCAAGTAGAAGAAATAGGTACCCTTACCAGATGAGTTGGACACATCCACCTTATAGTAGTGTGTCTTGCGAGCTTATGGGGGAGGCTCCAGCCACACACTCCAGTACACCGACCCGATATGTTGTCCTCTCAGGGTTCCTCGTGGTCTACAGATAGGAAAGGTGAGTGGGATTTCCGTGCCAAACGCTGCGATCAAACTTGATGCCAGATGTCCCGCAAAGGTTCACCATAAAGGAAATAGAGCATAAAATACGCTTCGCATGGTGAAATACAACCAATGATGGTTTATTGAAAAAAAATTTGCGATGAACAAAATTAAAATTATAAAATCACGTGATACATAAAAAATAGCAATGTGGGGAGCAGATAACTGCTGGCCCTACGCGTTTCGACCTCAAAGTCTTCAACAGGGGCATAACCTGACTCCCCCACATTGCTGCAATATATAGACTGAATACTCAATTAGAAAACAAAGGCTCATGGGAAAACACCACCCCCACAGTTAACCCCATGTATGCTCACACCGTGTTAAGAACGCAAACACACAGGGCTCTAAACGCTTCTCAGCATACTCAAACTCCGTGCCCCCAGTCACAGCACAACGCACAGTACCTGTCGTTGGTATAACACTCCTACATGACCAGCTACAGGCTCAGATGTATTCAAATTATCACACTTCCTGCGTTCCAACTGAAACCGGAAGCAGGAAGTGTGTTGGTGTGTTTATGTAATGACGCCGGTATATCAATTAACCGGCGCCATCGGATCACCCTGATGGCTCTGGGCGAACACATATACCCATCTCGCTTTAAACAACCATTTGTATTGGCATATAATCATCCCCATATCACGGGGGCAATCTTATTAGCGAGGCCGGAACGCTGTCTTGCGCTCCAAGCCTCACTTCCGGCTCCGGAAGTGACGTCCGCCCATCCCAGAGCAAAAACGCCGGCCTGCGCTCCAAGCCTCGCGTCCAGCTCTGGGACTAAATGGTACTATCTCCAAAACGGAAATGGCATCGCTGGTAAACAAAACCAGCGACGTCACATCCGCATGGACTTCCAGTATAAATCACATTGGCGGAAATGACGTCGCCGACGAATCAGCGACGCCATATCACCCCGTGCCTCAAGCCTCGTCCTGACATCTAAGGGAAAGAGGAAGTGACGTCTGATGGTAAACAATAGATGTTCACTCGCCGTGGAGGACCATTACAATGTATGATCTAATAAATGAATAAATGGAAAAATTAAAAAATTGAGAAAATAAACATGAAATGAGAATGGAGTAATAAAGGACAAGAGAAGAAGAAAATAGGAATAAAGATCAAAATAAATAAATAAACAAATGGAAAAATAAATAAATAATAAATAAAAAATAAAATAAAAAATATATATAAAAAAATGTCAAATAAATTGAAAAAAAGAAAAAAAAAAGGAAACGAAATTTAAAAATAAAAATAAAATCAAATAATGGAAGAATGAAAAATGAAAAGGATCGATAGAAATCGGAGAATAAATGGTGAGAACAAAATAAAATTATAAACAAAATAGAAATAGAAATGAAAACGAAAGTACACAGATACCTAAATAAAGGGCTGGTGAGGTGCCACTCAACCCTGGTCTATGAAACAATTAATGTCCCATTCGACGTTCATACCATGGGGTGAGTAGCACCTCAACTCATGTATCCAGTAGGTCTCAAGCCGGGATACACCTCTGACCCGTGGTTCTCCTCGCCAATGAGGGATGAACTTGTCAATTATCTGGAATGTGGTCCCTTTAGGGTCTTTCTGATGGTGCTCCAGATAGTGACGGGGTACAGTGTGTTTGTCGCATCCTTTCTTGATCTTCGCAATATGTTCATTAATGCGAACCGAAAACTCTCTCTTGGTGCGACCGACATACTGCATTTTACACGGGCAAGTGATTAAATAGACCACATATTTCGTGGCACAGGTAGCAAAATGTCTCATATTATACACACGTGATGTGGTACTGGACATAAAAGAATCAGATTTCCGCTTCAAAACATTGTGTGAGCACACATTGCACCTTCTACAAGGAAAATATCCCTTACACTCCGGAAAGAAAACAGGCTTTCTAGGAGGGTCAATGACATTAGGAGCTAATTCCCCCCTCACTGAACGTGCTCCCCTAAAAATAACTGCAGCTCGTTCTGGTAAAGTTGGTCCTAATATTTTATCGTTACGTAAGACCTTCCAATGCCTGTTCAATATTTTGGTAATTTCTCGATATTGAACAGAAAAGGAAGTGAAAAAGGACCATTTGCAATGGTCTGCTTCTCTAGTTTTTTGTTTAGGAACCAACAATGATTTTCTATCCACTTGTTGTACGGCTACAATATCCCTATCAAGAATTTCTGGTTTATAACCTTTTTCTAGGAACTTCTGTCTCAGAACCATTGCTTGTGACCGATAGTCCTCCATATTTGAGCAATTCCGCCGTAGGAGTAAGAATTGACCTTTAGGGATGGACTTCAGCCATTGCTGGTGATGGCAGCTATCTACTGGAATAAATCCATTCCGGTCGGTAGGTTTGAAATGGGTACGCAACACCAGTTGTCTGTTAAAGATGGAAATCTCTAAATCTAAGAAATGTATCTTATTAGTACTGATCTCAAAAGAAAGTGAGATCCCTCGGTCATTGGTATTCAATTCTGTTATAAAATTGGAAAGCGACAAATTGTCACCCCTCCATAGGAGGAGGATGTCATCTATATACCTCGCCCACAGGACCAATTCCGGTCTCTCGTGGGCATAGATGACATCCTCCTCTCACTGGGCCATGAATAAATTGGCTAAGCTGGGGGCATATTTCACCCCCATAGCCACGCCCTTGATTTGAGAGTAAAACTCACCCTGAAACCAAAAATAATTATGGTCTGTTGCGAATTTTAACAGTTCCATAATATAATTTTTATGGATCAATGACAAGGTGGATTTTTTACGAAGAAAGGATTCTACTGCAGCTAAACCTAAATCAAGCGGTATAGATGTGTATAAAGATGATACATCCGCTGTTACTAGAAGAAGATCATCTGGGTACTCGACTTGTTCTAACCTATTGATGGTATCTCGAGTGTCCTTCAAATAGGATGGTATGTCTCTAACTAGGGGCTGTAAGTAAAAGTCAATATATTTACCAATCCTAGAGGTAACAGAATCGATCCCACTCACAATTGGTCTACCTGGCGGGTGAACGGGGTCCTTGTGTACCTTAGGAAGGTAATATATGACTGGAATCCTAGGGACTAATGGGACTAGATGTTCTTGTTCTTTCTTATTAAGGATCTTCAAAGAAAAGCCCTCATTGACCAATTCAACTAGAGCTGATTTATATTCCGATGTGGGATCTTTAGACAGAACCCTATATGTAGCACGATCACTTAATAAGGATTTCATCTCAGTGATGTAATCTTTTTTATCTACGACTACTATCCCCCCACAACTCTTCTGGCTCTGGCCGGCGGAATATCAAATATGGAGGACTATCTGTCACAAGCAATGGTTCTGAGACAGAAGTTCCTAGAAAAAGGTTATAAACCAGAAATTCTTGATAGGGATATTGTAGCCGTACAACAAGTGGATAGAAAATCATTGTTGGTTCCTAAACAAAAAACTAGAGAAGCAGACCATTGCAAATGGTCCTTTTTCACTTCCTTTTCTGTTCAGTATCGAGAAATTACCAAAATATTGAACAGGCATTGGAAGGTCTTACGTAACGATAAAATATTAGGACCAACTTTACCAGAACGAGCTGCAGTTATTTTTAGGGGAGCACGTTCAGTGAGGGGGGAATTAGCTCCTAATGTCATTGACCCTCCTAGAAAGCCTGTTTTCTTTCCGGAGTGTAAGGGATATTTTCCTTGTAGAAGGTGCAATGTGTGCTCACACAATGTTTTGAAGCGGAAATCTGATTCTTTTATGTCCAGTACCACATCACGTGTGTATAATATGAGACATTTTGCTACCTGTGCCACGAAATATGTGGTCTATTTAATCACTTGCCCGTGTAAAATGCAGTATGCCGTTCGCACCAAGAGAGAGTTTTCGGTTCGCATTAATGAACATATTGCGAAAATCAAGAAAGGATGCGACAAACACACTGTACCCCGTCACTATCTGGAGCACCATCAGAAAGACCCTAAAGGGACCACATTCCAGATAATTGACAAGTTCATCCCTCATTGGCGAGGAGAACCACGGGTCAGAGGTGTATCCCGGCTTGAGACCTACTGGATACATGAGTTGAGGTGCTACACACCCCATGGTATGAACGTCGAATGGGACATTAATTGTTTCATAGACCAGGGTTGAGTGGCACCTCACCAGCCTCTATTTAGGTATCTGTGTACTTTCGTTTTCATTTCTATTTCTATTTTGTTTATAATTTTATTTTGTTCTCACCATTTATTCTCCGATTTCTATCGATCATTTTCATTTTTCATTCTTCCATTATTTGATTTTATTTTTATTTTTAATTTTCGTTTCCTTTTTTTTTTTTTTTTTCAATTTATTTCACATTTTTTTATATATATATTTTATATTTTTTTTTATTTATTATTTATTTATTTTTCCATTTGTTTATTTATTTATTTTGATCTTTATTCCTATTTTCTTCTTCTCTTGTTCTTTATTACTCCATTCTCATTTCATGTTTATTTTCTCAATCTTTTAATTTTTCCATTTATTCATTTATTAGATCATACATTGTAATGGTCCTCCACGGCGAGTGAACGTCTATTGTTTACCATCAGACGTCACTTCCTCTTTCCCTTAGATGTCAGGACGAGGCTTGAGGCACGGGGTGATATGGCGTCGCTGATTCGTCGGCGACGTCATTTCCGCCAATGTGATTTATACTGGAAGTCCATGCGGATGTGACGTCGCTGGTTTTGTTTACCAGCGACGCCATTTCCGTTTTGGAGATAGTACCATTTAGTCCCAGAGCTGGACGCGAGGCTTGGAGCGCAGGCTGGCGTTTTTGCTCTAGGGATGGGCGGACGTCACTTCCGGAGCCGGAAGTGAGGCTTGGAGCGCACGACAGCGTTCTGGCCTCGCTAATAAGATTGCCCCCGTGATATGGGGATGATTATATGCCAATACAAATGGTTGTTTAAAGCGAGATGGGTATATGTGTTCGCCCAGAGCCATCAGGGTGATCCGATGACGCTGGTTAATTGATATAGCAGCGTCATTACATAAACACACCAACACACTTCCTGCTTCCGGTTTCAGTTGGAACGCAGGAAGTGTGATAATTTGAATACATCTGAGCCTGTAGCTGGTCATGTAGGAGTGTTATACCAACGACAGGTACTGTGCGTTGTGCTGTGACTGGGGGCACGGAATATGAGTATGCTGAGAAGCGTTTAGAGCCCTGTGTGTTTGCGTTCTTAACACGGTGTGAGCATACATGGGGTTAACTTTGGGGGTGGTGTTTTCCCATGAGCCTTTGTTTTCTAATTGAGTATTCAGTCTATATATTGCAGCAATGTGGGGGAGTCAGGTTATGCCCCTGTTGAAGACTTTGAGGTCGAAACGCATAGGGCCAGCAGTTATCTGCTCCCCACATTGCTATTTTTTATGTATCACATGATTTTATAATTTTAATTTTGTTCATCGCAATTTTTTTTTCAATAAACCATCATTGGTTGTATTTCACCATGCGAAGCGTGGTTCCTTTATGGTGAACCTTTGCGGGACATCTGGCATCAAGTTTGATCGCAGCGTTTGGCACGGAAATCCCACTCACCTTTCCTATCTGTAGACCACGAGGAACCCTGAGAGGACAACATATCGGGTCGGTGTACTGGGGTGAGTGGCTGGAGCCTCCCCCATAAGCTCGCAAGACACACTACTATAAGGTGGATGTGTCCAACTCATCTGGTAAGGGTACCTATTTCTTCTACTTGCTTACAATTGAGTTCCAAGAGTCGCCAAGGGCGGAGAACTTGGTAGGATAATTCACCCTGAATGTCATCTGCGGACTTGTAATTCAGCCTGAGATGCACCAGAGTGAATCATTTTTTGGGACTGTTCTCAAACACTTCATGAACTTTTGTATTCACTCGTTCATATTGTTATTTATACACATCACTTATTTCTTTCACCTATTCAAATAGGTGCCTTTTAGCGCAGCATTTATTGTATTTATGGTGTTGTTTTGTCCCCAGTTATCCAGAAGGATAAGCCCCTGGTTTTTGGCCATCCTTTCTTGGGCTGAGTTGTCCATCAAGATACAGGCTCTAATCGACTCTGGGGCCGCAGGCCTGTTCATTGCTGCTGCATTTGTTTCACAGCACTCAATTCTGCTGCAGCTGCGTGACACTCCACTTGCCACTGAGGCTCTTGACAGGAGACCTTTACAGCCTGCCCATGTGACTCATGAGATGGTTTCATTGTCCATGGCGGTAGGGGCTCTTCTCCATGAGATAATTCAATTCCAAGTTATTTCCTCACCCAGGTTTCCGCTGGTTATTGGTTATCCTTGGTTACAGAGGCACAACCCCTCTTTTGATTGGCTCCGTGCTAAGTTTCTCTCCTGGTCACCTGTTGGAATCAGACAGGAATTATTAGTATACATCTACACCGCTGTTTGTACAGCCGAACTCAGCCATGTTGATGTTTGCATGACACATGTTTAGAATGTGTAGAGGAATGTGGCAGAATCTGCATATCAAAGGAGTTACCTTCAGCCCAAATGGTGCACACAAGCTTCAAAGAGATTGATGACAAAGACAGCCCAGGGCACGTCAGATGGGACTGGCCACAAAGCCAAGTATGGCAATATTAGGAGGGCTGTCATGTGAACACTGATTGGTCCAAACCAAATGGGACTGGCAGTAGGGTGTGGTATGGCTGAGGTGTGTTTGACAAAAAAAGGTTTGCGACCATGAGGTCTCTCTCTGTCTCTGTCCCTCTTCATTCCATCATGAGGTGTAGCGGCGAAGGTCAGATAAGTATGGCGTATATTATTATTGTATTGTATGTTCTGAATGTAAGCTGCGTGATATTGTAATGTCCTTTTATTACTTTATGTCAGCTTTCCTAAATTAATGGAAAATAAATAAGATAGTGTTTTACTAGCAGCAATGTGTGTGTTTTCATAAGTAACTTTATATCAGTGTGCTTAGTAGGGTTGAATAAATTACATAACTATGGGAAGAGACAAGGTAGTAATAGTTTGTAGAGCACATAATGTCTTTCATTTGGCACCCCAGATAACATGTGGCAATCCTAAAAGCTGCATAGAACTTACAGGACAGAAGTGCTCGGATACAAGGCAGCTGATAATGCCACATTAAGTGTGGTAAATCTGTACTATGGATAGGCAAAATTGAATGGTTTTGAATGATATCAGGTAAAAGTGGTAACGAATTAAGAATAGAGAATGCTAGAAGAGCGATTTGTTTTTGTTTTGTGTGAGTTGTAAGAGATAATGATAATTGAGTTTGATTTAGTACTCAATGCAGTGTTGGTACGTTAGTACAAATAGAAGTGTGTATTGTGTGGATTGTATGGTTGTGAAATGGAACTTGTGTATACATATGTTAAAAAGTATGCCTCTGCCAGTTACCATTCATGTGCAGATGAAACTCTTGAAAGCCAGTATAAGATTCTATTATCTCAGTGTCAGCAACATAATAGCAAAGTATCGGGCAAACAGCTAAAAAAAGTTAAGAAAGAAAAGTTGGCTAATGAAATTGCAGTTTTGCTCAGAATTAAAGTTATATCTGAGCAAATGGGGGGGAAGTGGGAAGTAGACAGGAGGCATCTGAGTGAGGACATAGCGGAAGTCAGGGAAAACCTTCTAAAGATTGCAACAGCCTCCAGTGATGAGATGGATGAATTGCAGGCAAAAGCAAAAGATTTGTCAGAGAGAAACGGTGAACTACAAGAACAGATCCACAGTTACAGGATGGACTGTAATATGAAGAGCAAAGTTGTAGAGTCATTGCGAATGAAATTGTCAGAGATGGAAGAGTTGGTTATGTCTTTAGAAAGAGAATTAGCAAATGTACGCTCCCAGCTTCTTACTACAGAGAAAGTTATGGTATCGCTCAATGAGCACAAAGGAACATGCCAATTGGCCGATATCTGCACGATCAATGAGGAGAAGGGCCGTGATGAAACACAGTCTGCTATGGCACCTATAGCTTCAAGGCAGAATGAGAGTTTGATTACAATCCAAGAGAGACTTACTTTGTGCCAGATGTTGGGTGAATTTAATGCCCTGGAATCACCAATGAGTCTGTCCAATAAATTTGAAGCTCTAGTGGTTAAATTCCATTTGAGTAATGAGGATGCATGCTCTCTTCTGAAAGCATGGCTACCAGGACCTTTGGTAGGTCAGTTATCGGCACAAGTTAATGATAACGTAGCAGTTGCAGAGGTGCGGAGGAAAGAGTTGCAGCGTATTGTGGACAGTCGTGATAATGGTATGAGTGATTTGCAACGAATGAAATTTAGGAGAGGAGATGACCCAATTTTGTTCTGCAGTGAGTATCTTGCATTGTATATGAAAGTGTTCAACTGTCCTGACTTATTGGAGGACGATGCAAGTTTCATATACTCAATGGCCAATAAGTGTTATGTAAGCTATCCCACTAGAATGGCTCTGAGGAATGCTAGATCCTACCAAAATTTTGTCAATATTCTCAGAGACTTCTGTCAAGAGTCCAGGGAAAGGGAGTATGGGTCAAAGGCAGATGTGTCCGTAATAAGCAGAGGTACAGGAAGGCAGAGAAAGTTCAGACATAGTAAATGGAATAGACATAGATTTCATAAAGTCCTTAAAATTGCTAGCATTGAACAGGAAACCCCAGAAATACAAGTACCTACAATGAAAACCCCCACCCAGGGCAGGGACAGGGTAAATCAAAGGCCTGATATGAAAGATAGCAGCCAGGACAGATTACACAGTTCTGAAGGAAAGATAAGGAATGACAGTTCACACCCTAAGCACAGCCAGCAACAAGACTGGATGAACATTCCAACATTTGCGCCCTGGGCTAATCTACCATTTTGGCTTGTATGTAATTGGACACAAATGGCATTGACATTTTTCTTGGGTAATATGGCAAAGATTTCCAATACCACTGCGTAGTATAGAAAGGTATGGCAACTATATTGCATTAATGGGAAAGGCTTTGGGGACTTAAAAAGTCAATTGTCATGATAATTGTGTGTAATCACTGTCTTTGTATTTTTTTTCCACAGACCATGAAAGAAGTTAAATGGCTTTAGATACTAACATTTGCATTTGTTTGCAGGTCTGTCAAAGTGAGAACAACAGTGGTAAAATATATGAACATGGGTTAGGTTATTGTAAATGCATAATCGATTATCACATGGTACCATGAGCTCATTAGTTAGTAATTGTTTGCAAACAATGAAAAATAATAGTACTAAAAAGAGTTACAAATGAAGCTAAAATGTTGTGATGATACATATGCTTTGTTTTGTTTTTGTTTTCCCCATTAACTAATTGTATTTCAGATTGGAATAAGCACTCTTTGCAGGAGAAAAATCCATGGATGTTGTCAACTAAAAGTTGAGTGTTTGTCGTTGTTGTATGATGGTTGTCTTGTCGTATGATGGTTGTCTTGTCATGTTGTTTGTGTGATCATGGCCGGATTTTTTAAGTTTTTACATTTTTTTTTTTAATTTATTTTTTTTGATTTTATTTTTTTTTATTTTTTTTTCTTCTAAATTTTTTTTTGTTGATATTGGTTTAGTCCTCTATGTTAGTTATATTTTTATTCAGGTGGAAAAGTAGTAGGTCTAATCCACCTGAAAGGGGGGGAATTGACAATGCCCTCAGTTAGAACCAGTCACCTGAAAAGGGGTAGTGCATACATCGTAAAGATACAGATAGATGCATTGTTTTTTTTAGTTTGTAAAATTTGAAGTTTTTGAGAAGCAACACTGACGTTCAGTTTTAAACGTTTTTTGATCATACCATGGGGATCCATTTTACAGTGGGTGTAGCCTAAAGAGGTCATGGTTGTTTGGATAGTTTGGTCAGAGTTGCAGAAGCCAGGAATACTGAGGTCCTGGGCTCCAAGGAGGGAACTATAAGTAAACATGATAAGCGAGCAGATATTGTGGATAAGAAGTTGATACTGCTCTTGTTTTTCACTTCCAGAATCCAAGTGGAGCGAGAATTGGAGAGGCTTCTGGAAGATGGATGACAGATGATCATCTGGTTGGCAGTTTGTCTGTGCCACACCATACCACAAATTTGTTCTGATAAACATCAGGAGAGGAAAAAAGGAAAAACTTGAAAGATTCAGATTATGCTTGTTTTTTTTGGTATGGACAATTTGGTGCTAATGCGGAATCTGAAAGACTGTGCCTAGCAAGAGAACTTGTGAAATATTTTTGCTGAAGTCTCTCCTGATGAATGCAAACATGTTATTTATACATGTGCAATGGGTTGGAGGTTGGGGAAGAGTTATGACACATCCAATCCGTCAAAACATGAAAATGTAAAATATGTGGTTTTTTTGTTGGAAGGAGGAATTGAAAGAAGAAAGGTGTTAATGTATTACATGTATTGGTGTAACGGAGTGAATATGGTGCAGGTACCCAGGAGGCATACTGGCGCTTATGCATAATAAGGTAGCTGTGGATCAGACTAAAGGGTGCCAGGTGACACATCAATGGGGTGAAAACATCCTCGTAGGGGTGGTGTCTCAATCCAAGCGATCCTAGAGAGAAGCTTTCGGTTACTGGACATGTGGGACACCAGAACTAGACATGGGGAAGATAGGCCCGGTTGGTGTCTCACCTGAGAGGTTGAAACCCTGCACAGATAATGCCAGTAAATACACACAGGAGCATGCTCCGTTAAAATAAAGGGAACAAACGCTGGCTACCAGGGTACAGTAGGACTTCACCACATGGTGCTGCAACATCTCATGGTGGTTGACAAAAACCTATCACCCTATATGTGCTGAGTATACACTGAATCAGGTGCGGTTATTGTACCAGTGACTTACTCCCAGAGATGAGAATGAAGTCCATGCAGGATGCTTATTTCTGAGGAGTAACCCGAAAGAGGAGGGATGTATTCAGCACTATATTGGGGGGGAACAATAGCTGGGATGGGTGTTGTTAATGGAGGGGACATCAGCCTCCTGAGGAACAAACTCACAGCCATAGCTTCAGAGAAGGAGCGTGACTTTGTTACCCCGGGAGATTGGTGGTATCCTTGATAACATTCAATGAAATCACAGAAACACTCAGGTTAGAGTGGCTCCGGATTTTGTCAACCATGTTGAGAGGTTGGTAGGGAAGACAGAAACCTGTCATTGGCTCTGGCGCGCACTCTGTGGCAGGTGGAAATATCAGCCAACATCAAGCTGATTGTACTGTCTCTGTATAAGGGGCAGTGGCCTGATGAGTTAGCATCACCGCTCAGTAAGAGTTTGCCAAAACACGTTGCTTATACTAATCCAAAGTAGTGGTCGAATGCCTGTATGGGTGGTACTAAGTTGGATTGTGAAAGGTGTTATGCTGTAGGTTCTCATATACAGAAGTGCAGACTTGGTCTGTATATTTGGTGGCATCAATGGGCTTACTGACTGGGGACTCTATCTTGTTGCATTTGAGGCTATATCACACATGTGATCAGAGAAGATGAACGCTGGAGGCAGGTTGATATTTCCCTTTGTCGGAAGCATGACCATGATGTCCTTGGTAGGCCAGGTCAATACATGGGGATGAACGAATAATGTTGGGAAGTTATTTCTCTCTGTATTCTGGATGGAGAGGTCATTGCTGGGAAGAAGGCACCCAGGTATTATTTAGGACATAGGCGAGTTTTTGTTTCTTTGTCCTAAGGAATACCGGGGTAGTGTTAGTCATGGGACTCGAGGGTTCCCTGAACCTAACCGTAGGTAGAGGTGCATGGTACACAATGATCTCTGAAATCCAGGTACAGGGGTGGAATTGTGTGGGTTTGGTAATTGTTGTAAACTTATATGTGTAGTTAAGCGATATTTATCTAGAAGGGTCTCCCAGTTGTCTATGCAAGTTGAGGGATGATTTGACAGTGAGCTCTCTGTGTACAAATTGGAGACGTTGCTGCCAAGTCAGAGCCCTGCAACGCCGCTGCGAGCAAGCCTGCCTAATCCCGACCCGTATTTACAGTAAAAGGTTATAGGAGGTTGGGAGCGGGGTGCGTAATACATATATAAGTATATATTATGGTAATAAATTGATTTATGTTTGTGGTAGAGTATGACCTATGGGTATTGTAGGCTAGTAATATGGGCAAGAAGGCCCTCCTCAAGACTCTGGGTCTGAAAGCTGGGTGATATGTTGCTCTGAATGGGTGCTGGTGAATGGTGAATGAATGGGCACCCCTTGCCTGTACTGCCGTCCTGAAGATACCCAAGATACAGAATGGTGACATGGAAGCTGTCGCTGAAGAATGGTGGAGATGTGTCACTCAGTGGCAAAGCGGCACGTGTTGGGAAACATCACGTGGTAAAACAATTATGGACTGCTCCATAGGACCTGTTTCTGCACACGTTGAAAACACAACGTGGTAAGACACTTGTGTACTGTTCCATAAGAGATGTCTCTGGAGCGCTCGTTGGAAACAACCACGCGTTACACAAGCTAAGGACTGTGCCACAGGTGCTGGTTCGGAAGCACATGTTGGGGAACCACACACGTTAAGACAGTTATGGACTGTTCAAAAGGAGCCGTGTCTGAAGAAGGGTGGTATGCGCCTTTTAGGCGCAAAGCGGCATATGTTGGAATCAGACAGGAATTATTATTATACATCTACACCGCTGTTTGTACAGCCGAACTCAGCCATGTTGATGTTTGCATGACACATGTTTAGAATGTGTAGAGGAATGTGGCAGAATCTGCATATCAAAGGAGTTACCTTCAGCCCAAATGGTGCACACAAGCTTCAAAGAGATTGATGACAAAGACAGCCCAGGGCACGTCAGATGGGACTGGCCACAAAGCCAAGTATGGCAATATTAGGAGGGCTGTCATGTGAACACTGATTGGTCCAAACCAAATGGGACTGGCAGTAGGGTGTGGTATGGCTGAGGTGTGTTTGACAAAAAAAGGTTTGCGACCATGAGGTCTCTCTCTGTCTCTGTCCCTCTTCATTCCATCATGAGGTGTAGCGGCGAAGGTCAGATAAGTATGGCGTATATTATTATTGTATTGTATGTTCTGAATGTAAGCTGCGTGATATTGTAATGTCCTTTTATTACTTTATGTCAGCTTTCCTAAATTAATGGAAAATAAATAAGATAGTGTTTTACTAGCAGCAATGTGTGTGTTTTCATAAGTAACTTTATATCAGTGTGCTTAGTAGGGTTGAATAAATTACATAACTATGGGAAGAGACAAGGTAGTAATAGTTTGTAGAGCATATAATGTCTTTCAGCTCCGTGCTAAGTTTCTCTCCTGGTCACCACAATGCAGTGAGACATGCTTCCTGAAGGTAGCCAAGGTCCTGTGCATCTCTACACTCTCCTCCCTGTCGGAGGAGTACCGTGATTTTAGAGATGTCTTTGATAATGGTCAAGCCTGTAGTTTGCCTCCAAACCGGTCTTATGACTGCGCAATTGACCTTCAACCTGGTGCCATACCTCCTCGTGGCCGAGTTTACCCTTTGTCGGTCTTGGAGGATAAGGCCATGGAGGAGTATGTTGCTGACACTTTCTCAAGGTTTCATCCGCAAATCCTCGTCTCCTGCTGGTGCTGTTTTTTTCTTTGTAAAGAAGCGGTGCGGTGAACTGAGACCTTGTATAGATTATAGGGGTCTCAATCGTGTCCCTATTTAAGAATGCCTACCCGATTCCATTGATTACAGAGTTATTTGACCGCATCAAGGGAGCAATGGTAATATCTTTTGGCCTTTGTAACTCCCCGGCAGTTTTCCAGGAATTTATTAACGATGTCCTCCGAGATTTGTTGCAGTTATGTGTGGTGGTTTATCTCAATGATATACTCATATTTTCCAAGTCCCTGGCGAGCCACCACACAGATGTCTGTTGTGTGCTTCAGAAACTAAGAGAGAACAATCTCTATTGTAAACTGGAGAAGTGCGAGTTCCATTGTGAACAGGTTACATTCCTGGGCTATGTCCTTTCCACTGCTGGTTTTTCGATGGACCCAGAGAAACTTTTGGCAGTCCTACAGTGGCCTCAACCCGTGGGTTTACGTCCTCTGCAGCGTTTCCTGGGTTTTGAAAACTACTATCGGAAGTTTATTCGTAACTTCTCGTCTCTGGTCAAGCCCCTGACTGATATGACCAGAAAGGACGGTAAACCACAGAGTTAGTCTCCGGAGTCCATTAAGGCCTTTGAGACTCTCGGCTGCCTTTGTTTCTGCTCCTGTGTTGGCACATCCTGATCCTACATTGCCTTTTATCCTAGAAGTTGATGCTTCTGAGACTGGAGTTGGCGCCCTTCTGTCTCAACGTCCTAACTCAGAGAGCGCTATGCATCCGTGTGGTTACTTTTCCAAGAAATTGTCACCTGCTGAGTGCAATTATGATATTGGTGACAGAGAGCTGTTGGCGATCATTTTGGCCCTGAAAGAATGGAGACATCTCCTTGACGGTACCACTGTGCCTGTTCTTATTCTTACTGACCATAAGAATCTTACATTCTTGTCTGACTCTAAGCGACTCTCTCCCAGAAGGGCACGATGGGCTCTTTTCTTGTTGAGCTTTAATTACATTGTCTCGTTCTTACCAGGTACTAAGAATGCAAGGGCTGATGCCTTGTCACAACAATTTTCCTCCACTTCCAAGTCGAAGTCGGTTCCGGTTCCTATGATTCCTCCTGATCGTATCTTGGCTACGGTTCGTACCAGTCTTCTCCTTTGGGTGACAAAATTCTTGCTGCTCAGGTCCATCTCCTCCTGAGAAACCTTGTGACCGCTGCTTTGTCCCAGAGAGTCTCCGTACTGCTGTGCTCCAGACTTACCATTCTCCCAAGGCAGCTGGCCATCCTGGGAAGAATCAACTCCTTTTGGGCCATTGCCCAACAATTCTGGTGGCCTAGTCTATGGGCTGATGTTACTGCCTTCGTAGGTGCCTGTCCCGTGTGTGCTCAGAATAAGACTCCACAACACCTTTCAGAGGGCCTCCTACAACCCATACCCAATGGAGAGAGGTCCTGGACCCACCTGTCAATGGATTTCATTGTGGAGTTGCCGAACTCCCACGGCAACACTGTTATCCTTATGGTGGTTGACTGGTTCTCAAAGATGTGTCATTGTATTCCACTTAAGAAGTTGCACACCTCTAAGGAACTGGCTTCCATTTTTGCTCGGGAGATCTTTCGCTTACATGGGCTACCCAAGGTTATTGTCTCGGACAGGGTCAGTCAGTTTGTCTCCCGGTTCTGGCGAGCCTTTTGTGCACAGTTGGGAATCCCAGCTTGCGTTCTCTTCTGCGTATCACCCGCAATCTAATTGGCTCGCTCTGCGGCCCCATCAGTCCTTGGAGCAATTCCTACATTGCTATATTTCTGACCACCATAACAACTGGCCAGACCTATTACCATGGGCAGAGTTTGCTCACAACAGTGCCTTGAATTCTGCCTCCCGATTGTCTCCATTTATGGCAAATTATGGTTTCCAACCTTCCATGTTTCCCGACTTATTTGTTCCGCAGAGTATTTCTGCATTAGAGGAGCATCTCCATGGTCTTCGTTCCACTTGGGTACAAGTCCAGGCGGCTTTGCGTCATGCTAATGATAGGTACAGACTCCTTGCTGACCGCATGACGCCTGCCTGTGCCTTCCTACCAGGTTGGGGACAGGGTCTGGCTGTCACCTCGCAACCTCCGGCTTCATGTTCCCTCACTGAAGTTTGCACCTCGGTTTGTTGGGACTTTCCGTATCCTTCACAGGATCAACCCAGTGGCTTCCTCCTAGTATGCGCATCTCAAATGTGTTTCATGTCTCCTTATTGAAACCGTTGGTCCGTAACCGATTTACCACCTCGGTGCCACGCCCTCACTCTATTCAGGTTGAGAACCATGAGGAGTATGAGGTACAATCCATTGTTGACTCCCGTTTGTTCCGCATACAGTACCGGGTGCATTGGAAGGGGTATGGTCCGGAGGAACGCTCTGGGGTTTCATCCTCAAACGTACATGCCCTTGTCCTCCTCTGCGAGTTCCATAGACCTTTTCCCCTCAAGCCCGGTGGCCCTCCGAGGGAAAGGGGTCATTGAGGAGGGGGTACTGTCAGGGCTGGCTTAGCCCTTCCTTCTCTGGTCTGGCTGCTCAGCTGTCGGCTAATTGCCAGTTATCTCTCTCCACAGTCACCCAGCTGTTCCTGATCCTACTCGTCTGACCTGCCTACTTGAAGTTGTCCAGCTCACTTCATCTCTGCCTTCGCCTTGGTCACATCACAAAAAACCATCTCCTGCGATTCTGTTTAAAGACTGGCTTGCTGACATCCCTTCTGGCTCCTTACACTGCTTGCTTTTGCTCCACTTGGATCCCTGACTTCTGGCCTGGCTGATTACCCCGATATGGTTATTGGACTCTGGACTGGCTGACTACTCTATACGGTTACACCCCCAAAACACGTACAATGATCCCCCATGATGAGAGATAGCACATGTTGACATTAGGCATGGAATCACAAGGAAAATGCCCAGTTTGCTTTACAATTTGTGTGCATCTTCCAAATTTGGCTTTGACAGAGGTGACCCCCCCATGTGATGAAGGCAATATCAACACAGTTTGGACATACTCATATCTGATTTTGTCTTCACTTTTCAAAGTTGATCTTTGTAAGTTCCTGAATTCTGTATGTTATGCCTTGATACATGCCTGTTTGCTCAAAAACGGCAAGTTAAATTAATGTTACCAAAAATTCTTTTATATACACCAAATATGTTGGTTTGTTGTAAAACCCTTTTATAAAACGCACATGTGAATGTGCTTTGAGTAAAAAGTTTAATTAACAACAATGCGTGGCTTCCTTTTTCAATGCGCAAAAGCAGTATTTGTAGTAAAGTTGTTGATTTCTGTGTCAATGGGTGTTATTTACTAAAGGCAACTTTGCACTCCAAGTGCAGTTTCAGGTGAACTTTTGCAGTGCACTTGTAGTGCATAGTGGATTTGACTTAAATAACACCCACAGTGCTTTAGGATTTTCCCCAATCAGGCCATTTTCATGACTCCACACATTTATGTCATGGTGCTGAAAATGAGCAATATTTTGGTCAGTAATGCACTACATACATTAACAAAAACATGGTGTGTGTAGCAGACCCACAGCATAATAAGAAGAGACTGTTACCTCATCTCGCACAGAAATTTGTTTTGCACTGTTGAAGAAAAAGGCCCAAAAAACAAAAGAAAAAAAAGCTAGGAGACACCCAAAACAAACCCAAGCAGTAAAGGAAAACAAATATTATTGCAGTTTGAAAGAGAAATTTGTTTAAAAAATGCCTCTCCGACATTGTCTGGCATATCAATGGCCCCCCTACCGCAAAGTACTCAGTGTATCTGTTTCTGACCTCATGGATGCTTTGGGGGGGGGGGGGCAAGCCAGGACGGCCAGCTTCAAGTGCTATCAGGTTGGCATGTTCTGGAAAGTCTGCATCAGGCCCAACTGAGCCCACATAGTTTGGAGAGCACTTTTTTGAAAAAATTGTGCAGAATGCAGCAGGAAAGCACTATATGGTTCAGTTTATATGGGTGTAAAAAATAGGCAGAAAAACGGCTGGCCATTATCCCGAAAGCATTCACCACTCTTCTGGCTCTGGCCAGCCGATAATTAAAAACCCTCTGGTCCGGGGTGAAGGTCCTCATCGCGAATGGCTGCATAAGATGGTCCCCCAGTGCAAACACTTCATCCGTGACAAAGACGAAGGGGAGTCCTTCCACATTCTCCTCTGGAGGTGGCCCAAACTACCACCCTGGAGTAGCTAGTACAACTCTGTCTGCACGATCACTCCACCATCCGACCATTTTTCCCACATACAGGAACTCGTATGTTCCTGACACCACCGCCAATCACGATACTATTATACCCCTTATAATTATAATAGTAGGACCCCGAGTTGGGAGGGTATGATGATGCGGACATGTTTCCCATCAATTGCACCTCCACAATTGGGAAAGTCCCAATGGGTGGCAAAGTGGGAGGCTACAGTCTGCCATTCCTGTGACGTTGAAGGAAACTGTGGAGTCAAACAAGAAAATATTTTTTTTTAATTTTGCACATCAGATTAGACAAAAAACATTTTTGGCAAAGATCAGTATAACATTTTTGGAAATGTGTATTGAAAGCCAAAAGTATAAGGTCCCCTCATCAGATTCCTCACCCCATCTGATGGCCCATTGCAAAAAATTAGGGGAGGGGGGGTGTTTTGGACGGGTAACCCTTTCCACTTCATTGAGAGCTGAATGCATAAATAATGTGTGATACTTTGGCCATCCCCTCATTACTTACACTATTGGCAGGCCACTGGACAGGTAAAAAGTGTCATAATCCAAAAAAACAAACAAAAAAAAACTAACTATGAACAAATGGAAGCACATTTTTACATTCTGCTATTACCTATCAAGATAATAATAGGAGAAAAATCTTAAAACAGTAGCATTTGAAAGTATTGAGGCAGGCCCCTGCACTACATGCTTTGGTGAATTCAGCCATAAATCTGACCACAAAAGAGGTAGGTATAGTGTGTATGGGTTTGGCAAAGTCAGTAGATAGAGGATTGGTATCAACTGACTTAGCAGTTGGGGGAGGGGGGATTTCTAATGAATTTGGCCCACCAAATAAAAAAGCCTCTGCCACTCTCCATGAATTTAAAGACACATAACATTTGTACATATTTTAGGGGGTGTTTAGGGGAAAGCACTACTATGGAGCTGACAAAATACATTGCTAAGTGACTAGGCTAGAGGTGTTTATGGGCCCAGAAGAGCATGCTAGGGAGGTTAGTGAAGGCAAATATGCATGAAGGACAAAAAGGGAAGTTTAAAAGCTTCCAGCATGCATGAGGACAAAGGGGCACATCGTATTACAGCATATTACAATGATGGTAATTATGGAATGAGTAAAGAAATACAATACATTAGCAAACATTAAATACATAGAATGTGATGTTAAAGGAGAAATCTTACCTTAATATAGTCCTTCTGCAGGAATGAATGATGGCAGAACAGGTCTCTGGAATAATGATCCCCAGAGCTGAGGGGAGATGCCTGTAGAGAACTTGAGGTCCTGAAGGCTTCTCCCTGTCACCAAGTACCACAACGTGGCAACTAGCCTCTGCTCGGGAGTGATGGCTTGCCGCATCCAGGTATCCTGCCTGCTGATATAAGGGGTCAGTAAAGCAAACAGACGGTGAAAAATGGGGTCCGTCATCCTGAGATTATTCCTGAAATCATCAGGATTATTCTCCTGGATCTCACGAAGCAAAGGCATGTGCAAGAATTGGTCACGCTGGAGCAACCAATTCTTGCTCCATGAAATCCTCCTCATCCTGTTCATGGACTGGGCTTGTGTCAAAGCTAAAAGCCCAACACAAAGCCCTTGCACAGCATGAATTCTACGAAGAGTATGTACACTCAACATGGCGTCAAAAGGGTCGGCTGGTCAGAATGGACTAACAGAAAGCACTGATAAACAGCAAGGCCTGAAAGAACGAACTGAAAACCAGAAACGAGCGGACAATAAGCACTGAAAATCAAAGCATACTATATAAATATAGGCTGCAATGACAAACAAATGAGAACTGACTACACGCACTGATAAGCAGATACGCACCGACAAGCACAAACTGTAGAGCAGTAACGGTCTGAAGCACAAGTCTGAAAAGCGTGAATCATCTCTAACCAAACTTCTACTAACACACGATAAATGCAAGATCAGCAGAAGGAGCCCAAAGGACGCCGCACGTGGTGCTGAACTTCCCTTTTATAGTCCCGTCATACGCGCTTTACGCCACCACATTCTTGACAATGGGAAATTCCGACAACTTTGTCCGACCGTGTGTATGCAACGCACTTTTCGGGAAAAAAAAATCAGTCGGAAAAAAGTCTGATGGATTTTGTGGTCGGAATGTCCGACCGTGTGTATAAGGCATTAGTATAAGTATACAGGGATGTTACCAAAAGTTTATGGATTTGTGGTCACCCTGGATTGAATTCTCGAGCTCACACTTGCTGAGGTCCTACCTTTTGAAAAGTTACTGTTTATGGGTGGGGCGTGGACTCGGGTTGGTTGTTTAGCCTGGTGGTTGGGAGGGGGCTTCCCAGAGGTCTGTGTTTTGTTTTGTGTATGTTTATTTATTTTTTATTTATTTTTTTCCTTGTCATTTTTTTACTTTTAATTTTTATTTATTTATTTTTTCCTTTTTTGGGGCAGTTATCTGTCGATAGCACAAAGTAGTCATTATGGAAAAAAAGGTAAAAATACCCATCTATATTGATTTCAGTACATTCAGTACATTTCTAGTTTGTATGAATTGACTGATATAAGTTCTGTTTTAACAACAATAATATAAGGATTAGGGATGAGCCGAACACCCCCCGGTTCGGTTCGCACCAGAACTTTCGAACGGACCCCAAATTTGTACGAACTTTAGAACCCCATTGAAGTCTATGGGACTCGAACGTTCGAAATTAAAAGTGCTAATTTTAACGGCTAATATGCAAGATACTGTCCTAAAAAGGGTTTGGGGACCTGGCTCCTGCCCCAGGGGACATGGGTCAATGCCTAAAATGTTTTTAAAAATGGCCGTTTTGGCGGGAGCACTGATTTTAATGACGATTAAAGTGAAAAAAAAGTGAAATATTCCTTTAAATATGGTGCCTGGGGGGTGTCTGTAGTATGCCTCTGAAGTGCCACGTGTTTCCCATGTTTAGAACAGTCCCTGCACAAAATGACATTAAACGGAAATAACATCATTTAAAACTGCTCGCGGTTTTAATGTTATATCTGGTTCCTGCAATATGCGTTCCTTTGGGTCTTGTACGCATATTAAGGGGAACACCATACCCATATTAAAAAAAGGAAATGCATGTGGCCCCCAGGCCCTATATACTCAGAACAGCAGTATAGAAGCGGTGCAAACAAGACAGGGACTGTGTAGGTTTGTTGTGTCAAGTTGAATCTGTTTGTAATTTTCAACTGGTACATTTTTAAAGTGTAGCTCCAGTCAAAAAAACTATTTTTAAGCTTTTTGGAAAACATAGGGAAGGGTTATCACCCCTGTATAATTTGTTTTGTCGTACATATTTGCTCATCTCACTTGCTGTTGTCTCCTTCCGTTTGCAAGTAGGAGATGTTTGTAAGTTGGATGTTTGAAAGTAGGGGCCTGCCCTATATGCTCTGCAGAAATGGCGGAACAAGGTGTTGGTTTTGCCACAACATTGTAAGCCCTCAAAGTGACTCTTGGTGGGCGCTGGAGCGCCCTGCTGTGAACGATTATATCAAGAATTGTAATTACGTGCCATTGTTGAACAGTGGTAGAAGTGGTAGAAAAATTGACCTTTGGTGGTTGTGGTGCTAGTGCCACAACACTATAAGTCCTCACAGTTACTCTGGGTGGGCACAGGAACGGGCCCTCCTGTGAAATATTATATCAAGAATTGTAATTACATGTCCCTGTTAAACAGGGGCAGAAAACTTGGGCCTTAGGCACTGGTGCTGGTGCCACCACACTGCAAACTCTCCCATATACTCTAGTTTTATTGCAGGAATTAGCCCTGCTGCAAAGCATTGCATCAAAAATTGTAAATAAACGCCCCTGTTAAACAGGGGCAGAAAAATTGGGCTGATGGTATCACCCAGAACCAGAAATGTTCTTCCAACATATCAGCGGAGGAGGAAGAGGATAGACAATTAACATAACAGGACAGTCAGTCAGCATCAGCATAGGCAGTCTTGAAGGGATGTGATATTTCAAAAAAAATTATTCTGTTACATCAGCTTCAGGTGCTTGGTAGCTGTGGGTGATCCAAGACTGATTCATCTTGATGAAGGTCAGTCGATCAACTGATTCGGTGGACAGGCGCACCCTGTGATCGGTAACAAAGCCACCAGCAGCACTGAAGGTGCGTTCCGAAAGAACGCTGGATGCAGGACAGGCCAGTAGCTCAATTGCATATTGTGCAAGCTCTGGCCAGTGATCCATCCTCAAGACCCAGTAAGCCAGAGGATTTTCGGTGGGAAAGGTGTCCAAGTCTGACCTTGCCCCTAGGTATTCCTGCACCATGTAAATCAGACGCTGGCGATGGTTGCTGGAACCGATCATACCTTGGGGCTGCGGACTAAAAAATTGTCTGAAAGCATCAGACGGCCACCTTCTCCACCGCTCCTTCTGACCGATGCCTCAGCAACACATTGTCCAGGACCAGGAGTTTGTAACCTCCCATTCTCTGGGAACGCATTGCACAGACCTTTCTGCAAGGCCTCCCGGAGATGTCTCATCCTCTGCTCCCTCTGCGATGGCAAGATAAGGTCGGCAACCTTACTCTTGTACCGTGGATCAAGGAGAGTGGCCAGCCAGTAATGGTCCCTCTCCTTGATCCGAAGAATACGAGGATCCTTCCGCAGGCTTTGCAGGATCAGGGAGGCCATGCAGCGTAGGTTAGCTGAGGCATTCGGTCCGGAGTCCTCTGGGTCACTAAGGGCAACATGATCCGCAGCTACCTCCTTCCAGCCATGTACAGGTCCACGTGTTTCTTGGGACTGTAAATCATCCCTACAAGACTGCTGCTGCTGATGCTGAGTGCCAGCCTCCACCTCCATGCTGACACAATCATTCTCCTCCTCCTCTTCCTCCTCCTCATCCTCTTCCTGTGCGATGGGTGGCACAGCAGGAACACTGTCTGGATAAAGGGGGCCTTGAGAGGCAAGGAAGTCCTTCTCTTCCTGCCTCTGTTCTGCCTCAAGTGCCCTGTCCATTATTCCACGCAGCGTATGCTCCAAGAGGTGGACAAGAGGTACAGTGTCACTGATGCATGCACTGTCACTGCTCACCATCCTTGTGGCCTCCTCAAACGGTGATAGGACAGTGCATGCATCTCTGATCATGCCCCACTGGCGTGGTGAGAAAAAACCGAGCTCCCCTGACCCTATCCTGGTGCCGTAGTCGCACAGGTACTCATTGATGGCCCTCTGCTGTGTGTGCAGCCGCTGCAGCATGGCCAACGTTGAGTTCCACCTGGTGGGCATGTCACATATAAGGCGGTTCTTGGGCAGGTTCAACTCCTTTTGGAGCTCAGCCAGCTGAGCACAGGCATTAAATGATCGGGGGAAATGCACACAGACTTTCCTGGCCTGCTTCAGGACATCCTGTAAGCCGGGGTACCTTCCCAAGAACCGCTGCACCACCAGGTTAAGGACGTGAGCTACACAGGGCACATGGGTCAGTTGTCCCTGTCGGAGGGCGGAGAGGAGGTTGGTGCCATTGTCGCAAACCACCATTCCTGGCTTAAGCTGGCGTGGCGTCAACCACCTCTCAGCCTGCCCCTGCAGAGCTGACAAAACATCCGCCCCAGTGTGGCTCCTGTCCCCCAAACAAACCAGCGCAAGCACGGCATGGCATAGTTTTGCCTGCGTACTTGCGTAGCCCCTGGAACGCCTACGGAGCACCGCTGGTTTTGAGGACAGAGCACTGGAAGAGGCCATGGAGGAAGAAGAAGAGGAGGGGGTGGAGGAGAGAGGTGTGTCACAACCAATAGTAGCATTTTGGAGGCGTGGTGGCGGAACAACCTCCAACACTACTGCACCTTGTCCTGCATCCTTCTCAGCTGCCAGAAGAGTGACCCAATGGGCCGTGAAAGACAGGTAATGTCCCTGTCCATGCCTGCTGGACCATGAGTCAGCGGTAATATGCACCTTACCGCTGACCGCCCTGTCCAGCGAGGCAAGGACATTGCCTTCCACATGCCGGTAGAGAGCCAGAATCGCCTTCCGTGAGAAAAAGTGGCGTTTGGGGACCTGCCACTGAGGAACCGCACATTGTACAAACTCACGGAAGGGGGCCGAGTCTACCAACTGAAAAGGCAGCAGTTGAAGTGCTACCAATTTAGCCAAGCTAGCATTCAACCGCTGGGCATGTGGATGGCTAGGAGTGAACTTCTTTTGCCGGTCCAGCAGCTGGGGCAGGGACATTTGCCTGCTATAATCGGACGTGGGTGTACTGCTAGCAGAGTGCCCGGAAGCACTTGGCTGTGACACACCTAATTCTACACCTTCATTCCTCTCAGAGCAGGTTTCAGAGAGGACTGGAGGTCTAGTGGGGTTGGAGATGCCAGCTGATGAGGAGCAAGGAGAGGTCCGCTTTGTTCTTTGGTGTGGGTCTTTGAGGTACGCTTGCCAACGAGCTGCATGGCAGGTCAACATATGTCTGGTCAAGCATGTGGTGCCCAAGCAGCTGATGTTTTGGCCACGCGAGATACGCTTCAGACATATGTTGCAAATAGCAGCGGTGCGATCTGATGCACTCGTCTCAAAAAAGGCCCACACCAAAGAACTTTGAGAATAACGTGCAGAGGCAGCGCCCTGCACAGGCCGAGCTCTGCGGTGTGATTCAGTCGGTGTGCTGCCCCTAAGCTGGCCCCCGGAGGGCATCCTGCCTCATTGGACATGTGCCTCCTCCTCCTCCTCTCTCCTACCAGGCATCCACGTGGAGTCAGTGCCCTCATCATCCCCTCCCTCTTCATCACTGTAGCAAACCTGGCAATATGCTGCAGCTTGTGGAACATGACTGCCAGATTGCTGTCCTTCTTGAGCATCCCCTCTCTCTGCATTCACGCTACTGCCTTCCTCTAGCTGAGTGTCATCATCAGAGCCTACAAAACACTGGGCATCCTCCTGGAGCATGTACCCAACACTGTGCTCAAAGAGTTCTGGAGACTCCTCAGGAGGACGTGGTGGGTCTAGGGAAGGAGTCACTGTGGATGACATTGAGACGAGGGAAGACGATGCGTTGGCAGCTGCTTTGCTAGTACCCTGAGACTGGGTGAGAGAGGATGAGGAGGATGAAGAGGGCTTGGTCATCCACTCTACCAAGTTGTTGGCATGTTGCGGTTCAACATGTCCAGCTGCCGAAAAGGACAAGCGTGTCCCATGGCCATGTGCTGATGACAATGCACCGCGTCCACGACCAGCACTGTTGTCTCTAGACACAGAGCCTGCTTGCCCTCTTTTATTGGCTCGCGCCTGTCTGCCTCTCCTTGCTGGCCTTCCAGACATGGCAATGGCCTGAAAGGAGTTGGGTAAAACAGCAGTTGGGTAGTGTATATTGTGCAGGAGGCACACAACACCCACTAACTACTGCAGATGCATTTATTATAGAACACCAGAGATAAAGGGGTATACTGTAATGGAGTCACACAACACCCACTAAGCCCTGCAGATGGCTCTATTAGAGAACAGCAATAAAGGGTAGATACAGGTGTATATTGTGCTGGAGGCACAAAACACCCACTAACTCCTGCAGATGCCTTTATTATAGAACACCAGAGATAAAGGGGTATATACAGATGTATACTGTGCTGTGCTGGAGGCACACACAACTTCCAATAACTCCTGCAGATGGCAAGTGGGCTCAAATAGAGAAGAGCTATGTAGGTGGATATAGCGGTGTGTACTGGGTACAGAGCATGCACAAGCTCCTAACACTACTGACTGCAAGCTCTATTATAAAAGATAGATCACTAGCTATATAGGTGAGGTGAATATAGCGGTGTATACTGAGGTCAGGGCACGCAGACAACAACCACTACAGAAGAGCAAGATCGCAAATCGGCCGATAATGATCGGTGTATACTGTGTTGAAGGTACACAGAACACCCACTAACTGCTTCAGACGCCAACACACTACACAAGGCCGCCGCGCTGGCGGCCTTATATAGTGTGGGGCGTGTACTACACAGCCTGAGCTATGATTGGCCACAGGCATCCTGCCTGTGGCCAATCATGGTTCTCCTCGCTGCTGGCGCTGTGATTGGCCAAGCATGCGGGGTCACAGTGCATGCTTGGCCAATCATGAGCCAGCAATGCACTGCGCTGACGCAGTGCATTGTGGGCCATGGCCGCCACACGAATTTGGCGCGAACGGCCCATAACGTTCGGAATTCGCCGAACGGGCGAACAGCCGATGTTCGAGTCAAAGGTATGTTCGAATCGAACACGAAGCTCATCCCTAATAAGGATATATGGGAATATGCTATTTTGATAAATACTTAATAAAATGTAATTATTAAAAAAAAAAACCCCCCCTGCTTTCTTTGTGGTCACACTAGTCATCAGTCCAGCTGGCTGACTCTTCACCAGCGCACATGGCTGACTCTCATGAGATCTCTCAGGGAAGGATTGAAGACTTATGCCCCGTACACACAGTCAAACATTCCGACAACAAAATCCATTGGATTTTTTCAGACGGATGTTGGCTCAAACTTGTCTTGCATATTGGACTACAGTCGCACAAAGTTGTTGGAATTTCCGATCGTCAAGAACACGGTGACGTACAACGCGTACGATGGGAGTATAAAAGGGAAGTTCATCACCACGTGCGGCACCCTTTGGGCTCCTTCTGCTGATTTTTTTCGCATGTTAGTAGAAGTTTGGTTAGAGACGATTCGCGCTTTCAGATTTGTGCTTCAGATTGTTATTGCTCTTCAATTTGTGCTTGTGGGTTTGTATCTGCTTTTCAGTGCGTGTAGTCAGTTCGCATTTGTTTGTCAGTGCCTGCTATTTATAGTAGTACCATATTTGATTCCCAGTGCTTTCTTGTCCACGCGTTGCTGATTTTCAGTTCATTCTTTCAGGCCTTGCTGTTTTTCAGTGCTTTCTGTTAGTCCATTTTGACCAGCTGGCCGTTTTGAAGCCATCTTGCATGTACATACTGCTCGTAGAGTTTGTGCTGTGCAGGGGCTTAGTGTTGGGCTTTTAGCTTTGACACAAGCCCAGTCCATGAACAGGATGAGCATGAGTTAATGGAGCAAGAATTGGTTGCTCCAGCGTGACCACTTCTCGCACATGCCTTTGCTTCGTGAGATCCAGGAGAATAATCCTGATGATTTCAGGAATTATCTCAGGATGACAGACCCTATTTTTCACTGTCTGTTGGCTTTTCTGTCCCCTTATATCAGCAGGCAGGCCTTATATGCATGCAGCAAGCCATCACTCTGGAGAAGAGGCTAGTCGCCACTTTGCGGTACTTGGTGACTGGGAGAAGCCTGCAGGACCTCAAGTTCTCCACAGGCATCTATCGCCACTTTGCGGTACTTGGCGACTGGGAGAAGCCTGCAGGACCTCAAGTTCTCCACAGGCATCTATCCCCAGGCATCATTATTCCAGAGACCTGTTCTGCCATCATTCAGGTCCTGCAGAAGGACTATATTAAAGCAAATTTTCTCCTTTAGCATCACATTCTATGTATTTAGTATCAATAGTGTTTATTGAATAATAAAAGAATTAAAGCTGGATTGCACTGTGGAAAAAAATATTAAAAGCCAGCAGCTACAAATACTGCAGCTGCTGACTTTTAATAAATGGACACTCACCTGTCCCGGGGTCCAGCGATGCCGGCAGCCGATCAATCGCTCAGCTCTCGGCTGCTGCCGCCACCATTCTAGGTGAGGGAATCAGGAAGTGAAGTGCTGCGGCTTCACTTCCCGGTTCCCTACTGCGCATGCGCGAGTCGCGCAGCGCAATAGGAATTGTCCGCGCTGTCTCTGGGACCCGTGTGTCCCAGCAGACAGCGTGCAGGGACAGGAAGAGGCATAGACTCCCAGGGGAGTCTTTGACAGGTATCTGCACCCCCTCCCCCCTGAAAGGTGCCAATTGTGACACCGGAGGGGGGAGGGTTCCGATCAGCGGAAGTTCCACTTTAGGGTGGAACCCCGCTTTAACAAAAATAAAACAGTTTGAATGACAGTATACAAAAGGTATCATGACTCCATTTATAGTACATATACAAGTTATAGTTGTGGTGTTAGGTACAAAATAAAACAACTAGATGCCAAACTACAGACAGACATGCATAATTAGAATACACATTCTCTAAAATCTGATCAGAAGTTAAAAACGGAGAGGAATGAAGGCAAAAAGAGCAGAGATTGCTAACACAGTACCTTTCTCGCGTAGTAGTGTCAGGCTCATTCTTGTAGGTCATTTGTTCTGAGCAGAACTGAACCATTCTAACCATGGTTGTCATAGTACACGTTTACATGCTAAATTTCCCTGGGAGGCAGCAAACATCAGCTCATAATTTATATGTCGGTCTACCATCCTTATTATCTCTTTCAAATTCGGTATTTCAGCAGTTCTCCACTTCTTTACGATCGCTAATCTAGTACCCACTAAAATATGAAAAACTACCAATCTTTGTTGCTTGGGGATTCTATCTATTCCCAACGACAAGATTGCTAGGCCCGGATTCCTGTGAATACGCGAGTCGGTAATCTGGTCTATTAAATCGAAGACTTGACGCCAAAGATTGTTCAGTTTTGGACATGCCCAGATTATGTGGCCACGTGACCCCCTATTCCCGCATTGTCTCCAGCACAGAGGTGATGTTTGGGGATGAAAGCCAGCCATTCTCATGGGAGTTAAATACCACCAGAGAAGAATCTTAGTAGAAAGTTCCCATAAGTTCACGTATTTAGTAGCCATGTAGATGATTTTTACTGACTCTTGCCACTGGTTTACAGAGTAAGAAGACCCCAATTCGAGTTCCCAAGATCCCATAGAAGGAGACCCAAGGAACTCGGATTTATGATTCAGGAAATTGTAAAATAGGGATATACCTTTAATTGCATTTAATTTTATAATACAAATATATTCTGACCGGTAGGGATATTAGACATGTGCAAAAGGAAAAAATTTGTTTCGTTTCGTTTTAATTTGCGAATTAATTCATTTCGTTTAGTTATATTCGTTAAATTCTTTTTCAGATTTAGTTTCGTTTTCTAACGAATTTGAAAAATCGGTCGCATTTGAAAATATTTCAACCAAATTCGAAAATATTTCTACCGGATTCTAAATGATTTCAACATGATTCGAAACTATTTCAACATGATTCAAAACTATTTCAACCGGATTTGAAAATATTTTGCGACCCGATTTTAGGGCCATGTATATCGGGGTCACTTCGTGCTAGAAACCCCAAATAGAGATGTTGTAGTGTTAGTTCTATTGTGTTTGCATACCAATTTTGGTGTTTCTAGCTATAAGTGACCCCGAGATATGTGGCCCCAAAATGCAATTCTCTGCTGCAGAAAAGTGCTTGACATTTTGTGACCCGAATTTGGGGCCACGTATCTTGGGGTCACTTGGTGCTAGAAACCCCAAATTTGGAGATGTTGTAGTGCTATTTCTATTGTGTTTGCATACCAAATTTGATGTTTCTAGCTATAAGTGACCCCGAGATATGTGGCCCCAAATTTGGGTCACAAAATGTAATTCTCTGCTGCACAAAAGTGCTTGACATTTTGTGACCCGAATTTGGGGCCACTTATCTCGGGGTCACTTGGTGCTAGAAACCCCAAATTTGGTGTTTCTAGCTATAAGTGACCTCGAGATATGTGGCCCCCAAAGTCAGGTCGCAAAATGTCATTCTCTGCTGCAGAAAAGTACTTGGCATATTGCCCATATCTGGGGTCACTTGGTGGCAGGTGACATGGCAAGTGGACAATCCACAACTTGGTCACGTGGCACTCCTGGCCAGTCACATGGCACTCGTGTTAGGAAACGTGGCACTCGTGGCAGGTGTTGCGGCAAGTGGACAATACACAACTTGTGGCAGGTGACGTGGCAAGTGGACTGTAGTAATATGGCTGAACCAGAGTGACTGCATCTTTATAAGTTCATATAGGATTAACCTGGGTAACTTTACTAGCTGGTTTAGATTCTGTATCTGCAGACTGTAGCAGTTTTTCTGTAAACATGCACATAGGGAAATATAGCTTGCATAGGCAGTCTCGTTCTATGCTGTCTAAATAAAGAGATTGTGTCACAATATGTCTGGGCCACATATCCCATGACTGATGTAGAAGCAGATGACATGAGTAATGATATGTAATGATATGTAATGATGGTGTGTAATGTACGTCTCTATATTAACCACACCCATATTCTATGCAATGATTGGCTGATAAGGGTGCATATAAAATGCAGTCCCTCCCACAATATATTAGACAACTCCTGAACTTTGGTCTCGACTTGTCTCTCCTTGTGTTTGTCAGGATGTTTGTCTCCTTAATACTGCAGTATTAAGTAAAGGGTTCCGTGAGTATTGTAATTGCGTTAGTTACACCTAGCTGGTCTTTGTCAGGTATATAGAAATATCATTTTAATCACAACAGAATGGAGGCACTCGCTGAGATTTTGGAATTTAGGAATTTAGGACTTGGCAGGGTGTGGTCAAACGTTGAAGCTTTGACAGACACAACCCTGGCCAGATAAATTTTAGTTAAGAGAATTGTGAGACGGGCCAGGCTGTTAAGAAGTGGCTTATGAGAAGCCTGTGTGTGTGTCCTTGGTGGGACTCTGTTTAAAAACCTAATATTAGGCTCCTTTAGGGAAGGAGAAGGGGAAAAAAGGGTAATGAGGCAATTTCCAATTACTACCAGAACCCACAAAACTGCTACAAACTTTTGCTATATCTGGCCTTTCTTGTCTATCGCATTTGCATTAAAGTAATAAGATATCTGTTGTGTTGTGTGGGATACAGGGCTGTATGGGGTAAGGCAGCCCCTGTTTTCACTGTTATATGATGTCCCAAAAGGGGAAAATTAGATTAGAGTGAAGTAAATTTCCCTTGTTATGTTTAGGTACTGTATCGTGGGTAGGGTGAGTACTGTTATATGCATGTTCATATAAGTTTGCTAAGGTATTCTTTGAAGAGACAATGGTATAGTATATGAATATTATGACTTCTCCCCTTAGAGCTCTGGAATGATAGGTGCTTGATTCTGCTTGAGAAGTGCATAATTTGTTGCACATGTTTAAAATGTGTTTTGGTAACTCTTGAAAGGGTATCGGAATGGTATTTTTTGCAGGTTGTAAAATGTATAGGTGGAAGGGGGTTGATTTTGACAGGTGGGTATTTTGGAAGAATGCCCAGGAGTGATGAGATTTAAGTAAGTGAGTAGGATGTTAATTAAGAATATCCTACATTTGTTGAGGGTAAAGTAAGTGAAGTTAGAAGGTAAAGGAGAGATTTGAGTTATTTATTAAAGGAAGGTGTGCATTGTGCAAGGTTTTTCACTGCATTGTTCTTTTTATATACAAGCCGGGTTTCAAAACCATTTTAGAACTGACATAGAAGGAAGAGAAAAAAAAAAGTGAAGGAAAGTTGCATTTAAAAACGGGAAGTTAGCAGAGCTTGTTTTGAGAGTTAAAGGGGACATTCTATTTGCGTTGAGGAAATGATTTTAAAGGACAGCCGGGATGGGAGGTTTTGGGCAGGTAAGGAAATTAACACAGAGAGAGTTTTGTTTAAAATAAGGATTTTTAAAGTGTCACAGCTGGTTTCATTTGGATTGTCAGATAAAAGGTGTGGTTAAACTAGGGATGTGCAGATCAGTACAGATCCCTGTTTGGCAACGGGCACGGGAAAAAGGTTCAACCAAGGGTAAAAAGAGAGAGAGCTGGTGGGGAGGCTAGAAACCTTGTTGAAAGCACCACACCTCATGAAATGAGCAGCCCTGGTGCTGGGGTCTCGTGAGACTTTTGCGGGATTACGATACCAGAGATTCATAGAGACATCAAGATGTTGGTTTATTGGGCAGTGATTAAATTGCTGCTGGATGCACTGACAGGGGGACATGGTTACTGTTTTGGGGGGTCTGAGTTAGGTAGAGGGAGAATATGAATCTTCCTGCTTCCCCCCTCAGATTGCCCCAGATTCCCTCATCGCTCTCCGATTCTCCACCTCTGAGCTGGTGGGTTTGGGGGTGTGAATTCTGACATGGATCTCCGGTGAGTGAATTGTGAATTTTTGTCTTGTCTTGGAATTCCAATTTAGAGTACAAGATTGTTTTTGTTTTCTGAATTCAGATAGATGGTTGGGTAGTTGATATATGTCCTATGATCCTGCCAAGACAGAGAGCGTTGCTAAAGTGGGCAGGTGAAAGGGACAGAGTAGGGTACTCATCTGTATCTTGTTTCGGGTGGAAGAGGGGAACAAACTTCAACTATATTTTCACCACGGGTTTTATGGGGAGTATAATTTTTATATTTGTATTCCATAGTCAGCGAGTCAGGGACTTGCTGAAGTGGAAAATGAATGTTAACGAAGGATCTGATTCAGAAAAGTTATCTATAAAAGGTACATGTTTATTGTTAAAATGTTGCAACTAGTGTCAGTCTATTCATGACTAGGGATGGCCGAACGGTTCACCCGGCAGTTGGTTCGCGGCGAATTTCGGCTCTACGCGGTCCGCCCTATCGGCGGACTATTGCCGCTGTTCGCCCGGCGGACTTCCGTGTTTTTACTGTGTAACAGAACTTTGACCTATGATGACACATCCATCATGTGGTACAGGACAGCCAATTGAGACATTACAGCACATGGACACTTGGACATTCCCCCTAACTTATAAATAGACCCGATCCGGCGGTCATTTTACATTCTTTCGTATGTCACTATAGGGAGAGGTTGCTGTGTGGATCAGGGAGAGACCCCAGTGACCCAAATCGCTAGCTATTAGGTCCACAAAAGTTATTTTAAGGACTGGTATGGTATAGGTGTTAGGTGTAGTTCAGGATATAGGTTTGAGGCACTGATATTCAACTCATTGTTGCTGCAGATTGTCTTTTGTCAGGGCTGAGAGAGGGACAGGACGCTGTGTGCAGCAGGGACAGTCAGTTTAATCATTAGCTGTTACTATTAGGTCCACAAAAGTCCTTTTCAGGACTGGTATGGTAAAGTAGTACAGGATATAGTTTTGAGTGCTATTCAAGTTCTTGTTGCAGGAGCCTGTGTTTTGTCAGTTTAAATAGGGACAGGCAGGAAGCTATGTGTGGCAGTGAGGGACAGTCAGTTTAATCAGTAGCTGTTACTATTAGGTCCACAAAGGTTCTTTTCAGGACTGGTATGGTAATAGGCTTGTACACGTATAATATTCTTTCTTCCAAATATAGAAAGAATATTATACTTGACTGCTGCCCTTCTGCTGCAGTAGTCCTTTATGAGTATAGGGACTGAGGTACAGTCTGCTAATCACAACCTACTAGTTCCACAAAGGTCCTTATAAGGACTGGTAAGGTATAGTGTACTACAGTACATAGGGTTGAGTGAGGTACAGTCTGCTATTCCTTAAGGACTGGTATAGGTCCACAATATATAGGGTTGAGATGCACTACTGCTGACTGCTGCCCTATTCTGCAGCAGTCCTTTATCAGTATAGGGATTGAGGTACAGTCTACTAATCACAACCTACTAGTTGCACAACGGTTCTTATAAGGACTGGTAAGGTATAGTGTACTACAGTACATAGGTTTGAGTGAGACCCAGTCTGCTATTCCTTAAGGACTGGTATAGGTCCACAATATATAAGGTTGAGGTGCACTACTGCTGACTGCTGCCCTATTCTGCAGCAGTCCTTTATGAGTATAGGGACTGAGGTACAGTCTGCTAATCACAACCTACTAGTTGCACAAAGGTCCTTATAAGGACTGGTAAGGTATAGTGTACTACAGTACATAGGGTTGAGTGAGGTACAGTCTGCTATTCCTTAAGGACTGGTATAGGTCCACAATACAGTATATAGGGTTGAGGTGTACTACTGCTGACTGCTGCCCTATTCTGCAGCAGTCCTTTATCAGTATAGGGATTGAGGTACAGTCTACTAATCACAACCTACTAGTTGCACAAAGGTTCTTATAAGGACTGGTAAGGTATAGTGTACTACAGTACATAGGTTTGAGTGAGACCCAGTCTGCTATTCCTTAAGGACTGGTATAGGTCCACAATATATAAGGTTGAGGTGCACTACTGCTGACTGCTGCCCTATTCTGCAGCAGTCCTTTATGAGTATAGGGACTGAGGTACAGTCTGCTAATCACAACCTACTAGTTCCACAAAAGTCCTTATAAGGACTGGTAAGGTATAGTGTACTACAGTACATAGGGTTGAGAGAGGTACAGTCTGCTAATCCTTAAGGACTGGTATAGGTCAACAATATATAGGGTTGAGGTGCACTACTGCTGACTGCTGCCCTATTCTGCAGCAGTCCTTTATCAGTATAGGGCCTGAGGTACAGTCTGCTAATCACAACCTACTATTTGCACAAAGGTCCTTCTAAGGACTGGTAAGGTATAGCGTTCTACAGTATATAGGGTTGAGTGAGGTACAGTCTGCTAATCCTTAAGGACTGGTATAGGTCCACAATATATAGGGTTGAGATGCACTACTGCTGACTGCTGCCCTATTCTGCAGCAGTCCTTTATCAGTATAGGGACAGAGGTACAGTCTGCTAATCACAACCTAATATTTGCACAAAGGTCCTTCTAAGGACTGGTAAGGTATAGTGTACTACAGTACATAGGGTTGAGTGAGACCCAGTCTGCTATTCCTTAAGGACTGGTATAGGTCCACAATATATAAGGTTGAGGTGCAGTACTGCTGACTGCTGCCCTATTCTGCAGCAGTCCTTTATCAGTATAGGGACTGAGGTACAGTCTGCTAATCTCAACCTACTTGTTCCACAAAAGTCCTTATAAGGACTGGTAAGGTATAGTGTACTACAGTACATAGGGTTGAGTGAGGTACAGTCTGCTAATCCTTAAGGACTGGTATAGGTCCACAATACAGTATATAGGGTTGAGGTGCACTACTGCTGACTGCTGCCCTATTCTGCAGCAGTCCTTTATCAGTATAGGGATTGAGGTACAGTCTACTAATCACAACCTACTAGTTGCACAAAGGTACTTATAAGGACTGGTAAGGTATAGTGTACTACAGTACATAGGTTTGAGTGAGACCCAGTCTGCTATTCCTTAAGGACTGGTATAGGTCCACAATATATAAGGTTGAGGTGCACTACTGCTGACTGCTGCCCTATTCTGCAGCAGTCCTTTATGAGTATAGGGACTGAGGTACAGTCTGCTAATCACAACCTACTAGTTCCACAAAGGTCCTTATAAGGACTGGTAAGGTATAGTGTACTACAGTACATAGGGTTGAGTGAGGTACAGTCTGCTATTCCTTAAGGACTGGTATAGGTCCACAATACAGTATATAGGGTTGAGGTGTACTACTGCTGACTGCTGCCCTATTCTGCAGCAGTCCTTTATCAGTATAGGGATTGAGGTACAGTCTACTAATCACAACCTACTAGTTGCACAAAGGTTCTTATAAGGACTGGTAAGGTATAGTGTACTACAGTACATAGGTTTGAGTGAGACCCAGTCTGCTATTCCTTAAGGACTGGTATAGGTCCACAATATATAAGGTTGAGGTGCACTACTGCTGACTGCTGCCCTATTCTGCAGCAGTCCTTTATGAGTATAGGGACTGAGGTACAGTCTGCTAATCACAACCTACTAGTTCCACAAAAGTCCTTATAAGGACTGGTAAGGTATAGTGTACTACAGTACATAGGGTTGAGAGAGGTACAGTCTGCTAATCCTTAAGGACTGGTATAGGTCAACAATATATAGGGTTGAGGTGCACTACTGCTGACTGCTGCCTTATTCTGCATCAGTCCTTTATCAGTATAGGGCCTGAGGTACAGTCTGCTAATCACAACCTACTATTTGCACAAAGGTCCTTCTAAGGACTGGTAAGGTATAGCGTTCTACAGTATATAGGGTTGAGTGAGGTACAGTCTGCTAATCCTTAAGGACTGGTATAGGTCCACAATATATAGGGTTGAGATGCACTACTGCGGACTGCTGCCCTATTCTGCAGCAGTCCTTTATCAGTATAGGGACAGAGGTACAGTCTGCTAATCACAACCTAATATTTGCACAAAGGTCCTTCTAAGGACTGGTAAGGTATAGTGTACTACAGTACATAGGGTTGAGTGAGACCCAGTCTGCTATTCCTTAAGGACTGGTATAGGTCCACAATATATAAGGTTGAGGTGCACTACTGCTGACTGCTGCCCTATTCTGCAGCAGTCCTTTATCAGTATAGGGACTGAGGTACAGTCTGCTAATCTCAACCTACTTGTTCCACAAAAGTCCTTATAAGGACTGGTAAGGTATAGTGTACTACAGTACATAGGGTTGAGTGAGGTACAGTCTGCTATTCCTTAAGGACTGGTATAGGTCCACAATATATAGGGTTGAGGTGCACTACTGCTGACTACTGCCTTATTCTGCAGCAGTCCTTTATCAGTATAGCAACTGAGGTACAGTCTGCTAATCACAACCTACTAGTTGCACAAAGGTCCTTATAAGGACTGGTAAGGTATAGTGTACTACAGTACATAGGGTTGAGTGAGGTACAGTCTGCTATTCCTTAAGGACTGGTATAGGTCCCCAATATATAGGGTTGAGGTGCACTACTGCTGACTGCTGCCCTATTCTGCAGCAGTCCTTTATCAGTATAGGGACTTAGGTACAGTCTGCTAATCACAACCTACTAGTTGCACAAAGGTCCTTATAAGGACTGGTAAGGTATAGTGTACTACAGTACATCGGGTTGAGTGAGACCCAGTCTGCTATTCCTTAAGGACTGGTATAGGTCCACAATATATAGGGTTGGGGTGCCCTACTGCTGACTGCTGCCCTATTCTGCAGCAGTCCTTTATCAGTATAGGGACTGAGGTAGAGTCTGCTAAAAACAACCTACTAGTTGCAAAAAGGTCCTTCTAAGGACTGGTAAGGTATAGCGCACTACAGCATATAGGGTTGATTGAGGTACAGTCTGCTAATCCTTAAGGACTGGTATAGGTCCACAATATATAGGGTTGAGGTGCACTACTGCTGACTGCTGCCCTATTCTGCAGCAGTCCTTTATGAGTATAGGGACTGATGTACAATCTGCTAATCACAACCTACTATTTTCACAAAGGTCCTTCTAAGGACTGGTAAGGTATAGTGTACTACATTATATAGGGTTGAGTAAGGTACAGTCTGCTAATCCTTAAGGACTGGTATAAGTCCACAATATATAGGGTTGAGGTGCACTACTGCTGACTGCTGCCCTATTCTGCAGGAGTCCTTTATGAGTATAGGGACTTAGCTACAGTCTGCTAATCACAACCTACTAGTTGCACAAAGGTCCTTATAAGGACTGGTAAGGTATAGTGCACTACAGTACATAGGGTTGAGTGAGACCCAGTCTGCTATTCCTTAAGGACTGGTATAGGTCCACAATATATAGGGTTGGGGTGCACTACTGCTTACTGCTGCCCTATTCTGCAGCAGTCCTTTATAAGTATAGGGACTGAGGTACAGTCTGCTAAACACAACCTACTAGTTGCACAAAGGTCCTTATAAGGACTGGTAAGGTATAGCGTACTACAGTACATAGGGTTGAGCGAGGTACAGTCTGCTATCCCTTAAGGGCTGGTATAGGTCCACAATATATAGTGTTGAGGTGCACTACTGCTGACTGCTGCCCTATTCTGCAGCAGTTCTTTATCAGTGTAGGGACTGAGGTACAGTCTGCTAAACACAACCTACTAGTTGCAAAAAGGTCCTTATAAAGACTGGTAAGGTATAGTGTACTACAGTACTTAGGCTTGAGTGAGGTACAGTCTGCTATTCCTTAAGGACTGGTATAGGTCCACAATATATAGGGTTGAGGTGCACTAATGCTGACTGCTGCCCTATTCTGCAGCAGTCCTTTATCAGTATAGGGACTTAGGTACAGTCTGCTAAACACAACCTACTAGTTGAAAAAAGGTCCTTATAAGGACTGGTAAGGTATAGCGTACTACAGCATATAGGGTTGAGTGAGGTACCGTCTGCTAATCCTTAAGGACTGGTATAGGTCCACAATATATAGGGTTGAGGTGCACTACTGCTGACTGCAGCCCTATTCTGCAGGAGTCCTTTATGAGTATAGGGACTGAGGTACAGTCTGCTAATCACAACCTACTATTTGCACAAAAATCCTTCTAAGGACTGGTAAGGTATAGCGTAGTACAGTATATAGGGTTGAGTGAGGTACAGTCTGCTAATCCTTAAGGACTGGTGTAGGTCCACAATATATAGGGTTGAGGTGCACTACTGCTGACTGCTGCCCTATTCTGCAGCAGTCCTTTATGAGTATAGGGACTGAGGTACAGTCTGCTAATCACAACCTACTAGTTGCACAAAGGTCCTTATAAGGACTGGTAAGGTATAGTGTACTACAGTACATAGGGTTGAGCGAGGTACAGTCTGCTATCCCTTAAGGTCTGGTACAGGTCTACAATATATAGAGTTGAGGTACACTACTGCTGACTGCTGCCCTATTCTGCAGCAGTCCTTTATCAGTATAGGGACTTAGGTACAGTCTGCTAATCACAACCTACTATTTGCACAAAGGTCCTTCTAAGGACTGGTAAGGTATAGCGTAGTACAGTATATAGGGTTGAGTGAGGTACAGTCTGCTAATCCTTAAAGACTGGTATAGGTCCACAATATATAGGGTTGAGGTGCACTACTGCTGACTGCTGCCCTATTCTGCAGCAGTCCTTTATGAGTATAGGGACTGAGGTACAGTCTGCTAATCACAACCTACTATTTGCACAAAGGTCCTTCTAAGGACTGGTAAGGTATAGCGTACTACAGTATATAGGGTTGAGTGAGGTACAGTCTGCTAATCCTTAAGGACTGGTATAGGTCCACAATAATTAGGGTTGAGGTGCACTACTGCTGACTGCTGACTGCTGCCCTATTCTGCAGCGGTCCTTTATCAGTATAGGGACTGAGGTAAAGTCTGCTAATCACAACCTACTAGTTCCACAAAGGTCCTTATAAGGACTGGTAAGTTATAGTGTACTACAGTACATAGGGTTGAGTGAGGTACAGTCTGCTATTCCTTAAGGACTGGTATAGGTCCACAATAAATAGGGTTGAGGTGCACTACTGCTGACTGCTGCCCTATTCTGCAGCAGTCCTTTATCAGTATAGGGACTGAGGTACAGTCTGCTAATCACAACCTACTAGTTGCACAAAGGTCCTTATAAGGACTGGTAAGGTATAGTGTACTACAGTACATAGGGTTGAGTGAGGTACAGTCTGCTATTCCTTAAGGACTGGTATAGGTCCACAATATATAGGGTTGAGGTGCACTACTGCTGACTGCTGCCCTATTCTGCAGCAGTCCTTTATCAGTATAGGGACTGAGATACAGTCTGCTAATCACAACCTACTAGTTGCACAAAGGTCCTTATAAGGACTGGTAAGGTATAGTGTACTACAGTACATAGGGTTGAGAGAGGTACAGTCTGCTATTCCTTAAGGACTGGTATAGGTCCCCAATATATAGGGTTGAGGTGCACTACTGCTGACTGCTGCCCTATTCTGCAGCAGTCCTTTATCAGTATAGGGACTTAGGTACAGTCTGCTAATCACAACCTACTAGTTGCACAAAGGTCCTTCTAAGGACTGGTAAGGTATAGTGTACTACAGTACATCGGGTTGAGTGAGACCCAGTCTGCTATTCCTTAAGGACTGGTATAGGTCCACAATATATAGGGTTGGGGTGCACTACTGCTGACTGCTGCCCTATTCTGCAGCAGTCCTTTATCAGTATAGGGACTGAGGTAGAGTCTGCTAAAAACAACCTACTAGTTGCAAAAAGGTCCTTCTAAGGACTGGTAAAGTATAGCGTCCTAAAGCATATAGGGTTGATTGAGGTAAAGTCTGCTAATCCTTAAGGACTGGTATAGGTCCACAATATATAGGGTTGAGGTGCACTACTGCTGACTGCTGCCCTATTCTGCAGCAGTCCTTTATCAGTATAGGGACTGAGGTACAGTCTGCTAATCACAACCTACTAGTTGCACAAAGGTCCTTATAAGGACTGGTAAGGTATAGTGTACTACAGTACATCGGGTTGAGTGAGACCCAGTCTGCTATTCCTTAAGGACTGGTATAGGTCCACAATATATAGGGTTGGGGTGCACTACTGCTGACTGCTGCCCTATTCTGCCGCAGTCCTTTATCAGTATAGGGACTGAGGTAGAGTCTGCTAAAAACAACCTACTAGTTGCAAAAGGGTCCTTCTAAGGACTGGTAAGGTATAGCGTCCTAAAGCATATAGGGTTGATTGAGGTACAGTCTGCTAATCCTTAAGGACTGGTATAGGTCCACAATATATAGGGTTGAGGTGCACTACTGCTGACTGCTGCCCTATTCTGCAGTAGTCCTTTATGAGTATAGGGACTGATGTACAGTCTGCTAATCACAACCTACTATTTTCACAAAGGTCCTTCTAAGGACTGGTAAGGTATAGTGTACTACATTATATAGGGTTGAGTAAGGTACAGTCTGCTAATCCTTAAGGACTGGTATAGGTCCACAATATATAGGGTTGAGGTTCACTACTGCTGACTGCTGCCCTATTCTGCAGCAGTTCTTTATCAGTGTAGGGACTGTGGTACAGTCTGCTAAACACAACCTACTAGTGGCAAAAAGGTCCTTATAAAGACTGGTAAGGTATAGTGTATTGCAGTACTTAGGTTTGAGTGAGGTACAGTCTGCTAATCCTTAAGGACTGGTATAGGTCCACAATATATAGGGTTGAGGTTCACTACTGCTGACTGCTGCCCTATTCTGCAGCAGTTCTTTATCAGTGTAGGGACTGTGGTACAGTCTGCTAAACACAACCTACTAGTTGAAAAAAGTTCCTTATAAGGACTGGTAAGGTATAGCGTACTACAGCATATAGGGTTGAGTGAGGTACCGTCTGCTAATCCTTAAGGACTGGTATAGGTCCACAATATATAGGGTTGAGGTGCACTACTGCTGACTGCTGCCCTATTCTGCAGGAGTCCTTTATGAGTATAGGGACTGAGGTACAGTCTGCTAATCACAACCTACTATTTGCACAAAGGTCCTTCTGAGGACTGGTAAGGTATAGCGTAGTACAGTATATAGGGTTGAGTGAGGTACAGTCTGCTAATCCTTAAGGACTGGTGTAGGTCCACAATATATAGGGTTGAGGTGCACTACTGCTGACTGCTGCCCTATTCTGCAGCAGTCCTTTATGAGTATAGGGACTGAGGTACAGTCTGCTAATCACAACCAACTATTTGCACAAAGGTCCTTCTAAGGACTGGTAAGGTATAGCGTACTACAGTATATAGGGTTGAGTGTGGTACAGTCTGCTAATCCTTAAGGACTGGTATAGGTCCACAATAATAAGGGTTGAGGTGCACTACTGCTGACTGCTGCCCTATTCTGCAGCGGTCCTTTATCAGTATAGGGACTGAGGTAAAGTCTGCTAATCACAACCTACTAGTTCCACAAAGGTCCTTATAAGGACTGTTAAGTTATTGTGTACTACAGTACATAGGGTTGAGTGAGGTGCAGTCTGCTATTCCTTAAGGACTGGTATAGGTCCAAAATATATAGGGTTGAGGTGCACTACTGCTGACTGCTGCCCTATTCTGCAGCAGTCCTTTATCAGTATAGGGACTGAGGTACAGTCTGCTAATCACAACCTACTAGTTGCACAAAGGTCATTATAAGGACTGGTAAGGTATAGTGTACTACACTACATAGGGTTAAGTGAGGTGCAGTCTGCTATTCCTTAAGGACTGGTATAGGTCCACAATATATAGGGTTGAGGTGCACTACTGCTGACTGCTGCCCTATTCTGCAGCAGTCCTTTATCAGTATAGGGACTTAGGTACAGTCTGCTAAACACAACCTACTTGTTGCAAAAAGGTCCTTATAAGGACTGGTAAGATATAGCGTACTACAGCATATAGGGTTGAGTGAGGTACCATCTGCTAATCCTTAAGGACTGGTATAGGTCCACAATATATAGGGTTGAGGTGCACTACTGCTGACTGCTGCCCTATTCTGCAGCAGTCCTTTATCAGTATAGGGACTTAGGTACAGTCTGCTAAACACAACCCACTAGTTGCAAAAAGGTCCTTATAAGGACTGGTAAGGTATAGCGTACTACAGCATATAGGGTTGAGTGAGGTACCGTCTGCTAATCCTTAAGGACTGGTATAGGTCCACAATATATAGGGTTGAGGTGCACTACTGCTGACTGCTGCCCTATTCTGCAGGAGTCCTTTATGAGTATAGGGACTGAGGTACAGTCTGCTAATCACAACCTACTATTTGCACAAAGGTCCTTCTAAGGACTGGTAAGGTATAGCGTAGTAAAGTATATAGGGTTGAGTGAGGTACAGTCTGCTAATCCTTAAGGACTGGTGTAGGTCCACAATATATAGGGTTGAGGTGCACTACTGCTGACTGCTGCCCTATTCTGCAGCAGTCCTTTATCAGTATAGGGAATGAGGTACAGTCTGCTAATCACAACCTACTATTTGCACAAAGGTCCTTCTAAGGACTGGTAAGGTATAGCGTACTACAGTATATAGGGTTGAGTGAGGTACCGTCTGCTAATCCTTAAGGACTGGTATAGGTCCACAATATATAGGGTTGAGGTGCACTACTGCTGACTGCTGCCCTATTCTGCAGGAGTCCTTTATGAGTATAGGGACTGAGGTACAGTCTGCTAATCACAACCTGCTATTTGCACAAAGTTCCTTCTAAGGACTGGTAAGGTATAGCGTAGTACAATATATAGGGTTGAGTGAGGTACAGTCTGCTAATCCTTAAGGACTGGTATAGGTCCACAATAATTAGGGTTGAGGTGCACTACTGCTGACTGCTGCCCTATTCTGCAGCGGTCCATTATCAGTATAGGGACTGAGGTAAAGTCTGCTAATCACAACCTACTAGTTCCACAAAGGTCCTTATAAGGACTGGTAAGGTATAGTGGACTACAGTATATAGGGTTGAGTGAGGTACAGTCTGCTAATCCTTAAGGACTGGTATAGGTCCACAATATATAGGGTTGAGGTGCACTACTGCTGACTGCTGCCCTATTCTGCAGCAGTCCTTTATCAGTATAGGGACTTAGGTACAGTCTGCTAATCACCACCTACTAGTTGCACAAAGGTCCTTATAAAGACTGGTAAGGTATAGTGTACTACAGCATATAGGGTTGATTGAGGTACAGTTTGCGAATCCTTATGGACTGGTATAGGTCCACAATATATAGGGTTGAGGTGCACTACTGCTGACTGCTGCCCTATTCTGCAGCAGTCCTTTATGAGTATAGGGACTGATGTACAGTCTGCTAATCACAACCTACTATTTTCACAAATGTCCTTCTAAGGACTGGTAAGGTATAGTGTACTACAGTATATAGGGTTGAGTAAGGTACAGTCTGCTAATCCTTAAGGACTGGTATAGGTCCACAATATATAGGGTTGAGGTGCACTACTGCTGACTGCTGCCCTATTCTGCAGCAGTCCTTTATGAGTATAGGGACTGAGGTACAGTCTGCTAATCACAACCTACTATTTGCACAAAGGACCTTATAAGGACTGCTAAGGTATAGTGTACTACAGTACATAGGGTTGAGTGAGGTATAGTATGCTATTCCTTAAGGACTGGTATAGGTCCACAATATATAGGGTTGAGGTGCACTACAGCTGACTTCTGCCCTATTCTGCAGCAGTCCTTTATCAGCATAGGGACTGAGGTACAGTCTGCTAATCACAACCTACTAGTTGCACAAAGGTCCTTATAAGGACTGGTAAGGTATAGTGTACTACAGTACATAGGGTTGAGTGAGGTACAGTCTGCTATTCCTTAAGGACTGGTATAGGTCCACAATATATAGGGTTGAGGTGCACTACTGCTGACTGCTGCCCTATTCCGCAGCAGTCCTTTATCAGTATAGGGACTTAGGTACAGTCTGCTAAACACAACCTACTAGTTGCAAAAAGGTCCTTATAAGGACTGGTAAGGTATAGCGTACTACAGCATATAGGGTTGAGTGAGGTACAGTCTGCTAATCCTTAAGGACTGGTATAGGTCTACAATATATAGGGTTGAGGTGCACTACTGCTGACTGCTGCCTTATTCTGCAGCAGTCCTTTATCAGTATAGGGACTGAGGTACAGTCTGCTAATCAAACCTACTAGTTGCACAAAGGTCCTTATAAGGACTGGTAAGGTATAGTGTACTACAGTACATAGGGTTGAGTGAGACCCAGTCTGCTATTCCTTAAGGACTGGTATAGGTCCACAATATATAGGGTTGGGGTGCACTACTGCTGACAGCTGCCCTATTCTGCAGCAGTCCTTTATAAGTATAGGGACTGAGGTACAGTCTGCTAAACACAACCTACTAGTTGCACAAAGGTCCTTATAAGGACTGGTATGTTATAGCGTACTACAGCATATAGGGTTGAGTGAGGTACAGTCTGCTAATCCTTAAGGGCTGGTATAGGTCCACAATATATAGTGTTGAGGTGCACTACTGCTGACTGCTGCCCTATTCTGCAGCAGTCCTTTATCAGTATAGGGACTGAGGTACAGTCTGTTAATCACAACCTACTAGTTGCACAAAGGTCCTTATAAGGACTGGTAAGGTATAGTGTACTACAGTACATAGGTTTGAGTGAGGTACAGTCTGCTATTCCTTAAGGACTGGTATAGTTCCACAATATATAGGGTTGGGGTGCACTACTGCTGACTGCTGCCCTATTCTGCAGCAGTCCTTTATCAGTATAGGGACTGAGGTACAGTCTGCTAATCAGAACCTACTATTTGAACAAAGGTCCTTATAAGGACTGTTAAGGTGTAATGTACTACAGTACATAGGGTTGAGTGAGGTACAGTCTGCTATTCCTTAAGGACTGGTATAGGTCCACAATAATTAGGGTTGAGGTGCACTACTGCTGACTGCTGCCCTATTCTGCAGCGGTCCTTTATCAGTATAGGGACTGAGGTAAAGTCTGCTAAACACAACCTACTAGTTCCACAAAGGTCCTTATAAGGACTGGTAAGGTATAGTGTACTACAGTACATAGGGTTGAGTGAGGTACAGTCTGCTATTCCTTAAGGACTGGTATAGGTCCACAATATATAGGGTTGAGGTGCACTACTGGTGACTGCTGCCCTATTCTGCAGCAGTCCTTTATCAGTATAGGGACTTAGGTACAGTCTGCTAATCACAACCTACTAGTTGCACAAAGGTCCTTATAAAGACTGGTAAGGTATAGTGTACTACAGTACATAGGGTTGAGTGAGACCCAGTCTGCTATTCCTTGAGGACTGGTATAGGTCCACAATATATAGTGTTGGGGTGCACTACTGCTGACTGCTGCCTTATTCTGCAGCATTCCTTTATCTGTATAGGGACTGAGGTACAGTCTGCTAAAAACAACCTACTAGTTGCAAAAAGGTCCTTATAAGGACTGGTAAGGTATAGCGTACTACAGCATATAGGGTTGATTGAGGTACAGTCTGCAAATCCTTATGGACTGGTATAGGTCCACAATATATAGGGTTGAGGTGCACTACTGCTGACTGCTGCCCTATTCTGCAGCAGTCCTTTATGAGTATAGGGACTGATGTACAGTCTGCTAATCACAACCTACTATTTTCACAAAGGTCCTTCTAAGGACTGGTAAGGTATAGTGTACTACATTATATAGGGTTGAGTAAGGTACATTCTGCTAATCCTTAAGGACTGGTATAGGTCCACAATAATTAGGGTTGAGGTGCACTACTGCTGACTGCTGCCCTATTCTGCAGCAGTTCTTTATCAGTGTAGGGACTGAGGTACAGTCTGCTAAACACAACCTACTAGTGGCAAAAAGGTCTTTATAAAGACTGGTAAGGTATAGTGTACTGCAGTACTTAGGTTTGAGTGAGGTACAGTCTGCAATTCCTTAAGGACTGGTATAGGTCCACAATATATAGGGTTGAGGTGCACTACTGCTGACTGCTGCCCTATTCTGCAGGAGTCCTTTATGAGTATAGGGACTGAGGTACAGTCTGCTAATCACAACCAACTATTTGCACAAAGGTCCTTCTAAGGACTGGTAAGGTATAGTGTACTACAGTATATAGGGTTGAGTGTGGTACAGTCTGCTAATCCTTAAGGACTGGTATAGGTCCACAATAATTAGGGTTGAGGTGCACTACTGCTGACTGCTGCCCTATTCTGCAGCGGTCCTTTATCAGTATAGGGACTGAGGTAAAGTCTGCTAATCACAACCTACTAGTTCCACAAAGGTCCTTATAAGGACTGTTAAGTTATTGTGTACTACAGTACATAGGGTTGAGTGAGGTACAGTCTGCTATTCCTTAAGGACTGGTATAGGTCCACAATATATAGGGTTGAGGTGCACTACTGCTGACTGCTGCCCTATTCTGCAGCAGTCCTTTATCAGTATAGGGACTGAGGTACAGTCTGCTAATCACAACCTACTAGTTGCACAAAGGTCCTTATAAGGACTGGTAAGGTATAGTGTACTACACTACATAGGGTTAAGTGAGGTGCAGTCTGCTATTCCTTAAGGACTGGTATAGGTCCACAATATATAGGGTTGAGGTGCACTACTGCTGACTGCTGCCCTATTCTGCAGCAGTCCTTTATCAGTATAGGGACTTAGGTACAGTCTGCTAAACACAACCTACTAGTTGCAAAAAGGTCCTTATAAGGACTGGTAAGATATAGCGTACTACAGCATATAGGGTTGAGTGAGGTACCGTCTGCTAATCCTTAAGGACTGGTATAGGTCCACAATATATAGGGTTGAGGTGCACTACTGCTGACTGCTGCCCTATTCTGCAGCAGTCCTTTATCAGTATAGGGACTTAGGTACAGTCTGCTAATCACAACCTACTATTTGCACAAAGGTCCTTCTAAGGACTGGTAAGGTATAGCGTAGTACAGTATATAGGGTTGAGTGAGGTACAGTCTGCTAATCCTTAAGGACTGGTGTAGGTCCACAATATATAGGGTTGAGGTGCACTACTGCTGACTGCTGCCCTATTCTGCAGGAGTCCTTTATGAGTATAGGGACTGAGGTACAGTCTGCTAATCACAACCTACTATTTGCACAAAGGTCCTTCTAAGGACTGGTAAGGTATAGCGTAGTACAGTATATAGGGTTGAGTGAGGTACAGTCTGCTAATCCTTAAGGACTGGTGTAGGTCCACAATATAGAGGGTTGAGGTGCACTACTGCTGACTGCTGCCCTATTCTGCAGCAGTCCTTTATGAGTATAGGGACTGAGGTACAGTCTGCTAATCACAACCAACTATTTGCACAAAGGTCCTTCTAAGGACTGGTAAGGTATAGTGTACTACAGTATATAGGGTTGAGTGTGGTACAGTCTGCTAATCCTTAAGGACTGGTATAGGTCCACAATAATTAGGGTTGAGGTGCACTACTGCTGACTGCTGCCCTATTCTGCAGCGGTCCTTTATCAGTATAGGGACTGAGGTAAAGTCTGCTAATCACAACCTACTAGTTCCACAAAGGTCCTTATAAGGACTGTTAAGTTATTGTGTACTACAGTACATAGGGTTGAGTGAGGTACAGTCTGCTATTCCTTAAGGACTGGTATAGGTCCACAATATATAGGGTTGAGGTGCACTACTGCTGACTGCTGCCCTATTCTGCAGCAGTCCTTTATCAGTATAGGGACTGAGGTACAGTCTGCTAATCACAACCTACTAGTTGCACAAAGGTCCTTATAAGGACTGGTAAGGTATAGTGTACTACACTACATAGGGTTAAGTGAGGTGCAGTCTGCTATTCCTTAAGGACTGGTATAGGTCCACAATATATAGGGTTGAGGTGCACTACTGCTGACTGCTGCCCTATTCTGCAGCAGTCCTTTATCAGTATAGGGACTTAGGTACAGTCTGCTAATCACAACCTACTATTTGCACAAAGGTCCTTCTAAGGACTGGTAAGGTATAGCGTAGTACAGTATATAGGGTTGAGTGAGGTACAGTCTGCTAATCCTTAAGGACTGGTATAGGTCCACAATATATAGGGTTGAGGTGCACTACTACTGACTGCTGCCCTATTCTGCAGGAGTCCTTTGTGAGTATAGGGACTGAGGTACAGTCTGCTAATCACAACCTACTATTTGCACAAAGGTCCTTCTAAGGACTGATAAGGTATAGCGTAGTACAGTATAAAGGGTTGAGTGAGGTACAGTCTGCTAATCCTTAAGGACTGGTGTAGGTCCACAATATATAGGGTTGAGGTGCACTACTGCTGACTGCTGTCCTATTCTGCAGCAGTCCTTTATGAGTATAGGGACTGAGGTACAGTCTGCTAATCACAACCAACTATTTGCACAAAGGTCCTTCTAAGGACTGGTAAGGTATAGCGTACTACAGTATATAGGGTTGAGTGTGGTACAGTCTGCTAATCCTTAAGGACTGGTATAGGTCCACAATAATTAGGGTAAAGGTGCACTACTGCTGACTGCTGCCCTATTCTGCAGCGGTCCTTTATTAGTATAGGGACTGAGGTAAAGTCTGCTAATTACAACCTACTAGTTCCACACAGATCCTTATAAGGACTGTTAAGTTATTGTGTACTACAGTACATAGGGTTGAGTGAGGTACAGTCTGCTATTCCTTAAGGACTGGTAAAGGTCCACAATATATAGGGTTGAGGTGCACTACTGCTGACTGCTGCCCTATCCTGCAGCAGTCCTTTATCAGTATAGGGACTGAGGTACAGTCTGCTAATCACAACCTACTAGTTGCACAAAGGTCCTTATAAGGACTGGTAAGGTATAGTGTACTACACTACATAGGGTTACGTGAGGTGCAGTCTGCTATTCCTTAAGGACTGGTATAGGTCCACAATATATAGGGTTGAGGTGCACTACTGCTGACTGCTGCCCTATTCTGCAGCAGTCCTTTATCAGTATAGGGACTTAGGTACAGTCTGCTAATCACCACCTACTAGTTGCACAAAGGTCCTTATAAAGACTGGTAAGGTATAGTGTACTACAGTACATAGGGTTGAGTGAGACCCAGTCTGCTATTCCTTGAGGACTGGTATAGGTCCACAATATATAGTGTTGGGGTGCACTACTGCTGACTGCTGCCTTATTCTGCAGCATTCCTTTATCTGTATAGGGACTGAGGTACAGTCTGCTAAAAACAACCTACTAGTTGCAAAAAGGTCCTTATAAGGACTGGTAAGGTATAGCGTACTACAGCATATAGGGTTGATTGAGGTACAGTCTGCGAATCCTTATGGACTGGTATAGGTCCACAATATATAGGGTTGAGGTGCACTACTGCTGACTGCTGCCCTATTCTGCAGCAGTCCTTTATGAGTATAGGGACTGATGTACAGTCTGCTAATCACAACCTACTATTTTCACAAAGGTCCTTCTAAGGACTGGTAAGGTATAGTGTACTACATTATATAGGGTTGAGTAAGGTACATTCTGCTAATCCTTAAGGACTGGTATAAGTCCACAATATATAGGGTTGAGGTTCACTACTGCTGACTGCTGCCCTATTCTGCAGCAGTTCTTTATCAGTGTAGGGACTGAGGTACAGTCTGCTAAACACAACCTACTAGTGGCAAAAAGGTCCTTATAAAGACTGGTAAGGTATAGTGTATTGCAGTACTTAGGTTTGAGTGAGGTACAGTCTGCTATTCCTTAAGGACTGGTATAGGTCCACAATATATAGGGTTGAGGTGCACTACTGCTGACTGCTGCCCTATTCTGCAGCAGTCCTTTATCAATATAGGGACTTAGATACAGTCTGCTAAACACAACCTACTAGTTGAAAAAAGTTCCTTATAAGGACTGGTAAGGTCTAGCGTACTACAGCATATAGGGTTGAGTGAGGTACCGTCTGCTAATCCTTAAGGACTGGTATAGGTCCACAATATATAGGGTTGAGGTGCACTACTGCTGACTGCTGCCCTATTCTGCAGGAGTCCTTTATGAGTATAGGGACTGAGGTACAGTCTGCTAATCACAACCTACTATTTGCACAAAGGTCCTTCTAAGGACTGGTAAGGTATAGCGTAGTACAGTATATAGGGTTGAGTGAGGTACAGTCTGCTAATCCTTAAGGACTGGTGTAGGTCCACAATATATAGGGTTGAGGTGCACTACTGCTGACTGCTGCCCTATTCTGCAGCAGTCCTTTATGAGTATAGGGACTGAGGTACAGTCTGCTAATCACAACCAACTATTTGCACAAAGGTCCTTCTAAGGACTGGTAAGGTATAGCGTACTACAGTATATAGGGTTGAGTGTGGTACAGTCTGCTAATCCTTAAGGACTGGTATAGGTCCACAATAATAAGGGTTGAGGTGCACTACTGCTGACTGCTGCCCTATTCTGCAGCGGTCCTTTATCAGTATAGGGACTGAGGTAAAGTCTGCTAATCACAACCTACTAGTTCCACAAAGGTCCTTATAAGGACTGTTAAGTTATTGTGTACTACAGTACATAGGGTTGAGTGAGGTACAGTCTGCTATTTCTTAAGGACTGGTATAGGTCCACAATATATAGGGTTGAGGTGCACTACTGCTGACTGCTGCCCTATTCTGCAGCAGTCCTTTATGAGTTTAGGGACTGAGGTACAGTCTGCTAATCACAACCTACTATTTGCACAAAGGACCTTATAAGGACTGGTAAGGTATAGTTTACTACAGTACATAGGGTTGAGTGAGGTACAGTCTGCTATTCCTTAAGGACTGGTATAGGTCCACAATATATAGGGTTGAGGTGCACTACTGCTGACTGCTGCCCTATTCTGCAGCAGTCCTTTATCAGTATAGGGACTGAGGTACAGTCTGTTAATCACAACCTACTAGTTGCACAAAGGTCCTTATAAGGACTGGTAAGGTATAGTGTACTACAGTACATAGGTTTGAGTGAGGTACAGTCTGCTATTCCTTAAGGACTGGTATAGGTCCACAATATATAGGGTTTAGGTGCACTACTGCTGACTGCTGCCCTATTCTGCAGCAGTCCTTTATCAGTATAGGGACTGAGGTAAAGTCTGCTAATCACAACCTACTATTTGCACAAAGGTCCTTCTAAGGACTGATAAGGTATAGCGTAGTAAAGTATATAGGGTTGAGTGAGGTACAGTCTGCTAATCCTTAAGGACTGGTGTAGGTCCACAATATATAGGGTTGAGGTGCACTACTGCTGACTGCTGCCCTATTCTGCAGCGGTCCTTTATCAGTATAGGGAATGAGGTACAGTCTGCTAATCACAACCTACTATTTGCACAAAGGTCCTTCTAAGGACTGGTAAGGTATAGCGTACTACAGTATATAGGGTTGAGTGAGGTACAGTCTGCTAATCCTTAAGGACTGGTATAGGTCCACAATAATTAGGGTTGAGGTGCACTACTGCTGACTGCTGCCCTATTCTGCAGCGGTCCATTATCAGTATAGGGACTGAGGTAAAGTCTGCTAATCACAACCTACTAGTTCCACAAAGGTCCTTATAAGGACTGGTAAGGTATAGTGGACTACAGTATATAGGGTTGAGTGGGGTACAGTCTGCTATTCCTTAAGGACTGGTATAGGTCCACAATATATAGGGTTGAGGTGCACTACTGCTGACTGCTGCCCTATTCTGCAGCAGTCCTTTATCAGTATAGGGACTTAGGTACAGTCTGCTAATCACCACCTACTAGTTGCACAAAGGTCCTTATAAAGACTGGTAAGGTATAGTGTACTACAGTACATAGGGTTGAGTGAGACCAAGTCTGCTATTCCTTGAGGACTGGTATAGGTCCACAATATATAGGGTTGGGGTGCACTACTGCTGACTGCTGCCCTATTCTGCAGCAGTCCTTTATCAGTATAGGGACTGAGGTACAGTCTGCTAATCAGAACCTACTATTTGAACAAAGGTCCTTATAAGGACTGTTAAGGTGTAATGTACTACAGTACATAGGGTTGAGTGAGGTACAGTCTGCTATTCCTTAAGGACTGGTATAGGTCCACAATAATTAGGGTTGAGGTGCACTACTGCTGACTGCTGCCCTATTCTGCAGCGGTCCTTTATCAGTATAGGGACTGAGGTAAAGTCTGCTAAACACAACCTACTAGTTCCACAAAGGTCCTTATAAGGACTGGTAAGGTATAGTGTACTACAGTACATAGGGTTGAGTGAGGTACAGTCTGCTATTCCTTAAGGACTGGTATAGGTCCACAATATATAGGGTTGAGGTGCACTACTGGTGACTGCTTCCCTATTCTGCAGCAGTCCTTTATCAGTATAGGGACTTAGGTACAGTCTGCTAATCACCACCTACTAGTTGCACAAAGGTCCTTATAAAGACTGGTAAGGTATAGTGTACTACAGTACATAGGGTTGAGTGAGACCCAGTCTGCTATTCCTTGAGGACTGGTATAGGTCCACAATATATAGTGTTGGGGTGCACTACTACTGACTGCTGCCTTATTCTGCAGCATTCCTTTATCTGTATAGGGACTGAGGTACAGTCTGCTAAAAACAACCTACTAGTTGCAAAAAGGTCCTTATAAGGACTGGTAAGGTATAGCGTACTACAGCATATAGGGTTGATTGAGGTACAGTCTGCAAATCCTTATGGACTGCTATAGGTCCACAATATATAGGGTTGAGGTGCACTACTGCTCACTGCTGCCCTATTCTGCAGCAGTCCTTTATGAGTATAGTGACTGATGTACAGTCTGCTAATCACAACCTACTATTTTCACAAAGGTCCTTCTAAGGACTGGTAAGGTATAGTGTACTACATTATATAGGGTTGAGTAAGGTACATTCTGCTAATCCTTAAGGACTGGTATAGGTCCACAATAATTAGGGTTGAGGTGCACTACTGCTGACTGCTGCCCTATTCTGCAGCAGTTCTTTATCAGTGTAGGGACTGAGGTACAGTCTGCTAAACACAACCTACTAGTGGCAAAAAGGTCTTTATAAAGACTGGTAAGGTATAGTGTACTGCAGTACTTAGGTTTGAGTGAGGTACAGTCTGCTATTCCTTAAGGACTGGTATAGGTCCACAATATATAGGGTTGAGGTGCACTACTGCTGACTGCTGCCCTATTCTGCAGGAGTCCTTTATGAGTATAGGGACTGAGGTACAGTCTGCTAATCACAACCTACTATTTGCACAAAGGTCCTTTTAAGGACTGGTAAGGTATAGCGTAGTACAGTATATAGGGTTGAGTGAGGTACAGTCTGCTAATCCTTAAGGACTGGTGTAGGTCCACAATATAGAGGGTTGAGGTGCACTACTGCTGACTGCTGCCCTATTCTGCAGCAGTCCTTTATGAGTATAGGGACTGAGGTACAGTCTGCTAATCACAACCAACTATTTGCACAAAGGTCCTTCTAAGGACTGGTAAGGTATAGCGTACTACAGTATATAGGGTTGAGTGTGGTACAGTCTGCTAATCCTTAAGGACTGGTATAGGTCCACAATAATTAGGGTTGAGGTGCACTACTGCTGACTGCTGCCCTATTCTGCAGCGGTCCTTTATCAGTATAGGGACTGAGGTAAAGTCTGCTAATCACAACCTACTAGTTCCACAAAGGTCCTTATAAGGACTGTTAAGTTATTGTGTACTACAGTACATAGGGTTGAGTGAGGTACAGTCTGCTATTCCTTAAGGACTGGTATAGGTCCACAATATATAGGGTTGAGGTGCACTACTGCTGACTGCTGCCCTATTCTGCAGCAGTCCTTTATCAGTATAGGGACTGAGGTACAGTCTGCTAATCACAACCTACTAGTTGCACAAAGGTCCTTATAAGGACTGGTAAGGTATAGTGTACTACACTACATAGGGTTAAGTGAGGTGCAGTCTGCTATTCCTTAAGGACTGGTATAGGTCCACAATATATAGGGTTGAGGTGCACTACTGCTGACTGCTGCCCTATTCTGCAGCAGTCCTTTATCAGTATAGGGACTTAGGTACAGTCTGCTAAACACAACCTACTAGTTGCAAAAAGGTCCTTATAAGGACTGGTAAGATATAGCGTACTACAGCATATAGGGTTGAGTGAGGTACCGTTTGCTAATCCTTAAGGACTGGTATAGGTCCACAATATATAGGGTTGAGGTGCACTACTGCTGACTGCTGCCCTATTCTGCAGCAGTCCTTTATCAGTATAGGGACTTAGGTACAGTCTGCTAATCACAACCTACTATTTGCACAAAGGTCCTTCTAAGGACTGGTAAGGTATAGCGTAGTACAGTATATAGGGTTGAGTGAGGTGCAGTCTGCTAATCCTTAAGGACTGGTGTAGGTCCACAATATATAGGGTTGAGGTGCACTACTGCTGACAGCTGCCCTATTCTGCAGCAGTCCTTTATCAGTATAGGGAATGAGGTACAGTCTGCTAATCACAACCTACTATTTGCACAAAGGTCCTTCTAAGGACTGGTAAGGTATAGCGTACTACAGTATATAGGGTTGAGTGAGGTACAGTCTGCTAATCCTTAAGGACTGGTATAGGTCCACAATAATTAGGGTTGAGGTGCACTACTGCTGACTGCTGCCCTATTCTGCAGCGGTCCATTATCAGTATAGGGAATGAGGTACAGTCTGCTAATCACAACCTACTAGTTCCACAAAGGTCCTTATAAGGACTAGTAAGGTATAGTGTACTACAGTACATAGGGTTGAGTGAGGTACAGTCTGCTATTCCTTAAGGACTGGTATAGGTCCACAATATATAGGGTTGAGGTGCACTACTGCTGACTGCTGCCCTATTCCGCAGCATTCCTTTATCAGTATAGGGACTTAGGTACAGTCTGCTAAACACAACCTACTAGTTGCACAAAGGTCCTTATAAGGACTGGTAAGTTATAGCGTACTACAGCATATAGGGTTGAGTGAGGTACAGTCTGCTAATCCTTAAGGACTGGTATAGGTCTACAATATATAGGGTTGAGGTGCACTACTGCTGACTGCGGCCTTATTCAGCAGCAGTCCTTTATCAGTATAGGGACTGAGGTACAGTCTGCTAATCACAACCTACTAGTTGCACAAAGGTCCTTATAAGGACTGGTAAGGTATAGTGTACTACAGTACATAGGGTTGAGTGAGACCCAGTCTGCTATTCCTTAAGGACTGGTATAGGTCCACAATATATAGGGTTGGGGTGCACTACTGCTGACAGCTGCCCTATTCTGCAGCAGTCCTTTATAAGTATAGGGACTGAGGTACAGTCTGCTAAACACAACCTACTAGTTGCACAAAGGTCCTTATAAGGACTGGTAAGTTATAGCGTACTAAAGCATATAGGGTTGAGTGAGGTACAGTCTGCTAATCCTTAAGGACTGGTATAGGTCCACAATATATAGTGTTGAGGTGCACTACTGCTGACTGCTGCCCTATTCTGCAGCAGTTCTTTATCAGTGTTGGGACTGAGGTACAGTCTGCTAAACACAACCTACTCGTTGCAAAAAGGTCCTTATAAGGACTGGTAAGGTATAGTGTACTACAGTATATCGGGTTGAGTGAGGTACAGTCTGCTAATCCTTAAGGACTGGTATAGGTCCACAATATGTAGGGTTGAGGTGCACTACTGCTGACTGCTGCCCTATTCTGCAGCAGTCCTTTATGAGTATAGGGACTGATGTACAGTCTGCTAATCACAACCTACTATTTTCACAAAGGTCCTTCTAAGGACTGGTAAGGTATAGTGTACTACAGTATAAAGGGTTGAGTAAGGTACAGTCTGCTAATCCTTAAGGACTGGTATAGGTCCACAATATATAGGGTTGAGGTGCACTACTGCTGACTGCTGCCCTATTCTGCAGCAGTCCTTTATGAGTTTAGGGACTGAGGTACAGTCTGCTAATCACAACCTACTATTTGCACAAAGGACCTTATAAGGACTGGTAAGGTATAGTTTACTACAGTACATAGGGTTGAGTGAGGTACAGTCTGCTATTCCTTAAGGTCTGGTATAGGTCCACAATATATAGGGTTGAGGTGCACTACTGCTGACTGCTGCCCTATTCTGCAGCAGTCCTTTATCAGTATAGGGACTGAGGTACAGTCTGTTAATCACAACCTACTAGTTGCACAAAGGTCCTTATAAGGACTGGTAAGGTATAGTGTACTACAGTACATAGGTTTGAGTGAGGTACAGTCTGCTATTCCTTAAGGACTGGTATAGGTCCACAATATATAGGGTTTAGGTGCACTACTGCTGACTGCTGCCCTATTCTGCAGCAGTCCTTTATCAGTATAGGGACTGAGGTAAAGTCTGCTAATCACAACCTACTAGTTCCACAAAGGTCCTTATAAGGACTGGTAAGGTATAGTGGACTACAGTATATAGGGTTGAGTGAGACCCAATCTGCTATTCCTTAAGGACTGGTATAGGTCCACAATATATAGGGTTGGGGTGCACTACTGCTGACAGCTGCCCTATTCTGCAGCAGTCCTTTATTAGTATAGGGACTGAGGTACAGTCTGCTAAACACAACCTACTAGTTGCACAAAGGTCCTTATAAGGACTGGTAAGTTATAGCGTTCTACAGCATATAGGGTTGAGTGAGGTACAGTCTGCTAATCCTTAAGGGCTGGTATAGGTCCACAATATATAGTGTTGAGGTGCACTACTGATGACTGCTGCCCTATTCTGCAGCAGTCCTTTATGAGTATAGGGACTGAGGTACAGTCTGCTTATCACAACCTGCTATTTGCACAAAGGTCCTTCTAAGGACTGGTAAGGTATAGCGTACTACAGTATATAGGGTTGAGTGAGGTACAGTCTGCTAATCCTTAAGGACTGGTATAGGTCCACAATACATAGGGTTGAGGTGCACTACTGCTGACTGCTGCCCTATTCTGCAGCAGTCCTTTATCAGTATAGGGACTGAGGTACAGTCTGCTAATCACAACCTACTAGTTGCAAAAAGGTCCTTATAAGGACTGGTAAGGTATAGTGTGCTACAGTACTTAGGTTTGAGTGAGGTACAGTCTGCTATTCCTTAAGGACTGGTATAGGTCCACAATATATAGGGTTGAGGTGCACTACTGCTAACTGCTGCCCTATTCTGCAGCAGTCCTTTATCAGTATAGGGACTGAGGTACAGTCTGCTAATCACAACCTACTAGTTGCACAAAGGTCCTTCTAAAGACTGGTAAGGTATAGTGTACTACAGTACATCAGGTTGAGTGAGACCCAGTCTGCTATTCCTTAAGGACTGGTATAGGTCCACAATATATAGGGTTGGGGTGCACTACTGCTGACTGCTGCCCTATTCTGCAGCAGTCCTTTATCACTATAGGGACTGAGGTACAGTCTGCTAATCACAACCTACTAGTTGCACAAAGGTCCTTATAAGGACTGGTAAGGTATAGTGTACTACAGTACATAGGGTTGTGTGAGGTACAGTCTGCTATTCCTTAAGGACTGGTATAGGTCCACAATATATAGGGTTGAGGTGCACTACTGCTGACTGCTTCCCTATTCTGCAGCAGTCCTTTATCAGTATAGGGACTGAGGTACAGTCTGCTAATCACACCCTACTAGTTGCACAAAGGTTCTTATAAGGACTGGTAAGGTATAGCGTACTACAGCATATACGGTTGAGTGAGGTACAGTCTGCAAATCTTTAAGGACTGGTATAGGTCCACAATATATAGGGTTGAGGTGCACTACTGCTGACTGCTGCCCTATTCTGCAGCAGTCCTTTATGAGTATAGGGGCTGAGGTACAGTCTTCTAATCACAACCTAATATTTGCACAAAGGTCCTTCTATGGACTTGTAAGGTATAGTGTACTACAGTACATAGGGTTGAGTGAGACCCAGTCTGCTATTCCTTAAGGACTGGTATAAGTCCACAATATATAGGGTTGAGGTGCACTACTGCTGACTGCTTCCCTATTCTGCAGCAGTCCTTTATCAGTATAGGGACTGAGGTACAGTCTGATAATCTCAACCTACTTGTTCCACAAAAGTCCTTATAAGGACTGGTAAGGTATAGTGTACTACAGTACATAGGGTTGAGTGAGGTACCATCTGCTAATCCTTAAGGACTGGCATAGGTCCACAATATATAGGGTTGAGGTGCACTACTGCTGACTGCTGCCTTATTCTGCAGCAGTCCTTTATGAGTATAGGGACTGATGTGCAGTCTGCTAATCACAACCTACTATTTTCACAAAGGTCCTTCTAAGGACTGGCAAGGTATAGCGTAGTACAGTATATAGGGTTGAGTGAGGTACAGTCTGCTAATCCTTAAGGACTGGTATAGGTCCACAATATATAGGGTTGAGGTTCACTACTGCTGACTGCTGCCCTATTCTGCAGCAGTCCTTTATGAGTATAGGGACTGAGGTACAGTCTGCTAATCACAACCTACTATTTGCACAAAGGTCCTTCTAAGGACTGGTAAGGTATAGTGTACTACAGTATATAGTGTTGAGTGAGGTACAGTCTGCTAATCCTTAAGGACTGGTATAGGTCCACAATATATAGGGTTGATGTGCACTACTGCTGACTGCTGCCCTATTCTGCAGCAGTCCTTTATGAGTATAGGGACTGAGGTACAGTCTGCTAATCACAACCTACTATTTGCACAAAGGTCCTTATAAGGACTGGTAAGGTATAGTGTACTACATTACATAGGGTTGTGTGAGGTACAGTCTGCTATCCATTAAGGTCTGGTATAGGTCAACAATATATAGGGTCGAGGTGCACTACTGCTGACTGCTGCCCTATTCTGCAGCAGTCCTTTATCAGTATAGGGACTGAGGTACAGTCTGCTAATCACAACCTACTAGTTGCACAAAGGTCCTTATAAGGACTGGTAAGGTATAGTGTACTACAGTACATAGGGTTGTGTGAGGTACAGTCTGCTATTCCTTAAGGACTGGTATAGGTCCACAATATATAGGGTTGAGGTGCACTACTGCTGACTGCTGCCCTATTCTGCAGCAGTCCTTTATCAGTATAGGGACTGAGGTACAGTCTGCTAATCACAACCTACTAGTTGCACAAAGGTCCTTCTAAGGACTGGTAAGGTATAGTGTACTACAGTACATCGGGTTGAGTGAGACCCAGTCTGCTATTCCTTAAGGACTGGTATAGGTCCACAATATATAGGGTTGAGGTGCACTACTGCTGATTGCTGCCCTATTCTGCAGCAGTCCTTTATCAGTATAGGGACTGAGGTACAGTCTGCTAATCACACCCTACTAGTTGCACAAAGGTTCTTATAAGGACTGGTAAGGTATAGCGTACTACAGCATATTGGGTTGAGTGAGGTACAGTCTGCTATTCCTTAAGGACTGGTATAGGTCCACAATATATAGGGTTGAGGTGCACTACTGCTGACTGCTGTCCTATTCTGCAGCAGTCCTTTATGAGTATAGGGACTGAGGTACAGTCTTCTAATCACAACCTAATATTTGCACAAAGGTCCTTCTATGGACTTGTAAGGTATAGTGTACTACAGTACATAGGGTTGAGTGAGACCCAGTCTGCTATTCCTTAAGGACTGGTATAAGTCCACAATATATAAGGTTGAGGTGCACTACTGCTGACTGCTGCTCTATTCTGCAGCAGTCCTTTATCACTATAGGGACTTTATCAGTATAGGGTCCTTTATCAGTATAGTGTCTGCTAATAACAACCTACTAGTTCCACAAAAGTCCATATAAGGACTGGTAAGGTATGGTGTACTACAGTACATAGGGTTGAGTGAGACCCAGTCTGCTATTCCTTAAGGACTGGTATAGGTCCACAATATATAGGGTTGAGGTGCACTACTGCTGACTGCTGCCCTATTCTGCAGCAGTCCTTTATCAGTATAGGGACTTAGGTACAGTCTGCTAATCACAACATACTAGTTGCACAAAGCTCCTTATAAGGACTGGTAAGGTATAGTGTACTACAGTACATAGGGTTGAGTGAGACCCAGTCTGCTATTCCTTAAGGACTGGTATAGGTCCACAATATATAGGGTTGAGGTGCACTACTGCTGACTGCTGCCCTATTCTGCAGCAGTCCTTTATGAGTATAGGGACTGAGGTACATTCTGCTAATCACAACCTACTAGTTGCACAAAGGTTATTATATGGACTGGTAAGGTATAGCGTACTACAGTACATAGGGTTGAGTGAGGTACAGTCTGCTATTCCTTAAGGACTGGTATAGGTCCACAATATATAGGGTTGAGGTGCACTACTGCTGACTACTGCCTTTTCTGCAGCAGTCCTTTATCAGTATAGGGACTGAGGTACAGTCTGCTAATCACAACCTACTAGTTGCACAAAGGTCCTTATAAGGACTTGTAAGGTATAGTGTACTACAGTACATAGGGTTGAGTGAGGTACAGTCTGCTATTCCTTAAGGACTGGTATAGGTCCACAATATATAGGGTTGAGGTGCACTACTGCTGACTGCTGCCTTATACTGCAGCAGTCCTTTATCAGTATAGGGACTGAGGTACAGTCTGCTAATCACAACCTACTTGGTCCACAAAAGTCCTTATAAGGACTGGTAAGGTATAGGGTACTACAGTACATAGGGTTGAGTGAGGTACAGTCTGCTATTCCTTAAGGACTGGTATAGGTCCACAATATATAGAGTTGATGTGCACTACTGCTGACTGCTGCCCTATTCTGCAGCAGTCCTTTATCAGTATAGGGACTGAGGTACAGTCTGCTAATCACAAACTACTAGTTGCAGAAAGGTCCATCTAAGGACTGGTAAGGTATAGTGTACTACAGTACATCGGGTTGAGTGAGACCCAGTCTGCTATTCCTTAAGGACTGGTATAGGTCCACAATATATAGGGTTGGGGTGCACTACTGCTGACTGCTGCCCTATTCTGCAGCAGTCCTTTATCAGTATAGGGACTGAGGTACAGTCTGCTAATCACAACCTACTAGTTGCACAAAGGTCCTTATAAGGACTGGTAAGGTATAGTGTACTACAGTACATAGGGTTGTGTGAGGTACAGTCTGCTATTCCTCAAGGACTGGTATAGGTCCACAATATATAGGGTTGAGGTGCACTACTGCTGACTGCTGCCCTATTCTGCAGCAGTCCATTATCAGTATAGGGACTGAGGTACAGTCTGATAATCTCAACCTACTTGTTCCACAAAAGTCCTTATAAGGACTGGTAAGGTATAGTGTTCTACAGTACATAGGGTTGAGTGAGGTACCGTCTGCTAATCCTTAAGGACTGGCATAGGTCCACAATATATAGGGTTGAGGTGCACTACTGCTGACTGCTGCCTTATTCTGCAGCAGTCCTTTATGAGTATAGGGACTGATGTGCAGTCTGCTAATCACAACCTACTATTTTCACAAAGGTCCTTCTAAGGACTGGCAAGGTATAGCATAGTACAGTATATAGGGTTGAGTGAGGTACAGTCTGCTAATTCTTAAGGACTGGTATAGGTCCACAATATATAGGGTTGAGGTGCACTACTGCTGACTGCTGCCTTATTCTGCAGCAGTCCTTTATGAGTATAGGGACTGATGTGCAGTCTGCTAATCACAACCTACTATTTGCACAAAGGTCCTTCTAAGGACTGGTAAGGTATAGTGTACTACAGTATATAGGGTTGAGTGAGGTACAGTCTGCTAATCCTTAAGGACTGGTATAGGTCCACAATATATAGGGTTGAGGTGCACTACTGCTCACTGCTGCCTTATACTGCAGCAGTCCTTTATCAGTATAGGGACTGAGGTACAGTCTGCTAATCACAACCTACTTGGTCCACAAAAGTCCTTATAAGGACTTGTAAGGTATAGTGTACTACAGTACATAGGGTTGAGTGAGGTACAGTCTGCTATTCCTTAAGGACTGGTATAGGTCCACAATATATAGGGTTGAGGTGCACTACTGCTGACTGCTGCCTTATTCTGCAGCAGTCCTTTATCAGTATAGGGACTGAGGTACAGTCTGCTAATCACAACCTACTTGGTCCACAAAAGTCCTTATAAGGACTGGTAAGGTATAGTGTACTACAGTACATAGGGTTGAGTGAGGTACAGTCTGCTATTCCTTAAGAACTGGTATAGGTCCACAATATATAGGGTTGATGTGCACTACTGCTGACTGCTGCCCTATTCTGCAGCAGTCCTTTATCAGTATAGGGACTGAGGTACAGTCTGCTAATCACAACCTACTAGTTGCACAAAGGTCCTTCTAAGGACTGGTAAGGTATAGTGTACTACAGTACATCGGGTTGAGTGAGACCCAGTCTGCTATTCCTTAAGGACTGGTATAGGTCCACAATATAAAGGGTTGATGTGCACTACTGCTGACTGCTGCCCTATTCTGCAGCAGTCCTTTATCAGTATAGGGACTGATGTGCAGTCTGCTAATCACAACCTACTAATTTCACAAAGGTCCTTCTAAGGACTGGCAAGGTATAGCGTAGTACAGTATATAGGGTTGAGTGAGTTACAGTCTGCTAATCCTTATGGACTGGTATAGGTCCACAATATATAGGGTTTTTGGTGCACTACTGCTGACTGCTGCCCTATTCTGCAGCAGTCCTTTATCAGTATAGGGACTGAGCTACAGTCTGCTAATCACAACCTACTAGTTGTACAAAGGTCCTTATAAGGACTGGTAAGGTATAGTGTACTACAGTACATAGGGTTGAGTGAGGTACAGTCTGCTATTCCTTAAGGACTGGTATAGGTCCACAATATATAGGGTTGAGGTGCACTACTGCTGACTGCTGCCCTATTCTGCAGCAGTCCTTTATCAGTATAGGGACTGAGGTAGAGTCTGCTAAAAACAACCTACTAGTTGCACAAAGGTCCTTCTAAAGACTGGTAAGGTATAGCGTACTACAGCATATAGGGTTGATTGAGGTACAGTCTGCTAATCCTTAAGGACTGGTATAGGTCCACAATATATAGGGTTGAGGTGCACTACTGCTGACTGCTGCCTTATTCTGCAGCAGTCCTTTATGAGTATAGGGACTGATGTGCAGTCTGCTAATCACAACCTACTATTTTCACAAAGGTCCTTCTAAGGACTGGCAAGGTATAGCGTAGTACAGTATATAGGGTTGAGTGAGGTACAGTCTGCTAATCCTTAAGGACTGGTATAGGTCCACAATATATAGGGTTGAGGTGCACTACTGCTGACTGCTGCCCTATTCTGCAGCAGTCCTTTATGAGTATAGGGACTGAGGTACAGTCTGCTAATCACAACCTACTATTTGCACAAAGGTCCTTCTAAGGACTGGTAAGGTATAGTGTACTACAGTATATAGGGTTTAGTGACGTACAGTCTGCTAATCCTTAAGGACTGGTATAGGTCCACAATATATAGGGTTTTTGGTGCACTACTGCTGACTGCTGCCCTATTCTGCAGCAGTCCTTTATCAGTATAGGGACTGAGGTACAGTCTGCAAATCACAACCTACTAGTTGCACAAAGGTCCTTATAAGGACTGGTAAGGTATAGTGTACTACAGTACATCGGGTTGAGTGAGACCCAGTCTGCTATTCCTTAAGGACTGGTATAGGTCCACAATATATAGGGTTGGGGTGCACTACTGCTGACTGCTGCCCTATTTTGCAGCAGTCCTTTATCACTATAGGGACTAAGGTACAGTCTGATAATCTCAACCTACTTGTTCCACAAAAGTCCTTATAAGGACTGGTAAGGTATAGTGTTCTACAGTACATAGGGTTGAGTGAGGTACCGTCTGCTAATCCTTAAGGACTGGCATAGGTCCACAATATATAGGGTTGAGGTGCACTACTGCTGACTGCTGCCTTATTCTGCAGCAGTCCTTTATGAGTATAGGGACTGATGTGCAGTCTGCTAATCGCAACCTACTATTTTCACAAAGGTCCTTCTAAGGACTGGCAAGGTATAGCGTAGTACGGTATATAGGGTTGAGTGAGTTACAGTCTGCTAATCCTTAAGGACTGGTATAGGTCCACAATATATAGGGTTGAGGTGCACTACTGCTGACTGCTGCCCTATTTTGCAGCAGTCCTTTATCAGTATAGGGACTGAGCTACAGTCTGCTAATCACAACCTACTAGTTGTACAAAGGTCCTTATAAGGACTGGTAAGGTATAGTGTACTACAGTACATAGGGTTGAGTGAGGTACAGTCTGCTATTCCTTAAGGACTGGTATAGGTCCACAATATATAGGGTTGAGGTGCACTACTGCTGATTGCTGCCCTATTCTGCAGCAGTCCTTTATCAGTATAGGGACTGAGGTACAGTCTGATAATCACACCCTACTAGTTGCACAAAGGTTCTTATAAGGACTGGTAAGGTATAGCGTACTACAGCATATAGGGTTGAGTGAGGTACAGTCTGCAAATCTTTAAGGACTGGTATAGGTCCACAATATATAGGGTTGAGGTGCACTACTGCTGACTGCTGCCCTATTCTGCAGCAGTCCTTTATGAGTATAGGGACTGAGGTACAGTCTGCTAATCACAACCTACTAGTTGCACAAAGGTCCTTATAAGGACTTTTAAGGTATAGTGTACTACAGTACATAGGGTTGAGTGAGGTACAGTCTGCTATTCCTTAAGGACTGGTATAGGTCCACAATATATAGGGTTGAGGTGCACTACTGCTGCCCTATTCTGCAGCAGTCCTTTATCAGTATAGGGACTGAGGTACAGTCTGCTAATCACAACCTACTTGGTCCACAAAAGTCCTTATAAGGACTGGTAAGGTATAGTGTACTACAGTACATAGGGTTGAGTGAGGTACAGTCTGCTATTCCTTAAGGACTGGTATAGGTCCACAATATATAGGGTTGATGTGCACTACGGCTGACTGCTGCCCTATTCTGCAGCAGTCCTTTATCAGTATAGGGACTGAGGTACAGTCTGCTAATCACAACCTACTAGTTGCACAAAGGTCCTTATAAGGACTGGTAAGGTATAGTGTACTACAGTACATAGGTTTGTGTGAGGTACAGTCTGCTATTCCTTAAGGACTGGTATAGGTCCACAATATATAGGGTTGAGGTGCACTACTGCTGACTGCTGCCCTATTCTGCAGCAGTCCATTATCAGTATAGGGACTAAGGTACAGTCTGATAATCTCAACCTACTTGTTCCACAAAAGTCCTTATAAGGACTGGTAAGGTATAGTGTTCTACAGTACATAGGGTTGAGTGAGGTACAGTCTGCTATTCCTTAAGGACTGGTATAGGTCCACAATATATAGGGTTGAGGTGCACTACTGCTGACTGCTGCCCTATTCTGCAGCAGTCCTTTATCAGTATAGGGACTGAGGTAGAGTCTGCTAAAAACAACCTACTAGTTGCACAAAGGTCCTTCTAAGGACTGGTAAGGTATAGCGTACTACAGCATATAGGGTTGATTGAGGTACAGTCTGCTAATCCTTAAGGACTGGTATAGGTCCACAATATATAGGGTTGAGGTGCACTACTGCTGACTGCTGCCCTATTCTGCAGCAGTCCTTTATGAGTATAGGGACTGATGTACAGTCTGCTAATCACAACCTAGTATTTTCTCAATGGTCCTTCTAAGGACTGGTAAGGTATAGTGTACTACAGTATATAGGGTTGAGTAAGGTAAAGTCTGCTAATCCTTAAGGACTGGTATAGGTCCACAATATATAGGGTTGAGGTGTACTACTGCTGACTGCTGCCCTATTCTGCAGGAGTCCTTTATGAGTATAGGGACTTAGGTACAGTCTGCTAATCACAACCTACTAGTTGCACAAAGGTCCTTATAAGGACTGGTAAGGTATAATGCACTACAGTACATAGGGTTGAGTGAGTCCCAGTCTGCTATTCCTTAAGGACTGGTAGAGGTCCACAATATATAGGGTTGAGGTGCACTACTGCTGACTGCTGCCCTATTCTGCAGGAGTCCTTTATGAGTATAGGGACTTAGGTACAGTCTGCTAATCACAACCTACTAGTTGCACAAAGGTCCTTATAAGGACTGGTAAGGCATAGTGCACTACAGTACATAGGGTTGAGTGAGACCCAGTCTGCTATTCCTTAAGGACTGGTATAGGTCCACAATATATAGGGTTGAGGTGCACTACTGCTGACTGCTGCCCTATTCTGCAGCAGTCCTTTATGAGTATAGGGACTTATTTACAGTCTGCTAATCACAACCTAGTATTTTCACAAAGGTCATTCTAAGGACTGGTAAGGTATAGTGTACTACAGTATATAGGGTTAAGTAAGGTACAGTCTGCTAATCCTTAAGGACTGGTATAGGTCCACAATATATAGGGTTGAGGTGCACTACTGCTGACTGCTGCCCTATTCTGCAGGAGTCCTTTATGAGTATAGGGACTTAGGTACAGTCTGCTAATCACAACCTACTAATTGCACAAAGGTCCTTCTAAGGACTGGTAAGGTATAGCGTAGTACAGTATATAAGGTTGAGTTAGGTACAGTCTGCTAATCCTTAAGGACTGGTGTAGGTCCACAATATATAGGGTTGAGGTGCACTACCGCTGACTGCTGCCCTATTCTGCAGCAGTCCTTTATGAGTATAGGGACTGAGGTACAGTCTTCTAATCACAACCTACTAGTTGCACAAAGGTTCTTATATGGACTGGTAAGGTATAGCGTACTACAGCATATAGGGTTGAGTGAGGTACAGTCTGCTATTCCTTAAGGACTAGTATAGGTCCACAATATATAGGGTTGAGGTGCACTACTGCTGACTACTGCCTTATTCTGCAGCAGTCCTTTATCAGTATAGGGACTGAGGTACAGTCTGCTAATCACAACCTACTAGTTGCACAAAGGTCCTTATAAGGACTTGTAAGGTATAGCGTACTACAGTACATAGGGTTGAGTGAGGTACAGTCTGCTATTCCTTAAGGACTGGTATAGGTCCACAATATATAGGGTTGAGGTGCACTACTGCTGACTGCTGCCTTATACTGCAGCAGTCCTTTATCAGTATAGGGACTGAGGTACAGTCTGCTAATCACAACCTACTTGGTCCACAAAGGTCCTTATAAGGACTGGTAAGGTATAGTGTACTACAGTACATAGGGTTGAGTGAGGTACAGTCTGCTATTCCTTAAGGACTGGTATAGGTCCACAATATATTGGGTTGAGGTGCACTACTGCTGACTACTGCCTTATTCTGCAGCAGTCCTTTATCAGTATAGGGACTGAGGTACAGTCTGCTAATCACAACCTACTAGTTGCACAAAGGTCCTTATAAGAACTTGTAAGGTATAGTGTACTACAGTACATAGGGTTGAGTGAGGTACAGTCTGCTATTCCTTAAGGACTGGTATAGGTCCACAATATATAGGGTTGAGGTGCACTACTGCTGACTGCTGCCTTATACTGCAGCAGTCCTTTATCAGTATAGGGACTGAGGTACAGTCTGCTAATCACAACCTAATATTTGCACAAAGGTCCTTCTAAGGACTGGTAAGGTATAGTGTACTACAGTACATAGGGTTGAGTGAGACCCAGTCTGCTATTCCTTAAGGACTGGTATAGGTCCACAATATATAAGGTTGAGGTGCACTACTGCTGACTGCCGCCCTATTCTGCAGCAGTCCTTTATGAGTATAGGGACTGAGGTACAGTCTGCTAATCACAACCTACTAGTTCCACAAAAGTCCTTATAAGGACTGATAAGGTATAGTGTACTACAGTACATAAGGTTGAGTGAGACCCAGTCTGCTATTCCTTAAGGACTGGTATAGGTCCACAATATATAGGGTTGGGGTGCACTACTGCTGACTGCTGCCCTTTTCTGCAGCAGTCCTTTATCAATATAGGGACTGAGGTAGAGTCTGCTAAACACAACCTACTAGTTGCAAAAAGGTCCTTCCTAGGACTAGTAAGGTATAGCGTACTACAGCATATAGGGTTGATAGAGGTACAGTCTGCTAATCCTTAAGGACTGTTATAGGTCCACAATATATAGGGTTGAGGTGCACTACTGCTGACTGCTGCCCTATTCTGCAGCAGTCCTTCATGAGTATAGGGACTGATGTACAGTCTGCTAATCACAACCTACTATTTTCACAAAGGTCCTTCTAAGGACTGGTAAGGTATAGTGTATTACTGTATATAGGGTTGAGTAAGGTACAGTCTGCTAATCCTTAAGGACTGGTATTGGTCCACAATATATAGGGTTGAGGTGCACTACTGCTGACTGCTGCCTTATTCTGCATCAGTCCTTTATTAGTATAGGGGCTGAGGTACAGTCTGCTAATCACAACCTACTATTTGCACAAAGTTCCTTCTAAGGACTGGTAAGGTATAGCGTTCTACAGTATATAGGGTTGAGTGAGGTACAGTCTGCTAATCCTTAAGGACTGGTAGAGGTCCACAATATATAGGGTTGAGGTGCACTACTGCTGACTGCTACCCTATTCTGCAGCAGTCCTTCATCAGTATAGGGACTGAGGTACAGTCTGCTAATCACAACCTACTAGTTGCACAAAGGTCCTTATAAGGACTGGTAAGGTATAGTGTACTACAGTACATAGGGTTGAGTGAGGTACAGTCTGCTATTCCTTAAGGACTGGTATAGGTCCACAATATATAGAGTTGAGGTGCACTACTGCTGACTGCTGCCCTATTCTGCAGCACTCCTTTATCAGTATAGGGACTGAGGTACAGTCTGCTAATCACAACCTACTAGTTGCACAAAGGTTCTTACATGGACTGGTAAGGTATAGCGTACTACAGCATATAGGGTTGAGTGAGGTACAGTCTGCTATTCCTTAAGGACTGGTATAGGTCCACAATATTTAGGGTTGAGGTGCACTACTGCTGACTACTGCCTTTTTCTGCAGCAGCCCTTTATCAGTATAGGGACTGAGGTACAGTCTGCTAATCACAACCTACTAGTTGCACAAAGGTCCTTATAAGGACTTGTAAGGTATAGTGTACTACAGTCCATAGGGTTGAGTGAGGTACAGTCTGCTATTCCTTAAGGACTGGTATAGGTCCACAATATATAGGGTTGAGGTGCACTACTGCTGACTGCTGCCTTATACTGCAGCAGTCCTTTATCAGTATAGGGACTGAGGTACAGTCTGCTAATCACAACCTACTTGGTCCACAAAAGTCCTTATAAGGACTGGTAAGGTATAGTGTACTACAGTACATAGGGTTGAGTGAGGTACAGTCTGCTATCCCTTCAGGACTGGTATAGGTCCACAATATATAGGGTTGAGGTGCATTACTGCTGACTGCTGCCCTATTCTGCAGTAGTCCTTTATCAGTATAGGGACTGAGGTACAGTCTGTTAATCACAACCTACTAGTTGCACAAAGGTCCTTATAAGGACTGGTAAGGTATAGTGTACTACAGTAATTTGGTTTGAGTGAGGTACAGTCTGCTATTCCTTAAGGACTGGTATAGGTCCACAATATATAGGGTTGAGGTGCACTACTGCTGACTGCTGCCCTATTCTGCAGCAGTCCTTTATCAGTATAGGGACTGAGGTACAGTCTGCTAATCACAACCTACTAGTTACACAAAGGTCCTTATAAGGACTTGTAAGGTATAGTGTACTACAGTACATAGGGTTGAGGGAGGTACAGTCTGCTATTCCTTAAGGACTGGTATAGGTCCACAATATATAGGGTTGAGGAGCACTATTGCTGACTACTGCCTTATTCTGCAGCAGTACTTTATCAGTATAGGGACTGAGGTAAAGTCTGCTAATCACAACCTACTAGTTACACAAAGGTCCTTATAAGGACTTGTAAGGTATAGTGTACTACAGTACATAGGGTTGAGTGAGGTACAGTCTGCTATTCCTTAAGGACTGGTATAGGTCCACAATATATAGGGTTGAGGAGCACTATTGCTGACTACTGCCTTATTCTGCAGCAGTACTTTATCAGTATAGGGACTGAGGTACAGTCTGCTATTCACAACCTACTAGTTGCACAAAGGTCCTTATAAGGACTGGTAAGGTATAGTGTACTACAGTACATAGGGTTGAGTGAGGTACAGTATGCTATTCCTTAAGGACTGGTATAGGTCCACAATATATAGGGTTGGGGTGCACTACTGCTGACTGCTGCCCTATTCTGCAGCAGTCCTTTATCAGTATAGGGACTGAGGTACAGACTGCTAATCACAACCTACTAGTTGCAAAAATGTCCTTCTAAGGACTGGTAAGGTATAGCGTACTACAGCATATAGGGTTGATTGAGGTACAGTCTGCTAATCCTTAAGGACTGGTATAGGTCCACAATATATAGGGTTGAGGTGCACTACTGCTGACTGCTGCCCTATTCTGCAGCAGTCCTTTATGAGTATAAGGACTAATGTACAGTCTGCTAATCACAACCTACTATTTTCACAAAGGTCCTTATAAGGACTGGTAAGGTATAGTGTACTACAGTACATAGGGTTGAGTGAGGTACAGTCTGCTATTCCTTAAGGACTGGTATAGGTCCACAATATATAGGGTCGAGGTGCACTACTGCTGATTGCTGCCCTATTCTGCAGCAGTCCTTTATCAGTATAGGGACTGAGGTACAGTCTGCTAATCACACCCTACTAGTTGCACAAAGGTTCTTATAAGGACTGGTAAGGTATAGCGTACTACAGCATATAGGGTTGAATGAGGTACAGTCTGCAAATATTTAAGGACTGGTATAGGTCCACAATATATAGGGTTGAGGTGCACTACTGCTGACTGCTGCCCTATCCTGCAGCAGTCCTTTATGAGTATAGGGACTGAGGTACAGTCTTCTAATCACAACCTAATATTTGCACAAAGGTCCTTCTATGGACTTGTAAGGTATAGTGTACTACAGTACATAGGGTTGAGTGAGACCCAGTCTGCTATTCCTTAAGGACTGGTATAAGTCCACAATATATAAGGTTGAGGTGCACTACTGCTGATTGCTGCCCTATTCTGCAGCAGTCCTTTATCAGTATAGGGACTTTATCAGTATAGGGTCCTTTATCAGTATAGTGTCTGCTAATCACAACCTACTAGTTCCACAAAAGTCCTTATAAGGACTGGTAAGGTATAGTGTACTACAGTACATAGGGTTGAGTGAGACCCAGTCTGCTATTCCTTAAGGACTGGTATAGGTCCACAAAATATAGGGTTGAGGTGCACTAATGCTGACTGCTGCCCTATTCTGCAGCAGTCCTTTATCAGTATAGGGACTTAGGTACAGTCTACTAATCACAACATACTAGTTGCACAAAGGTCCTTATAAGGACTGGTAAGGTATAGTGTACTACAGTACATAGGGTTGAGTGAGACCCAGTCTGCTATTCCTTAAGGACTGGTAGAGGTCCACAATATATAGGGTTGAGGTGCACTACTGCTGACTGCTGCCCTATTCTGCAGTAGTCCTTTATGAGTATAGGGACTGAGGTACAGTCTGCTAATCACAACCTACTAGTTGCACAAAGGTTCTTACATGGACTGGTAAGGTATAGCGTACTACAGCATATAGGGTTGAGTGAGGTACAGTCTGCTATTCCTTAAGGACTGGTATAGGTCCACAATATTTAGGGTTGAGGTGCACTACTGCTGACTACTGCCTTTTTCTGCAGCAGCCCTTTATCAGTATAGGGACTGAGGTACAGTCTGCTAATCACAACCTACTAGTTGCACAAAGGTCCTTATAAGGACTTGTAAGGTATAGTGTACTACAGTCCATAGGGTTGAGTGAGGTACAGTCTGCTATTCCTTAAGGACTGGTATAGGTCCACAATATATAGGGTTGAGGTGCACTACTGCTGACTGCTGCCTTATACTGCAGCAGTCCTTTATCAGTATAGGGACTGAGGTACAGTCTGCTAATCACAACCTACTTGGTCCACAAAAGTCCTTATAAGGACTGGTAAGGTATAGTGTACTACAGTACATAGGGTTGAGTGAGGTACAGTCTGCTATCCCTTCAGGACTGGTATAGGTCCACAATATATAGGGTTGAGGTGCATTACTGCTGACTGCTGCCCTATTCTGCAGTAGTCCTTTATCAGTATAGGGACTGAGGTACAGTCTGTTAATCACAACCTACTAGTTGCACAAAGGTCCTTATAAGGACTGGTAAGGTATAGTGTACTACAGTAATTTGGTTTGAGTGAGGTACAGTCTGCTATTCCTTAAGGACTGGTATAGGTCCACAATATATAGGGTTGAGGTGCACTACTGCTGACTGCTGCCCTATTCTGCAGCAGCCCTTTATCAGTATAGGGACTGAGGTACAGTCTGCTAATCACAACCTACTAGTTACACAAAGGTCCTTATAAGGACTTGTAAGGTATAGTGTACTACAGTACATAGGGTTGAGTGAGGTACAGTCTGCTATTCCTTAAGGACTGGTATAGGTCCACAATATATAAGGTTGAGGTGCACTACTGCTGACTGCTGCCCTATTCTGCAGCAGTCCTTTATGAGTATAGGGACTGAGGTACAGTCTGCTAATCACAACCTACTAGTTCCACAAAAGTCCTTATAAGGACTGATAAGGTATAGTGTACTACAGTACATAGGGTTGAGTGAGACCTACTCTGCTATTCTTAAGGACTGGTATAGGTCCACAATATATAGGGTTGGGGTGCACTACTGCTGACTGCTGCTCTATTCTGCAGCAGTCCTTTATCAGTATAGGGACTGAGGTAGAGTCTGCTAAAAACAACCTACTAGTTGCAAAAAGGTCCTTCTAAGGACTAGTAAGGTATAGCGTACTACAGCATATAGGGTTGATTGAGGTACAGTCTGCTAATCCTTAAGGACTGTTATAGGTCCTCAATATATAGGGTTGAGGTGCACTACTGCTGACTGCTGCCCTATTCTGCAGCAGTCCTTCATGAGTATAGGGACTGATGTACAGTCTGCTAATCACAACCTACTATTTTCACAAAGGTCCTTCTAAGGACTGGTAAGGTATAGTGTATTACAGTATATAGGGTTGAGTAAGGTACAGTCTGCTAATCCTTAAGGACTGGTATAGGTCCACAATATATAGGGTTGAGGTGCATTACTGCTGACTGCTGCCTTATTCTGCATCAGTCCTTTATCAGTATAGGGACTGAGGTACAGTCTGCTAATCACAAACTACTATTTGCACAAAGGTCCTTCTAAGGACTGGTAAGGTATAGCGCTCTACAGTATATAGGGTTGAATGAGGTACAGTCTGCTAATCCTTAAGGACTGGTAGAGGTCCACAATATATAGGGTTAGGTGCACTACTGCTGACTGCTACCCTATTCTGCAGCAGTCCTTCATCAGTATAGGGACTGAGGTACAGTCTGCTAATCACAACCTACTAGTTGCACAAAGGTCCTTATAAGGACTGGTAAGGTATAGTGTACTACAGTACATAGGGTTGAGTGAGGTACAGTCTGCTATTCCTTAAGGACTGGTATAGTTCCACAATATATAGGGTTGAGGTGCACTACTGCTGACTGCTGCCCTATTCTGCAGCAGTCCTTTATCAGTATAGGGACTGAGGTACAGTCTGCTAATCTCAACCTACTTGTTCCACAAAAGTCCTTATAAGGACTGGTAAGGTATACTGTACTACAGTACATAGGGTTGTTAGAGGTACAGTCTGCTATTCCTTAAGGACTGGTATAGGTCCACAATATATAGGGTTGAGGTGCACTATTGCTGACTACTGCCTTATTCTGCAGCAGTCCTTTATCAGTATAGGGACTGAGGTACAGTCTGCTAATCACAACCTACTAGTTGGACAAAGGTCCTTATAAGGACTGGTAAGGTATAGTGTACTACAGTACATAGGGTTGAGTGAGGTACAGTCTGCTATTCCTTTAGGACTGGTAAAGGTCCACAATATATAGGGTTGGGGTGCACTACTGCTGACTGCTGCCCTATTTTGCAGCAGTCCTTTATCAGTATAGAGACTGAGGTAGAGTCTGCTAAAAACAACCTACTAGTTGCAAAAAGGTCCTTCTAAGGACTGGTAAGGTATAGCGTACTACAGCATATAGGGTTGATTGAGGTACAGTCTGCTAATCCTTAAGGACTGGTATAGGTCCACAATATATAGGGTTGAGGTGCACTACTGCTGACTGCTGCCCTATTCTGCAGCAGTCCTTTATGAGTATAGGGACTAATGTACAGTCTGCTAATCACAACCTACTATTTTCACAAAGGTCCTTCTAAGGACTGGTAAGGTATAGTTTACTACAGTATATAGGGTTGAGTAAGGTACAGTCTGCTAATCCTTAAGAACTTGTATAGGTCCACAATATATAGGGTTGAGGTGCTCTACTGCTGACTGCTGCCCTATGCTGCACCAGTTCTTTATCAGTGTAGGGACTGAGGTACAGTCTGCTAAACACAACCTACTAGTTGCAAAAAGGTCCTTATAAAGACTGGTAAGGTATAGTGTACTACAGTACATAGGGTTGAGGGAGGTACAGTCTGCTATTCCTTAAGGACTGGTATAGGTCCACAATATATAGGGTTGAGGTGCACTACTGCTGACTACTGCCTTATTCTGCAGCAGTCCTTTATCAGTATAGGGACTGAGGTAAAGTCTGCTAATCACAACCTACTAGTTACACAAAGGTCCTTATAAGGACTTGTAAGGTATAGTGTACTACAGTACATAGGGTTGAGTGAGGTACAGTCTGCTATTCCTTAAGGACTGGTATAGGTCCACAATATATAAGGTTGAGGTGCACTACTGCTGACTGCTGCCCTATTCTGCAGCAGTCCTTTATGAGTATAGGGACTGAGGTACAGTCTGCTAATCACAACCTACTAGTTCCACAAAAGTCCTTATAAGGACTGATAAGGTATAGTGTACTACAGTACATAGGGTTGAGTGAGACCTACTCTGCTATTCTTAAGGACTGGTATAGGTCCACAATATATAGGGTTGGGGTGCACTACTGCTGACTGCTGCTCTATTCTGCAGCAGTCCTTTATCAGTATAGGGACTGAGGTAGAGTCTGCTAAAAACAACCTACTAGTTGCAAAAAGGTCCTTCTAAGGACTAGTAAGGTATAGCGTACTACAGCATATAGGGTTGATTGAGGTACAGTCTGCTAATCCTTAAGGACTGTTATAGGTCCTCAATATATAGGGTTGAGGTGCACTACTGCTGACTGCTGCCCTATTCTGCAGCAGTCCTTCATGAGTATAGGGACTGATGTACAGTCTGCTAATCACAACCTACTATTTTCACAAAGGTCCTTCTAAGGACTGGTAAGGTATAGTGTATTACAGTATATAGGGTTGAGTAAGGTACAGTCTGCTAATCCTTAAGGACTGGTATAGGTCCACAATATATAGGGTTGAGGTGCATTACTGCTGACTGCTGCCTTATTCTGCATCAGTCCTTTATCAGTATAGGGACTGAGGTACAGTCTGCTAATCACAAACTACTATTTGCACAAAGGTCCTTCTAAGGACTGGTAAGGTATAGCGCTCTACAGTATATAGGGTTGAATGAGGTACAGTCTGCTAATCCTTAAGGACTGGTAGAGGTCCACAATATATAGGGTTAGGTGCACTACTGCTGACTGCTACCCTATTCTGCAGCAGTCCTTCATCAGTATAGGGACTGAGGTACAGTCTGCTAATCACAACCTACTAGTTGCACAAAGGTCCTTATAAGGACTGGTAAGGTATAGTGTACTACAGTACATAGGGTTGAGTGAGGTACAGTCTGCTATTCCTTAAGGACTGGTATAGTTCCACAATATATAGGGTTGAGGTGCACTACTGCTGACTGCTGCCCTATTCTGCAGCAGTCCTTTATCAGTATAGGGACTGAGGTACAGTCTGCTAATCTCAACCTACTTGTTCCACAAAAGTCCTTATAAGGACTGGTAAGGTATACTGTACTACAGTACATAGGGTTGAGTGAGGTACAGTCTGCTATTCCTTAAGGACTGGTATAGGTCCACAATATATAGGGTTGAGGTGCACTATTGCTGACTACTGCCTTATTCTGCAGCAGTCCTTTATCAGTATAGGGACTGAGGTACAGTCTGCTAATCACAACCTACTAGTTGGACCAAGGTCCTTATAAGGACTGGTAAGGTATAGTGTACTACAGTACATAGGGTTGAGTGAGGTACAGTCTGCTATTCCTTTAGGACTGGTAAAGGTCCACAATATATAGGGTTGGGGTGCACTACTGCTGACTGCTGCCCTATTTTGCAGCAGTCCTTTATCAGTATAGAGACTGAGGTAGAGTCTGCTAAAAACAACCTACTAGTTGCAAAAAGGTCCTTCTAAGGACTGGTAAGGTATAGCGTACTACAGCATATAGGGTTGATTGAGGTACAGTCTGCTAATCCTTAAGGACTGGTATAGGTCCACAATATATAGGGTTGAGGTGCACTACTGCTGACTGCTGCCCTATTCTGCAGCAGTCCTTTATGAGTATAGGGACTAATGTACAGTCTGCTAATCACAACCTACTATTTTCACAAAGGTCCTTCTAAGGACTGGTAAGGTATAGTTTACTACAGTATATAGGGTTGAGTAAGGTACAGTCTGCTAATCCTTAAGAACTTGTATAGGTCCACAATATATAGGGTTGAGGTGCTCTACTGCTGACTGCTGCCCTATGCTGCACCAGTTCTTTATCAGTGTAGGGACTGAGGTACAGTCTGCTAAACACAACCTACTAGTTGCAAAAAGGTCCTTATAAAGACTGGTAAGGTATAGTGTACTACAGTACTTAGGTTTGAGTGAGGTACAGTCTGCTATTCCTTAAAGACTGGTATAGGTCCACAATATATAGGGTTGAGGTGCACTACTGCTGACTGCTGCCCTATTCTGCAGCAGTCCTTTATCAGTATTGGGACTTAGGTACACTCTGCTAAACACAACCTACTAGTTGCAAAAAGGTCCTTATAAGGACTGGTAAGGTATAGCGTACTACAGCATATAGGGTTGAGTGATGTACCGTCTGCTAATCCTTAAGGACTGGTATAGGTCCACAATATATAGGGTTGAGGTGCACTACTGCTGACTGCTGCCCTATTCTGCAGTAGTCCTTTATGAGTATAGGGACTTAGGTACAGTCTGCTAATCACAACCTACTATTTGCACAAAGGTCCTTCTAAGGACTGGTAAGGTATAGCGTAGTACAGTATATAAGGTTGAGTGAGGTACAGTCTGCTAATCCTTAAGGACTGGTGTAGGTCCACAATATATAGGGTTGAGGTGCACTACTGCTGACTGCTGCCCTATTCTGCAGCAGTCCTTTATGAGTATAGGGACTGAGGTACAGTCTGCTAATCACAACCTACTATTTGCACAAAGGTCCTTCTAAGGACTGGTAAGGTATAGCGTACTACAGTATATAGGGTTGAGTGAGGTACAGTCTGCTAATCCTTAAGGACTGGTATAGGTCCACAATAATTAGGGTTGAGGTGCACTACTGCTGACTGCTGACCTATTCTGCAGCGGTCCTTTATCAGTATAGGGACTGAGGTACAGTCTGCTAATCACAACCTACTAGTTGCACAAAGGTCCTTATAAGGACTGGTAAGGTATAGTGTACTACAGTACATAGGGTTGAGTGAGGTACAGTCTGCTATTCCTTACAGACTGGTATAGGTCCACAATATATAGGGTTGAGGTGCACTACTGCTGACTGCTGCCCTATTCTGCAGCAGTCCTTTATCAGTATAGGGACTGAGGTACAGTCTGCTAATCTCAACCTACTTGTTCCACAAACGTCCTTTTAAGGACTGGTAAGGTATAGTGTACTACAGTACATAGGGTTGAGTGAGGTACAGTCTGCTATTCCTTAAAGACTGGTATAGGTCCACAATATATAGGGTTGAGGTGCACTATTGCTGACTGCTGCCTTATTCTGCAGCAGTCCTTTATCAGTATAGGGACTGAGGTACAGTCTGCTAATCACAATCTACTAGTTGCACAAAGGTCCTTATAAGGACTGGTAAGGTATAGTGTACTACAGTACATAGGGTTGAGTGAGGTACAGTCTGCTATTCCTTAAGGACTGGTATAGGTCCACAATATATAGGGTTGAGGTGCACTACTGCTGACTGCTGCCCTATTCTGCAGCAGTCCTTTATCAGTATAGGGACTGAGGTAGAGTCTGCTAAAAACAACCTACTAGTTGCACAAAGGTCCTTCTAAGGACTGGTAAGGTATAGCGTACTACAGCATATAGGGTTGATTGAGGTACAGTCTGCTAATCCTTAAGGACTGGTATAGGTCCACAATATATAGGGTTGAGGTGCACTACTGCTGACTGCTGCCCTATTCTGCAGCAGTCCTTTATGAGTATAGGGACTGATGTACAGTCTGCTAATCACAACCTAGTATTTTCTCAATGGTCCTTCTAAGGACTGGTAAGGTATAGTGTACTACAGTATATAGGGTTGAGTAAGGTAAAGTCTGCTAATCCTTAAGGACTGGTATAGGTCCACAATATATAGGGTTGAGGTGTACTACTGCTGACTGCTGCCCTATTCTGCAGGAGTCCTTTATGAGTATAGGGACTTAGGTACAGTCTGCTAATCACAACCTACTAGTTGCACAAAGGTCCTTATAAGGACTGGTAAGGTATAATGCACTACAGTACATAGGGTTGAGTGAGTCCCAGTCTGCTATTCCTTAAGGACTGGTAGAGGTCCACAATATATAGGGTTGAGGTGCACTACTGCTGACTGCTGCCCTATTCTGCAGGAGTCCTTTATGAGTATAGGGACTTAGGTACAGTCTGCTAATCACAACCTACTAGTTGCACAAAGGTCCTTATAAGGACTGGTAAGGCATAGTGCACTACAGTACATAGGGTTGAGTGAGACCCAGTCTGCTATTCCTTAAGGACTGGTATAGGTCCACAATATATAGGGTTGAGGTGCACTACTGCTGACTGCTGCCCTATTCTGCAGCAGTCCTTTATGAGTATAGGGACTTATTTACAGTCTGCTAATCACAACCTAGTATTTTCACAAAGGTCATTCTAAGGACTGGTAAGGTATAGTGTACTACAGTATATAGGGTTAAGTAAGGTACAGTCTGCTAATCCTTAAGGACTGGTATAGGTCCACAATATATAGGGTTGAGGTGCACTACTGCTGACTGCTGCCCTATCCAGCAGGAGTCCTTTATGAGTATAGGGACTGAGGTACAGTCTGCTAATCACAACCTACTATTTGCACAAAGGTCCTTCTAAGGACTGGTAAGGTATAGCGTAGTACAGTATATAGGGTTAAGTGAGGTACAGTCTGCTAATCCTTAAGGACTGGTATAGGTCCACAATATATAGGGTTGAGGTGCACTACTGCTGACTGCTACCCTATTCTGCAGCAGTCCTTTATCAGTATAGGGACTGAGGTACAGTCTGCTAATCTCAACCTACTTGTTCCACAAAAGTCCTTTTAAGGACTGGTAAGGTATAGTGTACTACAGTACATAGGGTTGAGTGAGGTACAGTCTGCTATTCCTTAAAGACTGGTATAGGTCCACAATATATAGGGTTGAGGTGCACTATTGCTGACTGCTGCCTTATTCTGCAGCAGTCCTTTATCAGTATAGGGACTGAGGTACAGTCTGCTAATCACAATCTACTAGTTGCACAAAGGTCCTTATAAGGACTGGTAAGGTCCTATTCTGCAGCAGTCCTTTATAAGTAGGGATGAGCCGAACACCCCCCGGTTCGGTTCGCACCAGAGCTTTCGAACGGACCCCAAATTCGAACAAACTTTAGAACCCCATTGAGGTCTATGGGACTCGAACGTTCGAAATTAAAAGTGCTAATTTTAACTGCTAATATACAAGATACTGTCCTAAAAAGGGTTTGGGGACCTGGCTCCTGCCCCAGGGGACATGGGTCAATGCCTAAAATGTTTTTAAAAATGGCCGTTTTGGCGGAACACTGATTTTAATGACGATTAAAGTGAAAAAAAAAGTGAAAAATTCCTTTAAATATGGTGCCTGGGGGGTGTCTGTAGTATGCCTGTGAAGTGCCACGTGTTTCCCGTGTTTAGAACAGTCCCTGCACAAAATTACATTAAACGGAAATAACACCATTTAAAACTGCTTGCGGTTTTAATGTTATATCTGGTTCCTGCAATATGGTTGAAAATCATTGAGAAAAATGGCATGGGTAGCCCTCCCTGCCCATTACCAGCCTATTTGGGTCTTGTATGCATATTAAGGGGAACCCTGTACCCATATTAAAAAAAGGAAATGCGTGTGGCCCCCAGGCCCTATATACTCAGAACAGCAGTATACAGGCGGTGCAAACAAGACAGGGACTGTGTAGGTTTGTTGTGTTAAGTTGAATCTGTTTGTAATTTTCAACTGGTACATTTTTAAAGTGTAGCTCCAGCCAAAAAAACGATTTTTAAGCTTTTTGGAAAACATAGGGAAGGGTTATCACCCCTGTATAATTTGTTTTGTCGTACATCTTTTTTCATCTCACTTGCTGTTGTCTCCTTCCGTTTGCAAGTAGGAGATGTTTGTAAATTGGATGTTTGAAAGTAGGGGCCTTCCCTATATGCTCTGCAGAAATGGCGGAACAAGGTGTTGGTTATGCCACAACATTGTAAGCCCTCAAAGTGACTCTTGGTGGGCGCTGGAGCACCCTGCTGTGAACGATTATATCAAGAATTGTAATTACATGCCATTGTTGAACAGTGGTAGAAAAATTTACCTTTGGAGGTTGTGGTGCTGGTGCCACAACACTATAAGTCCTCACCGTTACTCTGGGTGGGCACAGGAAGGGGCCCTCCTGTGAAATATTATATCAAGAATTGTAATTACACGTCCCTGTTAAACAGGGGCAGAAAAATTTGGCCTTAGGCACTGCTGCTGGTGCCACCACACTGCAACCTCTCCCATATACTCTAGTTTTATTGCAGGAATTAGCCCTGCTGCAAAGCATTGCATCAAAAATTGTACTTAAACGCCCCTGTTAAACAGGGGCATAAAAATTGGGCCTTAGGCACTGGTGCTGGTGCCACCACACTGCAACCTCTTCCATATACTCTAGTTTTATTGCAGGAATTAGCCCTGCTGCAAAGCATTGCATCAAAAATTGTAATTAAACGCCCCTGTTAAACAGGGGCAGAAAAATTGGGCCTTAGGCACTGGTGCTGGTGCCACCACACTGCAACCTCTTCCATATACTCTAGTTTTATTGCAGGAATTAGCCCTGCTGCAAAGCATTGCATCAAAAATTGTAATTAAACGCCCCTGTTAAACAGGGGCATAAAAATTGGGCCTTAGGCACTGGTGCTGGTGCCACCACACTGCAACCTCTTCCATATACTCTAGTTTTATTGCAGGAATTAGCCCTGCTGCAAAGCATTGCATCAAAAATTGTAATTAAACGCCCCTGTTAAACAGGGGCAGAAAAATTGGGCCTTGGGCACTGGTGCTGGTGCCACCACACTGCAACCTCTTCCATATACTCTAGTTTTATTGCAGGAATTAGCCCTGCTGCAAAGCATTGCATCAAAAATTGTACTTAAACGCCCCTGTTAAACAGGGGCAGAAAAATTGGGCCTTAGGCACTGGTGCTGGTGCCACCACACTGCAACCTCTTCCATATACTCTAGTTTTATTGCAGGAATTAGCCCTGCTGCAAAGCATTGCATCAAAAATTGTAATTAAACGCCCCTGTTAAACAGGGGCAGAAAAATTGGGCCTTAGGCACTGGTGCTGGTGCCACCACACTGCAACCTCTTCCATATACTCTAGTTTTATTGCAGGAATTAGCCCTGCTGCAAAGCATTGCATCAAAAATTGTAATTAAACGCCCCTGTTAAACAGGGGCATAAAAATTGGGCCTTAGGCACTGGTGCTGGTGCCACCACACTGCAACCTCTTCCATATACTCTAGTTTTATTGCAGGAATTAGCCCTGCTGCAAAGCATTGCATCAAAAATTGTAATTAAACGCCCCTGTTAAACAGGGGCAGAAAAATTGGGCCTTAGGCACTGGTGCTGGTGCCACCACACTGCAACCTCTTCCATATACTCTAGTTTTATTGCAGGAATTAGCCCTGCTGCAAAGCATTGCATCAAAAATTGTACTTAAACGCCCCTGTTAAACAGGGGCAGAAAAATTGGGCCTTAGGCACTGGTGCTGGTGCCACCACACTGCAACCTCTTCCATATACTCTAGTTTTATTGCAGGAATTAGCCCTGCTGCAAAGCATTGCATCAAAAATTGTACTTAAACGCCCCTGTTAAACAGGGGCAGAAAAATTGGGCCTTAGGCACTGGTGCTGGTGCCACCACACTGCAACCTCTTCCATATACTCTAGTTTTATTGCAGGAATTAGCCCTGCTGCAAAGCATTGCATCAAAAATTGTACTTAAACGCCCCTGTTAAACAGGGGCAGAAAAATTGTGCTGATGGCATCAACCAGAACCAGAAATGTTCTTCCAACATATCAGCGGAGGAGGAAGAGGATAGACAATCAACATAACAGGACAGTCACTCAGCATCAGCATAGGCAGTCTTGAAGGGATGTGATATTTCAAAAAAAATGATTCTGTTACATCAGCTTCAGGTGCTTGGTAGCTGTGGGTGATCCAAGACTGATTCATCTTGATGAAGGTCAGTCGATCAACTGATTCGGTGGACAGGCGCACCCTGTGATCGGTAACAAAGCCACCAGCAGCACTGAAGGTGCGTTTCCCGAAAGAACGCTGGATGCAGGACAGGCCAGTAGCTCAATTGCATACTGTGCAAGCTCTGGCCAGTGATCCATCCTCAAGACCCAGTAAGCCAGAGGATTTTCGGTGGGAAAGGTGTCCAAGTCTGACTTTGCCCCTAGGTATTCCTGCACCATGTAAATCAGACGCTGGCGATGGGTGCTGGAACCGATCATACCTTGGGGCTGCGGACTAAAAAATTGTCTGAAAGCATCAGTCAGACGGCCACCTTCTCCACCGCTCCTTCTGACCGATGCCTCAGCAACACGTTGTCCAGGACCAGGAGTTTGTAACCTCCCAGTCTCTGGGAACGCGTTGCACAGACCTTTCTGCAAGGCCTCCCGGAGATGTCTCATCCTCTGCTCCCTCTGCGATGGCAAGATAAGGTCGGCAACCTTACCCTTGTACCGTGGATCAAGGAGAGTGGCCAGCCAGTAATGGTCCCGCTCCTTGATCCGAAGAATACGAGGATCCTTCCGCAGGCTTTGCAGGATCAGGGAGGCCATGCAGCGTAGGTTAGCTGAGGCATTCGGTCCGGAGTCCTCTGGGTCACTAAGGACAACATGATCCGCAGCTACCTCCTCCCAGCCACGTACAAGTCCACGTGTTTCTTGGGACTGTAAATCATCCCTACAGGACTGCTGCTGCTGCTGCTGCTGCTGCTGCTGCTGCTGCTGAGTGCCAGCCTCCACCTCCATGCTGACACAATCATCCTCCTCCTCCTCTTCCTCCTCCTCATCCTCTTCCTGTGTGATGGGTGGCACAGCAGGAACACTGTCTGGATAAAGGGGGGCTTGAGAGGCAAGGAAGTCCTCCTCTTCCTGCCTCTGTTCTGCCTCAAGTGCCCTGTCCATTATTCCACGCAGCGTATGCTCCAAGAGGTGGACAAGAGGTACAGTGTCACTGATGCATGCACTGTCACTGCTCACCATCCTTGTGGCCTCCTCAAACGGTGACAGGACAGTGCATGCATCCCTGATCATGCCCCACTGGCGTGGTGAGAAAAAACCGAGCTCCCCTGACCCTGTCCTTGTGCCGTAGTCGCACAGGTACTCATTGATGGCCCTCTGCTGCGTGTGCAGCCGCTGCAGCATGGCCAACGCTGAGTTCCATCTGGTGGGCATGTCACATATAAGGCGGTTCTTGGGCAGGTTCAACTCCTTTTGGAGCTCAGCCAGCCGAGCACAGGCATTAAATGATCGGCGGAAATGCACACAGACTTTCCTGGCCTGCTTCAGGACATCCTGTAAGCCAGGGTACCTGCCCAAGAACCGCTGCACCACCAGGTTAAGGACGTGAGCTACACAGGGCACATGGGTCAGTTGTCCCTGTCGGAGGGCGGAGAGGAGGTTGGTGCCATTGTCACAAACCACCATTCCTGGCTTAAGCTGGCGTGGCATCAACCACCTCTCGGCCTGCCCCTGCAGAGCTGACAAAACATCCGCCCCAGTGTGGCTCCTGTCCCCCAAACAAACCAGCGCAAGCACGGCATGGCATCGTTTTGCCTGCGTACTTGCGTAGCCCCTGGAACGCCTACGAAGCACCGCTGGTTCTGAGGACAGAGCACTGGAAGAGGCCATGGAGGAAGAAGAAGAGGAGGGGGTGGAGGAGAGAGGTGTGTCACAACCAATAGTAGCATTTTGGAGGCGTGGTGATGGAACAACCTCCAACACTACTGCACCTTGTCCTGCATCCTTCCCAGCTGCCAGAAGAGTGACCCAATGGGCCGTGAAAGACAGGTAACGTCCCTGTCCATGCCTGCTGGACCATGAGTCAGCGGTAATATGCACCTTACCGCTGACTGCCCTGTCCAGCGAGGCAAGGACATTGCCTTCCACATGCCGGTAGAGAGCCGGAATCGCCTTCCGTTAGAAAAAGTGGCGTTTGGGGACCTGCCACTGAGGAACCGCACATTGTACAAACTCACGGAAGGGGGCCGAGTCTACCAACTGAAAAGGCAGCAGTTGAAGTGCTAGCAATTTAGCCAAGCTAGCATTCAACCGCTGGGCATATGGATGGCTGGGAGTGAACTTCTTTCGCCGGTCCAGCAGCTGGGGCAGGGACATTTGCCTGCTATAATCGGACGTGGGTGTACCGCTAGCAGAGTTCCCGGAAGCACTTGGCTGTGACACACCTAATTCTACACCTTCATTCCTCTCAGAGCAGGTTTCAGAGAGGACTGAAGGTCTAGTGGGGTTGGAGATGCCAGCTGATGAGGAGCAAGGAGAGGTCCGCTTTGTTCTTTGGTGTGGGTCTTTGAGGTACGCTTGCCAACGAGCTGCATGGCAGGTCAACATATGTCTGGTCAAGCATGTGGTGCCCAAGCGGCTGATGTTTTGGCCATGCGAGATACGCTTGAGACATATGTTGCAAATAGCAGCGGTGCGATCTGATGCACTCGTCTCAAAAAAGGCCCACACCAAAGAACTTTTAGAATAACGCGCAGAGGCAGCGCCCTGCACAGGCGGAGCTCTGCGGTGTGATTCAGTCGGTGTGCTGCCCCTAAGCTGGCCCCCGGAGGGCATCCTGCCTCGTTGGACATGTGCCTCCTCCTCCTCCTCCTCCTCCTCCTCTCTCCTTCCAGGCACCCACGTGGAGTCAGTGCCCTCATCATCCCCTCCCTCTTCATCGCTGTAGCAAACCTGGCAGTATGCTGCAGCTTGTGGAACATGACTGCCAGATTGCTGTCCTTCTTGAGCATCCCCTCTCTCTGCGCTCACGCTACTGCCTTCCTCTAGCTGAGTGTCATCATCAGAGCCCAAAAAACACTGGGCATCCTCCTGGAGCATGTACCCAACACTGTGCTCAAAGAGTTCAGGAGACTCCTCAGGAGGACGTGGTGGGTCTAGGGAAGGAGTCACTGATGATGACATTGAGAGGAGGGAAGACGATGCGTTGGCAGCTGCTTTGCTAGTACCCTGAGACTGGGTGAGAGAGGATGAGGAGGATGAAGAGGGCTTGGTCATCCACTCTACCAAGCCATTGGCATGTTGCGGCTCAACATGTCCAGCTGCCGAAAAGAAGGACAAGCATGTCCCATGGCCACGTGCTGATGACAATGCACCGCGTCCACGACCAGCACTGTTGTCTCTAGACACAGAGCCTGCTTGCCCTCTTTTATCAGTTCGCGTCTGTCTGCCTCTCCTTGCTGGCCTTCCAGACATGGTAATGGCCTGAAGGGAGTTGGGTAAAAAAGCAGTTGGGTAGTGTATATTGTGCTAGAGGCACACAACACCCACTAACACCTGCAGATGCCTTTATTATAGAACACCAGAGATAAAGGGGTATATACAGATGTATACTGTGCTGTGCTGGAGGCACACACAACTTCCAATAACTCCTGCAGATGGCAAGTGGTCTCAAATAGAGAAGAGCTATGTAGGTGGATATAGCAGTATGTACTGGGTACAGAGCACACAGACAGCACGCACAAGCTCCTAACACTACTGACTGCAAGCTCTATTATAAAAGATAGATCACTAGCTATATAGGTGAGGTGAATATAGCGGTGTATACTGCGGTCAGGGCACGCAGACAACAACCACTACACAACAGCAAGATCGAAAATCGTCCGAAAACTATCGGTGTGTACTGTGTTGAAGGTACACAGAACACCCACTAACTCCTGCAGATGCCTTTATTATAGAACACCAGAGATAAAGGGGTATATACAGATGTATACTGTGCTGTGCTGGAGGCACACACAACTTCCAATAACTCCTGCAGATGGCAAGTGGGCTCAAATAGAGAACAGCTATGTAGGTGGATATAGCGGTATGTACTGGGTACAGAGCACGCAGACAGCACGCACAAGCATCCTGCCTGTGGCCAATCATGGCTCTCCTTGCTGCTGGCGCTGCGATTGGCCAAGCATGCAGGGTCACAGTGCATGCTTGGCCAATCATGAGCCAGCAATACACTGCGCCATCGCAGTGCATTGTGGGCCGTGAGCGCCACACGAATTTGGCGCGAACGGACCAAAATGTTCGGACTTCGCCGAACCGACGAACAGCCGATGTTCGAGTCGAACGTATGTTCGACTCGAACACGAAGCTCATCCCTAGCAAAGACATAGAAGCAATAATCACGAGACATTGGAATATTCTGCAGAGGGAAAAAGTAATAGGCAGTGAACTACCAGGGAAACCCCCTTTCATTTATAGAAAAAACACATCATTTGGGGACCAAATAGTCAAAAAGGTATTAGACCCTCCTAAGAGAATAAAGATGTTTTGGGACCAAATAGGCTTTTATGCATGTAGGAAATGTAAAGCGTGCAGGCAAGTCTCCACACATCTAAGAGGGTTGACCAGCTTTACTTCTACGGCTAATGGAAAGGAAGTCCGAATTCATTTCCTGTGCATCCACACATGTGGTATATGCACTAGAATTTCCATGTGGGCTTATGTATATAGGATGCACCAAACGCACGCTGGCCATATGAGTGTCAGAGCACATCTATAACATCAGCATTGGGTATAAAGAGCACAGCGTGTCATTACATTTTAGGAATAAGCACAATAGAAACCCCATAGGCCTCAAATTCTGGGGGATAGACAAACTGTACCCTAGATGGAGAGGAGCGAATATGGTGAGAGAGATATCCCGTCTAGAAACGGAGTGGATTTTTTGACTGACACACTCAGCCCGAAAGGCTTGAATATAGAACTGGACTTAAATTGCTACATAAGTTATTATTAAATCATTAGTGAGGGTGGAACTCACCACTAGGGGGTAGGGCTCCAGTGGACAGGAATGGGGAGTAAATCGCTAGGATTGACAGAGGGTCAGGTCTCAGATTGGGCAAATTAGGGTCCATCTGATGACCAATATGAGACAATATCTATGACAGTCACTCTATTAGAGACATATGCACTAGGAAGTAGGAATGGTGGGAAGGGGCACGTACTAACCCTGCTTAGACAATTAATTAATCTTGATTAGAATAAGAACCTCCTTGTCTTCCTATAATTATTTAGTTATGTTGTTTACATATGCTCATAGAGGATCACACTTAATGGTGGAGCATAACTCATATAGGCATTAATGTTGGATTAATCATTATCACACCACAAATGTTTTGTGATTTTAAGTTGAATTTTGTATTTTATTATTTAAATGTATTTTTATTTAATTATTCATTGTACCGGATGAGTGTAACTGTAGGGATGCAGTAATTACATGCCCCTTATTTTATATAGGGCATGAAGTTTTGAAATATATATCTCTGTACCTATTGATTTGTATATCACACAGACTAGAAGTGAGTTTGGATGTGATTAGTATTGAAAGTTTGTTTAGACCGTTCACTGACAGTAGACAGCATATGACACTGAGGCTGCAATTACAGCAATATACGAAAGTATAGATGCAGGCTGTTGATGGAAAACATCGTAGTCAGTGAATTGTCCATATGAACGGGAGGGCAGGGACGGTTAGCGAGTGGTGCCGCTGAACACGCCGCCTCCCGTCTCTATATATATAACCAGCATGTATAGCGTGGCCACACAAGGTTTTTACGGTCGGCAGCATCAAGCGATTCCCGGGACTCATCCAGCGGATCGTATAGAGGACAAATCGATCGTTGGTGAGATTGTCGTTATGCTGAGCTGACACGCTTTTTATGCTTATTTTATCTTTATGTTGAATTAAGTGCAATTTGTAAGGGGGGAAGGTGTAAGTGCAATAAAGGGTATAACACTATATCAGATCCCTTGTGTATCCTTGCATGTTGACGCTTTATGAGGAGAGATTTTGTCGGTGTGTGGATAAGTAAAGAGACCTGGAGGAGCAGAGAGATTGAAAGACCTAACCTACAAAGCCTGTTTGCAGTACTGTTCTGGTAAGCGGCCAGCCATGGGGGATTGCACAAAGGTGGATACGGTGATGGTGTAGGACTGTTACTCCTAGTGACTGAAATAGATCTCTACGGTGGATGGCACCTCTTTGCTGACATTTCTACCGCTATCACCCTCAATTATGGACTTTTGCTAGCATGTGATAAATGTGATGCTTATAATGTGATTAGTGGCGTTCTAATTTAGATTGCTTATTTTAAAAGTGTTTAACATTTCACTCTCTATGACCTACAGGTGAGGTCTGAGAAGCATTTTAGATTTATACATTGAGCGCTGTTAGTGTCTGATTTTTTAATTAGCCACATTGTATACTATAGTGAACTCATTTATAATAGCTGCTGTAGGTGAGTGAGGAGTAATCTCTTCATGGTACCTGTATTTTTATTTTTGTCATAAAAGAATATTTCATAGGGCGCTGGGATCAAGTGTATTTTCAATATCCCTGAAGTTTGTTGAAACTTTACAGCATTTACTTTATAAAAAATCCTTATTGAGATTGTGAAGTTGACATTTTTTTTTTTTTAATCAATAGTTTTTATTAAACTTTAAATTTTTATCAAGACAAATGACAGAAATTATGACTAAATAACAGATCAATTACAGTATTTAGATACATAGATAATAGTATCCAAAAATAATAAAAAAAGGCAAGCTATCCTCCAGGACTGGACCCTTGTCTCCATTGATGTCCAACCCGGAATTTAAGCCAGCATTGGAAAGCGTTAGCTATTTGAAATGGAACAAGATGGAGAATATAAGATTGGTCCAGATACTGGTGGATGGAAATATGCCTAGTTTAAAGAGGAAGTAAACCCTGATGGGTTTACTTCCTCTTCTTTTCCCTGCAAAGGTAAAGCATAATGGACTACTATGCATCGCATAGTAGCTCATTATGTGTCACTTACCTGACACAGGAGCCAGCGAAGTCGCCGCTGATCCCTGTAGTCCGCCACGTCCATCTTGCTGGTGGCGTCTCGCAGCTCCGACCAATGACAGCGGCGCAACCGCGATGACGTCACTCCCGCGCATGCGCACGGGAGTCGCGCCTCGCAGCTCCGTTGCTGTCATACGGCGAAGCCGCGATGACGTCACTCCCGCGCATGCGCACGGGAGTCGACAAATTTGGCAAATCCATTCTTGGATTTGCCGCATTTAGTGCGCCTGCGCGCCGCTGTCTACGGCGCATGCGCCGTAGACAGCGGTGCCCATTTTCGGGCAAATATCTCCTAAACCATATAGGTTTAGGAGATATTGCTTGGACCTACAGGTAAGCCTTAATCTAGGCTTACCTATAGGTCCAAGTTGTTTGGAAGGGTTTACTTCCTCTTTAACTGATCTCGGATTAGAAGTAAAAAAACACTGGTTACAATATCATCAATTAGAAACATTTGTTGAAACAAACAAAAGTTTAATAAATAGACCATTAACTAAATTCGAGCAGATAATATTAAAAGAGCAGAATCATAAGAGTAAACTATTTAAAGTATATGTATCGTTGTTACCCACAGGAGATATTAGATATTAGAGATTTAATAGGAATAAGAAAGTGGGAAGAAGAACTAGGAGAGATAATTACAGAAGAAGAATGGAATTTTTTTTTAGGAATAATACATAAAACCTCAACGGCGGTAAAACATCAAGAACGAAATTATAAAGTGACAATGAGGTGGTACTGGAGTCCAGTAGCATTAAAAAAAAATTAATAAAGGAAATACAGAGAAATGTTGGAGGTGTGGGATAGAAAAAGGGACAATGGAACATATCTGGTTCAGTTGTAAGAAAGTAAAAAACTTTTGGTTAAGTGTTTTCGAGATATACCAAAAAGTGACTGGAAAAAAACTGTCTCCAGATGTGAAGGTAGCATTATTCTATCTTACATCAGATACAGTGGATAGTATGAAAAATGGGATAATACAACATATGACAACAGCAGCTAGAACAATAATAGCACGTAAATGGAAAGAAACAGTGAGTCCAACAGTGTGGGAATGGGTATGTGAACTGAACGAAATATGTTTCATGGAAAAACAAATAAAAGAAGAAGGATATATAAATAATCAGTTACCAACTGTATGGAAGCAGTGGGAAGAGTTTAGGTTCTCAAATGGACTGAAAGAATATTTATAATGTAAAAGAGGTGGAGAGGGAAGAGGAGATTGAAGGTTAAGGTGTTTTTTCTTTCTTTTTCTTTTTTTTCTCTGTGTGTGTGTTTGGGGGTATGTTGATGTTAATAAGTGTGGAATATATTGAGTGGGGTTTATGTATAATGTTGTAAATGAACCAGTATGTATTATGGTTGATTTTTAAAAAAATAATAATAAAAAAAAGATTTGAAACAAAAATAATAAAAAATATAATATAAAGAAAACCATATTAATTATCTCAATTATAATAGGGATAATAAAGATGACGATCGGGAGGTTATTAATACATCCATTGTGAAGACAATACACAAAAGTAATATAAATATTATCTTCATATATTTATATACTGCCAATTCAAGTAATTCAAAGATTATGAACCTAAATATATTCCCGAACACCCCTATGGATGCTAAACTGTGTTCGGGACAGTAATAGTAACCTGTCATTTAATAGATACAAAACAAAGATTAAAATATTAGAGTGGGGTAAGTAATTTTTTAATTCAAGTTATCTAGGAACAAAGAACTCGTGCAATGTTTTGGGGACTAGCCCATTTTAACCATGGCTGCCATATTTTATGAGTATGTTCTTTTTTGTGAGGCCCAAGAGCTAGAATTGATTCATAAATGTAATGAGTTTGAGTCGATTCTATCACTTCTTTTATGGAAGGAGGATCAGGATTTTTCCAGTTCCTCGTTATGCTGATCCTGGCTGACAGCAAAATATGTGTAAACACATTTCTAAACTGGATAGGATATCGATCAAGATCAATGGATAATAGAGCCAGTGAGGGATTTGGAGGAATGACTGTTTTGGTAATTTCACACATAACTTGAAAGATTTGTTCCCAATACTTCCAAAGTTTAGGGCATGTCCAAAATGTATGTAACATATCACCTGTTTTGCACACAATCTCCAACATTTGTCGTCAAATGTGCCGTTGAATTTCGATATTTTCTCAGGAGTAAGATACCAGCGTTGAGTCAATTTAATGAATACTTCCCATAATGTAGAGCAGCATGTGGCTTTATATGTGGTGTTACAAGCTTTTTCCCATTGGTCAACTGTATAGGTGTATCCTAAGTCTTCTTCCCATCTAATTAAAGGGATAGTCTTTGTAAACACACTTTTTTGTTGAAGAAGATTATAGAAAAGAGAGATCCTTTTTGTTGATGTATGGGGATCTTAAGGAAGGACCAAGCCGATTGGGGAACATTATAGATCCATGATGGGAGATTGGAAATGCAATTCTTAGTTTGGATGTAGAGGAATAAATCTGAATTTGGCAATTGAAATTTCTTTTGAAGTAGGAAATGGTTTGATCACCCCATTATTAAGTAGATCAGATAGATATTTAATTCCCTTCTCTATTCATGGTGTAAATGAGGTTGTCTTCATGAAATTATGTAGGGTATTTAGCGGAATTTGGACTTTGGTAGGAAGAGGGTGTGAGGAAGTTAGATGCAGAAATCGAACCCAGGATTTAAGTGTTGCTAATATTGTTGGGGAAATGCGAGAAGGTATCTTGGCTCCAAGTGCCATGGAAGGAATCCATATTGATAGATTATTTCCTGGGATCTTAGCAGTTTCCATCTTCCCCCAAATTGTAGATGGAGGAGATAGAAACCATTCCTTAGACTGTGTGAGAACCGAGGCTAAATAATAATCTTGGAAATCCACATACCCTGTTCCCCCAGCTTGACGTTTCTTCATTAAGTTTGAATTAGCACATCTAGATGTTTTACCCTGCCAGATGAATCTAGAAAACGGAGTCTGAAGGGATTGGAAAAATTTTAATGGAATTGGAATCGGGAGAGTTCTAAAAAAGTATAAAATTTGTGGAAGGTGAAGCATTTTAAATGCTGCCAAACGTCCCATCCATGAAAATTCATGGGACGCTAGTTTAGTGAGATTTTCTTGTAATGCATTACGAAGTGGAATATAATTATATTAGAACAGTATTTTACATGAATTTGATAATTGAATACACAAATATTTAATTGTACTTTCAGTCCATGTATAAGGGAATTTTAATTTAAGAGGTTTAGTAGTATTTTCATCTATCTTCAAGTTCAATATACAAGATTTATTCGCTAAATCTAATATTGCTTTGTTGATTTGACCTGTTAAGCCAAATTTTGTCAGAACTGATGACAGGTATCCCTAATGAACTCTATCAAACGCTTTTTCAGTGTCAAGTGACAGAAACAGGGATGGCGATTTGGTGAGTTCTACATGGTGTATTATATTTATCATTCTTCTAGTAGCATCCGATGCTTGTCTTCCTTTGGTGAAACCCGATTGATCTCTATGGATAAGAGAGGGTAACAAACTATCTAGTCTTTTGGCTATAAGTTTCGCATACATTTTAACATCTAAATTGAGTAAGGAAATTAGTCTAAAATTTTTAGGTGAAGATGGTTCCTTATCTGGTTTTGGAAGAGTTACAACAAGAGCATTCAGCATTTCATTGGGAAATGATGAAGAATTGGCTGCTAAATTATAAATGTCACATAGTGTAGGTGCTAGAGTACTTTGAGGTTTTTTTAAATATTCCCCTGTAAAGCCATCTGGACCAGGTGATTTCAAGTTAGGAAGAATACGGATAGTTTGTAGAATTTCAGGGATAGTAAAGGGAGAATTGAGAAATTCTAATTGTTGTGGGGAAATAGATGGAAGTTTGACACTCTCCAAAAAGGTGTCACTCTCCTCCTGAGAAGGTTGATGGGTATCGCCATCATTCTTAATGTTATATAAATCATTATAATATGAGCTAAATGCTTCAGCTATTGAAGAAGGCTTAAGCAATTTTTCATTAGTGTGAGGATGGTAGAGGAATGGAATTTTAGTCTTAGATCGATAACCTTTAATGCGTAATGCCATTGTTTTCCCTGCTTTGTTCCCTGTTGCATAAGTGGTAGCTCTGAATTTTTTACTTTCAGTAGATTTTTATTGAGAATACACTGAAATACATATTAACAAATGAACAATGCTCCTATGAACAGAACACAACATAGAGTGCCGAATTGACAGTTAACAAACCATGAGTTCCACTAGGAGTAGCAAACATAATGTCATTAACTGGTGCGAACCAATAAGAGAGTAGGCGAAATAAAATATCGAGATCCAATCTTTGATAACAAAATATCACTTGGGAAATTAGACACGTTACACATTCCAATTAACTGGAGCGGCGAGCCCCCCGGAACCGGCACCCCAAATGAGATCTAACTGTGCCGAGTACCCGAAGGCTCTACCCCTCCCAAATACTTAAAACTTCTATTGAGCTATCGACTGGTCCTGGTAAAAAGGAACATTTTCCTGAGCAGGTGTAATACTAAAGACCATCAAATATCAGGTAATCGAAAGGAACAATCGATCAAATGGAGAGCAATGACCATGAACGAGCCTCTTAACGAATTTAGATTCGTAATTTTGTACTCCTATAGGGTGCAGAAATACCATGTTGATCCTACTTAAGGCGGGATAGAGAGCACTGATGGAGAAAAAAGGTAAACAGAAAGAATAGAAGAAAGATGGGGAGGAATAGAGAAGAAGAGAGGAAAAAAGACGAGTGAAATAGTAGCCGCTGTCGAAGTGGACAACTCTCACCTGGCATCACGTTTGTATCAATGGTGTTTGAAGACACTTAGAGGTGTATCTGATCCAAGGATCCCACGTCGCTGTGTGCCTATCTACCTTGTCCAGGAAGATGCTCACCGTTTTTTCTTGTACCATAATCCATGATATCTTTCTTTTAACCAATCTCAGTGATACAGTGGGCTGCTTCCAGGCTCTAGCAATGGTAAGTTTGGTACCGATAAGAATAAATCTAACGAGGTTTTGTGTTAATTTTGGAACATCCTGTGGGGAAAAATTTTGTAGAGCGATTTGAGGTGTTTTGTGGATGGGTAAAGCTGTGATCTTCCGGATGATTTGGAACACCTTATTCCATAGATTTCTGATTTTTGGGCACTCCCACCAAATGTGTACCATAGAACCAATATGACCACAGTTGCGAAAACAAAGGGAAAAGGCATTCGGTAGATTTTTGCTAGTCTAAGTGGCACCATGTACCACCTCATGAGAATCTTTAAGTTAGCTTAAATTAGAGTTGTATTAAGTAAGCCTTTTGAGGCCGAACGTGATGCCGTATGCCAATCCCCTAAGGTCCATTGCTGTTGGAGGTCAGTTTCCCATTCTCGCATGAAAAGCGTTTTAGAATCTGTTTGGGCAAGAGCACGATAGATCACCGATATCCCCCCTCTCTGCTCCATGGCTTGGCTACCCAAAAGTTCATATTCAATGATAGAAAGAGGAGAGCCGGCTGATAACCCTAAAGACTTGAGGAAATGAGAAATTTGTTGGAATTTGAATTTTTCAGTTTCTGGCATGTGAAGCTTCCTGAGATAATGACCTAGAGAGAAAGGACCCGAGGGGGAGACTAAGTGTCCGATCCTATATAGCCCTTTGTCCAGCCACCAACGAAAGGCCTTGATGTCCTGGCCCGGAGGGAACAGGGGGTTCCTGAAGATGTGGGAGAGGGGCTTCCAATTGGAGGTAACGTGCGAGTTCGCTTTCAAGGAGTCCCAAAGAGCAATTGAGTGGGAGAGAGTTGGCGCTACTATGGCCGGTCTAGTCCTAGGAGCGCACCATAAAAGATAATCAAGGGTAAAGTTGGGAACTGCTTGTCTCTCCATATGAACCCAGTCTGGGTGTGCAGTTTTTAAGTAGACAGTAGATAGTTGGGAAAGTTGCACCGCCTGGTAATACCAAAGGATGTTTGGGACCCCTAGTCCCCCTTGATTTTTATTGCGGAAAAGAGTTTCCTTTGAAATTCTATGTCCCTTGGATCCCCAAATAAATTTCATAATTTTGGACTGAAAGATGCAGATACGGTCCTTGGGGACAGGGATAGGCAATGACCGAAAAAGATACAATATACGTGGGAGTAGTGTAATTTTAACTGAATTCACCCTGCCTAGCCAAGATAATTTAAGTGAATCACAAAAAACGAGGTCTTCCTCCAACTTGCGGAATGTCAAAGGAAAGTTAGCTGCGTACAATTTGTCAATGGATGCCGTCAGGTGTATCCCCAAATAGGGGAGGGCCGAGTCTGACCAATCAAACTTAAAGCTATATTTAAGTTGTGAAACAAGTGAAGATGGTAAGTTTACGTTAAGTGCTGAGGATTTAGCATAATTGACCTTAAGGCCAGAAATTTCACCAAAATCATTGAGAAGTTTGCATAAAACTGGGAGCGAGGTGGTCGGAGAGGAAATAAAAAGCAATACATCATCAGCAAACAAGGCACATTTGTGAGTTTTTGGACCACACCTAATACCTTTAATGTCTGGGTTCGTTCTAATCGCTACAGCTAGTGTCTCAATGATCATGGCGAAGATCAAGGGCAATAAGGGGCATCCCTGTCTTGTACCCCTGAGGATCGGGAAGGGGTTAGAATAGTAACCCTGCATTTTTATTCGAGCTTCTGGATTCGAGTAAAGAGCTTTAATAATGTTCATAAATGACTGTCCGAATCCCCATCTTTCCAGTGTAGGGACCAGGAAAGACCAGGAGACTGAGTCAAAAGCTTTCATGAGATCAAGTGAAAGGAGGCAACCCTGTTGGAGGGGGCCCCCATCCCACCTTGATCCCAGCAGCAAGATTATGTCTATGGCACTCCTAATCTGATCTGGGCCTTGTCTTCCCGGGATAAAGCCTACCTGGTCTGCATGAACATAAAGACTGATGAAGTTGTAGAGTCTATTAGCTAAGAGTTTTGTCAGGATTTTGAGATCGTTATTGATCAGGGATATAGGTCTATAGTTAGATACACAGCTGGGATCCTTCCCCGGTTTAGGGATAACTGTTACGAAAGCAGAGTTCATGGCTTTATCCAGGGAAGAGCCAGACCTGAGATGGTTAAAGAAGCGTGCTAGGTAAGGGGCAAGCGTCTGAGAGAAATGTTTGTAATACAGGACTGAGAATCAGTCCGGCCCAGGAGCTGAGTTAGTCTTAAGGTTTTTGATGACCCCTTCAACTTCCTCAGTGGAAATTGGAGCGTCCATTTCATCCTTATGGTGGCCTTTTAGAGTGGGGAGTTGTGTCGACTGTAGGAAGGAGTGAATAGCACCAGGGGATAAACGAACTTCCTTGTTACCGTAAAGGGAAAGATAAAAGTCATGGAATGCATCCAATATTTTCCGGGGGATTCTGTGTATGGGAGCCGTCTTTCATTTTTATTTTGGGAAGCGCAAAAATTCTGGTTTTAGGGGTTAGTCGTCTAGCAAGCAGAGTACCTAGTCTGTTATTGTGGTGGTAGAAGCATCCCCCTTCCCATCTGAGGTCCTTTTCCGCAACAGCTGTAAGTGCTAGGTTTAAAGCATTGCGGGTTGCATCAAGTTTGTCAGCAATAAGTTGAGAGGGATGGGCTTTATGCAATTTGCTTAAGGAGGAGAATTCCCTTTCTAGCCTGTTTATGTCAGCCTTGCGAGCCTTGCGCAGTCTAGTAGAGCTTTGAATGAGAGAACCTCTGATGGTGGCCTTGTGGGCTGCTCAGAGCGATGAGGGGGATACGTCGTCCACATCATTGAGGTGGAAATAATCTTGTATGTGCTTTTCTATTTCCGTTACATGGACTGGGTTACTAAGTAAGGAGGCATTCAGGCACCAATGAAACCCGGACCGAGGGATCGGCCCACCCTGAAGGGAGAGAAGGACAAGGGAGTGATCCGACAAAGCAGAGTCCTTAATAACCGACCGTTGAGCCAGCGAGATATGTTGTTGGAGAATAAAAAAGTGATCAATTCTTGCGAAGGTTTGGTGAGGGCTAGAGTAATGAGTATAATCCCGAACACTGGGATTAAGTTCCCTCCAAATGTCTACTAGGCCATAATGATATAGTTGTCTAGCCACTTTTAGACTCTGCTTGGTCGGACGAATTCTGTGCCTTCCTGGGGGATGTGTTTTGTCAATACCACAGTCAAAGGATAGGTTGTAATCTCCTCCATAAACGACTATACCTTCTGTGATCGGAGCTAGGGTACTGAGCATGGATTGAAAAAACTGCGCTTGCCCCTTGTTCCGAGCATAGTAAGAGATAAGAGAATAGATTTGATCATCTATGAGAACTTTTACAAGAAGGAATCTGCCTCCAGGGTCCCTAAAGTCGGATACCCAGGTGAATTGTACCCTACTCGAAAAGAAAAGTCCCACCCCTTTTGTTTTGTTGTCAGAGTTGGCTAAAAAGAAATTGGGGAATTTGGCATGAATGAAAGAGGGCTGATACGATTTAGGGAAATGTGTTTCTTGAAGGAATAAGATATCTATTTTTTGGCCGTGATAATGTTGAAAAATCTTCTTCCGTTTTACAGGGGAATTAAGACCTTGAACGTTATGAGAGGCTATGCGTAGGATAGGGTTGTTATGGGGTGGGTTAGCCATGGAGCATAGAGGGATAGAAGGCAGGAAAACCCTGAAGACCTACCTTCGTGCTAGTTGCCATCTGAAAATTCCAGGAAGCCCATGAGGTCAACCAAGCGTCACTTCGTGCATCACAGGAGAGAGAGTCCACTTCTTGAGCTGTAAAAAGGGAAGACAGGAAAGGGTAAAGAGAAAAGAGACAGTGAGAAGAAAGAGTCAAAAAATAAAAATGTACCCGAGGCGGGGGAAAAGACAGAATCCCCCCGCCAGGGGAAACCAACATCATATTCCCGCCAAAGGAGGAAGTGCCCACCCTAGGCGAGATCAATCCCCTGGGGACTGCCTCACCCGGAATGGAGTGAGAGCACAGGAGGTTCGCCCCAACCCCGCGACACCAAAATATAAGCTTGCAATATCTAAATAATAACTGAACACCAATGGCAAACATACTGGAAACTATTAAAGTAGCTATGATGTAAGACCGGAGAGTAGGCCTGTAATGAAATATAATAAAGGGCAAAATACAAAAAAAAAAACACAGGGGGGGGGAAATGGGGGTGATGATGAAGTCAAGTCCTTACGCCTAAATGGCAGCAGGTATTTGGGGGGGGGTTCAGGAAGAGGAAAACATTTTTTAAATGGCACTGAGGCCGCGGGTCAGAGAAATGTGTCGCAGGGCGCCGCGCATGCGCACTCAGCTCTGAATTTTTTATAGGATTTCTCATGTGTCTCTAGAAGTAGGGTTCTTAATTCATTACGTAACTGGAAAATTAGTGTTTTAATGAAGGGAGAAGGATCATTTTTATTGTGTTCCTCAGCTTTGGCTATCTCCTTAGTAAGTTCATCCATTCTCTGAGTTCTTTTTCTTTTAGCTTTAGAACCTAATTGCATAAACACCCCTCTCATACCAGCTTTATGAGCATTCCATAATATCATTGGGTCAGATATAGACGTCGAATTAATTGAAAAGAATTCAGTAAGGTGTTGTTGGAGTGTTGTGGAGTAATTTTCATTTTGGAGAATATAGTTATTAGCTCTCCATATATATGAATTTGGTTGGGATGATTTGGTTGTTATAGACATGCTAATGGGAGCGTGATCCGATCATGTGGCCGTATGTATATGGGAGGATGAAATCTTGTCAAGCAGCCATTTATCTGTCAAGAATAAGTCAATTGCTTGTGCCATGGTGACAAATATGTGTAATCCCTTTCATTAGCATGTCCACATCTCCACACATCAAATAAGTCATTCGAAGTTATGAATTTATCAAGGGGAGAAGCATAACGTTTAGACTTAGCAGAAGAATCCATATCATTGTTTGGAATCAAATTGAAATCTCCACATATCAGGAGGTGTCCTTTTTGAACTTTCTTCGCCTCCTCTATAGTTTTTTTTATGAAATGCATTTGCCTCATATTCGGAGCATAAATAGATACGCGGGTGTATTGAATATTGTTAATGGTACAAATCAAAAAAATATAGCGACCTTCAGGGTCAGTGATACAATTATCTAATTGAAATGTAATAGTATCTCTAATAACTATTAACACCCCTCTTTGTTTTTTTGGAGAATTTTGTTTGAAAAATATGAGGAAAATGTTTATGTTGACATTTGGGAGATGCATCTTTAGCAAAATGTGTCTCTTGAACACATAATATGTCACAATTAAAGGATAAGGCAGACCTCCACATGGATGGCTATCAGAAAGGTTTGTGTGAGTTTTATTATTTTTCCTCACAGCTCCGGCGGCGCCATCTTGGATTTTAGTCAGCTCACTGCTCTGTTTAAATGTTAATGATGACAGCTTTTTTGGTCCCCTTTCTTGTCCTCTTTTGCAAGACATTATTGCCCCTACTGTCCCAGGAGTACTGCAGAGTATTTAGGTATGTTTTTAGAGGAGAATACCTGCCTGTTTTTTGCTGTTAAACGGCCAGCTGTGGAGAGCTCTGGGCTTAAGCAGCCAACGTCTTCACGCCCCTCCTTGTTGACATTTTTATTGTTATAAAATCGGCATGCTCAATTTCTTTGAAAACATTTTTCAACACACTGTGCTCAAAAGGTTGCCTACCCCTGCTGTAGAGAATACAGGTGGTCCTCTCTCCAATCTGCCTCAAACCTTCTTACTTAGTAAACTACTCGTTTCAGTCTCTCTAGCTATGCAAATTGCCCTCCTAATGATGGATTGATAATGATGGATTGATAATGCTGTAAACTACTTTAGTAGTGAGAAATTAACATTCTGCACTCTCACTCCTCAGATTAGCCCCAATCCCTGCCACTCCACACCTCAGATCACTGTCCCCCCTGCAAATCTGCCCCACCTCTGTAACCCCCTGCACATCTGCCCCACCACTGTACGACCCTGTACATCTGCCCCACCATTGTACCCCCTGCTCATCTGCCCCACCACTGTAACCCCCCGCTCATCTGCTTCACCACTGTAACCCCCTGTACATGTGCCCTACCACTGTACCACCACGCTCATCTGCCCCACCAATGTACCTCCTTTCTCATCTGTCCCAGCAATGTACCCCCTTTCTCATCTGCCCCACCACTGTAACCTCCTGCACATCTGCCCCACCACTGTACTACCTTGCCCATCTGCCCCAGCTCTGTACCCCCCTGCTCATCTGTTTCACCACTGTAACCCCCTGTACATCTGCCCCACCATTGTACCACCCTGATCTTCTGTCCCACCACTGTAAACCCCTGCTCATCTGCCCCACCAATGTTCCCCCTTTCTCGTCTGCCCCACCACTGTACCTCCATGCACATCTGCTCCACCACTGAAATGTCCTCATCTGTCCTAACACTGAACTTATCTGCTCATCTGCCCCACCACTGTAACCCCCTTACTCGTCTGTCCCACGAGACTGTACCTCCTGCACATCTGTCCCACCTCTGTTGCCCCTGCTCCTCTGTCCACCTCTGTACCCCCTGATCCTCTGCCCCACCGCTGTAACCCCCTGCTAATCTGTGCCACCAATGTACCTCCTTTCTCCTCTGCCCCAAAACTGAACCCCCCTGCTCATCTGTCCCACCACTGTAACCCCCTGCTCATCTGCCCCATCATTGTACCCCCTCTGCTTTTCTGTCCCACCATTCTAACCCCTCTGCTCATCTGCCCCATCAATCTACCCCTTTTCTCATCTGCCCTACCACTGTACCTCCCTGCACATCTGCTCCACCGCCATATCCCCATTCCTTTCTGTCTCACTACTGAATCTCCTTCTCATCTGTCCTAACACTGAACCCATCTGCTCATCTGCTGCACCACTGTAACCCGCTTTCTCATCTACCCCACCAATGTACCTCCTGCACATCTGTCTCACCTCTGAACCCCCCGCTCTTCTTCCCCACCTCTGTTCCCCCTGCTCTCCTGCCCCACCTCTGTTCCCCCTGCTCTCCTTCCCCACCACTGTACCCCCCTTTTATCTGCCCCACCAATACACCTCCTTTCACATCTGCACCACTGCTCTACCCCCCTGTTTTTTCTGCCCCAACACTTAATCCCCCTGCTCATCTGGCCAATCACTGTACCCCCCTGCTCTTCTGTCCCACTGCTGAACCCTCTTTTCCTCTCTTCTACCACTGTACCTCCCTGTACATCTGCCCCACCGCTGTACCCTCCTGCTCATCTGCTCCACCGCTGTACCCTCTTCTCATCTATGATATGCGTGATATGTAGAGTGGTAAAAGTAAGCAGAGATGAGACACATCTACCTGTTCTGGCACACTTATCCTGCTACCTGCTATCCTGCTATCCTGCTACCTCTCGCGTCCAGCCCACATGCTTGTATGTGATGTCACATACAAGCATATGGAATGGATGCGCAAATAATGAGCTCAGGTCAGGGGCATTTTCTGAAAGCAGTGGGCCTGTGTGCAGGATCATAAGTTGGCATCCTGCAGCTGAGAAAAAGTGGTTGGGTGTGATTTTCATTGCGCTGAATACTGGCTGTGGCTTAAAGGGATGATTTTAGTAGTAAGTGACGCAAAGATTCAGGATTAATTTCAACAAAGTTCCCAGAAGCTCAACAGTGATTCCACAAACTGTCACTTGATTGTGGTTTTCTCAATCACAGTGCAATCTCTTTTTTCTGAGATTGGTAGTGGCAACCAAGTGAGTCATCTTCTTCCAGATGGTGGATGGGGCTTTAGCAGTGGCCAAGACAGTTCTCCTCCTCCTGAAAACAGACAATTTATCAGGGGATCTGGGACTTTAAATGAGACCATGGACAGCGTGAATGTAACTAAGTCAAAATTCATGTTTAACCACTTGCTTACTGGGCACTTAAACCCCCCTCCTGCCCAGACCAATTTTCAGCTTTCAGCGCTGATGCACTTTGAATGACAATTGCGCGGGACAAAACTGTACCCAAATGAAATTTTTATCATTTTTTTCCCACACATAGAGTTTTCTTTTGGTGGTATTTAATTACAGCTGGGAGTTTTATTTTTTGCTAAACAAACAAAAAAAGATGCAAAAAAAAAAAATCATGTTTAATAGTTTGTTAAAAATTTTTGCAAACAGGTCATTTTTCTCCTTCATTAAAGTGCACTGATGAGGCGGCACTGGTGGGCACTGATAGGCTGCACTGGTGGGCACTGATAGGCTGCACTAGTGGGCACTGATAGGCATAGTTAAGGCGGCACTAATAGGCACAGATAAAGTGGCACCGATAGGCACAGATAAAGTGGCACCGATAGGCACAGATAAGGCAGTACGTATGGGCACAGATAAGGCGGCACTGATGGGCAAAGATGGGCACAGATAAGATGGCACGGATGGGTGGCACGGATGGGTGGCACGGATGGATGGCACTAATAGGTACCACTGATAGATGGGACTGATGGGCACTGATAGGTGGCACTGATAGGTGGCTCTGATAGGTGGCACTGCTGGGCACTGATGGACGGCACTGATGGGCACTGATGGGCACTGGTAGATGACACTGATGGGCACGGATATGTGGCACTGGGGTGCAGCACCGTTGTTGAGGCATATTGTGGGCACTGATATGTGGCACTGTGGGCACTGATGTGTGGCACTGTGGGCACTAATGGGTGGCACTATGGGCTCTGATGGGTGGCACTGATGGGGGGCACTTTTTTATTACAGAGGTGGCACTGGCAGGGGGCAGGTGGGCACTGGTAAGCTGGCCGTGATCGGGACTGATGTCGCTGTCAGGGCGAGGAGGAAAAATAGCCGATTACCGGCTCCGTTGTATCACATGATCAGCTGTCATTAGCTGACAGCTGATCACGTGGTAAGGGGTCGGGATCGACCCCTTGCTCGGATCCGTGATCAGGCGAGTCTCATAGACTCGCCGATCACAGAGCGCGCCGCGCGCGCCCCTCGGGGGGCGCGCAGGCCGCTCTTGCACGGGACGACGTCAATAGATGTAGTCCTGGCAAAGGAGGTCCGCTCTGTAGCCGTCATTTGGCTATAGCGCAGATCTCTAGTGGTTAATAGATCAAACAAAGTAACATGTCAATGTCACAGACCACATAGAGAAAGACACTATAGTGAACATCATTCAAAGTTCACAAACACATAAATATGTGTGTGTACAATACAAACATCAGGAATACATCAGAGTATAGCAAACCCGGTGTCACTTAGTGGTCTCAAATCAAATGAACATGCAAATATTTGTCTACATACATGTAATGAATATAGCAACACTTGTAAAGGAGATATAAGCAAAATGATCATGATTATAAAAAAACAGTAAGTACATGTATGCGTATACATAAAAGATGTTCCAAATTGATGGTATATTGTACATATAGATCTATATCCCAGATGACCCACGCATTTCGCGTAAAAGGCACTCATCAGGGGCAGATGTTGGGGGACATCTATAAAAAAACATAATAAAATATAATGAATCTACTAATAACTGATCATGACACATGGTAAAGGGTGAACCCACCCTGATTACTTATATACGATTTTTGCAGTACATTGTGGCCGGTACGTAGCCTGGGACACAGGATATCATCTGTCCCAGGAGCTGAGGTATACTGGGGTACGTGCAGGCGGTGTGGGCATACCTAAACCACCCCAAGACAATGGAGCCCAAATGATGAATATAATTTGATAGGGACACACTACAGCGCCAACATTCGATGCCTAAAGAAAAGTTACATAAAGCAATGTATCAAAATTGAATTGATACACTAAAAGCAAAATAACATCTATCAGAAAGAGATGGTGGAATACGGGAGTCTATGCAAGTAACAAAATAGTGGAATGAAAATCCATACAGCCACAACCCTATGGGGTGTGGTATGTAAAAAGTAATAAACAGCAAAGACATATGCAATTCCACCAAACCAATCAGAACAGAAAAAACTGACGACTATAATGATGTATAAATTAACCTGTTAGTAGCTTGCATCAATCCTAGCAAGGGTAATTTGGCGCTGTAGAAAGATTTAACGTCTCTAATGAAAGGCTCCCCAATTGTGTCAGTAGAGGCAAATGGATACCCAACCAGCTTAAAAGCACGCAAACCCCTAACCAGCATCACCTGAGCACGGCGGGAGTGGGGAGGGGCCACCAACAAAGCCGGTGAACTCCGTCCGTGAGGAACGCCCATAGCCCATATATGTTCCGATTGATTTGGTGGAAATGCAATGTATCAAAATTGAATTGATACACTAAAAAGCAAAATAACATCTATCAGAAAGAGACGGTGGAATACGGGAGTCTATGCAAGTAACAAAATAGTGAAATGAAAATCCATACAGCCACAACCCTATGGGGTGTGGTATGTAAGAAGTAATAAACAGCGAAGACATATGCAAGTCCACCAAACCAATCTGAACATATATGGGCTATGGGCGTTCCTCACGGACGGAGTTCACCGCCTGTGTTGGTGGCCCCTCCCCACTCCCGCCGTGCTCAGGGGACGCTGGTTAGGGGTTTGCGTGCTTTTAAGTTGTGATGGACGAACTTCCGACGGGACGTTTCGCGAACACGGCTGATCGTTCGCGAACTGTAACGTTCGCGGCGGGCCCCATTGACTTCAATGGGAGGCGAACTTTGCAAACCTACAGGTCAAATTTGCAGCCACAAAATAATTACTAGCTGTGCAAACATAGTCCCACCACATGGCCAATGACATAACACATGTATGAGGTGAATCTGGGATCGACAACTACAAGCATTCTTTTTTTATATGTGAAATTGTTGTGACAATTCAGGACTGAGGAGCGCATGAAGGCAATGGAGGAGAGGGAAGGTCAGGGTAGGCAAAGAAGAGGGTGCAGGAGATGATCACTAGTAGCATGACATAGAGCAATGACACCAGCACCGTGATAGAGAGCACTGACATCAGCAGCGTGACATACAGCAATGACACCTGCACCGTGATAGAGTGATCTGACACCAGCACCGTGATAGAGAGCACTGACATCAGCAGCGTGACATACAGCAATGACACCTGCAACGTGATAGAGTGATCTGACACCAGCACCGTGATAGAGAGCACTGACATCAGCAGCGTGACATACAGCAATGACACCTGCACCGTGATAGAGTGATCTGACACCAGCACCGTGATAGAGAGCACTGACATCAGCAGCGTGACATACAGCACTGACACCTGCACTTTGATAGAGTGATCTAACACCAGCACCGTAATAGAGAGCACTGACATCAGAAGCGTGACATACAGCACTGACACCAGCGCCGTGATATACAGCACTGACACCAGCACCGTGATAGAGAGCACTGACATCAGCAGCGTGACATACAGCAATGATACCTGCACAGTGATAGAGTGATCTGACACCAGCACCGTGATAGAGAGCACTGACATCAGCAGCGCGACATAAAGCACTCACACCAGCACCGTGATATACAGCACTGACACCAGCACCGTGATATACAGCACTGACACCTGCAACGTAAGCATCCCCAGGAGGAAGTCAGCATAGCACAGGGATGGTGGGAGCCCCTCATAATAAGCAGCCCCAGGAGGAAGGCAGGACAGCACAGGGATGGTGGGAGCCCTTCATAATAAACAGCCCCAGGAGGAAGTCAGCACAGCACAGGGATGGTGGGAGCCCCTCATAATAAGCAGCCCCAGGAGGAAGGCAGCACAGGGATGGTGGGAGCCCCTCATAATAAGCAGCCCCAGGAGGAAGTCAGCACAGCACAGGGATGGTGGGAGCCCCTCATAATAAGCAGCCCCAGTAGAAATATGACACCGCTCAACCTCTTCAAACAGGAGGGTACGGGCATATAGTACGGTGTGCTTTTTTTGGACAAGGAAGTGAGCCAAATGAAGAAAGAAGGTCTGTGTGCTCGATTAAAAAAATCGTTTCTAGACATATACATGGTCTACTGGTCACATGTGTTGAATTCCTCCAAGATCCATGCCTCATTTATTTTTAGAAATGTGAGGTAGTTAACACTGTCGTGAGCTAGGCGAGTACACTTATCGGTCATGATCCACCCTGCTGCGCTGAACGTCCTTTCTGACAGGACACTGGACGAGGGGCAAGCCAACAGTTCGATTGCAAATTGGGCAAAATCTTGGTTCTGGAGGCTGCGGTGGTCCGATCCGTGGAGGCCCTGACACACTTACCCCTGCGGGGTCCCAGAGCCCCCTATGACCTGACACCCTCTATGCACACAACTCTAAGGGCCTGGCGGGCGGGATTGTGACTGGAGGGGTTTCCGGGGACTGCAATCTCCCCACACACCCCCCTATGGAATAATCCTACCTTACCTCACCTCTACTCACTACCAGACCCCAAAATTTGGGCCAGATGTGGCATAAAACTCTTATCTGACCTCACGTCCGGTACGACTATACACCCCTTTAATCACCTGGTATCTCGCAATAATGTACCCCTCTCGCATCTATTCCGCTATATGCAGCTATCCCATGCTTTCAAGGCCCAAGTGGTACCCAATACCATGCAAATTGTGCAATCCGCCCTGGAAAAGGTTACAAGATCTGAATGTACTAGGAAGCCGACTTCGGTCCTATATGCGCACCTTATTAGGGTCTCTTTTCCAGATCTGTCAAAGCTCCGGCAGAGATGGACTCAAGACATATCGGATCTGGATTCCGAGGACTGGGAGGACATGTGGGACTTTCCCTTCACCATCCTGGTCTCCCTTCGTGACCGCCTCATACAATACAAAATTCTACACCGGGCATATATTACCCCGTATAGATTACATAAAGTGAGAACCTCCCTGTCCTCGGAATGCTGGAGATGTACTGGGGATCCGGGTGACTTTATACACATCTTCTGGTCCTGCCCGGTAATTCAGCGTTACTGGTCACAGGTACTATCCATAATTCATGAAGTGGTGGGAATAGATGTAGCCCAGACCCCGCGGATATGCCTTCTAGGATTGGTGGAGGGGGTGGCCCCCAGGATAGCAGACAGAACCCTGATAGGACTTCTACTCTTTTATGCCAGGAAAATGATCACCTTATGCTGGAAAAAGCAGGCCCCGCCGTCATTACAACTGTGGAAATCCCATGTCAATAAAGTCTTACCACATTATAAGGAAACATATCATAACAGGGGTTGCCCCAAAAAATACATGAAAGTGTGGTCTAAGTGGCTGGCTGATGCCTCCACAGTGACTACAGATTAACATGTCCGGGATGTCATCCTGAGGGAAGATGGGAGTGTGGTTGGGGTGGGTCCCTGGCATTGCTCCACTTCAATGTCTTATGTTTTTTAGTGTAACCAATCCTATGAGCCTAGTTCACTTATTCTGGTGCCCCTTGCGGCCCGACTGCAGAATTTGGTCCTAAGTTGTTATATGGAGCGGGAGCCAACCTAGCACTAAGTTAGTGGTTGTTGTTGTGGATGTGCTACAGGTGTCGATTAATCTGTTAGAATCGCTTGACGGCCCCTGCGTGGGTCTAACCATAATACTGTGGCATGTCACTGTTTTTTGTTGAATGTTCGTTTGTCTGTCTAAAACTCAATAAAAAATATTTTCAAAAAAAAATAAAAAATTGGGCAAAATCTGGCCAGAGGTCAAGCCTGCCCAACCAGTAGTCCAGGGGTTCATCACTCCTCAGAACGTCCACATCGGCCGTTAACCCGATGTAGTCGGACACCTGACGGTCTAGGCGTTCCCTGATGCTATATCCAGATGACACCTGTCGATGGGTCGGCTGAAAGAATTACCTCATATCCGAAGTCACCAACACATCTTCAAACCGGCCTCTTCTTGCAGGCGCTGTTGGATTGATACCCGCAACTGCTTCTCTGGGAGTGGGAATTGCTCCTCTGCCAGCGCACGCAAAAGCAGAATGCAGAATTTCTCGAAGCAAGGCCTGGAAGTGCTCCATTCTGCCGGCCCTCTGTGACAGCGGTAACATTTCCGCCATTTTGTGTTTTTCCCGGGGGGTCTAAGTACGTTGCAACCCAGTACTGGTCCTTGACCCTTATGCTTTTTATACGGGGGTCCCTATTAAAACACTGGAGCATGAAGGCCCCCATTTGCACTAAACTGGAAGCGGTGTGGTGGCCTGGCTCCTGCTCATCATCCAGGATAATGTCGTCCTCTTCATTCTCCTCTCCCCATCCAAGCACAACAACAGGGATCCCAGAAAGGTTTAAAGCATGCTCTTCTTGCTCCTCCTCATCCGCCCTGGCACCATCCTCCTCTGACTCCTCTTCAGACTCCTGTTGTTCACTTGTCTCAGATAGAGTAGCCCCCCCTGGGAATTCATCCAGCATTGCGACTTCCTCATCTTCCCGCTCCTGCTCCTCCACAGCTTGATCAATGACACGACGCAATGCACGCTCCATAAAGAAGGCATAAGGTACCATGTCACTGTTGGCGCCATGGCTGCGACTGACCAGTTTGATGATCTCCTCAAATGGGCGCAGAAGTCTGCATGCGTCGCGCATGAGCAGCCACTGGAGCGGGGAAAAAAAAAACAGCTCCCCAGAACCTGTTCTACCGCAGAGTTCATACAGGTAGACGTTAACTGCACGTTTCTGCTGGAGCAGCCTATCAAGCATATAGAAGGTTGAGTTCCATCGCATCGGGCAATCGCAAATAAGACGTCTGACTGGCAGATTGTGTCGCCGCTGAATGTCAGCAAGGCGAGCCATGGCCGTATAAGATCTTCTGAAATGGTCCGAGATTTTCCTTGCCTGCCGCAAGATGTCCTGGAACCCAGGGTATTTGACAACGAATCACTGCACGACCAAGTTTAAGACGTGTGCCATGCATGGCACGTGCGTAATTTTGCCCTGTTTCAATGCGCTAAGCAGATTGGCACCGTTGTCACACACCACTTTACCAACTGTCAAATTGAGCGGTGTTAGCCACTGACCTGCCTGTGAACGCAAAGCTGAAAGGAGTGCCGGGCCAGTGTGGCTCTTGGCTTCCAGGCACAACAGACGCAGCACGGCATGGCAACATCTCACCTGACATGTCGAATAGGTTCTAGGGAGCTTGGGCGGAGTCAGCCGAGGAGGAGAGGGAGGAGGATGGAGTAGGAGGAGGAGGAGGAGAAGAAGAGGCAGGCCTGCATGCAATCCGTGGCGGTAAAACCAAATCTACACGGGTGCCACGGGTTACATGCTTGACGGCCGTCAGAAGGTTCACCCAGTGGGCAGTAAAAGTTGTATACCTTCCCTGCCCGTGTTTGCTAGACCACGTGTCTGTGGTCAGATGTATCTTGGCACCGACACTGTGTGCCAGAGATACATTCACTTGCCGCTGAACATGGTCATATAGCTATGGGATGCCCTTCTGTGAGAAATACTTCCTTCCTGGGACCTTCAAATGTGGTGTTCCAATGGCCACAAATTTGCGAAAGGCCTCCGAGTCCACCAGTTTATATGGCAGTAGTTGGCGGGCTATGAGTTCTGACAAGCCAGCCGTCAACCGTTGGGCAAGAGGGTTATCCGGCGTCATCATTTTTTTACACTCAAACATTAGGCCCACGGTAGCCTGCCTTTTTGCAGAAAAACGTGAGCTTGGCGTGATGGAAGGTGGAGTGGAGGACAATTGTGAGGAGAGAGGAGAAGGAGAAGTAGAAGACGAGGCAGGACGGTGAGAGCCTGGAGTGTGGCTTTGTGTTTTCCTTTGCTCCCACTGGGCTCGGTGATGGCTGCTCATGTGCCTTCTTAAGGCGGTCGTCCCTAGGTGAGTGTTGGGCTTACCGCGACTAATGCGTTGACTGCAAAGATTGCAGATAGCAACGCTATTGTCAGCAGCGGACACGTTAAAAAACCCCACACTGCAGAGCCATGTACCGGTGTCCTGGGAGCGCCAGATGTGACCGTACATGGTCGATGACTTGCTCCTGATACATTTGCAGTCTGCTTTGTCCCTCCTGTGCAATGTAAGTTATTCCTGCTTCTCCTCCCTATCTGCTGGTCCATATCTCCCTCTGAACTCCACTCCTCTTCCTCTCTTGTGGGCACCCACGTAACATCACTAGACACGTCATCATTGACGTCACCTTCCCCACCACTATAAGTAGAGATCTCGGAGTAGGCAGCAACAGCGGGGACCAACCTCCTTCTTGGGCTGATCTGGGTACTGTCGTCAGATTGCTGAGTGGCGGTTGTTGCTACCTCCTCTTCCTGATCCAATACCAAGAGTGGCTGCGCATCAGAAATGTCTTGATATGGATCGGAAAATAATTCCTGTGACTCAAGCGGAAGGTATGTGGTGGTGTTGTTGGTGGTAGTGTCTTTGGGGGTGCACATAGCAGAGCGTGAAGAAGAGGGTGCAGATCGAGAGGATGAGGAGGGTGCAGAAGAGTAAGGCTGAGTGAGCCACTCAACCAAGTCTGGTGCGTCCTTTAAAGTAATTGAACGCACCTTCTGCAACTTCCCACTTTGGCTCAAGCCTGTTGCTCCTGCCCTACCCCTACCACCCCTGCAGAAGGGCCTGCCTCTTCCTCTGCCTGTCATTTTTTAAATGACCCTGTGACAAAACTCTCAGTCCCTATACTGATAAAGGACTGCTGCAGTATAGGGCAGCAGTCAGTAGTAGTGCACCTCAACCCTATGTATTGTGGACCTATACCAGTCCTTAAGGAATAGCAGACTGTACCTCACTCAACCCTATGTACTGTAGTACCCTATACCTTACCAGTCCTTATAAGGACCTTTGAGGAACAAGTAGGTTGTGAATGATTAGCAGACTGTACCTCAGTCCCTATACTGATAAAGGACTACTGCAGCAGAAGGGCAGCAGTCAGCAGTAGTGCACCTCAACCCTATGTATTGTGGACCTATACCAGTCCTTAAGGAATAGCAGACTGTACCTCATCCAACCCTATGCACTGTAGTACCCTATACCTTACCAGTCCTTATAAGGACCTTTGTGGAACAAGAAGGTTGTGAATGATTAGCAGACTGTACCTCAGTCCCTATACTGATAAAGGACTACTGCAGCAGAAGGGCAGCAGTCAGCAGTAGTGCACCTCAACCCTATGTATTGTGGACCTATACCAGTCCTTAAGGAATAGCAGACTGTACCTCACCCAACCCTATGTACTGTAGTACCCTATACCTTACCAGTCCTTATAAGGACCTTTGTGGAACAAGTAGGTTGTGAATGATTAGCAGACTGTACCTCAGTCCCTATACTGATAAAGGACTACTGCAGCAGAAGGGCAGCAATCAGCTGTAGTGCACCTCAACCCTATGTATTGTGGACCTATACCAGTCCTTAAGGAATAGCAGACTGTACCTAACTCAACCCTATGTACTGTAGTACCCTATATCTTACCAGTCCTTATAAGGACCTTTGTGGAACAAGTAGGTTGTGAATGATTAGCAGACTTTACCTCAGTCCCTATACTGATAAAGGACTGCTGTAGTATAGGGCAGCAGTCAGCAGTAGTGCACCTCAACCCTATTTATTGTGGACCTATACCAGTACTTAAGGAATAGCAGACTGTACCCCACCCAACCCTATGTACTGTAGTACCCTATACCTTACCAGTCCTTATAAAGGACCTTTGTGGAACAAGTAGGTTGTGAATGATTAGCAGACTGTACCTCAGTCCCTATACTGATAAAGGACTACTGCAGCAGGAGGGCAGCAGTCAGCAGTAGTGCACCTCAACCCTATGTATTGTGGACCTATACCAGTCCTTAAGGAATAGCAGACTGTACCTCACTCAACCCTATGTACTGTAGTACCCTATACCTTACCAGTCCTTATAAGGACCTTTGTGGAACAAGTAGGTTGTGAATGATTAGCAGACTGTACCTCAGTCCCTATACTGATAAAGGACTACTGCAGCAGAAGGGCAGCAGTCAGCAGTAGTGCACCTCAACCCTCTGTATTGTGGACCTATACCAGTCCTTAAGGAATAGCAGACTGTACCTCACCCAACCCTATGTACTGTAGTACTCTATACCTTACCAGTCCTTATAAAGGACCTTTGTGGAACAAGTAGGTTGTGAATGATTAGAAGACCGTACCTCAGTCCCTATACTGATAAAGGACTACTGCAGCAGAAGGGCAGCAGTCAGCAGTAGTGCACCTCAACCCTATGTATTGTTGACCTATACCAGTCCTTAAGGAATAGCAGACTGTACCTCACCCAACCCTATGTACTGTAGTACCCTATACCTTACCAGTCCTTATAAAGGACCTTTGTGGAACAATTAGGTTGTGAATGATTAGAAGACTGTACCTCAGTCCCTATACTGATAAAGGACTACTGCAGCAGAAGGGCAGCAGTCAGCAGTAGTGCACCTCAACCCTATGTATTGTGGACCTATACCAGTCCTTAAGGAATAACAGACTGTACCTCACTCAACCCTATGTACTGTAGTACCCTATACCTTACCAGTCCTTATAAGGACCTTTGTGGAACAAGTAGGTTGTGAATGATTATCAGACTGTACCTCAGTCCCTATACTGATAAAGGACTACTGCAGCAGAAGGGCAGCAGTCAGCAGTAGTGCACCTCAACCCTATGTATTGTGGACCTATACCAGTCCTTAAGGAATAGCAGACTGTACCTCACCCAATCCTATGTACTGTAGTACCCTATACCTTACCAGTCCTTATAAAGGACCTTTGTGGAACAAGTAGGTTGTGAATGATTAGCAGACTGTACCTCAGTCCCTATACTGATAAAGGACTACTGCAGCAGAAGGGCAGCAGTCAGCAGTAGTGCACCTCAACCCTATGTATTGTGGACCTATACCAGCCCTTAAGGAATAGCAGACTGTACCTCATCCAACCCTATGTACTGTAGTACCCTATACCTTACCAGTCCTTATAAGGACCTTTGTGGAACAAGAAGGTTGTGAATGATTAGCAGACTGTACCTCAGTCCCTATACTGATAAAGGACTACTGCAGCAGAAGGGCAGCAGTCAGCAGTAGTGCACCTCAACCCTATGTATTGTGGACCTATACCAGTCCTTAAGGAATAGCAGACTGTACCTAACTCAACCCTATGTACTGTAGTACCCTATATCTTACCAGTCCTTATAAGGACCTTTGTGGAACAAGTAGGTTGTGAATGATTAGCAGACTTTACCTCAGTCCCTATACTGATAAAGGACTGCTGTAGTATAGGGCAGCAGTCAGCAGTAGTGCACCTCAACCCTATTTATTGTGGACCTATACCAGTACTTAAGGAATAGCAGACTGTACCCCACCCAACCCTATGTACTGTAGTACCCTATACCTTACCAGTCCTTATAAAGGACCTTTGTGGAACAAGTAGGTTGTGAATGATTAGCAGACTGTACCTCAGTCTCTATACTGATAAAGGACTACTGCAGCAGAAGGGCAGCAGTCAGCAGTAGTGCACCTCAACCCTATGTATTGTGGACCTATACCAGTCCTTAAGGAATAACAGACTGTACCTCACTCAACCCTATGTACTGTAGTACCCTATACCTTACCAGTCATTATAAGGACCTTTGTGGAACAAGTAGGTTGTGAATGATTAGCAGACTGTACCTCAGTCCCTATACTGATAAAGGACTACTGCAGCAGAAGGGCAGCAGTCAACAGTAGTGCACCTCAACCCTATGTATTGTGGACCTATACCAGTCCTTAAGGAATAGCAGACTGTACCTCACTCAACCCTATGTACTGTAGTACCCTATACCTTACCAGTCCTTATAAGGACCTTTGTGGAACAAGTAGGTTGTGAATGATTAGCAGACTGTACCTCAGTCCCTATACTGATAAAGGACTACTGCAGCAGAAGGGCAGCAGTCAGCAGTAGTGCACCTCAACCCTATGTATTGTGGACCTATACCAGTCCTTAAGGAATAGCAGACTGTACCTCACCCAACCCTATGTACTGTAGTACCCTATACCTTACCAGTCCTTATAAAGGACCTTTGTGGAACAAGTAGGTTGGGAATGATTAGCAGACTGTACCTCAGTCCCTATACTGATAAAGGACTACTGCAGCAGAAGGGCAGCAGTCAGCAGTAGTGCACCTCAACCCTATGTATTGTGGACCTATACCAGTCCTTAAGGAATAGCAGACTGTACCTCACTCAACCCTATGTACTGTAGTACCCTATACCTTACCAGTCCTTGTAAGGACCTTTGAGGAACAAGTAGGTTGTGAATGATTAGCAGACTGTACCTCAGTCCCTATACTGATAAAGGACTACTGCAGCAGGAGGGCAGCAGTCAGCAGTAGTGCACCTCAACCCTATGTATTGTGGACCTATACCAGTCCTTAAGGAATAGCAGACTGTACCTCATCCAACCCTATGTACTGTAGTACCCTATACCTTACCAGTCCTTATAAGGACCTTTGTGGAACAAGAAGGTTGTGAATGATTAGCAGACTGTACCTCAGTCCCTATACTGATAAAGGACTACTGCAGCAGAAGGGCAACAGTCAGCAGTAGTGCACCTCAACCCTATGTATTGTGGACCTATACCAGTCCTTAAGGAATAGCAGACTGTACCTCACTCAACCCTATGTACTGTAGTACCCTATACCTTACCAGTCCTTATAAGGACCTTTGTGGAACAAGTAGGTTGTGAATGATTAGCAGACTGTACCTCAGTCCCTATACTGATAAAGGACTACTGCAGCAGAAGGGCAGCAGTCAGCAGTAGTGCACCTCAACCCTATGTATTGTGGACCTATACCAGTCCTTAAGGAATAGCAGACTGTACCTCACCCAACCCTATGTACTGTAGTACCCTATACCTTACCAGTCCTTATAAAGGACCTTTGTGGAACAAGTAGGTTGGGAATGATTAGCAGACTGTACCTCAGTCCCTATACTGATAAAGGACTACTGCAGCAGAAGGGCAGCAGTCAGCAGTAGTGCACCTCAACCCTATGTATTGTGGACCTATACCAGTCCTTAAGGAATAGCAGACTGTACCTCACTCAACCCTATGTACTGTAGTACCCTATACCTTACCAGTCCTTGTAAGGACCTTTGAGGAACAAGTAGGTTGTGAATGATTAGCAGATTGTACCTCAGTCCCTATACTGATAAAGGACTACTGCAGCAGGAGGGCAGCAGTCAGCAGTAGTGCACCTCAACCCTATGTATTGTGGACCTATACCAGTCCTTAAGGAATAGCAGACTGTACCTCATCCAACCCTATGTACTGTAGTACCCTATACCTTACCAGTCCTTATAAGGACCTTTGTGGAACAAGAAGGTTGTGAATGATTAGCAGACTGTACCTCAGTCCCTATACTGATAAAGGACTACTGCAGCAGAAGGGCAGCAGTCAGCAGTAGTGCACCTCAACCCTATGTATTGTGGACCTATACCAGTCCTTAAGGAATAGCAGACTGTACCTCACTCAACCCTATGTACTGTAGTACCCTATACCTTACCAGTCCTTATAAGGACCTTTGTGGAACAAGTAGGTTGTGAATGATTAGCAGACTGTACCTCAGTCCCTATACTGATAAAGGACTACTGCAGCAGAAGGGCAGCAGTCAGCAGTAGTGCACCTCAACCCTATGTATTGTGGACCTATACCAGTCCTTAAGGAATAGCAGACTGTACCTAACTCAACCCTATGTACTGTAGTACCCTATATCTTACCAGTCCTTATAAGGACCTTTGTGGAACAAGTAGGTTGTGAATGATTAGCAGACTTTACCTCAGTCCCTATACTGATAAAGGACTGCTGTAGTATAGGGCAGCAGTCAGCAGTAGTGCACCTCAACCCTATTTATTGTGGACCTATACCAGTACTTAAGGAATAGCAGACTGTACCCCACCCAACCCTATGTACTGTAGTACCCTATACCTTACCAGTCCTTATAAAGGACCTTTGTGGAACAAGTAGGTTGTGAATGATTAGCAGACTGTACCTCAGTCTCTATACTGATAAAGGACTACTGCAGCAGAAGGGCAGCAGTCAGCAGTAGTGCACCTCAACCCTATGTATTGTGGACCTATACCAGTCCTTAAGGAATAACAGACTGTACCTCACTCAACCCTATGTACTGTAGTACCCTATACCTTACCAGTCATTATAAGGACCTTTGTGGAACAAGTAGGTTGTGAATGATTAGCAGACTGTACCTCAGTCCCTATACTGATAAAGGACTACTGCAGCAGAAGGGCAGCAGTCAACAGTAGTGCACCTCAACCCTATGTATTGTGGACCTATACCAGTCCTTAAGGAATAGCAGACTGTACCTCACTCAACCCTATGTACTGTAGTACCCTATACCTTACCAGTCCTTATAAGGACCTTTGTGGAACAAGTAGGTTGTGAATGATTAGCAGACTGTACCTCAGTCCCTATACTGATAAAGGACTACTGCAGCAGAAGGGCAGCAGTCAGCAGTAGTGCACCTCAACCCTATATATTGTGGACCTATACCAGTCCTTAAGGAATAGCAGACTGTACCTCACCCAACCCTATGTACTGTAGTACCCTATACCTTACCAGTCCTTATAAAGGACCTTTGTGGAACAAGTAGGTTGGGAATGATTAGCAGACTGTACCTCAGTCCCTATACTGATAAAGGACTACTGCAGCAGAAGGGCAGCAGTCAGCAGTAGTGCACCTCAACCCTATGTATTGTGGACCTATACCAGTCCTTAAGGAATAGCAGACTGTACCTCACTCAACCCTATGTACTGTAGTACCCTATACCTTACCAGTCCTTGTAAGGACCTTTGAGGAACAAGTAGGTTGTGAATGATTAGCAGACTGTACCTCAGTCCCTATACTGATAAAGGACTACTGCAGCAGGAGGGCAGCAGTCAGCAGTAGTGCACCTCAACCCTATGTATTGTGGACCTATACCAGTCCTTAAGGAATAGCAGACTGTACCTCATCCAACCCTATGTACTGTAGTACCCTATACCTTACCAGTCCTTATAAGGACCTTTGTGGAACAAGAAGGTTGTGAATGATTAGCAGACTGTACCTCAGTCCCTATACTGATAAAGGACTACTGCAGCAGAAGGGCAACAGTCAGCAGTAGTGCACCTCAACCCTATGTATTGTGGACCTATACCAGTCCTTAAGGAATAGCAGACTGTACCTCACTCAACCCTATGTACTGTAGTACCCTATACCTTACCAGTCCTTATAAGGACCTTTGTGGAACAAGTAGGTTGTGAATGATTAGCAGACTGTACCTCAGTCCCTATACTGATAAAGGACTACTGCAGCAGAAGGGCAGCAGTCAGCAGTAGTGCACCTCAACCCTATGTATTGTGGACCTATACCAGTCCTTAAGGAATAGCAGACTGTACCTCACCCAACCCTATGTACTGTAGTACCCTATACCTTACCAGTCCTTATAAAGGACCTTTGTGGAACAAGTAGGTTGGGAATGATTAGCAGACTGTACCTCAGTCCCTATACTGATAAAGGACTACTGCAGCAGAAGGGCAGCAGTCAGCAGTAGTGCACCTCAACCCTATGTATTGTGGACCTATACCAGTCCTTAAGGAATAGCAGACTGTACCTCACTCAACCCTATGTACTGTAGTACCCTATACCTTACCAGTCCTTGTAAGGACCTTTGAGGAACAAGTAGGTTGTGAATGATTAGCAGATTGTACCTCAGTCCCTATACTGATAAAGGACTACTGCAGCAGGAGGGCAGCAGTCAGCAGTAGTGCACCTCAACCCTATGTATTGTGGACCTATACCAGTCCTTAAGGAATAGCAGACTGTACCTCATCCAACCCTATGTACTGTAGTACCCTATACCTTACCAGTCCTTATAAGGACCTTTGTGGAACAAGAAGGTTGTGAATGATTAGCAGACTGTACCTCAGTCCCTATACTGATAAAGGACTACTGCAGCAGAAGGGCAGCAGTCAGCAGTAGTGCACCTCAACCCTATGTATTGTGGACCTATACCAGTCCTTAAGGAATAGCAGACTGTACCTCACTCAACCCTATGTACTGTAGTACCCTATACCTTACCAGTCCTTATAAGGACCTTTGTGGAACAAGTAGGTTGTGAATGATTAGCAGACTGTACCTCAGTCCCTATACTGATAAAGGACTACTGCAGCAGAAGGGCAGCAGTCAGCATTAGTGCACCTCAACCCTATGTATTGTTGACCTATACCAGTCCTTAAGGAATAGCAGACTGTACCTCACCCAACCCTATGTACTGTAGTACCCTATACCTTACCAGTCCTTATAAAGGACCTTTGTGGAACAATTAGGTTGTGAATGATTAGAAGACTGTACCTCAGTCCCTATACTGATAAAGGACTACTGCAGCAGAAGGGCAGCAGTCAGCAGTAGTGCACCTCAACCCTATGTATTGTGGACCTATACCAGTCCTTAAGGAATAACAGACTGTACCTCACTCAACCCTATGTACTGTAGTACCCTATACCTTACCAGTCCTTATAAGGACCTTTGTGGAACAAGTAGGTTGTGAATGATTATCAGACTGTACCTCAGTCCCTATACTGATAAAGGACTACTGCAGCAGAAGGGCAGCAGTCAGCAGTAGTGCACCTCAACCCTATGTATTGTGGACCTATACCAGTCCTTAAGGAATAGCAGACTGTACCTCACCCAATCCTATGTACTGTAGTACCCTATACCTTACCAGTCCTTATAAAGGACCTTTGTGGAACAAGTAGGTTGTGAATGATTAGCAGACTGTACCTCAGTCCCTATACTGATAAAGGACTACTGCAGCAGAAGGGCAGCAGTCAGCAGTAGTGCACCTCAACCCTATGTATTGTGGACCTATACCAGCCCTTAAGGAATAGCAGACTGTACCTCATCCAACCCTATGTACTGTAGTACCCTATACCTTACCAGTCCTTATAAGGACCTTTGTGGAACAAGAAGGTTGTGAATGATTAGCAGACTGTACCTCAGTCCCTATACTGATAAAGGACTACTGCAGCAGAAGGGCAGCAGTCAGCAGTAGTGCACCTCAACCCTATGTATTGTGGACCTATACCAGTCCTTAAGGAATAGCAGACTGTACCTAACTCAACCCTATGTACTGTAGTACCCTATATCTTACCAGTCCTTATAAGGACCTTTGTGGAACAAGTAGGTTGTGAATGATTAGCAGACTGTACCTCAGTCCCTATACTGATAAAGGACTACTGCAGCAGAAGGGCAGCAGTCAACAGTAGTGCACCTCAACCCTATGTATTGTGGACCTATACCAGTCCTTAAGGAATAGCAGACTGTACCTCACTCAACCCTATGTACTGTAGTACCCTATACCTTACCAGTCCTTATAAGGACCTTTGTGGAACAAGTAGGTTGTGAATGATTAGCAGACTGTACCTCAGTCCCTATACTGATAAAGGACTACTGCAGCAGAAGGGCAGCAGTCAGCAGTAGTGCACCTCAACCCTATGTATTGTGGACCTATACCAGTCCTTAAGGAATAGCAGACTGTACCTCACCCAACCCTATGTACTGTAGTACCCTATACCTTACCAGTCCTTATAAAGGACCTTTGTGGAACAAGTAGGTTGGGAATGATTAGCAGACTGTACCTCAGTCCCTATACTGATAAAGGACTGCTGCAGTATAGGGCAGCAGTCAGTAGTAGTGCACCTCAACCCTATGTATTGTGGACCTATACCAGTCCTTAAGGAATAGCAGACTGTACCTCACTCAACCCTATGTACTGTAGTACCCTATACCTTACCAGTCCTTATAAGGACCTTTGAGGAACAAGTAGGTTGTGAATGATTAGCAGACTGTACCTCAGTCCCTATACTGATAAAGGACTACTGCAGCAGAAGGGCAGCAGTCAGCAGTAGTGCACCTCAACCCTATGTATTGTGGACCTATACCAGTCCTTAAGGAATAGCAGACTGTACCTCATCCAACCCTATGTACTGTAGTACCCTATACCTTACCAGTCCTTATAAGGACCTTTGTGGAACAAGAAGGTTGTGAATGATTAGCAGACTGTACCTCAGTCCCTATACTGATAAAGGACTACTGCAGCAGAAGGGCAGCAGTCAGCAGTAGTGCACCTCAACCCTATGTATTGTGGACCTATACCAGTCCTTAAGGAATAGCAGACTGTACCTCACCCAACCCTATGTACTGTAGTACCCTATACCTTACCAGTCCTTATAAGGACCTTTGTGGAACAAGTAGGTTGTGAATGATTAGCAGACTGTACCTCAGTCCCTATACTGATAAAGGACTACTGCAGCAGAAGGGCAGCAATCAGCTGTAGTGCACCTCAACCCTATGTATTGTGGACCTATACCAGTCCTTAAGGAATAGCAGACTGTACCTAACTCAACCCTATGTACTGTAGTACCCTATATCTTACCAGTCCTTATAAGGACCTTTGTGGAACAAGTAGGTTGTGAATGATTAGCAGACTTTACCTCAGTCCCTATACTGATAAAGGACTGCTGTAGTATAGGGCAGCAGTCAGCAGTAGTGCACCTCAACCCTATTTATTGTGGACCTATACCAGTACTTAAGGAATAGCAGACTGTACCCCACCCAACCCTATGTACTGTAGTACCCTATACCTTACCAGTCCTTATAAAGGACCTTTGTGGAACAAGTAGGTTGTGAATGATTAGCAGACTGTACCTCAGTCCCTATACTGATAAAGGACTACTGCAGCAGGAGGGCAGCAGTCAGCAGTAGTGCACCTCAACCCTATGTATTGTGGACCTATACCAGTCCTTAAGGAATAGCAGACTGTACCTCACTCAACCCTATGTACTGTAGTACCCTATACCTTACCAGTCCTTATAAGGACCTTTGTGGAACAAGTAGGTTGTGAATGATTAGCAGACTGTACCTCAGTCCCTATACTGATAAAGGACTACTGCAGCAGAAGGGCAGCAGTCAGCAGTAGTGCACCTCAACCCTCTGTATTGTGGACCTATACCAGTCCTTAAGGAATAGCAGACTGTACCTCACCCAACCCTATGTACTGTAGTACTCTATACCTTACCAGTCCTTATAAAGGACCTTTGTGGAACAAGTAGGTTGTGAATGATTAGAAGACCGTACCTCAGTCCCTATACTGATAAAGGACTACTGCAGCAGAAGGGCAGCAGTCAGCAGTAGTGCACCTCAACCCTATGTATTGTTGACCTATACCAGTCCTTAAGGAATAGCAGACTGTACCTCACCCAACCCTATGTACTGTAGTACCCTATACCTTACCAGTCCTTATAAAGGACCTTTGTGGAACAATTAGGTTGTGAATGATTAGAAGACTGTACCTCAGTCCCTATACTGATAAAGGACTACTGCAGCAGAAGGGCAGCAGTCAGCAGTAGTGCACCTCAACCCTATGTATTGTGGACCTATACCAGTCCTTAAGGAATAACAGACTGTACCTCACTCAACCCTATGTACTGTAGTACCCTATACCTTACCAGTCCTTATAAGGACCTTTGTGGAACAAGTAGGTTGTGAATGATTATCAGACTGTACCTCAGTCCCTATACTGATAAAGGACTACTGCAGCAGAAGGGCAGCAGTCAGCAGTAGTGCACCTCAACCCTATGTATTGTGGACCTATACCAGTCCTTAAGGAATAGCAGACTGTACCTCACCCAATCCTATGTACTGTAGTACCCTATACCTTACCAGTCCTTATAAAGGACCTTTGTGGAACAAGTAGGTTGTGAATGATTAGCAGACTGTACCTCAGTCCCTATACTGATAAAGGACTACTGCAGCAGAAGGGCAGCAGTCAGCAGTAGTGCACCTCAACCCTATGTATTGTGGACCTATACCAGCCCTTAAGGAATAGCAGACTGTACCTCATCCAACCCTATGTACTGTAGTACCCTATACCTTACCAGTCCTTATAAGGACCTTTGTGGAACAAGAAGGTTGTGAATGATTAGCAGACTGTACCTCAGTCCCTATACTGATAAAGGACTACTGCAGCAGAAGGGCAGCAGTCAGCAGTAGTGCACCTCAACCCTATGTATTGTGGACCTATACCAGTCCTTAAGGAATAGCAGACTGTACCTAACTCAACCCTATGTACTGTAGTACCCTATATCTTACCAGTCCTTATAAGGACCTTTGTGGAACAAGTAGGTTGTGAATGATTAGCAGACTTTACCTCAGTCCCTATACTGATAAAGGACTGCTGTAGTATAGGGCAGCAGTCAGCAGTAGTGCACCTCAACCCTATTTATTGTGGACCTATACCAGTACTTAAGGAATAGCAGACTGTACCCCACCCAACCCTATGTACTGTAGTACCCTATACCTTACCAGTCCTTATAAAGGACCTTTGTGGAACAAGTAGGTTGTGAATGATTAGCAGACTGTACCTCAGTCTCTATACTGATAAAGGACTACTGCAGCAGAAGGGCAGCAGTCAGCAGTAGTGCACCTCAACCCTATGTATTGTGGACCTATACCAGTCCTTAAGGAATAACAGACTGTACCTCACTCAACCCTATGTACTGTAGTACCCTATACCTTACCAGTCATTATAAGGACCTTTGTGGAACAAGTAGGTTGTGAATGATTAGCAGACTGTACCTCAGTCCCTATACTGATAAAGGACTACTGCAGCAGAAGGGCAGCAGTCAACAGTAGTGCACCTCAACCCTATGTATTGTGGACCTATACCAGTCCTTAAGGAATAGCAGACTGTACCTCACTCAACCCTATGTACTGTAGTACCCTATACCTTACCAGTCCTTATAAGGACCTTTGTGGAACAAGTAGGTTGTGAATGATTAGCAGACTGTACCTCAGTCCCTATACTGATAAAGGACTACTGCAGCAGAAGGGCAGCAGTCAGCAGTAGTGCACCTCAACCCTATGTATTGTGGACCTATACCAGTCCTTAAGGAATAGCAGACTGTACCTCACCCAACCCTATGTACTGTAGTACCCTATACCTTACCAGTCCTTATAAAGGACCTTTGTGGAACAAGTAGGTTGGGAATGATTAGCAGACTGTACCTCAGTCCCTATACTGATAAAGGACTACTGCAGCAGAAGGGCAGCAGTCAGCAGTAGTGCACCTCAACCCTATGTATTGTGGACCTATACCAGTCCTTAAGGAATAGCAGACTGTACCTCACTCAACCCTATGTACTGTAGTACCCTATACCTTACCAGTCCTTGTAAGGACCTTTGAGGAACAAGTAGGTTGTGAATGATTAGCAGACTGTACCTCAGTCCCTATACTGATAAAGGACTACTGCAGCAGGAGGGCAGCAGTCAGCAGTAGTGCACCTCAACCCTATGTATTGTGGACCTATACCAGTCCTTAAGGAATAGCAGACTGTACCTCATCCAACCCTATGTACTGTAGTACCCTATACCTTACCAGTCCTTATAAGGACCTTTGTGGAACAAGTAGGTTGTGAATGATTAGCAGACTGTACCTCAGTCCCTATACTGATAAAGGACTACTGCAGCAGAAGGGCAACAGTCAGCAGTAGTGCACCTCAACCCTATGTATTGTGGACCTATACCAGTCCTTAAGGAATAGCAGACTGTACCTCACTCAACCCTATGTACTGTAGTACCCTATACCTTACCAGTCCTTATAAGGACCTTTGTGGAACAAGTAGGTTGTGAATGATTAGCAGACTGTACCTCAGTCCCTATACTGATAAAGGACTACTGCAGCAGAAGGGCAGCAGTCAGCAGTAGTGCACCTCAACCCTATGTATTGTGGACCTATACCAGTCCTTAAGGAATAGCAGACTGTACCTCACCCAACCCTATGTACTGTAGTACCCTATACCTTACCAGTCCTTATAAAGGACCTTTGTGGAACAAGTAGGTTGGGAATGATTAGCAGACTGTACCTCAGTCCCTATACTGATAAAGGACTACTGCAGCAGAAGGGCAGCAGTCAGCAGTAGTGCACCTCAACCCTATGTATTGTGGACCTATACCAGTCCTTAAGGAATAGCAGACTGTACCTCACTCAACCCTATGTACTGTAGTACCCTATACCTTACCAGTCCTTGTAAGGACCTTTGAGGAACAAGTAGGTTGTGAATGATTAGCAGACTGTACCTCAGTCCCTATACTGATAAAGGACTACTGCAGCAGAAGGGCAGCAGTCAGCAGTAGTGCACCTCAACCCTATGTATTGTGGACCTATACCAGTCCTTAAGGAATAGCAGACTGTACCTCACTCAACCCTATGTACTGTAGTACCCTATACCTTACCAGTCCTTATAAGGACCTTTGTGGAACAAGTAGGTTGTGAATGATTAGCAGACTGTACCTCAGTCCCTATACTGATAAAGGACTACTGCAGCAGAAGGGCAGCAGTCAGCATTAGTGCACCTCAACCCTATGTATTGTTGACCTATACCAGTCCTTAAGGAATAGCAGACTGTACCTCACCCAACCCTATGTACTGTAGTACCCTATACCTTACCAGTCCTTATAAAGGACCTTTGTGGAACAATTAGGTTGTGAATGATTAGAAGACTGTACCTCAGTCCCTATACTGATAAAGGACTACTGCAGCAGAAGGGCAGCAGTCAGCAGTAGTGCACCTCAACCCTATGTATTGTGGACCTATACCAGTCCTTAAGGAATAACAGACTGTACCTCACTCAACCCTATGTACTGTAGTACCCTATACCTTACCAGTCCTTATAAGGACCTTTGTGGAACAAGTAGGTTGTGAATGATTATCAGACTGTACCTCAGTCCCTATACTGATAAAGGACTACTGCAGCAGAAGGGCAGCAGTCAGCAGTAGTGCACCTCAACCCTATGTATTGTGGACCTATACCAGTCCTTAAGGAATAGCAGACTGTACCTCACCCAATCCTATGTACTGTAGTACCCTATACCTTACCAGTCCTTATAAAGGACCTTTGTGGAACAAGTAGGTTGTGAATGATTAGCAGACTGTACCTCAGTCCCTATACTGATAAAGGACTACTGCAGCAGAAGGGCAGCAGTCAGCAGTAGTGCACCTCAACCCTATGTATTGTGGACCTATACCAGCCCTTAAGGAATAGCAGACTGTACCTCATCCAACCCTATGTACTGTAGTACCCTATACCTTACCAGTCCTTATAAGGACCTTTGTGGAACAAGAAGGTTGTGAATGATTAGCAGACTGTACCTCAGTCCCTATACTGATAAAGGACTACTGCAGCAGAAGGGCAGCAGTCAGCAGTAGTGCACCTCAACCCTATGTATTGTGGACCTATACCAGTCCTTAAGGAATAGCAGACTGTACCTAACTCAACCCTATGTACTGTAGTACCCTATATCTTACCAGTCCTTATAAGGACCTTTGTGGAACAAGTAGGTTGTGAATGATTAGCAGACTTTACCTCAGTCCCTATACTGATAAAGGACTGCTGTAGTATAGGGCAGCAGTCAGCAGTAGTGCACCTCAACCCTATTTATTGTGGACCTATACCAGTACTTAAGGAATAGCAGACTGTACCCCACCCAACCCTATGTACTGTAGTACCCTATACCTTACCAGTCCTTATAAAGGACCTTTGTGGAACAAGTAGGTTGGGAATGATTAGCAGACTGTACCTCAGTCCCTATACTGATAAAGGACTACTGCAGCAGAAGGGCAGCAGTCAGCAGTAGTGCACCTCAACCCTATGTATTGTGGACCTATACCAGTCCTTAAGGAATAGCAGACTGTACCTCACTCAACCCTATGTACTGTAGTACCCTATACCTTACCAGTCCTTATAAGGACCTTTGTGGAACAAGTAGGTTGTGAATGATTAGCAGACTGTACCTCAGTCCCTATACTGATAAAGGACTACTGCAGCAGAAGGGCAGCAGTCAGCAGTAGTGCACCTCAACCCTATGTATTGTGGACCTATACCAGTCCTTAAGGAATAACAGACTGTACCTCACTCAACCCTATGTACTGTAGTACCCTATACCTTACCAGTCATTATAAGGACCTTTGTGGAACAAGTAGGTTGTGAATGATTAGCAGACTGTACCTCAGTCCCTATACTGATAAAGGACTACTGCAGCAGAAGGGCAACAGTCAGCAGTAGTGCACCTCAACCCTATGTATTGTGGACCTATACCAGTCCTTAAGGAATAGCAGACTGTACCTCACTCAACCCTATGTACTGTAGTACCCTATACCTTACCAGTCCTTATAAGGACCTTTGTGGAACAAGTAGGTTGTGAATGATTAGCAGACTGTACCTCAGTCCCTATACTGATAAAGGACTACTGCAGCAGAAGGGCAGCAGTCAGCATTAGTGCACCTCAACCCTATGTATTGTTGACCTATACCAGTCCTTAAGGAATAGCAGACTGTACCTCACCCAACCCTATGTACTGTAGTACCCTATACCTTACCAGTCCTTATAAAGGACCTTTGTGGAACAATTAGGTTGTGAATGATTAGAAGACTGTACCTCAGTCCCTATACTGATAAAGGACTACTGCAGCAGAAGGGCAGCAGTCAGCAGTAGTGCACCTCAACCCTATGTATTGTGGACCTATACCAGTCCTTAAGGAATAACAGACTGTACCTCACTCAACCCTATGTACTGTAGTACCCTATACCTTACCAGTCCTTATAAGGACCTTTGTGGAACAAGTAGGTTGTGAATGATTATCAGACTGTACCTCAGTCCCTATACTGATAAAGGACTACTGCAGCAGAAGGGCAGCAGTCAGCAGTAGTGCACCTCAACCCTATGTATTGTGGACCTATACCAGTCCTTAAGGAATAGCAGACTGTACCTCACCCAATCCTATGTACTGTAGTACCCTATACCTTACCAGTCCTTATAAAGGACCTTTGTGGAACAAGTAGGTTGTGAATGATTAGCAGACTGTACCTCAGTCCCTATACTGATAAAGGACTACTGCAGCAGAAGGGCAGCAGTCAGCAGTAGTGCACCTCAACCCTATGTATTGTGGACCTATACCAGCCCTTAAGGAATAGCAGACTGTACCTCATCCAACCCTATGTACTGTAGTACCCTATACCTTACCAGTCCTTATAAGGACCTTTGTGGAACAAGAAGGTTGTGAATGATTAGCAGACTGTACCTCAGTCCCTATACTGATAAAGGACTACTGCAGCAGAAGGGCAGCAGTCAGCAGTAGTGCACCTCAACCCTATGTATTGTGGACCTATACCAGTCCTTAAGGAATAGCAGACTGTACCTAACTCAACCCTATGTACTGTAGTACCCTATATCTTACCAGTCCTTATAAGGACCTTTGTGGAACAAGTAGGTTGTGAATGATTAGCAGACTTTACCTCAGTCCCTATACTGATAAAGGACTGCTGTAGTATAGGGCAGCAGTCAGCAGTAGTGCACCTCAACCCTATTTATTGTGGACCTATACCAGTACTTAAGGAATAGCAGACTGTACCCCACCCAACCCTATGTACTGTAGTACCCTATACCTTACCAGTCCTTATAAAGGACCTTTGTGGAACAAGTAGGTTGTGAATGATTAGCAGACTGTACCTCAGTCTCTATACTGATAAAGGACTACTGCAGCAGAAGGGCAGCAGTCAGCAGTAGTGCACCTCAACCCTATGTATTGTGGACCTATACCAGTCCTTAAGGAATAACAGACTGTACCTCACTCAACCCTATGTACTGTAGTACCCTATACCTTACCAGTCATTATAAGGACCTTTGTGGAACAAGTAGGTTGTGAATGATTAGCAGACTGTACCTCAGTCCCTATACTGATAAAGGACTACTGCAGCAGAAGGGCAGCAGTCAACAGTAGTGCACCTCAACCCTATGTATTGTGGACCTATACCAGTCCTTAAGGAATAGCAGACTGTACCTCACTCAACCCTATGTACTGTAGTACCCTATACCTTACCAGTCCTTATAAGGACCTTTGTGGAACAAGTAGGTTGTGAATGATTAGCAGACTGTACCTCAGTCCCTATACTGATAAAGGACTACTGCAGCAGAAGGGCAGCAGTCAGCAGTAGTGCACCTCAACCCTATGTATTGTGGACCTATACCAGTCCTTAAGGAATAGCAGACTGTACCTCACCCAACCCTATGTACTGTAGTACCCTATACCTTACCAGTCCTTATAAAGGACCTTTGTGGAACAAGTAGGTTGGGAATGATTAGCAGACTGTACCTCAGTCCCTATACTGATAAAGGACTGCTGCAGTATAGGGCAGCAGTCAGTAGTAGTGCACCTCAACCCTATGTATTGTGGACCTATACCAGTCCTTAAGGAATAGCAGACTGTACCTCACTCAACCCTATGTACTGTAGTACCCTATACCTTACCAGTCCTTATAAGGACCTTTGAGGAACAAGTAGGTTGTGAATGATTAGCAGACTGTACCTCAGTCCCTATACTGATAAAGGACTACTGCAGCAGAAGGGCAGCAGTCAGCAGTAGTGCACCTCAACCCTATGTATTGTGGACCTATACCAGTCCTTAAGGAATAGCAGACTGTACCTCATCCAACCCTATGTACTGTAGTACCCTATACCTTACCAGTCCTTATAAGGACCTTTGTGGAACAAGAAGGTTGTGAATGATTAGCAGACTGTACCTCAGTCCCTATACTGATAAAGGACTACTGCAGCAGAAGGGCAGCAGTCAGCAGTAGTGCACCTCAACCCTATGTATTGTGGACCTATACCAGTCCTTAAGGAATAGCAGACTGTACCTCACCCAACCCTATGTACTGTAGTACCCTATACCTTACCAGTCCTTATAAGGACCTTTGTGGAACAAGTAGGTTGTGAATGATTAGCAGACTGTACCTCAGTCCCTATACTGATAAAGGACTACTGCAGCAGAAGGGCAGCAATCAGCTGTAGTGCACCTCAACCCTATGTATTGTGGACCTATACCAGTCCTTAAGGAATAGCAGACTGTACCTAACTCAACCCTATGTACTGTAGTACCCTATATCTTACCAGTCCTTATAAGGACCTTTGTGGAACAAGTAGGTTGTGAATGATTAGCAGACTTTACCTCAGTCCCTATACTGATAAAGGACTGCTGTAGTATAGGGCAGCAGTCAGCAGTAGTGCACCTCAACCCTATTTATTGTGGACCTATACCAGTACTTAAGGAATAGCAGACTGTACCCCACCCAACCCTATGTACTGTAGTACCCTATACCTTACCAGTCCTTATAAAGGACCTTTGTGGAACAAGTAGGTTGTGAATGATTAGCAGACTGTACCTCAGTCCCTATACTGATAAAGGACTACTGCAGCAGGAGGGCAGCAGTCAGCAGTAGTGCACCTCAACCCTATGTATTGTGGACCTATACCAGTCCTTAAGGAATAGCAGACTGTACCTCACTCAACCCTATGTACTGTAGTACCCTATACCTTACCAGTCCTTATAAGGACCTTTGTGGAACAAGTAGGTTGTGAATGATTAGCAGACTGTACCTCAGTCCCTATACTGATAAAGGACTACTGCAGCAGAAGGGCAGCAGTCAGCAGTAGTGCACCTCAACCCTCTGTATTGTGGACCTATACCAGTCCTTAAGGAATAGCAGACTGTACCTCACCCAACCCTATGTACTGTAGTACTCTATACCTTACCAGTCCTTATAAAGGACCTTTGTGGAACAAGTAGGTTGTGAATGATTAGAAGACCGTACCTCAGTCCCTATACTGATAAAGGACTACTGCAGCAGAAGGGCAGCAGTCAGCAGTAGTGCACCTCAACCCTATGTATTGTTGACCTATACCAGTCCTTAAGGAATAGCAGACTGTACCTCACCCAACCCTATGTACTGTAGTACCCTATACCTTACCAGTCCTTATAAAGGACCTTTGTGGAACAATTAGGTTGTGAATGATTAGAAGACTGTACCTCAGTCCCTATACTGATAAAGGACTACTGCAGCAGAAGGGCAGCAGTCAGCAGTAGTGCACCTCAACCCTATGTATTGTGGACCTATACCAGTCCTTAAGGAATAACAGACTGTACCTCACTCAACCCTATGTACTGTAGTACCCTATACCTTACCAGTCCTTATAAGGACCTTTGTGGAACAAGTAGGTTGTGAATGATTATCAGACTGTACCTCAGTCCCTATACTGATAAAGGACTACTGCAGCAGAAGGGCAGCAGTCAGCAGTAGTGCACCTCAACCCTATGTATTGTGGACCTATACCAGTCCTTAAGGAATAGCAGACTGTACCTCACCCAATCCTATGTACTGTAGTACCCTATACCTTACCAGTCCTTATAAAGGACCTTTGTGGAACAAGTAGGTTGTGAATGATTAGCAGACTGTACCTCAGTCCCTATACTGATAAAGGACTACTGCAGCAGAAGGGCAGCAGTCAGCAGTAGTGCACCTCAACCCTATGTATTGTGGACCTATACCAGCCCTTAAGGAATAGCAGACTGTACCTCATCCAACCCTATGTACTGTAGTACCCTATACCTTACCAGTCCTTATAAGGACCTTTGTGGAACAAGAAGGTTGTGAATGATTAGCAGACTGTACCTCAGTCCCTATACTGATAAAGGACTACTGCAGCAGAAGGGCAGCAGTCAGCAGTAGTGCACCTCAACCCTATGTATTGTGGACCTATACCAGTCCTTAAGGAATAGCAGACTGTACCTAACTCAACCCTATGTACTGTAGTACCCTATATCTTACCAGTCCTTATAAGGACCTTTGTGGAACAAGTAGGTTGTGAATGATTAGCAGACTTTACCTCAGTCCCTATACTGATAAAGGACTGCTGTAGTATAGGGCAGCAGTCAGCAGTAGTGCACCTCAACCCTATTTATTGTGGACCTATACCAGTACTTAAGGAATAGCAGACTGTACCCCACCCAACCCTATGTACTGTAGTACCCTATACCTTACCAGTCCTTATAAAGGACCTTTGTGGAACAAGTAGGTTGTGAATGATTAGCAGACTGTACCTCAGTCTCTATACTGATAAAGGACTACTGCAGCAGAAGGGCAGCAGTCAGCAGTAGTGCACCTCAACCCTATGTATTGTGGACCTATACCAGTCCTTAAGGAATAACAGACTGTACCTCACTCAACCCTATGTACTGTAGTACCCTATACCTTACCAGTCATTATAAGGACCTTTGTGGAACAAGTAGGTTGTGAATGATTAGCAGACTGTACCTCAGTCCCTATACTGATAAAGGACTACTGCAGCAGAAGGGCAGCAGTCAACAGTAGTGCACCTCAACCCTATGTATTGTGGACCTATACCAGTCCTTAAGGAATAGCAGACTGTACCTCACTCAACCCTATGTACTGTAGTACCCTATACCTTACCAGTCCTTATAAGGACCTTTGTGGAACAAGTAGGTTGTGAATGATTAGCAGACTGTACCTCAGTCCCTATACTGATAAAGGACTACTGCAGCAGAAGGGCAGCAGTCAGCAGTAGTGCACCTCAACCCTATGTATTGTGGACCTATACCAGTCCTTAAGGAATAGCAGACTGTACCTCACCCAACCCTATGTACTGTAGTACCCTATACCTTACCAGTCCTTATAAAGGACCTTTGTGGAACAAGTAGGTTGGGAATGATTAGCAGACTGTACCTCAGTCCCTATACTGATAAAGGACTACTGCAGCAGAAGGGCAGCAGTCAGCAGTAGTGCACCTCAACCCTATGTATTGTGGACCTATACCAGTCCTTAAGGAATAGCAGACTGTACCTCACTCAACCCTATGTACTGTAGTACCCTATACCTTACCAGTCCTTGTAAGGACCTTTGAGGAACAAGTAGGTTGTGAATGATTAGCAGACTGTACCTCAGTCCCTATACTGATAAAGGACTACTGCAGCAGGAGGGCAGCAGTCAGCAGTAGTGCACCTCAACCCTATGTATTGTGGACCTATACCAGTCCTTAAGGAATAGCAGACTGTACCTCATCCAACCCTATGTACTGTAGTACCCTCTACCTTACCAGTCCTTATAAGGACCTTTGTGGAACAAGTAGGTTGTGAATGATTAGCAGACTGTACCTCAGTCCCTATACTGATAAAGGACTACTGCAGCAGAAGGGCAACAGTCAGCAGTAGTGCACCTCAACCCTATGTATTGTGGACCTATACCAGTCCTTAAGGAATAGCAGACTGTACCTCACTCAACCCTATGTACTGTAGTACCCTATACCTTACCAGTCCTTATAAGGACCTTTGTGGAACAAGTAGGTTGTGAATGATTAGCAGACTGTACCTCAGTCCCTATACTGATAAAGGACTACTGCAGCAGAAGGGCAGCAGTCAGCAGTAGTGCACCTCAACCCTATGTATTGTGGACCTATACCAGTCCTTAAGGAATAGCAGACTGTACCTCACCCAACCCTATGTACTGTAGTACCCTATACCTTACCAGTCCTTATAAAGGACCTTTGTGGAACAAGTAGGTTGGGAATGATTAGCAGACTGTACCTCAGTCCCTATACTGATAAAGGACTACTGCAGCAGAAGGGCAGCAGTCAGCAGTAGTGCACCTCAACCCTATGTATTGTGGACCTATACCAGTCCTTAAGGAATAGCAGACTGTACCTCACTCAACCCTATGTACTGTAGTACCCTATACCTTACCAGTCCTTGTAAGGACCTTTGAGGAACAAGTAGGTTGTGAATGATTAGCAGACTGTACCTCAGTCCCTATACTGATAAAGGACTACTGCAGCAGGAGGGCAGCAGTCAGCAGTAGTGCACCTCAACCCTATGTATTGTGGACCTATACCAGTCCTTAAGGAATAGCAGACTGTACCTCATCCAACCCTATGTACTGTAGTACCCTATACCTTACCAGTCCTTATAAGGACCTTTGTGGAACAAGAAGGTTGTGAATGATTAGCAGACTGTACCTCAGTCCCTATACTGATAAAGGACTACTGCAGCAGAAGGGCAGCAGTCAGCAGTAGTGCACCTCAACCCTATGTATTGTGGACCTATACCAGTCCTTAAGGAATAGCAGACTGTACCTCACTCAACCCTATGTACTGTAGTACCCTATACCTTACCAGTCCTTATAAGGACCTTTGTGGAACAAGTAGGTTGTGAATGATTAGCAGACTGTACCTCAGTCCCTATACTGATAAAGGACTACTGCAGCAGAAGGGCAGCAGTCAGCATTAGTGCATCTCAACCCTATGTATTGTTGACCTATACCAGTCCTTAAGGAATAGCAGACTGTACCTCACCCAACCCTATGTACTGTAGTACCCTCTACCTTACCAGTCCTTATAAGGACCTTTGTGGAACAAGTAGGTTGTGAATGATTAGCAGACTGTACCTCAGTCCCTATACTGATAAAGGACTACTGCAGCAGAAGGGCAACAGTCAGCAGTAGTGCACCTCAACCCTATGTATTGTGGACCTATACCAGTCCTTAAGGAATAGCAGACTGTACCTCACTCAACCCTATGTACTGTAGTACCCTATACCTTACCAGTCCTTATAAGGACCTTTGTGGAACAAGTAGGTTGTGAATGATTAGCAGACTGTACCTCAGTCCCTATACTGATAAAGGACTACTGCAGCAGAAGGGCAGCAGTCAGCAGTAGTGCACCTCAACCCTATGTATTGTGGACCTATACCAGTCCTTAAGGAATAGCAGACTGTACCTCACCCAACCCTATGTACTGTAGTACCCTATACCTTACCAGTCCTTATAAAGGACCTTTGTGGAACAAGTAGGTTGGGAATGATTAGCAGACTGTACCTCAGTCCCTATACTGATAAAGGACTACTGCAGCAGAAGGGCAGCAGTCAGCAGTAGTGCACCTCAACCCTATGTATTGTGGACCTATACCAGTCCTTAAGGAATAGCAGACTGTACCTCACTCAACCCTATGTACTGTAGTACCCTATACCTTACCAGTCCTTGTAAGGACCTTTGAGGAACAAGTAGGTTGTGAATGATTAGCAGACTGTACCTCAGTCCCTATACTGATAAAGGACTACTGCAGCAGGAGGGCAGCAGTCAGCAGTAGTGCACCTCAACCCTATGTATTGTGGACCTATACCAGTCCTTAAGGAATAGCAGACTGTACCTCATCCAACCCTATGTACTGTAGTACCCTATACCTTACCAGTCCTTATAAGGACCTTTGTGGAACAAGAAGGTTGTGAATGATTAGCAGACTGTACCTCAGTCCCTATACTGATAAAGGACTACTGCAGCAGAAGGGCAGCAGTCAGCAGTAGTGCACCTCAACCCTATGTATTGTGGACCTATACCAGTCCTTAAGGAATAGCAGACTGTACCTCACTCAACCCTATGTACTGTAGTACCCTATACCTTACCAGTCCTTATAAGGACCTTTGTGGAACAAGTAGGTTGTGAATGATTAGCAGACTGTACCTCAGTCCCTATACTGATAAAGGACTACTGCAGCAGAAGGGCAGCAGTCAGCATTAGTGCATCTCAACCCTATGTATTGTTGACCTATACCAGTCCTTAAGGAATAGCAGACTGTACCTCACCCAACCCTATGTACTGTAGTACCCTATACCTTACCAGTCCTTATAAAGGACCTTTGTGGAACAATTAGGTTGTGAATGATTAGAAGACTGTACCTCAGTCCCTATACTGATAAAGGACTACTGCAGCAGAAGGGCAGCAGTCAGCAGTAGTGCACCTCAACCCTATGTATTGTGGACCTATACCAGTCCTTAAGGAATAACAGACTGTACCTCACTCAACCCTATGTACTGTAGTACCCTATACCTTACCAGTCCTTATAAGGACCTTTGTGGAACAAGTAGGTTGTGAATGATTATCAGACTGTACCTCAGTCCCTATACTGATAAAGGACTACTGCAGCAGAAGGGCAGCAGTCAGCAGTAGTGCACCTCAACCCTATGTATTGTGGACCTATACCAGTCCTTAAGGAATAGCAGACTGTACCTCACCCAATCCTATGTACTGTAGTACCCTATACCTTACCAGTCCTTATAAAGGACCTTTGTGGAACAAGTAGGTTGTGAATGATTAGCAGACTGTACCTCAGTCCCTATACTGATAAAGGACTACTGCAGCAGAAGGGCAGCAGTCAGCAGTAGTGCACCTCAACCCTATGTATTGTGGACCTATACCAGCCCTTAAGGAATAGCAGACTGTACCTCATCCAACCCTATGTACTGTAGTACCCTATACCTTACCAGTCCTTATAAGGACCTTTGTGGAACAAGAAGGTTGTGAATGATTAGCAGACTGTACCTCAGTCCCTATACTGATAAAGGACTACTGCAGCAGAAGGGCAGCAGTCAGCAGTAGTGCACCTCAACCCTATGTATTGTGGACCTATACCAGTCCTTAAGGAATAGCAGACTGTACCTAACTCAACCCTATGTACTGTAGTACCCTATATCTTACCAGTCCTTATAAGGACCTTTGTGGAACAAGTAGGTTGTGAATGATTAGCAGACTTTACCTCAGTCCCTATACTGATAAAGGACTGCTGTAGTATAGGGCAGCAGTCAGCAGTAGTGCACCTCAACCCTATTTATTGTGGACCTATACCAGTACTTAAGGAATAGCAGACTGTACCTCATCCAACCCTATGTACTGTAGTACCCTATACCTTACCAGTCCTTATAAGGACCTTTGTGGAACAAGAAGGTTGTGAATGATTAGCAGACTGTACCTCAGTCCCTATACTGATAAAGGACTACTGCAGCAGAAGGGCAACAGTCAGCAGTAGTGCACCTCAACCCTATGTATTGTGGACCTATACCAGTCCTTAAGGAATAACAGACTGTACCTCACTCAACCCTATGTACTGTAGTACCCTATACCTTACCAGTCCTTATAAGGACCTTTGTGGAACAAGTAGGTTGTGAATGATTAGCAGACTGTACCTCAGTCCCTATACTGATAAAGGACTACTGCAGCAGAAGGGCAGCAGTCAGCAGTAGTGCACCTCAACCCTATGTATTGTGGACCTATACCAGTCCTTAAGGAATAGCAGACTGTACCTCACCCAACCCTATGTACTGTAGTACCCTATACCTTACCAGTCCTTATAAAGGACCTTTGTGGAACAAGTAGGTTGGGAATGATTAGCAGACTGTACCTCAGTCCCTATACTGATAAAGGACTACTGCAGCAGAAGGGCAGCAGTCAGCAGTAGTGCACCTCAACCCTATGTATTGTGGACCTATACCAGTCCTTAAGGAATAGCAGACTGTACCTCACTCAACCCTATGTACTGTAGTACCCTATACCTTACCAGTCCTTGTAAGGACCTTTGAGGAACAAGTAGGTTGTGAATGATTAGCAGACTGTACCTCAGTCCCTATACTGATAAAGGACTACTGCAGCAGAAGGGCAGCAGTCAGCAGTAGTGCACCTCAACCCTATGTATTGTGGACCTATACCAGTCCTTAAGGAATAGCAGACTGTACCTCACCCAATCCTATGTACTGTAGTACCCTATACCTTACCAGTCCTTATAAAGGACCTTTGTGGAACAAGTAGGTTGTGAATGATTAGCAGACTGTACCTCAGTCCCTATACTGATAAAGGACTACTGCAGCAGAAGGGCAGCAGTCAGCAGTAGTGCACCTCAACCCTATGTATTGTGGACCTATACCAGCCCTTAAGGAATAGCAGACTGTACCTCATCCAACCCTATGTACTGTAGTACCCTATACCTTACCAGTCCTTATAAAGGACCTTTGTGGAACAAGTAGGTTGTGAATGATTAGCAGACTGTACCTCAGTCCCTATACTGATAAAGGACTACTGCAGCAGAAGGGCAGCAGTCAGCAGTAGTGCACCTCAACCCTATGTATTGTGGACCTATACCAGTCCTTAAGGAATAACAGACTGTACCTCACTCAACCCTATGTACTGTAGTACCCTATACCTTACCAGTCCTTATAAAGGACCTTTGTGGAACAAGTAGGTTGGGAATGATTAGCAGACTGTACCTCAGTCCCTATACTGATAAAGGACTACTGCAGCAGAAGGGCAGCAGTCAGCAGTAGTGCACCTCAACCCTATGTATTGTGGACCTATACCAGTCCTTAAGGAATAGCAGACTGTACCTCACTCAACCCTATGTACTGTAGTACCCTATACCTTACCAGTCCTTATAAGGACCTTTGTGGAACAAGTAGGTTGTGAATGATTAGCAGACTGTACCTCAGTCCCTATACTGATAAAGGACTACTGCAGCAGAAGGGCAGCAGTCAGCAGTAGTGCACCTCAACCCTATGTATTGTGGACCTATACCAGTCCTTAAGGAATAGCAGACTGTACCTCATCCAACCCTATGTACTGTAGTACCCTATACCTTACCAGTCCTTATAAGGACCTTTGTGGAACAAGAAGGTTGTGAATGATTAGCAGACTGTACCTCAGTCCCTATACTGATAAAGGACTACTGCAGCAGAAGGGCAACAGTCAGCAGTAGTGCACCTCAACCCTATGTATTGTGGACCTATACCAGTCCTTAAGGAATAGCAGACTGTACCTCACTCAACCCTATGTACTGTAGTACCCTATACCTTACCAGTCCTTATAAGGACCTTTGTGGAACAAGTAGGTTGTGAATGATTAGCAGACTGTACCTCAGTCCCTATACTGATAAAGGACTACTGCAGCAGAAGGGCAGCAGTCAGCAGTAGTGCACCTCAACCCTATGTATTGTGGACCTATACCAGTCCTTAAGGAATAGCAGACTGTACCTCACTCAACCCTATGTACTGTAGTACCCTATACCTTACCAGTCCTTATAAGGACCTTTGTGGAACAAGTAGGTTGTGAATGATTAGCAGACTGTACCTCAGTCCCTATACTGATAAAGGACTACTGCAGCAGAAGGGCAGCAGTCAGCAGTAGTGCACCTCAACCCTATGTATTGTGGACCTATACCAGTCCTTAAGGAATAGCAGACTGTACCTCACCCAACCCTATGTACTGTAGTACCCTATACCTTACCAGTCCTTATAAGGACCTTTGTGGAACAAGTAGGTTGTGAATGATTAGCAGACTGTACCTCAGTCCCTATACTGATAAAGGACTACTGCAGCAGAAGGGCAGCAGTCAGCAGTAGTGCACCTCAACCCTATGTATTGTGGACCTATACCAGTCCTTAAGGAATAGCAGACTGTACCTCATCCAACCATATGTACTGTAGTACCCTATACCTTACCAGTCCTTATAAGGACCTTTGTGGAACAAGAAGGTTGTGAATGATTAGCAGACTGTACCTCAGTCCCTATACTGATAAAGGACTACTGCAGCAGAAGGGCAGCAGTCAGCAGTAGTGCACCTCAACCCTATGTATTGTGGACCTATACCAGTCCTTAAGGAATAGCAGACTGTACCTCACTCAACCCTATGTACTGTAGTACCCTATACCTTACCAGTCCTTATAAGGACCTTTGTGGAACAAGTAGGTTGTGAATGATTAGCAGACTGTACCTCAGTCCCTATACTGATAAAGGACTACTGCAGCAGAAGGGCAGCAGTCAGCAGTAGTGCACCTCAACCCTATGTATTGTGGACCTATACCAGTCCTTAAGGAATAGCAGTCTGTACCTCACCCAACCCTATGTACTGTAGTACCCTATACCTTACCAGTCCTTATAAGGACCTTTGTGGAACAAGTAGGTTGTGAATGATTAGCAGACTGTACCTCAGTCCCTATACTGATAAAGGACTACTGCAGCAGAAGGGCAGCAGTCAGCAGTAGTGCACCTCAACCCTATGTATTGTGGACCTATACCAGTCCTTAAGGAATAGCAGACTGTACCTCACCCAACCCTATGTACTGTAGTACCCTATATCTTACCAGTCCTTATAAGGACCTTTGTGGAACAAGTAGGTTGTGAATGATTAGCAGACTTTACCTCAGTCCCTATACTGATAAAGGACTGCTGTAGTATAGGGCAGCAGTCAGCAGTAGTGCACCTCAACCCTATTTATTGTGGACCTATACCAGTACTTAAGGAATAGCAGACTGTACCCCACCCAACCCTATGTACTGTAGTACCCTATACCTTACCAGTCCTTATAAAGGACCTTTGTGGAACAAGTAGGTTGGGAATGATTAGCAGACTGTACCTCAGTCCCTATACTGATAAAGGACTACTGCAGCAGAAGGGCAGCAGTCAGCAGTAGTGCACCTCAACCCTATGTATTGTGGACCTATACCAGTCCTTAAGGAATAGCAGACTGTACCTCACTCAACCCTATGTACTGTAGTACCCTATACCTTACCAGTCCTTATAAGGACCTTTGTGGAACAAGTAGGTTGTGAATGATTAGCAGACTGTACCTCAGTCCCTATACTGATAAAGGACTACTGCAGCAGAAGGGCAGCAGTCAGCAGTAGTGCACCTCAACCCTATGTATTGTGGACCTATACCAGTCCTTAAGGAATAGCAGACTGTACCTCACCCAACCCTATGTACTGTAGTACCCTATACCTTACCAGTCCTTATAAGGACCTTTGTGGAACAAGTAGGTTGTGAATGATTAGCAGACTGTACCTCAGTCCCTATACTGATAAAGGACTACTGCAGCAGAAGGGCAGCAGTCAGCAGTAGTGCACCTCAACCCTATGTATTGTGGACCTATACCAGTCCTTAAGGAATAGCAGACTGTACCTCATCCAACCATATGTACTGTAGTACCCTATACCTTACCAGTCCTTATAAGGACCTTTGTGGAACAAGAAGGTTGTGAATGATTAGCAGACTGTACCTCAGTCCCTATACTGATAAAGGACTACTGCAGCAGAAGGGCAGCAGTCAGCAGTAGTGCACCTCAACCCTATGTATTGTGGACCTATACCAGTCCTTAAGGAATAGCAGACTGTACCTCACTCAACCCTATGTACTGTAGTACCCTATACCTTACCAGTCCTTATAAGGACCTTTGTGGAACAAGTAGGTTGTGAATGATTAGCAGACTGTACCTCAGTCCCTATACTGATAAAGGACTACTGCAGCAGAAGGGCAGCAGTCAGCAGTAGTGCACCTCAACCCTATGTATTGTGGACCTATACCAGTCCTTAAGGAATAGCAGTCTGTACCTCACCCAACCCTATGTACTGTAGTACCCTATACCTTACCAGTCCTTATAAGGACCTTTGTGGAACAAGTAGGTTGTGAATGATTAGCAGACTGTACCTCAGTCCCTATACTGATAAAGGACTACTGCAGCAGAAGGGCAGCAGTCAGCAGTAGTGCACCTCAACCCTATGTATTGTGGACCTATACCAGTCCTTAAGGAATAGCAGACTGTACCTCACCCAACCCTATGTACTGTAGTACCCTATATCTTACCAGTCCTTATAAGGACCTTTGTGGAACAAGTAGGTTGTGAATGATTAGCAGACTTTACCTCAGTCCCTATACTGATAAAGGACTGCTGTAGTATAGGGCAGCAGTCAGCAGTAGTGCACCTCAACCCTATTTATTGTGGACCTATACCAGTACTTAAGGAATAGCAGACTGTACCCCACCCAACCCTATGTACTGTAGTACCCTATACCTTACCAGTCCTTATAAAGGACCTTTGTGGAACAAGTAGGTTGGGAATGATTAGCAGACTGTACCTCAGTCCCTATACTGATAAAGGACTACTGCAGCAGAAGGGCAGCAGTCAGCAGTAGTGCACCTCAACCCTATGTATTGTGGACCTATACCAGTCCTTAAGGAATAGCAGACTGTACCTCACTCAACCCTATGTACTGTAGTACCCTATACCTTACCAGTCCTTATAAGGACCTTTGTGGAACAAGTAGGTTGTGAATGATTAGCAGACTGTACCTCAGTCCCTATACTGATAAAGGACTACTGCAGCAGAAGGGCAGCAGTCAGCAGTAGTGCACCTCAACCCTCTGTATTGTGGACCTATACCAGTCCTTAAGGAATAGCAGACTGTACCTCACCCAACCCTATGTACTGTAGTACTCTATACCTTACCAGTCCTTATAAAGGACCTTTGTGGAACAAGTAGGTTGTGAATGATTAGAAGACCGTACCTCAGTCCCTATACTGATAAAGGACTACTGCAGCAGAAGGGCAGCAGTCAGCAGTAGTGCACCTCAACCCTATGTATTGTTGACCTATACCAGTCCTTAAGGAATAGCAGACTGTACCTCACCCAACCCTATGTACTGTAGTACCCTATACCTTACCAGTCCTTATAAAGGACCTTTGTGGAACAATTAGGTTGTGAATGATTAGAAGACTGTACCTCAGTCCCTATACTGATAAAGGACTACTGCAGCAGAAGGGCAGCAGTCAGCAGTAGTGCACCTCAACCCTATGTATTGTGGACCTATACCAGTCCTTAAGGAATAACAGACTGTACCTCACTCAACCCTATGTACTGTAGTACCCTATACCTTACCAGTCCTTATAAGGACCTTTGTGGAACAAGTAGGTTGTGAATGATTATCAGACTGTACCTCAGTCCCTATACTGATAAAGGACTACTGCAGCAGAAGGGCAGCAGTCAGCAGTAGTGCACCTCAACCCTATGTATTGTGGACCTATACCAGTCCTTAAGGAATAGCAGACTGTACCTCACCCAATCCTATGTACTGTAGTACCCTATACCTTACCAGTCCTTATAAAGGACCTTTGTGGAACAAGTAGGTTGTGAATGATTAGCAGACTGTACCTCAGTCCCTATACTGATAAAGGACTACTGCAGCAGAAGGGCAGCAGTCAGCAGTAGTGCACCTCAACCCTATGTATTGTGGACCTATACCAGCCCTTAAGGAATAGCAGACTGTACCTCATCCAACCCTATGTACTGTAGTACCCTATACCTTACCAGTCCTTATAAGGACCTTTGTGGAACAAGAAGGTTGTGAATGATTAGCAGACTGTACCTCAGTCCCTATACTGATAAAGGACTACTGCAGCAGAAGGGCAGCAGTCAACAGTAGTGCACCTCAACCCTATGTATTGTGGACCTATACCAGTCCTTAAGGAATAGCAGACTGTACCTCACCCAACCCTATGTACTGTAGTACCCTATATCTTACCAGTCCTTATAAGGACCTTTGTGGAACAAGTAGGTTGTGAATGATTAGCAGACTTTACCTCAGTCCCTATACTGATAAAGGACTGCTGTAGTATAGGGCAGCAGTCAGCAGTAGTGCACCTCAACCCTATTTATTGTGGACCTATACCAGTACTTAAGGAATAGCAGACTGTACCCCACCCAACCCTATGTACTGTAGTACCCTATACCTTACCAGTCCTTATAAAGGACCTTTGTGGAACAAGTAGGTTGTGAATGATTAGCAGACTGTACCTCAGTCTCTATACTGATAAAGGACTACTGCAGCAGAAGGGCAGCAGTCAGCAGTAGTGCACCTCAACCCTATGTATTGTGGACCTATACCAGTCCTTAAGGAATAACAGACTGTACCTCACTCAACCCTATGTACTGTAGTACCCTATACCTTACCAGTCATTATAAGGACCTTTGTGGAACAAGTAGGTTGTGAATGATTAGCAGACTGTACCTCAGTCCCTATACTGATAAAGGACTACTGCAGCAGAAGGGCAGCAGTCAACAGTAGTGCACCTCAACCCTATGTATTGTGGACCTATACCAGTCCTTAAGGAATAGCAGACTGTACCTCACTCAACCCTATGTACTGTAGTACCCTATACCTTACCAGTCCTTATAAGGACCTTTGTGGAACAAGTAGGTTGTGAATGATTAGCAGACTGTACCTCAGTCCCTATACTGATAAAGGACTACTGCAGCAGAAGGGCAGCAGTCAGCAGTAGTGCACCTCAACCCTATGTATTGTGGACCTATACCAGTCCTTAAGGAATAGCAGACTGTACCTCACCCAACCCTATGTACTGTAGTACCCTATACCTTACCAGTCCTTATAAGGACCTTTGTGGAACAAGTAGGTTGTGAATGATTAGCAGACTTTACCTCAGTCCCTATACTGATAAAGGACTACTGCAGCAGAAGGGCAGCAGTCAGCAGTAGTGCACCTCAACCCTATGTATTGTGGACCTATACCAGTCCTTAAGGAATAGCAGACTGTACCTCACCCAACCCTATGTACTGTAGTACCCTATATCTTACCAGTCCTTATAAGGACCTTTGTGGAACAAGTAGGTTGTGAATGATTAGCAGACTTTACCTCAGTCCCTATACTGATAAAGGACTGCTGTAGTATAGGGCAGCAGTCAGCAGTAGTGCACCTCAACCCTATTTATTGTGGACCTATACCAGTACTTAAGGAATAGCAGACTGTACCCCACCCAACCCTATGTACTGTAGTACCCTATACCTTACCAGTCCTTATAAAGGACCTTTGTGGAACAAGTAGGTTGGGAATGATTAGCAGACTGTACCTCAGTCCCTATACTGATAAAGGACTACTGCAGCAGAAGGGCAGCAGTCAGCAGTAGTGCACCTCAACCCTATGTATTGTGGACCTATACCAGTCCTTAAGGAATAGCAGACTGTACCTCACTCAACCCTATGTACTGTAGTACCCTATACCTTACCAGTCCTTATAAGGACCTTTGAGGAACAAGTAGGTTGTGAATGATTAGCAGACTGTACCTCAGTCCCTATACTGATAAAGGACTACTGCAGCAGAAGGGCAGCAGTCAGCAGTAGTGCACCTCAACCCTATGTATTGTGGACCTATACCAGTCCTTAAGGAATTGCAGACTGTACCTCACCCAACCCTATGTACTGTAGTACCCTATACCTTACCAGTCCTTATAAAGGACCTTTGTGGAACAAGTAGGTTGTGAATGATTAGCAGACTGTACCTCAGTCCCTATACTGATAAAGGACTACTGCAGCAGAAGGGCAGCAGTCAAGTATAATATTCTTTCTATATTTGGAAGAAAGAATATTATACGTGTACAAGCCTATTACCATTCCAGTCCTGAAAAGAACCTTTGTGGACCTAATAGTAACAGCTACTGATTAAACTGACTGTCCCTCACTGCCTCACACACAGCTTCCTGCCTGTCTCTATTTAAACTGACAAAACAGAGGCTGCTGGAATAATAACTTGAATAGCACTTTTGTGGACCTAATAGTAACATCTAATGATTAAACTGACTGTCCCTGCAGCACACAGCGTCCTGTCCCTCTCTCTACACTGACAAAAGATAGGCTGCTGCAAAAATCAGTAGCACAGCAGTGCCTCAAACCTATATCCTGAACTACACCAAACACCTATACCAGTCCTGAAAAGATCTTTTGTGGACCAAATAGCTAGCGATTTGGGTCACTGCAGTCTCTCCCTGCTCCACACAGCAACCTCTCCCTATAGTGACAGAAGAAAGAATGTAAAATGGCCGCCGGATCGGGTCTATTTATAAGTTAGGGGGAATGTCCAAGTGTCCATGTACTGTAATGTCTCAATTGGCTGTCCTGTACCCCATGATGGATGTGTCATCATAGGTCAAAGTTCTTTTACACAGTAAACACGGAAGTCCACCGGGCGAACTGCGCCAATAGTCCGCCGATCGGGCGGATGGCGAACAGCCGGAATTCGCCACAAAACGACTGTCGGGCGAACAGTTCGGCCATCCCTACTTTTAAGCTGGTTGGGTATCCATTCGCCTCCACTGACACAATTGGGGAGCCTTTCATTAGAGACGTTACATCTTTCTACAGCGCCAAATTGCCTTTGCTAAGATTGATGCAAGCTACAAACAGGTTAATTTATACATCATTATAGTCGTCAGTTTTTTCTGTTCTGATTCTTGTTCCTGTTCTGATTTGGTGGAATTGCATATGTCTTTGCTGTTTATTACTTTTTACATACCACACCCCATAGGGTTGTGGCTGTATGGATTTTCATTCCACTGTTTTGTTACTTGCATAGACTCCAGTATTCCACCAACTCTTTCTGATAGATGTTATTTTGCTTTTTAGTGTATCAATTCAATTTTGATACATTGCTTTATGTAACTTTTCTTTAGGCATCGAATATTGGCACTGTAGTGTGTCCCTATCAAATTATATTCATCATTTTGGCTCCATTGTCTTGGGGTGGTTTATGTATGCCCTCACCGCCTGCACGTACCCCTGATACACTGATATCCCCCCACAGTGCTCTCTGGTCCTCCCTGTCTCCCCCATACTCTCCCCCCAGTGCTCTCTGACCCCCCGTTCTCCCTAGCTCCCCCCGACAGTGCTCTCCAGCCCCCCCCCAGAGCTCTCTGTTCCCCCTGTGCTCCCTAACCCCTCTCAGTTCTACTTGCACCCCCAGTGCTCTCTTCCCCCTTTGCTGTCCAGTTCCCCCCAGTACTTTCAACTTACTCCCATGCTCTCCAGCCCCCACAGTGCTCTGAAGCTCCCCCTTGTGCTTTCCATCCCCCACTTTTCTCCCTGGCTCCCCCCATACTCTCCACCCCACTATGCTATCCAGCTCCCCCAGTGCTTTCCAACTCCCCGCACCACCCCTGTGCTCTCTGGCTCCCCCCCATGCTCTCCACCACACTGTGCTATCCAGCTCCCCCGGTGCTCTCCCCCCAACCCTCCCTATGCTCTTCTGCCCCTCCCCCAATACTCTCAGGCCCCTATGCTCTCCATTACCCCCCCCCCCTCGTGCTCTCTGCCCCTGCCAGGCTCTCCACTCTTGCCAGTGCACCCCCTTAATGCTCTCCAGCTCTCCGCCCCCTGCTCTCCACTGCCCCAGTGCTCTTGCCCTCCCACACTCTCGCCCCCCCCCCTTCTGCTGCTCTCAGCCTCACTTGCATGGAACGTACCGTACCAAGCATCACACACAGCTTCCCACAGACAGGCACTGCAGACTGGGAAATGGTACACAGGAGGGGCTGCAGACAGGAACGGGGCTAGAGATCTCGCTCTCCCCCTTCCTCCCTCTCTCTGCTCCCTTTCCCTCTCACTCCCCCTCCCCCCTCTCTTTTTTTTATAATTCAAACTTTATTAAACATTTTTTCCCCCTATTATGTTTGTCGTTTGCATGATATATCCATACAAGCAATACATATAATAAATGAGTAAGACGAAATTATCAATACACGTCATCTAACATATATCAATCTTGGGTATTGGAGAATGGCTCCCCCAGCTTCGCCCATCCGTACTCCCCCCTCCCTCCTTAAAAGAAAAAAAAATTGTGCAATCTATACAAATTTCTTCCTTTATGTGTTTGTGAAGAAAATAAATCTGTTAATTTACATCTATTATTTTATATGTGCCAGTTCATAAATCTCCCCTTTTCTTTTCTTTTTCTTTCCCCCCTTTCCTTCTTTCCCTTCCCCTCCTCCCCTCCTTTTCTTTCCCTCTCTTCTCCTTACAGGTTTGTATTACGTGTGTGTCTTTATTTAAGTGCCTGAATAAAAAAATTAAAAAAGAGAAAAAAGGAGGAAAAAAAAGAATTTCCTCCCTCCTCCTCCCCCCTCCCTCTCCTTCTTCCCTTCTTCCCTTTACACAGCAAAAACCTTCCATGTTGTGCTCATATGTGTTATTGATAGTGATCCGTTTTTCCCTCTCTTAAGGCAAAAAAAAAAACCCGTAAGGGGAGAAAAAGATGATAACACCGACTGCTGCCACGGGGGGAGCCTCCCTCCATCACCGCCATACATCATGTAATCCCATCTTTACCTTAATATTACTAGGGAAATAAAATTAAAAACACCAAAGCTCATGTTGTGGTTCGATTCCTTATTCTTTCTCTATATCAAATTTCTCTTTAGGCTCTAATCCTGTTTTTTGGCAATGTTTTTTATTTCTATCTTTTGGGCATTGTTTCCCCATTCTTCCTGTATTTTCCACAAATTTATCCTGTTTATCTCTGGTCTTATAGATCCACCTTTCTGCCTCTCTCATTTCATCCAGCTCCTTTTTCCATTCTCCCAATGTTGGTCTTGTGACTTGTTTCCAGTGTCTCTCCAGTGTCTTTCCAGTGTCTTGGTATCAACCTCCTCACCGCATGTAATAAGTGTGGTATTAAACTGGTTTTTATATGTCCTTATAGCCACCATAGTCCCATGGAACAAGAAGTGTTCCGGTGTTAACTCTATATGCTCGAAACCAAAATTGAATATATGCTGCGCTGGAATGGTTATGCACTGAATAATCTGTATCTTAATCTATAGTTATAGATCCACAAGAATATAATAATGTGCATAAAATAGTAAACATACAACTGGTGTAAAGTGCAAGTGCAAAATATAGCAAAACAAATAATGTGCACAAAATCTGTAAACGCACAATCAAAATGCACAACTAAATATAAAGTGCACAAGTGCCAATAAAACTCTGTGAGGTTATATGGACCCCTTAGAGTTACAAGGTGCCATGCACAATAACACACCAGGAAATAAAATATCAATAATAATAATAATAATATTGGATGAAAAAAGTGCTAAATGCATACATATGTGATAGCAAACATGTATAAATAAAAAACTTATAAAAAGGTTCAAGTGCATAAACCATACAAGTGTCTCTATATCAGTGATGGCGAGCCTTGGCACTCCAGCTGTTTTGGAACTACATTTCCCATGATGCTCATGCACTCTGCAGTGTAGCCGAGCATCATGGGAAATGTAGTTCCAAAACATCTGGGGTGCCAAGGTTCGCCATCACTGCTCTATATTATTAAAAAACTGTTCTTTGTGGCAGCCTGTCCTAGGCTGTGATAAGAAACACAAAATGTTGATTGATGTGAGACTAGATGCAGGTGACGTGATCTTCAGTGATCATACTATTAACATGCTTGTTACATCCAACCGTGGCTCTGAATCATGCACAGGTGAAATCTGGGAACCCCTTATGGTAATAAGCTCACCTCAGAGTGTGTGACCAGCTTTTACACTGAGTCAAAACACGTGTATGAACCACTATAGGGTTCTCAGCTGTTACTAGATCAGTAGTATCCTCAATGCAATGATCTCAGAAGCGCATGAAAAAAGGAAAAAGACTAAAAGTGCAATAGCGTTTTTCAAAATTTAATAGAAAAGTTAAAAAACATTCCCCCTGCCGGGGTACTCACATGTGTAAGGTGTGTCAGTGCACCGTACTTCATGAGGCTAAATAAAATACTGTAAACAGTATAGGTATGGTTTGTATCTCCTCTAGGCAGGTGTACTGTCTCTCGCTCCATCCTGGCCCCTCGATTACATGTGTCGATACTTAGGGTGTGGTGTATATTCCTCAAGGTGTTGTTTTGTTAACTCTATATGCTCCTTTGACATCCTCTTGATCCATGGGGCCTTTCCTCCCAGAATACCCTGATCCTGGGACATGTCCACCAGATATGGAGGAAGGTTCCCTTTTCCTTACAACCTCTCCAGCAGTGATTATGTACCCAGGGCTGGTGCAAGGATTTTTAACACCCTAGGCGAAACCTCACTTTGCCGCCCCTTTGGCTCCACACCTGACTCCACCCCTTTTGCCCTGCCCATGTATACCCCACCTTTTTATAGATTGCTACCATTTTGGGGGTGGAGTCAGTCACTGAGCCCGGAGGTGGTGGTGGGGTATCGGTACGGCACCCCGGATTGATGTGTGCTCTATGCCGGCGCCTACCTTGTCTATAGGTAGTGCTGGCCCTGTACAGGGGATATGTACACAGATAATTTAAGGCACTGATAATCAGTGCAGGCCCATCAGTGCCACCTATCAGTGCCCATGGGCACTGAGTGATACCTATATGCAGTGCCATCTCCATCAGTGCAGCCTACCGGTGGGAACCCCTCATAATGGGCACAGCAGGTGTACAGACCTGGGAACTCAGCAGAGGGATGGTGGGAACCCTCATAATGGGCACAGCGGGTGTACAGACCCGGGAACTCGGCACAGGGATGGTGGGAACCCTCATAATGGGCACAGAAGGTGTACAGACCCCAGAAATCAGCACAGGGATGGTGGGAACCCCGCATTATGGGCACAGCGGGTGTACAGACCCCAGAAATCAGCACAGGGATGGTGGGAACCCCTCATAATGGGCACAGCGGGTGTGCAGACCTCTGGGGGGGGCAGCATTTATTAGAAATGATTGGCTATATTTTCTTCCTGCAGCTGCTGACTGCTGGTGGAAGGGAGAGGAGAAAAAGACAAATTTTCAGATGCTGCAAGTGAAGGAAAACACAGCCCAGTTCTAGTAAATGCTGCACTAGTATCAGCAATAACCAGGAGAATCCAAATGGACTAGTAGTGGGCAGCAGCCTGGTCACCAGCAGAAGAAAGAAACATAAACAGAGCTGACATACTGACTGCCCTGTACAGTACCGATATCAGTAGTAGCATTGTGTAGCTGGACACTGATCACTAGGCCCGGACAGGGACAAAAGATAGGCCCGGGCATTTTGGATTGAGCAGCCCATGACATGGTAACCGGCCCCTTCTCCACTCTCCACTCTGACAAATCCCCTGAGAGAGGGGAGGGGGGAACCCAGCAAAGGTGTGGGGGGGGGGGGGGTGAGGTGGGACCAGGAAAGAGCATGGGGGTATGGAGAGCACAGGGAAGAATCTTGAGAACATGGGGTGGGGCAAGAGCACAGGGAGGAAGAGAAGAGCACAAGGGGCAGCGGAGAGCATGTGGGAGGTGGAGAGGACAGGGGGCAGCAGAGAGGATGGGGAGAGGTGGAGAGCACAGCAAGGGTGGTGGAGAGCACAGGGGGGGCGGTGGAGAGCATGGGGGGAGGTGGAGAGTGCAGGAAGTGCGGCGGAGAGCATGGGGGGGGTGGAGAGCGCAGGGAGGCAGCAAAGAGCATAGGGGGAGATGGAGGGCACAGGAAGGGTGGTGGAGAGCATGGGGGATGTGGCGAGCACAGGGAGGGTGGCAGAGAGCATTGGGTAGGTGGAGAGCACAGGGAGGGTGGTGGAGAACATAGGGAGGGGGCGGTGGAGAGCATGGGGAGGTGGAGCACACTGGGGGGTTGGCAGAGGGCATGGGGAGGTGGATTGCACTGGGGGGTGGCTGAGGGCATGGTTGAGGTGGATTGCACAGGGGGGGGGGTGGCAGAGAGCATGGGGGAGGTGGATTGCACTGGGTGGGTGGCAGAGGGCATGGGGAGGTGGAGCACACTGGGGGGGGTGGCAGAGAGCATGGGTGAGGTAGATTGCACGGGGAGTGGCAGAGGGCATGGGTGAGGTGGATTGCACTGGGGGGGTGGCAGAGGGCATGGGTGAGGTGGATTGCACTGGGGGGGTGTGGCAGAGGGCATGGGGGAGGTCCATCGCACTGGGGGATGCAGCGGGCATGGTTGAGGTGGATTGCACTGGGGGGGTGGCAGAGAGCACGAGAAGGCAAAGAGTATGGGTGGTGTAGAGAGCCCGGGGGGGGGGGGGGGCAGCAGTAATAAGCAGGAAAGGAGGAGGGGTGGGGGTGGCTGCATATAGAACAATCATTCTCTTCATCTTCCTCCTGCAGTCTCCTGCTTCTCCTCTACCTCTCACAGGCATTCTGATACTGCAGGAGGAAGATGGAGAGAATGATTGTTCTATATGCAGCCACCCCCATCGCTCCTCCTATCCAGGTTATAAGGGGGTGAGCGCAGAGCACGACGCGGAACTCACGTTTTCTGTTATCCGGTGTTCTGCCAGGACTCAGCAGCAGGTGTCTGCTTTGGCTCCTCCCCCTTCACAGTCATCATATACAAGAGATGACCAGAGACTGCAGATCTATTACAGGAGATGACCACAGACTGCGGATCTAATACAGGAGATGACCACAGACTGCAAATCGAATAGAAGAGATGACCAGAGACTGCGGATCTATTACAGGAGATGACCAGAGACTGCGAATCTAATACAAGAGATGACCACAGACTGCGGATCTATTACAGGAGATGACCAGAGACTATGGATCTAATACAGGGGATGACCAGAGACTGCGGATCTAATACAGGAGATGACCAGAGACTGCGGATCTAATACAGGAGATGACCAGAGACTGTGGATCTAATACAGGAGATAACCAGAGACTGCGGATCTAATACAGGAGATGACCAGAGACTGCGGATCTAAAACAGGAGATGACCAGAGACTGCAGATCAATTACAGGAGATGACCAGAGACTATGGATCTAATACAGGAGATGACCAGAGACTGCGAATCTAATACAGGAGATGACCAGAGACTGCGCATCTAATATAGGAGATGACCAGTGTGATACGGATCTCTAAGAGAGACTGACCACTCTTATTTTTTATTAAGATCAGTTTAAAGCATTGCCAGGCATGAAAAAAAAAACACTATCAGCCAAGATACAAAAAACACATTGGCAGGCATGATAAAAAAAAACAAAAAAAAAAAAACATTGGCAGGCATGAAAAAAAAAAAAAAAAAGACATTGGCAGGCATGATTAAAAAATAAAATAAAAAAACACATTATCAGCAAAGATGCATTAAAAAAACGGAAAATTGTATACTCACCTTTCCGTAATTTTCCTTTCCTGACGCATCCCATGGCAGCACACACACTGGGTTGTGACTCCGCCTCCACAACCTGATAGGACTGGTTAGCTATAAGATTTGAAGAGGAGTCCACCGTTGCATTCTCAGTAACTATCACCTTAGAGGGGTGGGATCTGTGTGCTGCCATGGGATGCGTCAGGAAAGAAAAATTACGGAAAGGTGAGTATACAATTTTCCGTTTTCCTGACGCATCATGGCAGCACACAAACTGGGACATAACTCGCTACATGGGAGGGTGCCTTTCAGAAGTTTTTTATTTACTCAAGTACAAGATATGGATGAGTTTGATTGAATAATTGGTTTCCCGAACTCAACCGTAGTTAATTGAGCCGGGTCTATTCTATAGTGTGACATGAATGTGGTTTTTGATGACCAAGTTGCTGCCTTACAAATAGTCTCTGGTGATACTCTGCTGTACGCTGCCCATGAGGCCGCCATCGCCCTCGTTGAATGCGCTTTCAGGTTTTCCGGTATTGGAAGGTGTTGAACTAGATATGCTTTCTTGATGACTTTAATCAACCATGAGGATATTGTCCTTGAAGAAGCCGCTTGACCTTTTTTGGCGCCATGCGGTATGACCAGGAGGTTTTCTGACTTCCTGAATGGAGCGGTAGCCTCCAGGTAGGCAGATATTGCAGACTTCACGTCCAGAGGGTGTGGATTTCCGTCTGTGTTGAGAAAAACAGGAAGATTGATCTCCGGATTAAAGTGGAAGCTAGATGCTACCTTTGGCACAAACTGTTCCGAAGGTCTGAGTACGACCCTGTCCGGGAAAAAACTACGTGTGGTTCTTTGATTAATAGAGCTTGCAGCTCGGAGACCCTTTTGGCCGATGTGATTGCAACTAGAAATGATAGTTTTAGTGTCAAGTCCCATAGGGATATTGATCCCCTCGTCGAGAAAGGTTCTTTTGTTAAAGCTTCCAGGACGATCGACAGGTCCCAGGTCGGAAAAATTGGTTTTCTAGGAGGCCTTATTTTTAGGCATGCTTTCTGAAACTGAATGATGAGGGGGTTTAAAGCCCACTTGATTCCTGTCATTGCGGATATGGCAGAGACGTGAACTTTTAAGGTGCTTGACCTTAAACCTTTCTCTAGACCTAGTTGTAGAAATTCTAACACCTGAGAGACTGATGGAGAAAGGGGGTTCCAGGACTGTAGTTGGGCTATTGCGGAAATTTTTTTCCAAATCTTATTATATATGTTGTTTGTCGATTTCTTCCTTGCTTGTTGTAAGGTGGATATTACTCTTAATGAACAACCCTGATCTAGCAACCTTTCCCTTTCAGTTTCCAAGCCGTCAGGTGTAATCGCTCTGGTGACGGGTGTAGAAATTTCCCTTGTGAGAGCAAGTCTGGGAACAGCGGAAGTGGGAGAGGCTCTTCTGTGTTCAATTGCAGGATGGTCGGAAACCATGGTCTTCTGGGCCAGAAGGGCAACACTGCTATTACCGTGGAAGACGAAGTCCTCAGTCTGGCCAGAAACCTGGCTATCAAGGGCACCAGAGGGAATATGTAACCTAGGCGAAACTCCCAAGGATGGTGGAGACAGTCGATCCCTGTTGCTGCTGGATAGGCGGTCCTTGCTAAGAAGCGAGTGCATTTGCGATTCGCTGGAGTTGCTGCCAGATCCATATCGGGAACACCCCATTTGCGTGTCAGAAGAGTAAAGGTGAATCGCGGGTACGTATACTGCCTTCAGATCCGTCAGGTAGACTTGAGGCCACTCGATTATAGGTCGCACCTCCTGCATTAGGACCTTGCTTCTGGTGCCCCCTTGCCTGTGGACATAATTCACAGCCACTGTGTTGTCCATACGCAGGAGGACACTCTTCCCTGAGAGGAGGGGACTGAAAGTTAGAAGTGCTTGCCATGCAGCCCTGAGTTCCAGAACGTTTGAGACTATCCCTTGTGGACAGAAGGGCCAGTGGCCCTGTGCTCCCCGATCTAGATGATACGCTCCCCAGCCAAGGTAACTGGCATCAGACGTTACTATTTCTGGGAGTGGATGAACGATGGGACGACAGCGTGTTAAATTGCTGGTTTGAGTCCACCAACGTACTGACTCCTTGACTGTCCTGGTGATTGTTATTTGTTGTGACATTGACACCCCGTTCCATTGTTTTAGGAACAAATTCTGGAATACCCTCGAGTTCCATTGAGACCACTGAACCATTAGAAAGGTTGATGACATTGAGCCCAGAACGCTTAAGCATTTTCTTGCAGACAGGTGGTCTACTGATAGTAGCTTTCTCACTTTGCGGACAAGAGGATGAAGTTTCTCCTGGGGAAGCCCTACTGTGTTGGATCTGGTGTCCGATTCGGCTCTTAGGAAGACCATCTTCTGTACTGGGACCAGGCTGGTCTTCCTCCAATTCACTATCCACCCGAATTGCTGGAGCGTGGAAATCAGAATTGAACGATGTCGTAGAAGTGTTTCCCGATTGTCTGCTAGAAGGAGAATATCGTCGAAATAGTGTAGGACTCTTAGACCCCTTTCTCGCAATAGTGCTATAACCGTAAGTAACACCTTTGTGAAGGTCCTGGGTGCGGTTGATATCCCAAATGGGAGGCTTTTGAATTGAAAGTGTTGCCTGCCTATCGCAAAGTGTAGGTACTTTTGAAAGGTTTGATGCACTGGAATGTGTCGGACAAATCGACCGAGAGCATCCAATCTTTCTCCCCTGTTAGTAATATTGATTGGAGACTCTCCATCCCGAATGATTCGACTAGAATCATTTGGTTTAACTTTTTTTAAATCCAACACGGGCCTCAGGTCTCCTGTTTTCTTTGACACCAAGAAAAGGGGAGTAAAACCCCTCTCCTCTCTGTTCCTGTTTAACTTCTATGATTGCTTGCTTCTGGAGCAACTCCATAATGTATCTGACCAAAAGCTTTCGTTTCAGGCGCGAAAAGGGTAGTTTGGTAGGTCTGTAGTGTTTTTTTGGCAGTTTTCGCTTGAACTTCCACCTGCGACCTTGCTGAACGGTGGATATCGCCCAGGGTTCCTTTATTTTGTCTATCCATACTTGGGCAAATAGCCTCAGCCTCGCACCTACTATTGCGGGCTGGGCATGCGTGGCATCAAAAAGATTTTTGTTGGTCTCTGGCATGGTTGTCTTTGATTTTTGGACTCTCACAAAAGAGGGTTGTGTGCTTCGCCAATTCCGTTTGAATTCTTTCCCGGGTCTATAAGATCTTACGTCCCGGTACCTTTCTGGAAGGTGACGTCTGAGGGGCGGATTTTTCTGTTGCTTGGATCTTCTGTCCGACGGTATTAGACCCGATTTTCCCCCCGTGACCTTTGATATTGCGGAATCTAGTTTTGAACCAAAAAGGTTAGTGCCATCATAAGGGATCTTACGCCAGCTGGATTTGGAAGTTGCATCAGCAACCCAAGGTTTTAGCCAGAGAGCTCTTCTGGAAGTTACTGAGGCTAGCATTGCTCTTGCTGAGGACCGTATAACGTCCACCGCCACCTCTGCTACGAAGTCACCCGCAAGGCTGAGTTCCTGCAGAGCTGAAATAATTTTGTCTTGGTCTGCTGCTTCTACAATTAATTTTTCAACGCCAGACGTCCAGGAGGTGATGGCTCTACCGACCGCTGTGCTGAGTAGGCTTTCTTAAGGTCGAGATCGATTTTGCGATCCATCACATCCTTAAAGGTTACGGCGTCTTCTATTGGTAGGGTTATATGGCGCGCTAAGCGCATCAGTGAGGAGTCTACCACAGGAGCGGAGATAAGAGGGTTCACTGCTGGCTCTTTTAGGGGATAGAGCTTCGCTAATCTGTTGTTTAAGCCGGACTTCTTTTCTGGTTTTTGCCCTTCATCTTTTATGAGCTCCTCTAGCTCTTCAATAAAGGGGAAGACCTCAGGGTCTTTTTTTTTTTTTTTTGGTTAGGGAAGTATTTCCGTAACTTAGGTGGGACGTCTCTCTCTTCCTCCCAACCGATCGCCTCCTTAACCGATTTCGCAAATGGGTTTATTAATGCAAAGTCGAAAACTGTAGGGGCCAGGGGATCCTCTTCCTCTGGGGAGTCATCTGGATCCTGAGGGGTGTGAGAGGTTGAGGCTGAGTTAGATGACCTGATTGGATCATAAGCTGTCACCTGTAGGATTGTTTCTTTAACTGAGTCTCTTATAATATTGGAGGCTTCTCTAGCGTCAGCTTCCTTGTCTCGAGTTGCTTCCTCCAGACAGATTTGGCAGACAAGCTTACTAGGTAATGCTTGCGCTCCACCGACCCAGCAGGTATTAACCGCAGGGCGGGTATGGTGCTCCTCTTGGTGTGAGGATGACGCTTCTCTGCGATGACGGGAAGACCTTGACCGACTTCGCCGAGAGTGAGAGTGTCTTGAGGGGGAACGTTCCTTTCTTTTAGAATGGGGTGACCCCGATGACCTGCCAGAGCTACCAAAATGAAAGGTATTAGTGGCAGTGCTCTCTTTTTCTCCTCTTCACTACTTACCAATCCATACGTCCCCTTACCTTGTGTGTTCTAGGATGGTCTACTAAGGCAGCGGTCTCCATAGGGAAGAATAGAGTACGCCTGTGACCAGGGGTTTCAGTGTAAGAGCCAATGCAGAGTATGGGCAAAAGGTGCAGACACAGAAATTAATGGCAAAGTACATAAAGATGATAGAAAAAAGGCTTACCAGAGATCAGAAGGACTTGTCTTGCAAGGCAGCAGGCTGTGTGCAGAGATCAGGATGGTAGATGATGTGAAAAGCACAAACAGCACTCCAAAACGAAAATGACATTTTTTAAATAGCCCGCCGTCGCCGGAGGAGTGACGTCACCGCCGCGCATGCGCACTGGCCGGCCGCGCCGTCCTGCGCCATCTTGGATGCTGGCAAATGCAGAGGGCAAGGGGAAAACGTCACTTCCTGAGCGCTGAGTGTCCGAACGGAACCGCCATGATGGAGAGGTCACAGCGCCGTGGAACTACAGGGCTCAGCGTGCCCAGAGGGGAAAAAAAGAGGAAAAAAAAGAGAAGAAAACTGAAAAACTAAAAACGGAAAGTAGGCAGAAAGGGAGGCATGCCTGGGAGGTAAGTGGAAGCACAACAGATAGGAGGGGGGAGACCGCTGCAATTATTAAAACCTTTTTAAGGTTTTTTCTCTTAAAAGTCAGCTGATTTGTAATTTTGCCCCTGAGACCACCAGAGTGGGGCTCCCAGCATTATGGCTCATTTAGAGACCGTACGGACAGGGACTTCCAGGTAGGAGAGGCTGAACCTAGCTGGGGTAGTGCGGTAAGGGGTTCCATGCTAACCGATCACAAAAGGTAATGACCTATTCAGGTGAGGAAAAAAAGGAGAATGCAACGGTGGACTCCTCTTCAAATCTTATAGCTAACCAGTCCTATCAGGTTGTGGAGGCGGAGTCACAACCCAGTGTGTGTGCTGCCATGATGCGTCAGGAAATATACATATATACAGGCGGGCAATAGTGTCACTTACCTTTCTAGCAGTTGCAGGTCCTTTTACGACACTAGGCAGATGAGGTCTCCTCCAACTCCTCCCCCTTCGGTCACATGACCTCTTCACTTCCTCCTAAGGTGAAAGGCTGGCCGGATGGCCGTGGAGATGGCTGTGGTGAGCGGCGCTGGCACAAGGAGCAGCCCAGCCCACAGCCCAGCCCAGGCCGGGACTCTGGCAGAAATAAAAGCGGCCGTCTCCGCGGAGTCGGCCGCGGAGCCGGCCGCGGAGCTTGTTCCAGGACCAGCTTCACAGTGCCGAGATGACATGCGGCCCGGCGGTCCGCGGCCCACCGGGCAAATGCCCGGTGTGCCCTATGGCCAGTCCGGGCCTGCTGATCACTCACCCACATCCTCTGCTTCCAACCTGCTGTGCTGTGATCAGGGGAGGGGGGACATTCCCGGGAGCTCGGGGGTTATCAGGAACTGCTGAACTGAACGCTGATATCATATCATCCTGTCCTGAAAGTTGCAGACAGCGAAGGAACTATTTACTGTGCCATGTAATGGGCGGGCTGAGTGTGTACAGAGCAGTCAGTGGGGTGGATGTTATGCAAATGTAAAGGCTCGGGGATCAGTGGTGTGTATAGGGCGGCATCTACAAACACCAGTCTCTGTATTTTCCTCCACTGGTGTCTCCTTTAGGGATGGCGAACAGATCGCCTGGCGGTCGTTTCGCGACGAATTTCGGCTGTTCGCCGTCCGCCCGATCGGCGGACTATTGCCGCCGTTCGCCCGGCGGACTTCCGTGTTTACTGTGTAAAAGAACTTTGACCTATGATGACACATCCATCATGGGGTACAGGACAGCCAATTGAGACATTACAGCACATGGACACTTGGACATTCCCCCTAACTTATAAATAGACCCGATCCGGCGGCCATTTTACATTCTTTCTTCTGTCACTATAGGGAGAGGTTGCTGTGTGGAGCAGGGAGAGACTGCAGTGACCCAAATCGCTAGCTATTTGGTCCACAAAAGTTATTTTCAGGACTGGTATAGGTGTAAGGTGTAGTTCAGGATATAGGTTTGAGGCACTGCTGTGATACTGATTTTTGCAGCAGCCTGTCTTTTGTCAGTGTAGAGAGAGGGACAGGACGCTGTGTGCTGCAGGGACAGTCAGTTTAATAGTGATATAGTAAATTTCACGTCACACAGAATAAGACATGCGCAGTAGACATCAAGACGATTACAGCTGGTCAAGACAAAACGCTATTGTTCTTTGTTCTAAGCTAGCTAAAATAATATGAGAAAAAGATAAGAGACAGTACATGATTTCTTTTGTAGCTAAAGCAATGCTAGGAAAATGTGTGAACGTTATAGATAAGTGTGTGAGAACAAATGAGTTAGGAGAATCTCATGTTGAGACAGTTATCTGAGAAATTAAAGGGGTGTTCAAACTGTACATATTGTAAAATGGAAGTTTGTGAATATTAAGATGGCTGACAGAAACAAGATGGATGCTTAACATAACCTTTCAACCGCCTCTTAAGTCATGGAATGACTTTCTACAGATCCGCAGCCTCCTGAAATCTACGGTTCTTGCTACGTTTGTTATATTCATTTACATAAAGCTGCAGATATTGTGTATATGCGTGAGAAGGTTGGTATGGTGTAGTACACTTGCTAATACAAAGTAGAATAAGCTTGAAAATCAGGTAGCCTATCAATCCTAACAATAGTACTATGATAATCATAATCACTATGTCATTTAACCATGAAAACATTCCACCTAAACCCAAACTAGAAAAGGGGTTCCATCCATAATTACCTATATACTGGACTTGAAGTCACTTGTATGTGATGTTCCTGATTCTGGCCTAGGGCTGACATGACTGGTACCAACTGTGCTAAATAACACCATCCTTTCACTCCTGCGGGGATCCATGGGTAACAAATTTTAGCACAGCATACGTATGTATTGTTTCCCAATGAAAAACTTCTTAGAGAACTACGTTGGGGCTCAGTTCCAGCCTCAAATGCAGCACTAACAAGTTTACTCACAAGTATCCCAGAGGTTGTGTTCCTGTATGTAGTAAGTTCACTAATGGTGTTGTTAAGGGATTGATTTTTGTAACTACACATATGACCTATGATAATGTTACTGGTGTGGAAGGGAATACCCTTTGAAATGTTAAATACAGACTTGGAACACATACCTATTCCGTTGGATGTATTGCCTAACTGAACACACCACTCAGGTTCATGTGTCTTTCCTAAAGTTAAAACATAATACTCTGATTGCGGTACTCTTCCGAGACATTCTTAATGCTTAAGACTACAGTATTTTCCAATAATGACTTGAGGTTTAGAAGGACAGCTAAAAGTTGGATCTTAGCAGTTTCTGGGTGAAACTTACTACAAATCCAGCATTTTTCATATCCTGACTTTCTAGCGTAAGCATATTTAAATTTTAACAGTAACATTTTTCCAGAAAAACTTGTTTCTTTGATCAATTCATTAGAAACATCTCTTTTACTGCGATTTCTGTGGTGAAAGTCAGTATGGTTGGTGTGTATTTCGCTTTTACCACATATGAGTTTCAAGGCACCTAAGTCTTCAGGATGAAAGATACAGTTAGTTATTATCTACACTGGGACAAAGATCAGAAGTAGAAACATCACCAGAAGGCAAAAGGCCTTCCCAGAAGTCTGTGGTGAAATGAGTGACATCACTGTCCTTTATGTCTGTGCTTGTCTTTTGAGGACTTAAAACACCTGCTTCACCTCTTTTCAGCCTTTCTTGAATTCCTGGGCTTAGATCAACCTTCTTTACTCTGCTGGCATGGATCCAAGTAGGACTTTCCTCTGTAAGGATGGCGGTCCTGGTGACGGCTACCACTTTGGTCACTGGTCCGAATGGAACCTCTTGCGGCTTTCGACCTTTCTGAAGCCTCTGGACCACAACTTGATCACCGACCTGGAACGGGTGGGTTGGTACCTGTGAAGAAGAAGGAGAGGTGCGAGCAACTCTTCTTTCAACAATATCAAGAGTTTCAATCAGTTTTTTTACATATTCCTCCTGTATTTGTTCCAAATCACCTTTCTCTACCATCAAGGGTTGATTAGCTCACGGTGTGGGGAATGGCCTACCCATGAGTACCTCAAAGGGGGAAAAACCCGTCACACTGTGAGGGGTCATTCTGATTTCAGCTAATACAGCTGGGAGAACCTTTTTCCACTAGCCAAAATTCCCACCCGTAGCTTTCCTTATCCTGTCTTTAATTGTTCTATTCATTCTCTCTACAATTCCTGAACTCTGTGGATGGTAGGGGAGGTGAAATTTCCAGTCTATTTTTAGTACTTTTACAAGATCTTGGCAAATTTTAGCTGTGAAAGCTGGGCCATTGTCTGAATTTATTTGCAATGGACATCCCCATCTAGGAATAATTTCCTGTGTGAGGATCTTCACTACAGTTTGTGCATTTTCATTGTTGGTGACAAAAATTTCTGGCCAGTGTGACATGTCCACTATAACCAAAAGATATTGTTGTTTCTTTCCTTCTTTGGGCATATATGTAAAGTCTATCTGTAAATGGGTAAATGGTGTTGTTGGGTATTCAAGATGTTCATGCTTTGATTTCTTTGGGTTTGTTGGATTGTTCCTAATGCAAGTGACACATCTCCTTACAAAAGCTTTGACTAGATTAGGTAATCCTGCAATGAAAAAATCTGCATCTAGAAGTTCACATGTGGCCTGCCATCCCTTGTGACCCAGTCTATGGTATTGTGCAATGAACAGGGGGGGTGCTAGCAACAGGAATACACGGCTTCCCCTCTTTGCAGATTAATCCTGTTTTAGGATCCTTTTGTACCATCCCATCACAGTTCCACTGCGCAATATCATCAGGGGTGGCAAAAGCCTGTAGTTCCGTGAGCCAATGTGTCTCTTTCAGGGAACATGGCTGAGGTGTTAGCATGAGCATTTGAATGTTTGCCTTTTGTGTAGATGCAGCTTCTTTAGCTATTCTGTCAGCTAGTGCATTACCTTTGGCTATATCAGTCATTTGGCCTGTATGTGCCTTACAGTGCATGATAGCTAGTTTTGAAGGCAACTGAATTGCATCTAGTAATGCTGTGACTAGGTCAGAGTGTGAGATGCTCTTTCCATCTGCTGCCACATATCCTCTGCGAAGCCATATTGCACCATGGTCCCAAACCACACCATGAGCATACCTGGAATCAGTGTAAATGTTTACCTCTTTTCCTGCAAACAGCCGGCATGCACGGGTTAATGCTATCAATTCAGCAGCTTGTGCAGACTGATAGGGTATTGGATTAGCCTCGAGGACAGTATCCGGCAGTTGGACAACAGCATATCCTGCATGATAGACATTATCACTCGGTCTGCTGCAAGAGCCATCAACAAAAACTGTTTGTGCAGTAGGAATTGGTACTGAAAGCATATCTGCTCTAGGTGAAGTGTCCTGATGTATTGATTGTGTACAGTCATGAGGTGGTGGTAAGTCATCCTGTTCTCCTTTAAGACCTAATAAGGCATTCAAAATTGGAGCTGGGCCAGAGTTTATGTTTGAACTTTTTATTTTCAGGTTTGGATTGGACAGGAGGATGACTTCATACCCACTCAATCTTTGTGCTGACATATGCTGAGTATGTAAAGTTTTGAGGAGTGTGGTAACGTTGTGTGAGGTGTGTAAAGTAGTTTTATGGCCCAAGGTAAATGGTGCTGCCAACTCTACAACCATAGAAGAATAAGCCAATGCTCTGAGACAAGCAGGCATGCCTTGCACCTGTACTGGAACCACCTTTGAGAAAAAAGCTACAGGGCGCAGTCTCCCACCATGTTCCTGGGCCAGTACTCCTGCCATGGTTCTGCAATTTTCCCTAGCAAACAAGTAAAACATTTTGCTAAAATCAGGGAGGCCGAGGCTCGGGCTGGTAACCATTGCACTTTTCAACATGGTAAAAGCATTTAACATTTCATCAGACCATTTTACAATGTCAGACATTTCAGAGAGGGTTGCTTGTCTCAATATATTGTCATAGAAAGAACAGTCAGGTATCCATTGGCGGCAGTAACCAATCATTCCAAGAAAGGTTAGCAGGTCTTTCTTGGTAAGTGGGCGGGGCAGACCCACTCTAGCAACAGTTCTTTTGTGACTGACTTTCCTAACTCCCGGAGACAGCACAAACCCTAGGTACTCAACCTCCTGTTTACACCATTGTAATTTTTTCTTAGACACTTTGTGACCACACATATGTAACCATTTCAATAAGGATAGTCTATCAGCTCGGCAGTCCTCCTCTGAAGAACTACAAATCAAAAGATCATCAACATATTGCAACAGTACAGAACCATGAGGGGCAGTCCAAGGCCTGAGGGTGGCTTGGAGTACTATAGAATAGACCACAGGTGAGTCTATATATCCCTGGGGCATTCTACACCAGGTAAACTGGTGATTGTGTTGGTCAATCGACACAGTAAAAGCAAAGAGTGGCCTTGTCTCCTTGTCTACAAGGACAGAGAAAAAAGCATTCTTTAAATCAATTACAGTAAAACATTTGGCTGTTGCTGGAATGGAGGACAGTAGTGATGGAACATCAGGTACAATGGGTGCTATTGGGACTATGAGGTCATTTATGGCTCTCAAGTCCTGTACAAATCTGAAGGAGCCATCCGGCTTCTTTACAGGGTTAACAGGTGTGTTGTATGGAGAAATAATTTCTTCCAGGATTCCATCCTGCAGAAACTTTTTCACCATTGGCACTATGCCATCCATCTTTTCTTTAGAGAGTGGATACTGTTTGTGATAAATAGGAAATGCACCTTCTTTGAGAGTGGCCTTGTATGGTGTGCATGAAACAAGTCCTACATCCAGATCTGATGTAGACCAGACCTGGGGGTCTATATCCTCAAAATCTCCTTCACTATTTTCTTGTGACAGCATCAAAAAACCTGGTTTGCATGCTACTATAGTGATTTTATCTGAGGAAATGTCTAGACCTCCTTCTGAGTTGGTTCTAATTGTGATTCCTAGTGGCCCAAACAAGTCTCTTCCCAACAAATTTACAGGACACCTTGGTATTATCCTAAAAGAGTGTGTGCATATGGTGTACCCTTCATCATCTTCTATTGGTAGGGGTGGAGTCCTATATGTTTTTGTCAGTATCCCATTAATTCCCAAAGAGGGTTCCGCTGGTTCCCACTTGCCTCTGAAATGATCTTCACAAATAGTACTCCTAGTGGCCCCGCTATCAACGAGATAGGGGAGGAGTCTCCCATTTATTGAAATAGCAACCATTGGACTGTCAGTGAAATCATCTGAGACAAAAGGAAAAGCTGGGACACTACCCTCCGGGCCCCATCATTGTTGTTGATTTCCCCATTTGATTGGAAATGTTGGACCTTGTTGGATGGATGCCTGTGGTTGTTGTGTCTGGTTAGGGACAGAGCTGGAATCGGGAGTCTGAGGAGGGGTGGGGTGAGGACACTGACTCACCCAGTGATCCTCAGCACCGCAATTGAAACATCCATTGTCTCTAGAGCGACTCGTCCCTCTTCCATTTCTGCCTTTAAAATTTCCTCTGCCTCTAAAGTTCCCCTTCGTATTCCCTTGGAAATGTTGTGTGGAGACAGGGGACGGCTTTGGTATATCAAAACAACCTGCTGCATCTTTCTGTGAAAGAGCTTTGCCAAAGTCAGTTCTAGAAAGTGTTGACCATTCAGTAATCATTCGTTTGACTGGGACCACTAAATGGGGTTTGAGATTACTCAGGAAAGTCTGGATCAATAATGGATCCAAAATTGACACAATGCCCAAACCGGCTTTCTGTCCATCCTGCCATATGATCCACCCAAGGGTTAACTAGGTATTGCTCCATTTAATTTTCCTATGAAAACAAAACAATTTATCATGCTTGACTGCCACCTAACTGTGCAGACAATCAGACAACGGTGTGAATCAGACAATTAGACAATACCTCAACTTAGATTCCTTTACCAAAAAATATCAGTACTGTCCGTGATACTTTTTTATACTAATACAGCTACAATCACTTCAAGACTGTAACAGAATAAATTTGGAACAAGTTCAAGAGTATTTCAGACATACAATAAACACACAATCTTGCTCATGGAGCTGCTGTTTTGTTTCACACAAATTTAAATCTTCTATGAAATTAACTTGCAATGTACATTAATCTGTTTACCTTTCCCAAAATAGCTTTACCCAAATTGTAACTTTATAACCTCCAGGAATACTACTCACCAAGTATGCCTTTTGGTTCTGGAAACAAAATAGCAGTCCACATATACACACTCAGCGCAATTCATTCAGCGTGATACTTTTAAAGCGAAGCAGTTATACAATCATACACAAAGTTTACACAATACATTGATCATCAGTCACCAGTTCTGTCCCGAACAGAACTAAAACTCTAGAGTACTCTGTAAATTTTCCTAGGTCACCAAAACCTATTCTTCTAAGGTCACCGAGACCTTTACAAGTGTCCCCAAAACACTATATGACCCCTAAGGTCATGACCGGTCAACTTATCTATACTTATGAGAGGTTCTATAACCCAACAGCAATCTCTGTGGGATGGAAGCCAAGTCACACACCTGGACCCCGGCAAGTCAATTTCACTCAATAAGAATAGAATTCACTTACCGAGCCGTTAAAAGTAGCTTTCCAAGTCCGTTAAGGGTAAATAAACATCCATCCCGGGACAAGCCCCCAGTGCTGAAAGGGTTAATCCTGTGTCTAGGGTGGTCCCTTCAACCTCTCAGACCTTAGATCCAATGTATTGTATAAATTCAGAGCGCTCTGGAATCAATTCTCAAAGGACAAATAAAACCACACACACACCATGGCGTCCTTCGAGAACTAATTGTATTGAGTTATTACAAAGCGATTGATATAGTAAATTTCACGTTACACAGAATAAGACATGCGCAGTAGACATCAAGACGATTACAGCTGGTCAAGACAAAACGCTATTGTTCTTTGTTCTAAGCTAGCTAAAATAATATGAGAAAAAGATAAGAGACAGTACATGATTTCTTTTGTAGCTAAAGCAATGCTAGGAAAATGTGTGAAAGTTATAGATAAGTGTGTGAGAACAAATGAGTTAGGAGAATCTCATGTTGAGACAGTTATCTGAGAAATTAAAGGGGTGTTCAAACTGTACATATTGTAAAATGGAAGTTTGTGAATATTAAGATGGCTGACAGAAACAAGATGGATGCTTAACATAACCTTTCACAGTCTGCTAATCATTCACAACCTACTTGTTCCACAAAGGTCCTTATAAGGACTGGTAAGGTATAGGGTACTACAGTACATAGGGTTGAGTGCGGTACAGTCTGCTATTCCTTAAAGTGGTTTTCCAGCCAAAATGTGACTTTTTAAATAAAAATAACCTATCATACACTTATCATACACAAGCTTAAAGCATTCTAGTAAAGTTAGTCTGTAATCAAAGGCCCGTTTTGTTAGGTTATTACAGCATTTTGTAACTTTATAAACTTGCAGCAGACCGTGGCCATCTTAGGTGTGGGCATCTGAAGCCAGACTGTATTTCTTCCTGGATCTCAGCCTTGCAAATCTCGCACATGCTCAGTGCTGCACAAGCAGTGAAATAGGTTTCAGGTCAAGTTTCCATAGCAACGGCAGTGCCAGAGGAAGTTGCCGCCCCATAGCTATGCAAACCCCTCCTCGCATCCTCCCTCCAGGAACCAGGAAATATACTGCATTTATAACAACAGACACCAGCAGCAAAAGGTAAGAGGCTTATAAATATACTAATTGTAAACTAAATAATTTGCTTCTGTGCAGACATATCTACATAACAAGAGATATATAGCTTGTTATATATGTATCTTGATATGTGTGTATATATCTATATTTATATAGATATATATGTACCTTGTTATGTGTGTGTATGTATATATCTATATAGATATATCTATATCTCTTGTTATATATGCATCGAGAGAGAGAGAGAGAGAGTGTGTGTGTATATCTTGTTATATATATATATCTCGTTATGTGTGTGTGTCTATATATGTGTGTGTGTATATCTACACCCAGTGTCTACTTTTTTCTGTACAGCTTTTCATTAAAAAAATAAAAACAAATAATCTCAGCAACAAAATTCATTTATGCATCTTATTCTAGATGTACTGAAGATATACAAACTGAGCATATTAATTAATGGGGGTGGGGGGTGGTGTGTTATGGTGTTAGATGGGATGGTGGTAGTTTTACAAAAAACTGCAAATTTACAACTATTTGCACAAACAACTTTCTCTATGTTATATAGATATATAATCACATTAAAATTCATTAAATATTCATAGAGTATCATCTATGTGCATTGGTTCCCTTTGCTTAATTTTTTATTTTTTTGGGGGGGAATTGGGTGGTCCACCTTGCAAACTCACTCCACCCACACAACATCGTTTGATCGCCACTTTGCTCGCCCATTGACTGACTGTCAGTCCCGCACTTACCCCATCCATGTCACGGCTACAGTGGCTTACCCCTGCATCACCCCCGAGTCCTGGTGTTTGCTTCTCCTCATGGCCAATCAGGTCTTAGTTAGGACTCCCACCCAGTTGTGTCTCAGGACCCTTTGCCCATGATTGACCAGGAGGAAATCAGTGTCACAATAACGATTTTAAATTTGCTAATATCACACAAGTGGCTGGGCTTTGAGCACGGTGCTCTCTGCGCCATGGTCACCCTTTCTTGAAGCCTATTAGAGCCCATGGCTCTAATCAAATGCTTACAAAAATAAACAACCCCCTCATTGTAATCCATGCATCCATCAACCTGCATGTAGATATAGGGGCATGGATAGGGGGTGCGGTGCGTGTCACCATTATGGACCATTTGTTATGTGTGTGTTAAAATCCCTACTTCATATGTGAGTTTTTAATGGTACAGATTTCTGAAAGGCAACAGTTACGCAAATAACCACTATTTACAACCAAGGTATGCAGAATACCATCTCTTTATGCTCAACACATTGAACCTTCAAACAGATGGGCTACAGCAGCAGAAGGGCACACTGGGTGCCACTCCAGTCATCTAAGTACATGATGATATTGAGGCTACAATTGTAACAGGATCACCAAATTTTGTCAATAGAAGATTGAAAAAATGTTGACTGGTCTAATGAGTCTCATTTTATGTTGTAACAAGCAGATGCAGGGTCTTAAATTTGCATTAAAAAAAATGAAAGCATGAATAAATGCATCCTGCCTTGTATCACTGGTTCAGGCTGGTGGTGGTGTAATGGTGTGGGCAATATTTTTCTTGCCACACTTTGGGCCACTTAGTACCAATTGAGCATGGTTTAATCACCACGGCCTACCTGAGTATTGTTGCTGACCATGTCCATCCCTTTATGGCTACAGTGTTCTCATCTTCTGATGGCTTCTCCCAGTTCTACACTCAAAACGATGCTATGAAAGCTGTACATAATAAAGTGTCCAGTATGTATTTATATATCTATACAAACACGTTTTTGTTTTATTATATATGCGTTACTATACATATATACATTTTTTTAATAACTATACAAATTATAATTTTATTTAGTTCTCATTTAACCTAATTTGTAATTTTTTTGTGATCTAACAATATTTTTTTTTTTATTCTTAGCTATAACAGGTCTTACTGATCAAAAAAATAATGGTAAGTAACTTTTTAAATTTAAATAAAAAAATTACAATGTTTATAATGTAAAAGTTACATGTCTGTACTTCGTATTTTAGTCATGCATGAGCTTGTTTGGCTGGGCTTCTCTCGTTTTCAGCTGGTCTGAAGTCCGCTCTCTGCTGATAACACACAGATCAGTCCAGGCACCGTGTCATCCCGACTCAAAGACTGGATGCGCCAGGTGCTTGGACTGCGAGCCCTCTCAGCCTCTAAGAAAACCGCTCCCCGCCACAGCTTAGTGCTCCATTGAGCATGGAGGAACAGAGCGGAGAGCCGCTGACTGACAGGCAGCAGCTCTCTGCTTGGCTTTGTTATCACAGATCCCCCTCGGCGATGTTTGATCGTTCTATTCTCAGTGCAGACGCTGAGACGCTGGTGGACAGATGCAGCATCGGTCACATACTCCATCCACCTCGGTAAATATAATGTTAAAAAAAAAAAAAAAAACACACCACAATTCTCTTTTAATTTTTTTTATTCACTGTGTGCGAAAAAAATAAACGTAAAGTACGCAGCTACAAATACAGTAGCTGGTGACTTTTAATCTATGGACACTTACGTGTCCAGTGAGCACACAATGTCTTTTCTGATCAGCTGTTGGTAGCTGCCGCCACCATGACTAGTATCAGAAAATGGCATTGAATCCATTTGGATTCACAGTCATATCCCTAATGTGCAAATCGTTCTGCACTCCAAATGTAATGGGGGCAAAGAAGGAGGGGGTTCTAACGTTTGACGTACCAAAGCTCGGCTATGACAGATGGAAGTGTAAATATGTACCTGTCAAAAAACAGTTGTGGGAAGGCAGAGTGCAGCTATAACTCCAATTGGAGCCTTGCAACTTCACAGCTAGTTCCCCAATGTGCATGCTTGAAGCATGTTGCGCTTTGACAATGGAAATGTTTCAGGTAAAGGAGGAGGGGGGAGACAAATCTTTTGGATGGACCATTTCTCATGCCAACGTTGACTGTGACGTGTGGTCAAAGAAGCAAGACAGTTAAACCGTTGTTTGATATAAATAGCCCTCATTTTGTTGACGTAGGCATCTAAGGGATGGGGTAGGTGAGAATGCAGGAGGATAAGGGGGGGTTATTTTCTGAAGGCATTCCTGTAGGCATTAGAAGTGCAATCTCTAAAATGTGTGTGTGTGTGTGTTTGTCCATAAATAATTAAAAAATTGACAATGCTCTTGAAAAGTAGAAAATATCGTTTAATGTAAAAACTTTTTTAGTAAAGGATGATGCGATACTGCCTCAGATTGAAGTTGAAACCCCCTCTGTTAGCAGTTTTAGCAACTCTACGTGGGAGGAGAGAGTAAGCATTAATAGAAATAGCTTGATGTATCTGTATCATGAAATATATCATGTGTAATTATACAATGAAATAAAAAAATGAACCATGATGAATTACTATCAAACGTTATTTATTTAACCGGTTCCCGACCAGCACACGCCGATGTAAGTCGGCAGAATGGCACAGGCAGGCATATGGGCGTACAGGTACGTCAAATCTTTAATGCCTCCCTGCCATCACGCGCTAGCATGCTGGTCAAGACCCCCATGAATCTGGTCACGGGTACCGCGGACTCGATCGCCGCGGGCATACCCGCGATCGTCTCACGGGGCGGCTGAATGGAGAAATGCCGTTGTAAACAGCATTTCCCCGTTCTGCCTAGCAACAAGTGATGCTGATCTCTGCTCCATGTGATTGGAGCAGAGATCAGTGTTCACTAAATGAAAGGCTAGCCCCCCACAGTTAGTAACACACCCCTAGGTAAACACTTAACCCCTACACTGCCACCCACTGGTTAACCCCTTCACTGCCAGTGTCATTTACAAAGGAATCACTGCATTTATATAGCAGTGATTGCTGTATAAATGACAATGGTCCCAAAAATGTGCCAAAAATGTCCGATGTGTCCGCCATAATGTCGCAGTATCAATCAAAATCTCTGATCGCCGCCATTATTAGTAAAAAAAAATTAATAAAAACTACATAAAACTATACCCTATTTTGTAAAGGCTATAATTTTGCTCAAACCAATTGATAATCGCTTATTGCGATTTTTTTTTTACCAAAAAGATGTAGAAGAATTTGTATCGACCTAAATAGAGCGAAAAATGTTTTTTATATATTTTTTTGGGATATTTATTCTAACAGAAGGTCAAAAATAATGCGTTTTTTTTTCAAAATTGTCGCTCTATTTTTGCTTATAGCACAAACAATAAAAACCGCAGAGGTGATCAAATACCACCAAAAGAAAGCTCTATTTGTGGGAAAAAAAGGACACCAATTCTGTTTGGGAGCCACGTAGCATGACCGCGCAAATGTCAGTTAAAGCGACGCAGTGCCGAATCACAAAAAGTGGTCTGGTCTTTGACCAGCAAAATGGTCCGGGCTGAAGTGGTTAAATTATAAAAAAAAAAGTCATCTTTATTTAATACATTTTTGCCAAACAAGAATAAATATTACATGAAAATTTGTAATAAAATACATTTTCTTTATTAACCTATAATTATAACTATGTAAAGAACTTTTTTTTTTTTTTTTTGGTTTATGCTACAGAGACAAATGTTGCTTGAGGAACTATGGTCACAATATCCTGAGCCAGAAAACGATCCAGCGTTTCCATGTAATCCATTACAAAAGATTTCCACGCTGCAATCAACAGAAACTCTAGAGGAAGGTGAAACACAACGTCTTGGGAATACGGAATGGTGCAAGTGCAGAAAATGCATTCCAATGCCAACTCCCCTTGAATCTGAAATAAATTTAATTTGAAGTGAACAAATTGTTGATTCAAGTTTTGTCCGCGGAAACTAAGACTTTATTTTATTTTCAGATCTAAAAATGGGAAAAAAATTAAAATATTGAGTATCCACAAATCACAATATCTGAATATTAATTGTATTTAAATTAAATTTTATTATATTACATTTTTGGTTTTATTTTCATATGTAATTTTACTCACCACTCAATCATTTTCTCACATCTGGAAATCTTGTGCGTTGTAGCTCCACGGCAGTGGATTTTGGCGGTCTTTCTTCTGCAGAAATATTTTGTGGCATTAATTTGTTTTTGGATCTCCATGTCGAAAAAACCGTGCCTTCAGTGAGACTGATCATGTCACTTAAAATGGGTATGACATGATCGGAGGACATTTTTTCATAAACGGTTCTCACAATCCATTTTTTACGGCCACGTGGAAATTCAAGGTTCTTGCGTGGCATTTGCACAGTTTCTCCTGTTTCTAATTGTTTTTCAATTATTGCTGGTTTTCTTGTAACGTTGTGGTTGTGGCATAACACTGCTATTTTAGTCCGGGCCTCCATCGAATCATAGCGATAATGTATTCGTTTCGGTCTGTATTTTAGCATCATGCTGTGGAATGTCTCCAATGCACCAGTCTTGCAAAAGTATATAAGATGAGGTATGTCCTTAATTATTTGTGCATCCAGAACGATTCTAGATAGTGCGTCATAAGCTTGGCTGCCCTTTACCAACCATTCCACATGTTGGTCATCAATGCTTAGGTCATCATGTTTACACTTGTATTCTGTTTCTCCAATTTTCCAACTGTGCTCATTGATGACATGGTGCATTATTGACTCCCATCTGATTTTAAATTCATGTTCGTCCCCTTTGCAGTTTCGACTGCACCAATAAAAATGGGTTACAATTGAAGGAATCCATGGCGTCAGGGGCCGGTATGCCTTTTTTTTGGAAATTTGTAAAAGTTTTCTTTTTATATTTTTTACATAGTGCCATATGTCGAATTGGTGAATTATACGTTCATATTCAGGACTTTTCAACAGTTTTCAAATTCCTGTGTGGCGATCTGTGCCTATAATATGCACTTCCAAATTTGCTTCACGGATTCTGTCTAAGCATTTTTGGAAGCCAAATTTCTCCATGGCCACAGAGGAAGTGCTCTGAGTCACCTGCACAACTTCCATGTCTACAATTTTTTTAGATCTTTGCTCCATGAACGTGTATGTACAATATTTTGCAGAAAAGCCTGGGCTGTCACATTGTCCATCGCCCACCAGGAATAAGGGTTTGCCAGCTAACATGTTTCTGACCTCTTGCTGATCTTTTCTCCAGTGTAGGTCAATTGCTGGGAAAATAAAGCGTTGTTGTGACATGTGGAAAGAGGATTTTCCAAACATTGCAATTCCAGTGAAATCACATAATTCATTGAATTTAGTGAAACTAGATCCAGAGAGAACTATCGATCCTGCAATTAAAATGTTTCCAGCAGCAATATGTTTAATCTTCGGTTGGCTTTGCCACAGCTTACAGCAATGTTTTCCGCCGCATGTGGAAAACACCACTACCATGCTTCCAACCAATTGCTTTTCTAAATTTTTAATTCGGGAACAGCATTCTTTTTCCGGACACCTCATTTTAAATAATAATGCATCAAGGCAGCTTTCAAACACAATATACTTTTTTTCTTTTATAAATTGTAAAGGATGTTCCCATGTTGGTTCTTCAATTTGTTCTATATCATTGTCCTCCAAACTAGTTTCATATTTATCCGGAGTTTCACAGTCAGAGGGCTGATAACTTGAATCATCCTCATATCGGAGTTTACGTTTTCTTCCCGTTAGCACACTTTCACATGGAGAATCTATTGGTGCATTTGTAAGGTTTGGCAAAGGAGAAGGTCTTAAAAAAGATTCACTTTCCTCAGGAGACTGAATAGTTCTCCTGAAACTTGATCCTGATGGTCTACTGCGAGGAGTGGACTCATGTTGTGGTGTTAGATCTTCCTGGGAATATGAATGATCAAGTTGTATGCTACGTTCACTTGCAACTTTGAAATAACTATCTTCGGATTCCAATGATGGAAAATCAAAGATGTCTATTTGTGTACTTGCGTCACATTGTGTTTTGGTGGGAACCATGGAGTGATGGCAACCGCATCTACTCTCACCAGTCTTGAGTGTTGAGGATGTCGATGGTTCACCACTCAAGAGCTCTAATCTAGGCTTTTTGGAAAGTATTTTTTTCCATGCACTCTCCGACACTTGCATTTCAGTTGTTGGTGGAAAAATGGTTGGCACAGCATTAGGCACAAGTTTTTTTTTTAAGCCTTTAAGAATAAAGCTGTTTGGTTCGAAATGTTCAGCACATATTCGGAATCGGTCTGCTCTTTTGTCTTCCAGTATCAAAGGTATAAATTGTTCAACCATTGTGCTGTGCATTCCAGCATTTCTTAGCCACTGTTTGATTTGATCCTCATTTTTGGGAAATGAAAATAATGTAATATTTGTTGTGCTTCGATTACGACCAGTGCCATAACGACAGGTTTTGATGAGGCAGTTAGGCATATCTAAAAAGGGTTAAAACAGAAAAAAAAAAAAATGAAATAAGTCACATGTAAAACACATTACAAATAAACACATTATCCATATTTATTTACAACTTTATTAAAATGTATGACAAAAAAAAAAAAAAAAACGTAAAAACAATCTGATACGATTAGGTTAGTATTGTTATTGTCCCAATTTTAAATAGCTATAAAAGCACAAAAAAAAAAAAGTTAGAAAGTTATATCAAAGGTTTTAATAATAGAGATATCCACCAACTGTAAATAAACACCAATGCATGTCTTCAAAATGATTTCTTCTTGTTGATACTCAAATATTAAAAGAAAAAAAAAAAAACACACAATGTAAATTAAATAAACATTTTGACAATTATAATATAAGAGCACCTGGATCATAAATCAAAACTGTATTGTCTACAGCTATAAAGACTATATTGCTGTAGTGACTGGATTTTATATGTAACACTTACCTGACCGTCAATCGTGCGTTTTAATCTATATAAAAAAAAAATAACAAAATAGAATTTCTGTAAATGAAGTTGCAATCTTGAAAAAATAATTAGGGAAGAGAAAATATGCCTGCACAAAACACAAAGTGATCTTTAATGACCCCGGGAGTAAGTAAGAAGGTGAGTGGATTAAACAAAATGTAATTTTTATTCCATAATGGAGAATGATTAGGCCGGGGTGCTCAACCTTTTGAGGAGCGAGGGCCACTTTGTGGCCTGTGACTGGTTACCAAGTCACTAATGAGCATAGCAGGCGGATTGCAAGATCTGTGTCCACTCTGCATATGTAGAGCAGACACAGACGCACCTCGCTCTACCCTAAGGGCCCTCCAATCTGCCCAAACAGAAGGGGACAGATCGTCTTTTTATTTATTTATTTAAGGAAATTGGATTACAGATAGGCTTCTGTAAGCAGATACAACTCTGTTTACATCTGCCGCTCTATATAGGTGAATGGAGGGTCAGATTGGGTCCTCATGAAAAACAGACAGGCAGACCCGAACTAATCCTGTGAAAGGGGCCTAAGGCTGCTTTCACATGGATGCACGGCTGTTTTCTTGCATCTCAACTGACCTTGATCTTCACTTCTTCCTCAGGATTCCTGCAGCTGGTTGATGCTGTCCCTCAGCTGGTTATAACTGGTGGCTGCTGCTGGCTGTCCTCAAGGGCTGGTACTTCGGACAGGTGCTGGTACTGCTGGCTGTTACTGCTGTTGGTTAATGCCAGCTGATACCACTGACTGGTACTTGTACTGCTGGCTGTTACTGATGGTTGGCTCTGGTACCAACGTCCAAATCGCAGGTTCCAATGCATTAGTGTGACAGAAAGCAGAAGCATGCGGCTGCTGTAGAGAGCAGAACTGATGCTTCCTGTCACCGGCGGGAGTACATTTGGTATCACTCCGCCTGTGAAGGAGTTGGCGCTATACAGGAAACATCGGTTCTATTTCCTTTAAGAACAGCTCAGTTCTTTGCGCTGATGCTCGGAGATGGCGGGTCAAGAACAAGCGACCTGGGCATGCTGACCCACCATCTCAGAGCAAGACGTGGCGTGCCACATCAGAGGACCAGCGGTTGGGCACCCCTCGATTAGGTAATTCAGCTTATGTGTCCAAAAAAAAGAAAAAAAAAGAAAAAAGGCCACGCAGTAAGCGATTGATTGGTTTGCACAAAAGTTGTAGTGTTTACAAACCAAGGGATGTTTTGATGGCATTTTTATTTATTTTATTTTTTTAAAGTAATGGCGGCCATCAGCGATTTTTGTGAGTGAAACTTTAGAGCGGACACATCAGAGATTTTAGAGACATTTTTGGGACCATTGTCATTTATACAGCAATCCCAGCTATATAAATGCAGTGATTCCTGTGTAAATGACACTGGCAGTGAGGGGGTTAAGCAGTGGGTGGCAGTGTAGGGGTTAAGTCTTCCTAGGGGTGTGTTACTAACTATTGGGGCTGGGCTTTAATTTAGTGAACATTGATCTCTGCTCCGATCACATGGAGCACAGATCAGTGTCACTAGTTGCTAGGCAGAACGGGGAGATGCTGTTTACAACGGCATTTCCTCATTCAGTTGCCCCGTGAAACAATCGCGGGTATGCCCGTGAGACCTGCAACCGGACTCGCAGAGGTCCCGGCCAGCACACGAGCATGCCGCCGCGCTCGCGATGGCAGGGCGGCAAATTTAAAGGGACGTACAGGTACGCCCATTTGTCTGCTCATGCCATTCTGCCGACGTACGCTGGTCGGGAACCGGTTAGGCATCTTTATCAAGATTATATGTCAGTGTAATTGGGGGAAATAAAAGATTAACGTTTTTAGATCTAACTCATTTTCATTATTTTGATAAATAAAGTGAATAGAGCATCTGTCCAAAACCACACACAAAAATATATTATATTATATTATAATATAATATATATATATATATATATATATTTTTTTTTTTTTTTTATTTTTTTTTTTTTCAAACACAATTTTTAGTTAAATGTTTCTTAATAAATTTGAATTATTCATCAGTTGTCGCCACACACTTCTGCCATAAATAGTGTCACCAGGTGCTCAACAAAGACTAATGAATTTACACCAAAAAATATATCTCCACTCTCAAGAGATTTTGGTTTGCTTTCTTGTGTGATATAGAAATAATAAATGTATATATTCTTATAGTAACATGAGTGTGGGATACAGACCTTAGATATAATCTGACCTATAACCATAAAAGAAAAAGAAAAAAAAAAAAAGAAAAAAAAAAAACAGACCACACACACACACACACACACACACAAATGTATGAGAATATAGAATTTTATTTGTATGTTAAATTTTATTAAATATGCAATTAAATGTAAAGAATAATAAACAAACAATATTTTGTAAAAAGCCTTTTTAGATTTATAGAAGAGGGAAGAAGGTAAGAGAGAGGCGCAGGAGAGAGAGAGAGAGAGGCGCAGGAGAGAGAGAGAGAGAGAGAGGCGCAGGAGAGAGAGAGAGAGAGAGAGAGAGAGGCGCAGGAGAGAGAGAGAGGCGCAGGAGAGAGAGAGAGAGGCCACAGGAGAGAGAGAGAGCGCAGGAGAGAGAGAGAGGCAGGGAGAGAGAGAGAGGCAGGAGAGAGAGGCAGGAGAGAGACAGGAGAGAGAGAGAGACAGGGGAGAGAGAGAGAGAGGGGAGAGAGAGAGAGAGGGGCAGGGGAGAGAGAGAGAGAGGGGCAGGGGAGAGAGAGAGAGGGGGCAGGGGAGAGAGAGAGAGGGGCAGGTGAGAGAGAGAGAGAGGGGCAGGGGAGAGAGAGAGGGGCAGGGGAGAGAGAGGGGGGCAGGTGAGAGAGAGAGGGGGGCAGGTGAGAGAGAGAGGGGCAGGGGAGAGCGAGAGAGAGGGGCAGGGGAGAGCGAGAGAGAGAGAAAGGCAGGGGAGAGAGAGAGAGAGAGAGAGAGAGAGAGGCAGGGAGAGAGAGAGGCAGGGGGGAGAGAGAGAGGCAGGGGAGAGAGAGAGAGGCAGGGGGAGAGAGAGGCAGGGGAGAGAGAGGCAGGGGAGAGAGAGAGAGAGAGAGAGAGAGAGAGAGAGGCAAGGGAGAGAGAGAGGCAGGGAGAGAGAGAGAGGCAGGGAGAGAGAGAGAGAGAGAGGAGACAGAGAGACAGGGAGAGACAGGAGACAGAGAGAGACAGGAGACAGAGAGTGAGACAGGAGACAGAGAGAGAGGCAGGAGAGAGAGAGAGAGAGAGAGAGAGGCAGGGAGAGAGAGAGAGAGAGGCAGGAGAGAGAGAGAGGCAGGGGAGAGAGAGGCAAGAGAGAGAGAGAGGGGCAAGAGAGAGAGAGGCAAGAGAGAGAGAGAGGCAAGAGAGAGAGAGAGGCAGGAGAGAGAGAGAGAGGCAGGAGAGAGAGAGAGAGGGGCAGGAGAGAGAGAGAGAGAGAGAGAGAGGCAGGAGAGAGAGAGAGAGAGGCAGAGAGAGAGAGAGGCAGACGAGAGAGAGAGAGGCAGGCGAGAGAGAGAGGGGCAGGAGAGAGAGAGAGAGGCAGGAGAGAGAGAGAGAGAGGCAGGAGAGAGAGAGAGAGAGAGAGGCAGGAGAGAGAGAGAGAGAGGCAGGAGAGAGAGAGAGGCAGGAGAGAGAGAGGCAGGAGAGAGAGAGAGAGAGAGGCAGGGGAGAGAGAGAGGCGAGAGAGAGAGAGAGGCAAGAGAGAGAGAGGCAAGAGAGAGAGAGAGAGGCAGGTGAGAGAGAGGCAGGAGAGAGAGAGAGGCAGGAGAGAGAGAGAGGCAGGAGAGAGAGAGAGGCAGGAGAGAGGCAGGAGAGAGAGAGAGAGGCAGGAGAGAGAGAGAGAGGCAGGAGAGAGAGAGAGAGGCAGGAGAGAGAGAGAGAAAGAGGCAGAAGAGAGAGAGGCAGAAGAGAGAGAGGCAGGTGAGAGAGAGAGACAGGGAGAGAGAGAGTCAGGAGAAAGAGAGAGGCAGGAGAGAGAGAGAGGCAGGAGAGAGAGAGGCAGGAGAGAGAGAGAGGCAGGAGAGAGAGAGAGGCAGGAGAGAGAGAGGCCGGAGAGAGAGAGAGAGGGGCAGGAGAGAGAGAGGGGCAGGAGAGAGAGAGAGAGGCAGGAGAGAGAGAGAGAGACAGGAGAGAGAGGCAGGAGAAAGAGAGAGGCAGGAGAGAGAGAGGCAGGAGAGAGAGAGGCAGGAGAGAGAGAGAGGCAGGAGAGAGAGAGAGGCAGGAGAGAGAGAGAGGCAGGAGAGAGGGAGAGGCAGGAGAGAGAGAGGGGCAGGAGAGAGAGAGAGGGGCAGGAGAGAGAGAGAGAGGGGCAGGAGAGAGAGAGAGGGGGGCAGGAGAGAGAGAGAGAGAGAGAGAGAGAGGGGGGCAGGAGAGAGAGAGAGAGGCAGGAGAGAGAGAGAGAGAGAGGCAGGAGAGAGAGAGAGGCAGAGAGAAAGAGAGAGGCAGGAGAGAGAGAGGCAGGAGAGAGAGAGAGGCAGGCGAGAGAGAGAGAGAGGCAGGAGAGAGGCAGGAGAGAGAGGCAGGAGAGAGAGAGAGGCAGGAGAGAGAGAGGCAGGAGAGAGAGAGAGGAGAGAGAGGCAGGAGAGAGAGAGAGAGAGAGGCAGGAGAGAGAGAGAGAGGCAGGAGAGAGAGAGAGAGAGGCAGGAGAGAGAGAGAGAGAGAGAGAGAGAGAGGCAGGAGAGAGAGAGAGGCAGGAGAGAGGCAGGAGAGAGAGAGAGGCAGGAGAGAGAGAGGCAGGAGAGAGAGAGAGGCAGGAGAGAGAGAGAGAGAGAGAGGCAGGAGAGAGAGAGAGGCAGGAGAGAGAGGCAGGAGAGAGAGAGAGAGAGAGAGAGAGAGAGGGGCAGGAGAGAGAGAGAGAGAGGCAGGAGAGAGAGAGAGAGAGGCAGGAGAGAGAGAGAGAGGCAGGGAGAGAGAGAGAGGCAGGAGAGAGAGAGAGAGGCAGGAGAGAGAGAGAGAGGCAGGAGAGAGAGAGAGAGGCAGGAGAGAGAGAGAGAGAGAGGCAGGAGAGAGAGAGGCAGGAGAGAGAGAGAGGCAGGAGTGAGAGAGAGGCAGGAGAGAGAGAGAGAGAGGCAGGGGAGAGAGGCGAGAGAGAGAGAGGCAAGAGAGAGAGAGAGGCAAGAGAGAGAGAGAGGCAGGAGAGAGAGAGAGAGGCAGGAGAGAGAGAGGCAGGAGAGAGAGAGAGAGAGGGGCAGGAGAGAGAGAGAGGCAGGAGAGAGATAGGCAGGAGAGAGAGAGGCAGGAGAGAGAGAGAGAGAGAGGCAGGAGAGAGAGAGGGAGGCAGGAGAGAGAGAGGCAGGAGAGAGAGGGGCAGGAGAGAGAGAGAGGCAGGGGAGAGAGAGAGGCGAGAGAGAGGAGAGAGGCGAGAGAGAGAGGCAAAGAGAGAGAGGCAAGAGAGAGAGGCGAGAGAGAGAGGCAGGAGAGAGAGGCAGGAGAGAGAGAGGCAGGAGAGAGAGAGGCAGGAGAGAGAGAGGCAGGAGAGAGAGAGGCAGGAGAGAAGCAGGAGAGAGGGCAGGAGAGAGAGAGAGAGGCAGGAGAGAGAGAGGCAGGAGAGAGAGAGAGGCAGGAGAGAGAGAGGCAGGCAGGAGAGAGAGAGGCAGGAGAGAGAGAGAGGGGCAGGAGAAAGAGAGAGGCAGGAGAAAGAGAGAGGCAGGAGAGAGAGGCAGGAGAGAGAGAGAGAGGCAGGAGAGAGAGAGAGAGGCAGGAGAGACAGGAGAGAGAGAGAGAGAGAGAGAGGGGGGCAAGGAGAGAGAGAGAGGGGCAGGAGAGAGAGAAAGAGAGGGGCAGGAGAGAGAGAGAGGCAGGAGAGAGAGAGAGAGACAGGGAGAGAGAGGGGCAGGGAGAGAGAGAGACAGGAGAGAGAGAGAGGCAGGAGAGAGAGAGAGGCAGGAGAAAGAGAGAGGCAGGGAGAGAGAGAGAGGCAGGAGAGAGAGAGAGGCAGAGAGAGAGAGAGAGGCAGGAGAGAGAGGCAGGAGAGAGAGAGAGAGAGAGAGAGAGAGGCAGGGGAGAGAGAGAGGCGAGAGAGAGAGGCGAGAGAGAGAGGCAAGAGAGAGAGAGAGGCAGGAGAGAGAGAGGGGCAGGAGAGAGAGAGACAGGAAAGAGAGAGGGGCAGGAAAGAGAGAGAGAGGCAGGAGAGAGAGAGAGAGGCAGGAGAGAGAGAGAGGCAGGGAGAGAGAGAGAGAGGCAGGAGAGAGAGAGAGGCAGGAGAGAGAGAGAGGCAGGAGAGACAGGAGAGAGAGAGAGGGGGCAGGAGAGAGAGAGGGAGAGAGGGGCAGGAGAGAGAGAGAGAGAGAGGGGGCAGGAGAGAGAGAGAGAGGGGGGAAGGAGAGAGAGAGAGAGGGGCAGGAGAGAGAGAGAGTGAGACAGGAGAGAGAGAGGCAGGAGAGAGAGAGAGGCAGGAGAGAGAGAGGCAGGAGAGAGAGAGGCAGGAGAGAGAGAGAGAGAGAGGGGCAGGAGAGAGAGAGAGGGGCAGGAGAGAGAGAGAGGGGCAGGAGAGAGAGAGAGAGAGAGGCAGGAGAGAGAGAGGCAGGGAGAGAGAGAGGCAGGAGAGAGAGAGAGAGAGAGAGAGAGAGAGAGAGGCAGGAGAGAGAGAGAGAGAGAGAGGCAGGGAGAGAGAGAGAGAGGCAGGGGAGAGAGAGAGAGGCAGGGGGAGAGAGAGAGAGGGGAGAGAGAGAGACGGGGGAGAGAGAGAGACAGGGGGAGAGAGAGAGAGACAGGGGAGAGAGAGAGGCAGGGGGAGAGAGAGAGGCAGGGGAGAGAGAGAGAGAGAGAGGGCAGGGGAGAGAGAGAGAGGGGCAGGGGAAAGAGAGAGAGGGGCAGGTGAGAGAGAGAGAGAGGGGCAGGGGAGAGAGAGAGGGGCAGGAGAGAGAGAGAGGGGCAGGAGAGAGAGAGGGGCAGGGGAGAGCGAGAGAGAGAGAGGCAGGAGAGAGAGGGGCAGGGGGGAGAGAGAGAGGCAGGGGAGAGAGAGAGAGCCAGGGGAGAGAGCCAGGGGAGAGAGAGGCAGGGGAGAGAGAGAGGCAGGGGAGGAGGGGAGAGAGAGAGAGGCAGGGAGAGAGAGATAGAGGCAGGGGAGAGAGAGAGACAGGGAGACGGAGAGAGAGAGAGACAGGGAGACAGAGAGAGACAGGAGACAGAGAGAGGAGAGAGAGAGAGAGGGGGGGGCAGGAGAGAGAGAGGGGCAAGAGAGAGAGAGGGGCAAGAGAGAGAGAGGGGCAAGAGAGAGAGAGGGGCAAAGAGAAAGAGAGAGGCAAGAGAGAGAGAGGCAGGAGAGAGAGAGAGGCAGGAGAGAGGAGAGGCAGGAGAGAGAGAGGCAGGAGAGAGAGAGAGAGAGAGAGGAGAGAGAGAGGCAGGAGAGAGAGGCAAGAGAGAGAGGCGAGAGAGAGAGGCAAGAGAGAGAGGCAGGAGAGAGAGAGGCAGAGAGAGAGAGGCAGGAGAGAAGCAGGAGAGAGGCAGGAGAGAGAGAGAGAGGCAGGAGAGAGAGAGAGGCAGGAGAGAGAGAGGCAGGCAGGAGAGAGAGAGGGCAGGAGAGGAGGAGAGAGAGGCAGGAGAGAGAGAGAGGCAGGAGAGAGAGAGAGGGGCAGGAGAA